>NC_071470.1:42770305-43974055 GCF_028500815.1 Rissa tridactyla | reverse complement strand
ACGCCTTCTCATACACATCTGCCAGTTCCCACATAGTAAGCATCATCTGCACTGGGCCAAGACAATAAATCAAAATAATTCACTTGCGGGTTTCTGGAACATCCTTTAGGACAGCTGCCATCCAGTGAAATCTAAAATACAGGAATCAGTGGTATCAAAGCACTGGCAAGCCTTTGATTACTGCCAAAGTGATGATGGTAGTTTGATAGCTGATCAACTCTGTCTGACAAAAAGTAACTAAAATGAAAGTAGGAGCATTTGGCAAGTTTAAAAAAAGAAAAAGAAAGAAAGGAAAAAAACCAAACCAAAACAAAAAAAAAACAAACACCAAACCTGAGCAATAGCTGAAAATTGTTCATCTATGCTACATGGGATCTCACAGCATAGACACCAACAGTCTTAACTGTGGTTATTCTAAAGAATGTTAACCTAAAAGAGTGCTGAAAAATCAAAGATGTTAAAAAATAATAAGTACTTTTTTTAAAAAAAGAAACAAATAAAATGCTTTAAAAACACTAGCCATGCAAGATAACATTTATGTATTTGCCCTTACTGTAGATCTACAAACCAAGAGAATGCATCTCCTTATCTGTAATCTGTATGAAATTTGAGCATCTAAGAGAAAAGAGATACTTGAGTCAGTACCTTAGGACCATTAATGTCCCAGTAAATAAAGATGAAGTTTCTTCTCAAAGACATTCAGGCAAAGAATAAACCTGCTTTTCAGCAGGCTGAAGGGCCAAGTTCTTCACTGAACTTTTACTGTGAATTTCTAGAAGGTTGTGGTATTGTACACTGCTGGCTTTAACCACTGACTTTTGTTTTCTGGTTTTGTTACTAAACGATAGTTGCCATAGTTTGTTGCTCTGAGTTATCTCTGTGATTTTCCCACCAAAGAGGGATTGAGAAAGACTTCATTAACATATTAAAGCAAACTCATTTGTCTATCATAACAACGGCTAGGTGTGTTCAGATAACTGAGTCAGTACAGGGCTAGATCATCCTCTAAAAATGAACCAGTGAAAACTGAAAATAAGGGTTGAAATATATTACATCTATGTAAGAAAAAAATTTAGTTAGTTGGTTGTTGTGTATATGCCTGGGATGTCAAAAGCCAGATATTGACGCCGAACAGCACAAACAAACAAAATCAAAACAGTTGCACCAATTTCTAAAAGCCTTTGTTAACAAACCAGCTACAAAAAATGTCCATAGACTGTCTAAAATTTCTTTAAAAACTTGCTCCAGTTCATCTTGTGAATTCAGTGCATGTGGATATCTACTGTATTTATTTCTTGTCCGGACATTCAGATCACATCTCCCACATAGGAAACGTGCAGGAGATAGAAATCCTTACAGAAGGGCTTCTTAGCTAGGAGAACAGAGGAAACCCTATGCTCTGAATTCCCAAGACTCACTGATCACCAGGGACTTCAGGGCAAAAGCCCTCTGCCTCTGCCTGGCTGCTGGCTCCCAGACACCCTGACTCCTGCCAAGAAGAAATGCTTCCAGGCTCCCAAGCCTGTCCTCTCCTCTTTTGTTTCTTATCTCATCCATTACACCAGAGAAAAAAAACCTCATTCCTCTTTAGGATCCTTCTGATTATCTTGATCAGTTCTACAAGATCCAGGGAATGCAGGTATGTTTTTCCAGTACTTTTAGTACACTCTTAGTACAAACTTTTCATATAGGTTGCTTGGAAATTTGTCTCCTTTTGTCTGTTCCCTACGAGTATTCTTTCTTATTGTGACTACTTGCTTTGCTAGTTTGGGTAAACTGCACTCTGACAGCTATTTTCAAGAGTACATTTAGGACACCAGAGATTTGTCACGCAAAAGAGTAAGAACATTTACAGGTAAACGTAAGTTTGATTTTTGCCTTGCGTTGGGCCCTAAAGAGACAGTTTACCCTTACTAGTATCAAGAACTGCATTCTCAAACTTCCTTCATAACAAGCATTGTCTTGTTACTGAACTTACTGAGTTATATAGCCTTACTATTACTGGCTAAAATATATTGTCTAGCTATTATCTGTCCTAAATCTTTGTTAGCAGCTATCATTGTTATTTCATCTATTTGGACTAATTGATGTTTGTTCAGTAACATTTATTTAAAGAGTTTAAAGGCAAAGAGTATACAGAGTCAAGGATGCCCTGAAGCTTTAGAAGATTATTCATCCCCCCAAATTGAAAGGGAACCTATGTACAAGAAGTATGTTAGATAGAAATGCACACACAAATGTTTGCTTACAAAATTCCCAGACACTGCCAACAGGGGTAAAAAAATATGGCATAACACTACAGATGTTATTGCCTTCATAAAAGTCAAGTTGAAACACCTATAAACTCACTTATTAAGTGTAAATCAAGGGGAGAAAAAACTGCTTTAAGTAAATCTGAATGTGATAGCCACATGGTGCAAAACCAAAATAACACAAAGTATTAGTAAAAAAGTCCTGTCAAAGACAAACCTGTGGCAATTGCATCAGAACATGTGGAATCGCCCTCACATGAGGTATCTTCAGATACCTCTCTATTTTCCATGCCTTTTTTAATGCAATAAATGCAAAAATGTCATGGTGGGTTGACCCTGGCTGGATGCCAGGTGCCCACCAAAGCCACTCTATCACTCCTCCTCCTCAGCTGGAACAGGGGAGAGAAAATATAATGAAAAGGTCATGGGTCGAGATAAGGACAGGGAGATCATTCGCCAATTACCTTCACAGGGAAACCAGACTCGACTCGGGGAAAATTAATTTAATTCATTACCAATCAAATCAGAGGAGGATAATGAGAAATAAAACCTAAATCTTAAAACACCTTCCCCCCTGCCTCATGATTTTCTATACCTCCTCCCCCCGCCCCAAGTGGTGCAGGTGGATGGGAAATGGGGGTTGTGGTCAGTTCATCACACGTTATCTCTGACACTCCTTCCTCCTCAGGGGGAGGACGGCTCACACTCTTCCCCTGCTCCAGCATGGGGTCCCTCCCACAGGAGAGAGCCCTCCATGAACTTCTCCAACTTGGGTCCTTCCCACGGACTGCAGTTCTTCACAAGCTGCGCCAGTGTGGGTCCTTTCTATGAGGTGTGGTCCTTTAGGAACAGACTGCTCCAGCGTGGGTCCCCCATGGAGTCACAAGTCCTGCCAGCAAACCTGCTCCAGTGTGGGCTTCTCAGAGGGTCACAACCTCCTTTGGGCATCCACCTGCTCCAGCATGGGGTCCTGCATGGGCTGCAGGTGGATATCTGCTCCACCATGGTCTTCCCCACAGGCTGCAGGGGAATCTCTATTCCAGCGCCTGGAGCTCCTACTCCCCCTCCTTCTTCACTGATCTTGGTGTCTGCAGCCCTGTTGTGTGCTCATGTTCTCACTCCTCTCTCCAGCTGCTGTTGCACAGCAACTTTTTCCCCTTCTTAAATATGTGCTCACCGAGGCGCTACCGCTGTCACCGGTGGGCTCAGCCTTGGTCAGCAGCGGGTCCATCTTGGAGCTGGCTGGCATTGGCTCTATCGGACATGGGGGAAGCTTCTAGCAGCTTCACAGAGAAGCCACCCCTGCAGCCCCCCCATTACCGAAACCTCACCACGCAAACCCAATACAAAGGGCTTACATGAATGAAAGCACAAAATGTTCATAGATTTAATATCCTTTGTCTAGAAACCTTTAGGATCTGAAAGAAGAAAGGATATTATGACAGGCATCTTACTTTTATCAAGTTTTCGTATCACAATTAAGACCTAGGAACTAAAGCCTGCAAAATTTATATTGTCTTAAACTAAGGAGAATTACTTCAAAACCTTCACATTCTAGAAACTCTTTCTTTTGGTGTGGTTTTAGAGCAAGCTCCTATAGATATGCAAGCTACACTCATCCACAAACTGCAACAGAAATTTACACTGCATATTTTGGAATAAAAGCGTTCACATAAGTACTCAAAGCTACAGCCCTCCAAATTCTGTGCTTGCACCAGTACTTTTCAATCTTTGTAATACCCCATTCACCATTTTCCTTGCAAGTTTCTATGTACAAACTGCATTGCTTCAGATGTTGGTATTTGCTTCCTCAGCAAGAGGCTGAGTGAGACTTAGGGAACCACCTCAACATCCTAGATACTTGCTTCAGGATTTTGAGATAGAAATAAAACTTCATTGAAGAAAATAACTTCTTCCCCAACACGAACATCAGTTTTTCAGTGCTCCAAATAGAAACCTTCTCTTTGATACTATAGATGCAGTAACAAAAGTTGCCTTACTTCACAAATATTACACTATATCCAGGCACTTCCAAAGAACTTATGAAAATGGCATACAATTCTACAGAAAAAGGAAATACAGAAATCAGCATATCTGGATTGTGATAATTACACTACTAGTCTTATTTCAACATCTATTCTGAATATATCCATGCAAGACGCAGAAAGGGAATATATCAGACATCCTGGACTCCACTGAATGGCATGGTAAACTTGGCATGAATTATTACAGTGTCTTCAGAAATCACGAGCAAGAGACAAAGACTAAAATCTGAAGGAACTGCTTGATACACAATCTTTTGCACAGAGTTTCATGTGAAGCTGGAAGCTTGCACAGAGTTTTAAGATGCCATTCTGTTGCAGGGAATGATTTTCTTCCTGCACCACAGAATGAAGAAGTTGCCACACAAAGGCAGTTAGCAACAAGTTAGTGTGGTTAAAATAGAGTGCAAAGTGAAAGAATTGCAAATTTATTTCTTGTTCTCCTAAAAGTCTGCTCCTTTTGTAAACAAACATTCAGAATTCTTTACACAAGTTTAGGATTTGTTTTGCAGGATTTTTTAAGCCCTTTTGCCACCATATTCTTGAAGGAAAGATTTCTAGAGTCTTGTGCTTTAAAATTTAGCTCTAAGAGTTATCAAGTAATCCTAGCTTTGAAATATTCTACTTATTTCAAATGAAGATCCAAGGAAAACCAAACCAAACCAAAAACAAACAAAACCCTGCTTTGTCAGCATTATGAAATCATTGGAGAGGAAAGTTCCTGCATTCTTTCTCTGGAGAACCTCTTTCCATTTTTAACATGGACCTATTACAGATCACCCAATTGACAGCATGATTAATACATGATGATTAATAGAAAATTTTACACAAATAGGATAGGTGATTTCCACACCTTAGTTAGTCTTATACAATTAGTTAGTCTTATATAACTTCAATATCGATATTTGCAATAAAGTTTACCTATTTAGAAAACACATTGGTATCTGAGTCTTATAAAATTAACTTCAGTACAATTAATGTCTTTTTTTTAATAATCCTTCTGTGAAATAATTCTCTTTATTAAATAATAAATAGAAAACAGCTGATGTGTTATATCATGAAAACAGCGAGTCATTGATCCGTGGGAAAGTAATGCTTGAAGTTAGACTTTAAAAAACCCTGCTTCTGAACATCACATTAACACTGGTTCAGTCAGTTTATTTTTCAGCAGCAACTTTTATATGCTTCCCTCACTTCATTTTAGTATGCGCTTGAGATGACCCAGAACCTCATCTTTCTAACTGGAATATACCCCAGTGAATCATTTCTGAGAACACAGTTCTTGCTCAGCTAACAATAATAACTGCCAAAACTGCTCTGACAAATGAGGAAAGTCAGAAAAATGCAATTACTTTTATCACCAGCTAGTGATTAATTGTACTACAGCCGTAACTAGAATTTGGATTAATGAACAATAACATTCTGCTACCATAGAAAGGAACCTAAATAGTGAAAATACAAGCTCTAAACAACATGTAAGAAAATGTGCTTGTGATTTGAATCTTATGCTATCCTTTGAAAGAAAACTGGATCACATTTTCTTTTCCTCACAAAATAGACCTATATTTTGGGTTCTGTCTGAATTTGATCTTTTGAAATAATTGCGGTAAGCTAGAGCTAGAAACAGGAGATAGGTTGTACTGCTGTTTCTCTTAGCATACAATTTTCAGAGTTGAGATTGGTGTTCTCTCTCTACACGTTCAAGATTTAAAAAGTTGTCTGGCCGGGCAACAGGGGGGAATTTTTCTCCCTGGATATATTTGTTGGAATTGTACATGTGACAGGGCAAAGGGAGGGTTTGCTCTTGGCTGTAGTGTGGGACGCAGGTCACTTGCTATGATGAATCTGCCTCAGCCACTAACCAGGAGAGGCTTTTGATTCATAGTCAATAGTACTCAAATATACGGCTGGAAAAAGACTTTAAATACACTTACTGTATTATCCAGTGGGGAATTTTGCATGGCATGTTTGCTAAACCTAAAACAATCAGTGGTACCTTTGTATTCACAAGAAAGAGCAAGATGTAGTGTAGAAAACTATGTCTAATAAACAACAGTGAGTTGTTACCAATTACAGCTGAACAGAGTCTATTCAGACCTAGCCCATCTCTGTTACTGAGTTTACAGTCACGCACCCTGCAATCTCATCCTGTGCGCATGGTCCCAACTCTATGTTTTCATCACAGCGTGTGACCCAATTGTGTTAGGGATAATAGAGGATGGTCTGAGCGAGACACGATGGAAAATTACTAGTTGAACCAAACCCAGTATACGTGCTGAGAAAAAGAACCTCAGTACTGTTGCTGCAAAAACCATGTGTGTATCCATGAGAACCTGACCTTCAAAGAAGAAAATAACAAGAAGGAAGTACAACAGTGTAGTCAGGTATCAGACAGCCGCTGTCAGCAAAGCTGGATCATGAGTCTGGTGAGGCTCGCTGCATGCACTGGCCACGCGTGCAGCAACTCTACCCTGTACTTTTCCACTCAATCCAGTGCAGGATATAAGGGGGTCTGTCTTGGGCCGGAGAGAGAGAGAGAGACATGAGCGCACTTTGAAGATGCAGGGGATGCCCTGAACAAGCGCTGTGCCTGCCTTCCCTCTGCCGTACCGATGTAGCTCCTCGTTATCCTGCTGCTCAGCGGTACTACTACAATCTGTGGGGTGGTGAGACTCTCTGAAGTAACTTTTGGAACATTTGGGAACTGCTTAGCAAGGGCTGTGCCGTACCTCCCTCTGCCGTACCGACGGGTCTCCTTGTTATCCTGCTGCTCAGCGGTGCTACTACGATCTATGGGGTGGTAAGAGCCTCTGAAGTAACTTTTGGGACATTTGGGAACTGCTTAGCAAGGCTTCGCAATAAAGTTGAATTCACTGCTTTTTTTTCTCTGTAGCAAGGCTTCACAATAATGCAGAGTTAACCCTGGTTTTTTTTTTTTTTTCTTTGTGTGGGCTCCTGTTTGTACGTTGGAATCTTTAAAAAAGAGCTAGTTACACCAATGAAAATGAACAGTCATGTTACACTTTGTAACTGCAGAATCCTTTGGACTTCGATAAAAAGGTGATATAGATGAAGATTATCACTGTGGTCTTGAACACTATTTTTTTCCCCATAGAACATTTTAAGACGAACGGGCTTTCAATATGCATAATCTGAAAAATTGCTTTACAAATAAAAACTGAATTTATCCGTGTACTTCTGCCTCACAAAGGCTAGAGAATTTGTCCTCACAATACCCACAAGGCAAGCCAGTATTAAACATCTTTGTTTTACAGATAAAAAGCTTAAGCACAAAGCCCAGACAATTTAACATGAACACTTGCGTTTATCTCTGAGGTGTTAAAACAAACCCTAAATTCAAAAGCAGTGCTCAGGCACATGGACAATGTATGAAATGGGGGGGCGGGAGAAAAAAAAAAAAAAGGGAAGAAAAAACCCACCTTACCTATATCTCCTTAATCCAAAGGCAAAAAAAAAGGAAGCACCAAGCTACCTTTTTCAATTCCCATTGTGCTCAGTACCATGCTATCATGACACCTAGTAACAGTAAATGTTATTTGCGTTATGTGTCATATGATAAATATCCATTTCACACGTTCCGAGCATGCAAAGTACAGAGAAGTGCTAGTTTTCTTGAAAGAATAAATTCAGAATCAAAATGTTTTGTAAGCCCTAAAAGAATCCCAGGTGTGTTACAACAAGCAGGTAATATCCCTGCATAAAGACAGGCTACTTTTTTATTACAAACAGCACAACTCTGAACTGAATGTGATATATTAACCCTGATTTGAAATACACTTAAACCACAATACGCGCAAACTAAAACACATGGCAATTTTATACTGAAACAAAAAGTACCCAGTGGATAAAGCTAAGAAAAAGCTTTGCTTTAGAGATTTGTTTTTTATACAGGAAATCACTCTCTTTATCCCTAGGAACTATTTTTTTTCCCTGTGTTAATAATCTAGAAAACATGGAGTGTTATCATAGGATACTAGAAAATATATTTGCATTTATAATACATTACATATGGTGATTGATTTCCAAGTCATTACTGATCTCAAACAAAAATAACTACGATCCATATTCCAAGCAACAGCTCAGAGCAGTGGAATGCAGGCAGGCTCCATCCCGTGTACTTACATTGGATGTGTAGGCAGATATTGATTTAGTGGGTGTAGAGACCGTAGATGTTCCCCATGCTACCACTGGAACTGAAAGGACGGGAGCAACAGGGTGCAGGAACACTCAAGCTGACATGCAAAACCAGAATATATGCTCCTCGACCCAAGGATGGGTGGTGTGCATGGATGGATACGTGGAGACTTACAAACCTGAATCTCTGATAGCATGAGGGTCTCAAGAACCGGGCAGAAGAGACATGCTACGCAGCCGTTCCCTACAGTGAAATGGCACTAGGAACCAACAATTTCAGGACGCCCACATCATGCATATTTAGTTCTACTGCATGAAGTGCTGTGTGTTTTTTAAATATTTATTCTATTTACTAGCATATCTCACAGAAGGTAATTCAGATCACCTTGGGTTTCAATTAACTACTGTTATTGAAGGAAATACGTGCCATTTTCAACCTCCATAGTCTAAGTATCATATCAGTTAAACTTACCCTACTTCTACATTTCTATGTTTTAGGAATAATAAATTCTGAATCAGAGCTTTTCCCTCGCTTATTTTTGCCCCTCCACATCTATCTCCAGTTTCCTGGGATGCCTACTCTATTCACAATAGAATTGAAAATACTGAGAAATGGCACTCTAAAATTCCCAGGCCAGGGCACAGGAAGGAATATGCTCAGCCACACAGCTAGCTAAGGTTCAATTACAGTTCTTTTCTCTCTTATTTTTTTTTTTTTTTTTTTTTTTTTTTTTTTTTTTTTTGGTATTTCACCTATTTCCATACTACCAGCAATGTTAAGAGAGTAGAGTTAGTTGATGGAAGAGACAGATGCTCTGTGTCTCTCTCTCTTATATTTCATAAGCAAGTAGAAGGTTGTGGATGGAGAGTGTGCAAGTGATGTAATGTGAAGTGAAATCATCGCAGTGTTTGCAATTCAGAAGTCGTTGGGCTATTTTTCACTTCTCCCTTGATAACTTCACTACAAGGACTTAAAGAGCCAGTAGATGTGGCTCACTGTAGTTTTGGCAGCTTGCATTGTAGGTGCTTTCCTTACACAACCATGAAGACTGGGAGACTCACTGAAAAAATTAATTGCCAGTATTTTTTTTTTCTCCTCCCAGAAGAGAGAAAAGGGAAGAATGGAAATTACAACTATTTCACAATAAAAATAAATCTTTTTATTAGGTAGCTGAATATAGATTATTATTGACATCTGCTTGGTTAAAAATGTTTTCACTATTAGTGTTTATGTCATGGACCTGCCACTTATTTGCCTGCCCAGAGACAGTCTTTATCACTAGCTAACAGGCTAACCTTACAAATTTACCTACCTATGTCAGCGAGAGAGGACTGTAGATAACAGCTCTGCACCATGTCTTCACCGGAGCCAGGAGGAAGTGTGAATAATAGAAAATATTTGAGAATTCGGGTACTTATCCCCTCCCTGTGGAGTGACCAGAGAAAGCCCAGCAGCACCAATAGTGATGCTGATGGGAGAGAGCGTTGCAGCTTTGAAGTGGTGTGGTCTGCACTGCTACGCTGCCGGCTGTCAGAGCAGATTTGCTGCTTTTGTGCAAAGAATTTCTCTCTCCCTCTTGCCCCTCTATGGGAGGCATTCAAAAAGCAGATAATTCTCTCAGGGGATTTTCCTCCCACCGCTGAAAACTATATACTGTATTAGCAAGAAAGCATGGTTAGCATTTACTATTGACTAATCCTGATTTTATGCTAATAAATCAACAGTGATATATAATATTGAGAAGACCCTTCTGATGATGCAAGGATGTTTTACATCATGGTATCAACATCAAGATATGGAGCCTAATTCAATAATACTTTAAAGGTAGAACAAGCATTTATAAAACTGTATCTAGTAATGCTGACACCTTTCTCTTTCCCATCCCTTCTCCTTCAACAGAAAAATATTTAGTCATCTGTTTTAGGGAAAGACTGCAAAAAGGAAAAAAAATCACAGGTATTTTTTGTTATCTCATTTCTCATTAGGTTTAGGATTTGACGGGCAAATGCCTAAGGGAAAGGGACAAGTTTAAAAAATTTTACTAGCCTCTATGTTCAAGTATTTGTCTTCAAGTCAGTCTCTTAAGTTTCCATACATCATTATCTGGCAAAGGGCAAAATAGTTTTACCACTTCTGCACCTGCCTTCTGTACTTCATTTTTTGTTAATGCATTTTCACAACAAGGACTATATCATTGTACATATGATTCATACACAGAATGCTCTTTGATGTTAGTACTTCTAGATGTATATCAAAGTCATTATGTACTCTTTAGAGTTATTCCAATAAATGAAGAAAAGTTGTTACTACCATATAACTGTTGGTCTTCCCTTAAATTGATTTCAGCTTTATTCATGTTATGATCTCACTTTTTGAAATTTCCAGACCAAGTGATGTGACATCTGTTGAAATCAATTCATAACTACAAAACCAAAAACCAATAACCATGCAATGTTATTTCAGATCTCTCATAAGACAGACACACAATAGAAAAGATGTAATAATAAAAAAACCCAACTGTTTCCTTAAAGAACACTTAACACCCACTTTAGCCTCCCACCAACAGCTCCCCGTTAAGTTGTTTTTAAAACACAGCCTAAAGGTCAAGAATTTATAAGGAGCATACCTAAACCACAAGCCTAGGCATCAGAAGCAGCTAGTCAGTGGCAGATTAGACCCCTACAGAAGTTAATTTACTCTGCAATGCTTGTGCTCTGAAAAATACAGTAAACTGCCATTACAACAATACATGGTGCATTTGTGACTGAGAATATTTGCAGTAGCCAAGCTATCTTTTTTACAGATAAATACATGTTTATCTGTACTCAGGTAGCCAGATCTTGAAGCTATTTCAGAACGAGAGTCACCCTGATTCAGGAACACATCCTTGTTTCAGAAGGAAATGCTCCAATAAAATCTGTGAAAGCTCAGTGCATATGTCAATGCTTTCTCAAAGATCTCAAGTTAAGAACCCTTAAACACTTATTTTCCTCAGTTATGACCACAGAATATCCAGCCAGCCACCCATTTATCACACCTCTGATTGATAGTACCACTGTGCATGGTGGTCCAGACTGAGTGAGATTTTTTTAGGATCAAAAACATTACTCTTAGCTTCACTGGAAACTTCGTAATGAGGGGAGTCAAGGAGTCCTGAGCAAGGATAACAGTGAGAGAAGTCCCACTAAATAAGTAGCCTATCTATGTGATGGATTTAAGCCAACAGGCATATGAAGCCTAATAGCGATTCTCTCGCTTTGGTGGAAACAAGTGGGACACGAAGCAGAGCGCTGAGAATATCGCATTAGCACAGCCCAAAGGAAACTCAGAGAATTGTAACTGAAAGGTGAAACAGGAGTGCAGAGCAAAGCTTGTAAAAATCTGGGAAATATATACCTCCTCCGTTTGGTTTTAAAATTACCTTGAAATTTTTCTTTCATGTGGCTTTTCCTTTCCTCTTGGAGCTTGATATTCAAGCCTTGCAAGTAAATAAGGAAAGCAGCGGTTTTAAAGATTGACACAATTTCTTTGATAAAGAGCAAGTTGTCAAAATTATGTGTAGAAGCCCTATGGCAGAATAGCGCCAGCTTTCAATCACAGTGTTAAATAAAGTCCTTGACACAGTCTGAGTAAAGGGTCCAGCTAGCAAATTCAAGACCTAAGTTCTTCATTGTGATAGAAAAATCAAGGAAGACGTACATAATTATTTTTTATCAAAACCAAACTGACAAAAGCTTTAAACCTGCTGGGGTTTAACTCCATGTAAAATATTTTATTCGCCATAGCCTCACCAATGCGTTACCATGTTTATATCAAATCAGAATGTTTCATTCACAATCGATAAAAAATAAAAACAGGCTAAGTAAGAAAAGAATCCGTAAACAATTTCAGCGTTAAGAAGATGTGACTTGCATTACCACAACACATGCTAAAGTGCATTGCAGGTTCCTGCAACAAAGATTCAAAAGAAAGGCAGAGTAATTGTAGCTACCACGGTCACAGTAGCTATTACAGTCCCGGGTTTGAAGCAAATGGTCAAAGGGCCACCTCCATGCCTGCATGCCATGCTGCCGGTCCTGTAGGACATCCCTTCTGTCATGCCCTGATATCCAGGTGTGACATGTGGAGGATGGATCTGGTTTTTATCACGTGCAAAGCCACGGACCCTGCACAGGTACACTTTTTTAACAGCACAAAGCTTTCTATGCTGAAGTTCTAGTCAGGTGGCAGGAGCTGATCCCACCATCTGGTACTTAGTCTGTAAAATAGTGGAGACAGAAATTTTAATGTCTGTCAGTAACAGCTACATGGGAATCTTCTATGCTACTACAATATAAATATTAATATTGAAGTTACTTGTCAACTTCCGCTGCATGCCAATACCCAGTATCATTCAGGTAAACGCTTTAAGGTATTTCTGCAGGTTCCGTGGTAAATTCAAGAAGAATCCTGAGGAATCCCTACTCGGTACGCACATGAGCATACACAAAAGGATTAGTTTGTTTATAACTTAGAATCCAATTTACAGTTTGCTTTTTCTTGTTGTGGACTATTTTTAACAGATGCTGGTTAGCGAAGGAGCACAACGTACTGGTTTGAGAGACAGAGCATTGATTTCTCTTTCAGTAATTTTACTTTTCAGGAAGGTCTCTTAATGCTGGGGAAAACTGCACTTTTAGAAGACTTTAGTGTCTGAATTTGTGAAAATATTTACTCTATAGCCAGCTACAGCGTGTGGGTTTCAAGGTCTCAATGTTTTCAAGTTAGCTGGGTGCAGGGACAAGGAGGAACAAGACCTGGGCATTTGACACAGGCTGGCCAACAGGATTATTTCGTACCATGAACGTCACATTCAACAGAAATTAGAAAGTTTGCTGCAAAGCTCCCTCTCTCCCTTGATGGCTGTGATCCTGAGAACTTCTTGCCCTGGCACCAGACCCCCTGAGCCCTTCCTGTCCTCCCACAGCTGTAGCGCTCGCAGTGTCCCACATTTGCTGTCCCCTGCCGGGAGTGCACAGCTTCCTGCCGGTAGAATGGGCTGAGTATAATCCCCGTATATTTTATATTGGTATTGGGATCAATACTGGTTCTTTAGTATTATTAATGTTAATTATTTAGTCTTATTCTACTAACTCTGTTTATATTTCAACTCTTGGGTTTCCTTGTTTTTCCCCGATTGCCCTTCCCAGGTAGGGAGGGGTCATCGGGTGACAGAATAATTGTCTGGATGACAATAAATTGTTGTGGGTTCTTCAAACCATAACACACAACCAGCAGAAGCTTTCTGCATGCACCCTTGCCCATTTTCCTCTCGTATATATCCTGGCTGGATTTTACAATCAATGTCAGTGTCACACAGAACATGTAAGGAACAGTCAAAGCAAGCGACTTAACATTACATAAGCTCTAACAAACAAGGAAATACAGCCCGATATTCACTACAGCCACCTTTAGACCTAGAAATCCTGCTTTCCAAAACAAAGGGTCATCTTTTATTTCTGCTGACAACTGAGTCCTTACATTTTCCGGCCAGCTGCTCCAAGCAGCTACCACTTAAACACGAGCGGGGCACCCACCCTTCTGAAGGCAAAACTTCTACTGAAGCAAAATAAAAACATAGCTGAGATATTTCGTAACTACAGAAAAGAGATCTGAAGCTAAACATCTTTGTTGTACATTTATCTCGGATGCAAGATGATGAACTTCTGAAAGTTTCAGCCTTTTGGCTGTAACTAGAGGGGTTTCGACCATTAAATTATTTTCTACCCTTTTCCTTTCCTGACTACAGTATAAAACCTTTAAAGTGTACTAGGAAAATAAAAATAAAATAAAAACTAGGGATTTCAAACGGTGTTTGTTCTTTGGCTCATAACAGGGAATAACTGCAAGCAAAATATTCAGGCAGACTAGGTATAAACCACTGCATTTCATTTGCTTTTTCAAGCAATGAAGTGATTAAATATTCTTGTTAAATGTAAATTACTTTTGGATGATAAAGATAATTATGTGTTGAAGATGTAATGATTCTTTGACCCTAAGAGAATAAAAGATATGAAAAAAGTTTCATAAAAATACAATCCTCCCGCAAGGATTTGACTTACTATCTTTGCACTGAAATGTGGATGCTGTTCAGTAGACTGCAATTTTTGTTTCTGTCAATGGGAATTGTCAGTGTTAACTAAAATACAGAGGGATTTTTCCTGATTACCTCCTGTACAAAACAGAAAACACTGGAAAGACAATGTAAAAGAATCAGATTATCAGAACTAATAAATTCATGCAATTTCCATCCCCATATTCACACTACATACATTCACAATACCAGGAAAAATAAAATTATTTTCTGTACGTTCACCTCAGAGCTCCTTTTTTAATGACAGCTCCCGTATCTAGGAATAAGGCAGGCTTTACTCAGGCTGGTTGCAGGTGTCAAGACTAATGTCATTGTCTTTCCGTAATGCAGGGCATCATAATGACGAATAAGGGTGTCGCGTTACAGAAGGTTCACATTACAGAAGTTCTGGGCAATACCGAATGGTGTCTGCCAGTAAGAGACATCCCGAGACAGTGTCACAACAAGGCACATGCAGAGAAGCGGGTTGAGTAACTTGCAAGTTAGATTCCTTATTCCATTGCTTGACAGGTCTGAATACAGCTTCAATTAATAACAGAGTCTGACTGAACAAACATCAGAACATACATTGCCAGGAAAATTCTCAAATTATAGCTAGGTTTACCAGATTAAAAATGTGTAACGTCCTTATGTTTATATGGTTGACTGTGTAAAATTGAGACACCAAATTGAATTTTACCTTCATGTCTTTAACAAATGTACAAAAATGTCTTGCATAAATTCATTCGGCTCTCAGTGCTCTTAGTGCTGGTGGTCCAGCGCAAAGGGGTTGCCATGACTACTGCTCCAGAGAAGGTCCACTGGATCGCCCATTACAGGAAACTCTATTGCTTTACAGATGCTACAGGCCTACACGTTGGAAAATACACACACACACACACCCCCCGCTATTTCCTCCTTCCTCCCACCACCCCTCCCGCAACAGAGGGCTTCCCGGGTAAGCTGAACGCCAGTGCACACGCGTCTGCAGAGAACCTGCAGCACCTGCTCTGTCATCAGCTCTTCAGCTGTGACCACGTCACCTTTATTGTTAGCAAAGAGAGGAGGTGGGATTGAGACAACCATCCTCCAGCACTGTTCTCACCTTGCCATCATCCAGGGAAATGGCTCAGAACAGATCTACTACCTCAGGCAGGGGAAAAAAGGGTAAGCAATGATGTCTTACTTGATCCTGGCCATTACAGAACCATTTTGCACGGTTCCATGGTTTGCATGGTTCCACAAACCTGCCAAATCCGCCAACCAATTCCAATCAAATTTCACAGGTGGCAGAGGTCTCACAGACACTGTTTTCCCATAAATTCCATAAAATTTGATAGCTGAATCAGATACTCTCAGTGCTTCAAATGCAAGAGCCAGTAAGTTTGGCACCTGCCACCAGGGTGTGCCATGGCCCGCTGGGCAGTCAGTGCACGAGCCCTGAGCTTGGAGCCGCTGCTTGGGCTGATTGCTACTAGCCAGAGCAGAGGTTTCACCAGCCCAAGTCTCCCCAGAAACAGCACAGGGAACATGGAGGGGACTCCCAGCATGTTGGGTGTGGGCTGAAGGGAAAAAGACGACAGCTGGAAACACCTGAGTGAAGGGGCACTGAAAAGGCAGCAAGGGTGCAAATTTAGCACTGGGTATTTTTCAGTGAGGCATTACAGAGGGAAGCACAGAACTGGTTTTTTAAGTCCTGCTAATTTGATTTACAATTTGTTCCACATCAAAATAAGAGTGTCTTTCCAAAACTCCTCCATTAGGAAAAAAAAAAAAAAAAAAAAAAAGCCAACAGGAAAATACAATAACCACACTCACCTGAAAAACGGAAAAAGTACACTTAAGTTGTTAACTTAGAATCAGGTAGAAAAAGGACCTGATACCTTAGCCCCGATAATTGCTGTGTAAGCATCCCAGCAGTTATTGGTTCCCTTTGAGGTTCCATTTTTTTTTTAACTAAAAAGTAAATCCTGAGAAATCCTTCAATTAAACATCCACAGATATTTTCAATTTTGAGTGTTTGTATTTTCTAAAAGGAACAAATGCATAGATATTCCTAACAGTATCTTTTCCAAAGACTTTTGGGGTTTTTGCAGTTAAATTGAGGCTACAGACTTGTTTATTTCTGTCATATATAGTCATCAAGAAGCAATGTAACTTTTCAGTGAAGCAAATCCTACAAGTCATAATGACTTAAAAGGGATCATAAGTAAACAAGAAAGAAAAACATTTAATTAACTTGAATTTAATGTGGTGCTTTGGTGGACTATGGGCATTAGCACTGAAATGGTTGAAAACCGCTGTGTTTTTAGTGTTACAGTGTTACAGAAAATATTTCAAATCATGGCCTCCCACAAACGTCCCACAGTATGTCCTCCTGAATGACCATCCTCTTCACAGTTTTCAACTATATTGTCCAGGAATCCTAGTGATTAGAATCTCGCATTGTCTTTCATAATGAATATAACAACATTTACTGAACGAATGCCATACCCAGGCCCCAGAATATGCAAAAGTCTCCTCCCCTAACACTTTCCAAACAACAATTTTTAACAATTACCTGAAGTCTTCTTTAAGTTGTTAACAATCATGCAGCTCTGAATGAAGCTTTGCGTGCATTCAGAAAGATTTATGAGCAAAAATGTAGGGATTTGGGAGACTTACATTTTCCCTTCCATTCTCATAACAACAGTATCTCTGAAATGTTTTCATTTATTAGTCGTCTCATCTGAGATTCTCTGAAAATATTTCTCCAGTGTTTTTCTAAACTGGCTTTAATCAGAAAATTTTAATCGGTATTTTTGGTGAGGCTTTTTTGCCTCAGATGAAAACAGGTGTGATCCACAATTTCTTAAACGACGGACTGAACTACCACCAGCCTTGTTGACACTTTAAGCTCACTAATGTAAATACACTATTCTGGAAAAATTTTTCCTAATTACATATTCTCAAAAAAATCTAGAATTCATGAAGTTGCAAGCATCAAACAGTTTCCCAGTCAATGATAACACTGACAGACCAACTCCAGTATTTGCCAGGATTAATACAGTGATTTAAAAGTATTCTTTTCTGGTAAGTACTCAAAAAGAGAACAGGGATGGGAGAAAATTTGGTTGCGCATCCTGTGGGAGTTTTACTGCTTCGTATCCCTGCAGCCTTCTCACTCTTCACATTCCTATTTCTCTGCACCAAAATGGAGGACACAGCTGTAGGACAACTGTTTCTGCCTTGGACTGCCTGAACAGGGTGGCCACTGACTAACAGCTAATAAGGCTTTAAGCTTCCAGAGCATAATCATGATCTGCTTACCAGCTGTCACAGGGGCTGTCATTCCAATGCTGTTGCTCTAAACGGCTGGGGGACTTCAGCAGAAATTCCAGAAATGTGCCCTTTCCTTTTGGCCAGACTTGCTCCTAAGCCCCAAACTCCATCACATTCTGGTTTTCCAACTGTTCAGGAGCGTAGGACCGTACATTAGAAACACCATTTCACCTCAGGTGGAGCTGCTCACTAATGACACACTGGATGCTCTAACAGCATCCTGTATTCCTGGTTTCGGCTTAATCAAAGCATAACCAGGCACTGGCAAGGGAGTAGTTGTTTTCTTGGAATTCACATTTGAGAGAATTTAATTTAAAAAAAAAAAAAAAAAAAAAAAAAGAGAGAGAGAGAAAAAAATAAAGAGGTAGATTAAAATAATATTGTGGTGACTAAATCCTGTGTTGTCCTATTTCCTTGAGTACCCTGCTGCCACCCCACAACACATAAAATATCATAGATGTCATAAAATGTAAAAATGTCATAAAACCAAAGCGCTAGACAGTAATCCAAGGAGCACTGGCATCTATATACTGGATGCCAAAACTTTTGCCAGTACAACTTCTGATTGTTACATGAAATACTGGCAAAAGGAATCACATACATGCCATAGCAATGTGTATATGCATATGTCATCACTCTACCTATGAAATTTTCTACTGCCGGCACAGCATTAGGAAAATATTTTTAACCCAGCACTTAAAGTCCTGTGGGGGCTAATGAAAAAGGTTTAATCAATTCTGTAACTAACTTGTTCAATTGACTAAAACGGAAAACAAATGCTAAAGGATACGTTTCTCTTCATACTATAATGTGAACCTTTCACTATACACATATAAATACTAAAATAAAGTCTGCTAAATCAATAAACATACCTTGCTTCTTAACCACCCTGAAAAACCAACATGTCCAAGTGAAGGAGAAACAGAGAAGTGGAGTCTATATTCAGTCTATATGTATCCAGTCTATAATGACTGGATACATTATTAGTGATCCAGTCAGCTTTATCATTCAAGACACAGTAATAACTGGTCTTCCTAGCATATCATAGTCTTCTAGGAAAGAAGTAAGCATTAGCATTTCTGGTGATTACACTAAGCAGCAACTGACTAATCACGTTTTGTGTCAATGCAGTTTTGTCAAAGGGTGAGTGGGTGCTCAGAGATTGTCAAAGAATTGCTTGAGACCGGTGGATCTCTAATCAATAAGAAAAACATACGTATCCCACGCACCCATCATTCCTACACAATGTATGACATATTATCCTTTGCTGTTGGTAAGAGCCCAGTCAGAGTTTCCGAGTAAGGCGCTCCCTATAAACTCAGAAATCATAGAAGGTTCAACGGCAACAAATTCCCCTTTTACATGTTTATAATAATAACATGCAGAGTGCAATCAGTAAAGAATGAATAGAGGAATTGTGGACACAAGTAGCTTTGAATACTTCTAGGACTATTGTTCTATCTTCTGTCTGTACATACAAGAAAATTCATGTACACACTGATTGTTTTAGCTAAGAACACTGTGAATAACATTTCTGTCTGGTGTGCATGGGTTATAATGTGCCTATAAAAGGGTCCATTGATTCTTTGAATTATCAAAACTGTTTCCTGAAGCAGCAGATGATTCTGACCACTGTATGCATAAGCCTATCTTGATAATTTCACTATTACATCCAAGTAATAATATACACATAACGTATATATCATCACACAAAGAAACAAAACTTATCGGGGGAAGTTCTATGTTATCGTAGCTCATGGGAACTTCAGCTAATTTGTTCTACCATCTAAAAACACACAAGACGACATAATAGTATTTTGACTAGCATTTTAGTCATACGAGTATGCACAAAAATTCATTTTCCATCACAGATAAGGGACAGACACGTAAAATCTTCGCATATTTTACACGTCAAAATCTCTCTCAGCCATTTAATGTAAAGAAGGAGGGTATGGGCATGCTGTGGGTAGTACAGTATGACTAGCCAGCTGATACGCAACTATCAACTGGCCAGCTTATCATGCAGGAAAAAGGTATGTGCACTCAAGTCTGTCTGCAGGTAAGCTGAAATCAGGCAGAAATCAAGATTCCATGCCTTAGTCCTACAACCTCTCCTCACAGATCAAAACAATGACACACAGGCTTTACTAGGTTGCTCAGGATTTCAGTTCCCCAAACAAAGCAAATTTAAAGGTTAATGTGGAACCTGAACTCTTGTCTTTTTGACATTTCTGTTAAGCGTAAAAAAAATAATAAAAAAATTATCCAACACTACACATGGTCACTTTCAGGAAGTGTACTGCCTTTCCAACTCTGGCAACAGAGTAATGCTGATTCAACAGGAACAACATTAAATGCAAACTTTATTTCTGTGAAACTAATGAAACTGGTTTTATTTTTTTTCCCCTGACAGGAGCCCAAATGTTAACCTATTTAATGCTTAGCTCACAGAGTTAAGAGAAATCTTTTATTTTGTGAGAAGTGTCTCTTTTTTTCCTGACAGAATAAAATGTTCAAATTAAAACATTCTTAATAGTTTAGCAAAAATTTCGATGACAGAAGGTCCATGGTAGCTAAAGCAGGATTGAAAACCTGTTACATTGGGAGGGGCAGGAGGGGGATTGCAGCAAATGAAAAGGCTTGGGTGGTTTTCACTTTTTTTTTTACAGTAAATCTCTTTTAAAGGAATTTAGAATAGACGCCGTTTTAAAGATGCTTCTCACTTTCCAGAAAAACAGTCAGATTTCATTCTTTCCATCAGAGCTGTCACATTGTGAGGTGAATTTTAGGTACCACATTGGATTGCTTTAGTCATATCATGTTATGGCTCATTGTGATATGACAACATATGACAAATGAAGCTAACAGCAGTTGACATGCCAGATCACCTCTGTGCATTTCAGAGATTTTATTTTAGTTTTTACTCCTACACAGTACATAGGATCATGATTCAATCCTAGGCTTGCAGTCTGGAAGGGACCTCGGAAGCTCTCTAGTCCAACCTCCTGCTCAGAAGAGGGTAAAGAGAGCCCCGACAAGGTTGCTCAGGGCTTTGTGCGGTCAGGTCTTGAAAATTTCTGAGAACAGAGATCGCATAACCTCTGCGTGCAACCTATTCCAGTGCTTGACTGTTCACCGTGTGGAAAAAGGGTTTCTATATATCCAGCCTGAACCTTGCATTTCAGCTTACGCTCTTTTCTCCCATCCCCCACCACACACCACCACGAAGAGCCTGGCTCCATCTTCTTGATGACCTCCTTGTAGGTACTGGGCAACTGCTATTAGGTGTTCCCCCCTCCCCAAAGTCTGCAGGCTGAACAAAACAGATTCTCTCAACCTCTCCTTGCTCTTCACAGCTTTGCAGATGCTCTCAGTAAGCTTGAGATCTCCCCTGCAGTGTCACTGGTGCCTACATTGAAACAGATCAGAGATAATATTCCAAGGGCTCTGCAAGCCTCTGCGGTCTCTGTGCAGAGTCCTTGATGTGAGCCTCTGGCCAGGAAAAAACCTCTCAAGATGGCACAGTTAGGTCTGCAGAGGACCTTATGTCGCCTGCAGGCCCAAGTCTCCCCCCCGCCACAACCACTTGTGACTTCCTTGTGGTGTCAGTGCATGTCTCAGACTTGGGCAGCCCCAGTGCTTCCCCAGACCTGCCTTTCTCCCCCTCGCAGGTAACCACTCTCACGGGCCACCAAGCCTACCCTGCAGCCACAGGTCTGTGGTGGACAAGCAGCTGCCCCTCTGCCATCAGCAGTCACAGGCCTCCAGCCTTCCCCATAACGGGACCCTCCACATGCCCTCACACTGACCCCAGCCTCTTACTGACCCTCCATCCTTGTGGGTCAGCCTCCCCTCTCCGCAGGGCCTCCATGAAGATCCTCATCTCCACTGACAGCTGCTCCTCACCTGGGCAGTTCTGTGGGCAGGCTGCCCACCTCCCGCCACCCCTGCCACCCGCATCTTCCCCATAATGATAGTGAGAAGTCTTGACCGAACTGCTGTTTCAGCCTGAAGGTTTTAAAACTGCTTTTTGTTATCTAGAAGGTTGCAAAAATAAAGTGCAGAATGAAGCGGTACATGCAGGAGTGATAAATGGTGGTCAGCAAGGAAGACCATCGATCACTTGGAGAAGCAACAGACATAATAAATCATATACTACGTGCTACATGTGAATAATTGAATATGTTGTGAATAAGCACTGAAACTTTTTAAGGTTTTTTTTTATACATTTTTTTCAACTGTTACTAGTAGATCTTAACCTTAATACGTACAAAACACATGACAGAAAAAAAGCACAACTCACAATCAAAGGAAAAAAAATATTCTGAAGAATTAAAACGTTTGATCAGTATAAAATCAAGCTGCTTTGAACTTGTAATTCTCAGTAGTCCTACAGAGGGGGAGTCAATAATTCTGTAAAATTTTTCCAAAATATTACATTTTTAAAAGTCCAGAAAGTGATCCATTCCCTACAACAGGTCTGTGGAGAAGTATGGTGTCTCATTTTTTTTTCTATCTCATGCATGCCACTGATATAGACATAGGTAAATAGGGTGGATGAAGTAGCGACATAACCATGATTTTTCCCCAGACCATGAAAGAACTCGTGTGCTCTTTTAAGTTCAGGTGATATTCTGTAGCTGCCAGTCCTTCATTCAAAAAACCAAACTTGGTAATCTAACAAAGATTACTTAACCTAAAAAAAAAATATAAATCTAAATTTTTTTGCTCCTGATCAAGTTCTAATATGAAGCTACAAACATTTGTATTCATCCTTCAAATACCTTTCAAGTGGTTCTAGTCTGCATCCATTTATCATTAGACTACCATGCACCGGTTGCCAGAAAACATGTAGAGTCAGATCTAGGACCAGATGGCAAATCTGCATGCCTGAAGTTGTATGATCAAGTTGTCACACATTTAGGACACACATTTTTCTCTTAAAAAAAATATCCAGCTATGACGTTTGGATCTGTGGACAAGTTTTTTAGATGTGAGAAACATGAAATATTAGAACAACTCAGACAAAACTTTGGCAAATGACACTTTACAAACTGACTGGAAATAATTTTTAAACATTATTCTCATATGGCCATAACATTTAGTTTTTTAAAAATTACCTTTTGGGACAGCAAGAAGATACAGTTGTACTGAATGAGGGCCATAATAGTGAAAAAGCATAGGATCTTTGTACAGGAGATCCTTTGTACAGGATCCTTTATACAGGAAAAAGTCCTGTATAAAATGTAAATAAGATGACTGATGAACAGATTACCTGTGACTTTGTCATAGCTCTAAGTGAAGGACCATATGCTGGAACAACCCGAGAGAAAACTCCAGAGTCAGAGCAAGCTTTGATGTCATCCTACAATGGAGAGATGGAGCAACAGGGGAAAACACTACAAATGGTGCCTACCCATGTTCTTGCATTACCCTGGAAAAGTGGGCCACGATCTGTCTCAGACAAATAACTGTCTGTTTTTACTTATTCAAGGGCTTCACCTGAAGGCAAGGGATGCGAAATGACATGAACCCAAATTACTTAGGTAGAAATCCAGAATTTTATATATATATTATTTTTATTAAATACAGCAACAATTATGGTGCTTATAATAAAAAATGAAGTTTACCTGGAAAATTCAGATTATTTTTCTGAAAATGAAAAGCACGTGTTCCATCCCCGTAAGTCTCTGATATGTTTGTAGTATTGGGCACTTAATAAATTAGTCATATTAATCATATTACTCTCTAGACATTTGTTTTTTCCATCAATTAAAGGACAGTTTAAACAAACATGGTTTTGTATTTTAAGAAATGGTTTCACTGAGTGAGAGAGGGACCTGGCTTAAATGGGACCAGGAAGAAAATGTGATCTCCCTGTGAATGAGTATTAAATCCTGAAGGACATCTTGAGAAAGTTAAAAATTCCCAGTAAGTAAAATAAACTTATAACAATGACAGTTGTAAATAAAGCAAATACAAATTCTTCCTTTGCTCAGGTGAAAGAGAGGCTACTGGGCAAAATGATGTCGGGAAGAAGAATCTCTAAAGCTAGTGTTTTGGTTCATCCGCCACTTTTCCCACCCGATCCTAGGCCCCTGTGAATTTTGGAAAGTGAGGGAAAATTAATACTGTCAGTACTGTCAGTAAGATCCTTTAGATGCAAGAGGAACGAGGAGGGGTTTCAAGCCATAGACCCCTGGCACGATAATGTTTCAACAGTTTATATATGCCACTCATTTTGCCAGGAAGAACAAAGCCCTCAAAATCACCATTTTTACTTTGTCCCTTTTAATGCGTACAGCAAGTTGCAAAGTATCTCAGCAGCCTGCAAAGTCCACACCTTTGTATAAAACTAAAATATTAGTTATTGCAAGGCACTTAAAATCTTCTCACAGAGTTAGAACAGTGTTAATAATTTAGATTCCTGACTTTCCTTTCTTGCCATTGCATCTCGATCAGATTCCCCCCGAATATATATATTATTTTAGAATGCGGGGATTGTTTCAAACCTAACATACCACTTATAGATTTTGTTTTCCCTCCTGAACTTCGCTTCTTCTACTCACACTTGTGCTTTCACTGACCTGAACAGTTTGAAAAAGCAATTTTACTTTACAAACATAAAATTAAATACTGGTGCTTATTAAAAGCCGATGTTGAAAATACTACAGATACTAACAAAATATTTCACTTATCACTATTTCTATTCAATTCGATATGAAAAGTTTCAGCTTATTTCAATGAGAGCAGAATTAAAGGTGTGATTCTGAAAGTCCCGTAGCGCTGCTTAGAAAACAGCTTACGGTACTGCAGACTTCATTTTCAATTCTGGAAGAACAAAAGTATGGTCATGCAGCTAACATTGGATATGTTGGCC
This sequence comes from Rissa tridactyla, assembly GCF_028500815.1. Taxonomy (NCBI): domain Eukaryota; kingdom Metazoa; phylum Chordata; class Aves; order Charadriiformes; family Laridae; genus Rissa; species Rissa tridactyla. The sequence goes on along the minus strand of NC_071470.1, from coordinate 43,949,292 downwards.
TCCTATAAAGTATTTCTTTCCTGAACTTTTTAAAATAAATATTGTACTTATGATTTCCAAAGGAAAACATCTACCTGCATGCAGCTGTGTCTACCTTAGCAGGTAATGTAGACCACTAGGAAGAGATCAATAAAGCTAAAGAGCTGAGGGCTGTACTCTGCACACCAGAGCTGTTTTATTTTGGACGTCATGCAATGAATTGCATGCCCAGTTGTAGCTGGAGTGCATTATATGGGCTCCCAGGTCGCATCTTCTAGTTCAATTTTATCCCAAAGAGGTTCATTGCCTGTGGTCCAAGATTGCTGTGAGATGTGAGCCAAGGCTCAGCAGGGGGAACGAACAAGTGATGTGTTTCAAAAGCACACTCCTGATCCAAGCCCAGACATTTATACCAAACTTCCCAGGTGTGCCCTCGTTATCTTTATTTCAGTGGCAAGTGATTAACTAATTTCATTACACTGTTTGCAAGTAATTTGGACCTAGGGGAGGTAAAAGACTCCTGGTGTCAACATACAGAGTAATAACACTAAACACTGTTATTACTTTTCAGGGTACTTGTAGAACAAAATGGATTTTACAGATCTGAAGCATTTGAATTTTCTCTCCCATGATGGTACCAAGTATCATCAATATATTACTTACAGGGGGAAAAAAAAAAAACAACAACCAAACCAAAACCAGTTACCAGAATAAAAAAAAAGGTGTTTTTTTATTTGAATCCACTATTTTAGTTGCTTATTTACAAATTTAATTTTCTGTATTTTTTTAAAATATTGACAATCTACTTACGCACCTGGAAAATGAACATTCTTTAGTTATTTGATTTACGTTCCTACTACACCTGAAAATATATAAATATATGTACAGTTTCATTACTCTTACACTGTCATCCTGTTTTGCCATTTTTTAATTCAACAGATGTACATGTAGGATGAGACAGAGAAAATACATGTTATCAATAAAATAGATATTCAAAGAGAGCTTTGCATTGTATTCAAAAGATATTTAAGACTGTGAACACTAGTAAAAAGTAAAAGAAAAATAACTAATTGAGCTTCTAGATTTGCAAAGTACGTATTTGAAAAATGAAGAATTGGTTACATAGAGATTGAAGTTCTCAATAAACGGATAGTGAAAGATATTGGAATGGAAAAAAGGACATTAAAAAAAAAGGGGCATGTCATGGAAGTGGAAAGCAGAAGGAAAAATGGAAGTAACTGTAAAACAAGTTAAACTGGACTGTGTGAAAGAACCTGAAAGGAAGTGTTTGGCCAATTTAGTAAAAAAAAAAAAAAGAAAAAAAAACAACAACAAAAAAATAAGAAAAAAGAACTGGGGCATCTTTTCAGTAAGGACAGCCTGGAGCCTGAAGCTAATTGAGGTTTATGACTTGAATCTAAATGAACACTTTGCATTAGTTTTCCGCAAGGATTATGGCATCCAGTGTAGTGTCAAAGGTGCAAGGGCAAATAGTTTAAGAATACTGAAAACGAAATTACATCAACAGTAAGATTAAAACACGGAGGATCTTACGTCTCCTGACTACATCACATAATGTCCATCCCAGGGCACTAAAAGAACTGAGTATAATTTTAAATCCCATATTAAGGCTATTAATAAATCTATCAAATCAGGAACTAGGCACAGAATTAACAAACAGCAAGCATAGTAATTATAGCTGAAAAAAGGAAATGTGATCCAGGCAGCTGTATGCCTCATAACATGACCTTAGTAATAGGCAAGTCGCAGGTACATTGTGTGCGGAAACATTAATTAAAGATAGAGGTAAACAGAAAAAAGGATTAAATATCACATCGGTTTTGCATTGCTATATTATGACAGAATAATCAGGCATCTTTGTTTGATAAACTAATCTGCTAAATTAAGAAAGCGCACATCTATTCTAAGTGTTCTTAAGTACTTGTGATATCATGTGCGCATTATTAGCTGCTTACAGGAAGGTGTAATTGCTAGAAGAGGAGGATGGCATAGAGATGACAACCACTTCCGTCACCATTAAGTTGTCAGGTCACTAACAGAGTTTCATGCTGACCAGTCTTGATGGCAGAACCCTGAGAGCGTCCCGCCTCCAGGAGGTCTAGGGGTCAGGGACTGCTTAGAGACAGCACAGCTGAGGGCTGTCCCTTTTCCTTTGGTGACCTTGGGCAGCCTGGCAATCACTGCATTGTTTCTGATTGCCCTCACCAGACCTGCTTGCCTCAGTCGGGTACTGTGGCTATGGGGCCCCTACAAGGAAGCCACTGCCTCTACTGGCTGTGTTCATAGAGTCATAGAATGGTTTGGGTTGGAAGGAACCTTAAAGACCATCTAGTTCCAGCCCCCCCTTGCCATGGGCAGGGACACTTTCCAGTAGACCAGGTTGCTCAAAACCCCATCCAGCCTGGCCTTGAACACTTCAAAGGATGACACATCCACAGCTTCTCTGGGCAGCCTGTTCCAGTGTCTCACAACCCTCAGAGTAAAGAATTTCTTCCTAATGTCTAATCTAAATCTACCCTCTTTCAGTTTAAAACTTGTCCCAAACGCCCTTTGTCCCAGGCGCTTGTTACCATGCTTCCCCTGTCTCACCTTCCCTTGCAGAGCAGCAAGTCCCTGCTGCTCCTTGACCCCTGGCAACAATGTCCGTGTTCCTAGTGTGCAGAGCCCTAATCTGCTGATTATGTCTCCAGCCCTCATCTGGATCAGCCAAACCTGACACCAGCATGAAATTCACCATCATTTTTTTCCCTGCCTGTGAGCACCCACTGGAATAATCCATTACCCGTGCTGGTCCCTCTAGCATTTGCTATAGAAAATTATCACAAACACAGTCGAAAGTAATCATTTATGCAGGCTAGGTTATTACAGCGTACAAATTTGTCAAAGTAAATCCACTAAGTATTTGAAAAGTATTTTTGCTTTGGTGCATATTAAAACTCTAAAAACACCCAAACAAACAAACACAACCAAAAAAAAAACCCAAACAAAAAAAGGGAAGTAAAACCACACAAACCACCACAAACGGATACATTGTGAAAAACGTTAAGTTGCAGGATTTAGTGACCCAAAGACTGAGTTTTGAATTTTAGATATTACCCTGGGAATTTAAATAAGGACTTGATATTAAAAAATGCATAAAATAAATAAAAGCATCAATAAATCAGACACATAGCTAGGGTTGTGCTTTAATCTCAGCATTCTGGTAACTTTATATTTTTTCTTAGTGCCCTTACATATTTGATCTGTATGTGGACAAAATGTACACTTTTGCTTTCCAGACCTATGTTGCTTGATGAATTATTAAAGTCTGTTGGCTTCTAAAGAATACCAATATCCTAACAAACAGTGTATCGTGATTGTAAGGACTAGATAAATGTCACGGGTGAATTTTAGCCACTACAGGTGCAGATAAAATTGAAATCTATTATTGTGTCAGGAAAAGATCCCAAAGATAACCAATTAATGCAACCTGAATCATGCCAGTATTTCATGCTTTATGAGATATTGGTCCAGAACTGAAGTGTATTTATAAGGCTGAAAATTTTGCATATTCATTAAACTAACAAGGAACTGACCACTTAAGATACAAAACCTAAGGTCCCTACAAAAGGTAACAAATTATATCCTCTGCTAGTTTTATTCTTTTCCGCCATGCTGTAACTGCATTGAAATAGATCTGGGGTTAGAGAAACAGAAGAGTAACCGTCCTCTGAAATAGCTGGATTTTTGAAGAGGTCATGGCTGAAGCAGGCTGATGTGATCATTGACAGTGAATTTGTGTAAAAGGCAATAGGGCAGTAGCATAGTAAGGGGAAAAGAATGAATATGGAAGAAGGAGAGATGAACAATCAAAAAGAATTAACCATAGGTAAAGACACAGGACCATTTCTTCTGTTTTGTGCTACAAAATTAAGATAAACATCAGTACTTTGAGCAAGACTGTATTGATTTCCTCAGTCATCCAGAGCCTCTTTTGGGATACAGTAAAATGCACCCTTTGAAATGCAGTCTCAGTTCTACATAAAGTATGAAAACCTACCTATGTTTTGAATATAAGAAGTTTAAAAGGCCAGGTATGATTTCCCACCCCCAGGGAGAATTTCACATCAAACTATTTTTCAAGCCAGAACTTCCTTCTAAAGGTCTATCTTTGACTTTCTCTCACTATAACATATGCTGGAGAAGTGCATGTGGAGCATAGCTTAGCAAATATGCAAAAAAAATGTAAAAGCTTAATCATCTAAATTTGTATATGCTTTTACTTGGAACATGTCTGAAATTCAAACAGTTGCCTTTCATATCAACCGTATTTATAAAAATTAATTCTGGAGAGTTCTGTAGTCTACCTACTATCATTCTAGTCCCAAAATCATTCAGCTAAAAACAAGCAGAGATTATTTCCTCGACTGCAGTATTTGGCAAGTAGCAACTACCTCAGAGAAACTGCATTTTGTTGATGTATTGTAGCAATACCTCATCAGGGCAAAGCTATTCAAGCATCTTTCTGGAGACAGCTATTCCATCTGGCCTTTTTCTTACTGCTATTTAACATTCTCTTTTTTTCTGTGAGAGAGGTAGATGGAAAAATACAGAAAGCACATTTGTCTAGTCACAACAGTGTCATCCCTTCAAGACCTTTTTGGTGACTATTTGTTTATTTTTTTTTTTTTAGTATTTTCAATACAATTGTGCTTCATATGACAAAATACGGTTTGTAATAATGAGAGCACGCAGGCATTGAAGAAGGCATAAAAATTAAAATGGTGCCCAAAAACTGAGTGATATTCAGGGGATGTGTGCAGAGGGAAAATATACAAAAGTTTTTGTGGAATAAGGTGCACAGAATCGTGGAATCATTTAGGTTTGAAAAGACCCTTAAGATCATTGAGTCCAACCGTAAACCAAACACTTCCAAGTCCACCGCTAAACCACATCCCTAAAAAACATGTCTACAAGTCTTTTAAATCCCTCCAGGGATTTACTAACTATGTTAGTAGTTTTAACAGCTGTTGTAGAGCTAAGAGTTTTTAATTTTTCTGGTCAGTGACTTTTCTCTAATTTCCTGTAGTTTATACTAAATAACTGCTACACAAGAGGATCCATTCCTAAGCAAGAGAAGAATATTTTCTTTGAAAAGGCAATAGGAGAAGTCGTAAAAGGTGGGGAAATATATTTTTTTCTTGATGACCCTCACTTTATCAAATAAGACAGTTTAATTAAAAAAAAAAAAAAATCACAGTTCTTATTCAAGTAACTTAACCGTATTGACCACCACACCTTAACACCAATGCAAGCTATGTGCTGTACATTTTATCAACAGTTAGTCCCAGGTAACCTTCCTTTCCAAAATTCATTATTTCAGTAGCCCTTATTAAGACAGGAAAAGGGCAGGAATAGGTACAGCTATGAACAATAATTTTATTCACTACATACTATAATGCACAAGAGGAATAATCAGTTCTTTCCTAGAAACTAACCTTGTTTGTGCAGAATAGCATCATCAAAATTGTGACCACCTAAGACCCAGCCCTAGTAATATCTTAAGGCTTTGTGGTCCTGTGTTTTCAGAGCCTCTGGCAAAATAACCCTAAAAATTAAGGAAAAAAAGTACACAAGATTTTTTTTGTCTCTTCTTTTGGAGCAATTTAATCATGGATTAACTTGTCATTAGTAGTCAGTCTCCAGGAATGTTTTATACCTGCCAAAAATCTGTACCATTTATGGGATCCTAAAGCCACTGGCTAAAAAAAAAAATATTAGAGCCTTGTGGGGAAAATACATTTTCCAGATCATTATTCCTGCAGTCTTCCAAAAATTTATCACTCAAGTCAGGAAAAAATACACTGTATAAGCCTCCTGCACAAATACAAACTGCTTTAGATAGGACACATATATATAGTAAGGCGTACACTGCTATTCTTTCAGTAAAGATACAATGCTTTTCACCTTAATAAATCTTCTTGGGTAGCAACAAGATATAACAGATAGAGTTATTCTGCCAGACATAAAAATGGTGTGAGGACTGAAAATCTATGCATTCCGTAATTTATGATCCTCTGCCTAGCAACAGTCTGGGTGCTTCAAGAAGATGTTTCTGTCTCAAGGTACTTCGTAACTTTAGAAAGATTCCTTGAACTTCATAAAAAGTTCGAGTGTCTGCCCCTCAGAGAGCAGCACTTTCTTTAGGGTATTTGCATGTTCTCATCCTTAGGAATTTGCTTCTCTTGCTTAACAGCCTTTTAGCATAAGATTGATAGAAAACTGCTCATACACAATTTTTTTTCCTGGGATTTCATAGCAAATGGAGGAGTAAAATAAGCCCTGGTATGTTATTTAAATTGGCGCTTTTTTTTGTCTTCTTGGTGACTTTTTGAAAGCTTGTGTGGGATCCTGTGAGGTATGGGGAAAAAAATTCCGAAGTAACATAATGACTCATCATGGAAAGCAGAAGAGAGTTCATAATGTATAGACAAAGAAAACAGTAGACTTGAGTTTTCAACAGGTACTTCACACACATATTTTCTATTAAGTATTTCTTAAACCAACTATCCTCATTCTTCACCACTCTAAACATAAGCTAACAAAAATGCTGCTCCCAGGATATCCAGGTTTTAGTACTTGGTATGTTCCAGGAGAGTGTACCAATGACATTTTTACATTCACCAGGGTGCCTATAAAAACTGCAACTTTCCTGAAATGATCAGCTGACAATAAGTCAAAAAAAAAAAAAATGAGAAGAGTTCTGCCTCCTATCTCAAGAAGAACAGAAGGGTAGAAGGAAGTCATTAAGTTCAAAATGATCGCTTTTAAAGCTGTGTGTTATCTAGTATATAGCAGAAGGCACTTGAAAAATACCAGGAAAGTATTTCAAAAGGAGGTAAAACGTGAAGTGATGAGTTTTTATTGACAAAGAACTGACCAAAGTCATGACCTTGTTCCATAGGAAGCATAAGAACTCTTACAGACATGCATCTGTGTAAAACAAGAAACTGTGCGTAAGGCTGCCCTTCTGTGCAAAGCAGATATGAACCCAGATAACCCTATATTATGTTTTTTTCTTCAGGTTAATTTCTCACGGGATGCACATACGTACATGCACACATATATTCACACACATAAGAACCATTTCTGAGCTCACAAGAAACTGTCCTTATGGTTTTAAATCTTTACCCTGAACCTCAGGGTGTTTCGCATCTTTGCAACAGATGAAAAGAGAAAGAGATTTAGTTCTCCATTTCATAGCACACAATATCAGCAGAGGAAGCAGGGAAACATTTTGTGACAGTTTAATTTTGCTGCATGAGTGTGAAAACGGTGTGAGAAAGAACTGACTCATGTATTTTTTGCAAAACCCCATCTTGTAAAGATTCAAACAATGACACAAACTTACAGCACTGCTCTACAGAAGTAGTCTCATGGAGCTTTGTTGGACTAGAGCCAAAGAGACACAAAATACTTAAAGGAAAAAAAAAAAAAGAACCTGTGCACTCTGCAAGGTGCTCGCTGTCTTGGGCCATGTAGGATTGCATACCTACACAAGAGAAGGCAGGCTATGATCAAGACTAGACCTTGGGAAAGAAAATGCTAATGCCAGAAAATAAATATTTTCTGTACAATTCCATCTAAATTTAATTGTACTTCTCTTGTTAGTTCATGACCTGCCCTCACACTAAAGAAACCAAAGGTGTTTTGGTACATTCTATAAAATCTTTTATCTCTGCTCTCCCTGGTTCTTCCACAGGTAGCTGGACCCTGAGCTAGCAGGAAGCTACCATGCCCACTACTTTGATTCCTCCTAAATTACACTTTTATCTCTTTTGAGAAATAGAGTACAAAGGCAAAACAACAAGTTTTTTAAATCTCAAAAATATTTTGTGTATCTGAAAATTCCATCTTGGGACACCTCTGAGGAGAACTGGCAGAAGTTTCTGTACCATTGCCACTATAATAGAAGGTTTAAGTGTAAGAGAAAATTAATTCACTCTTGCATAAATTTTGGCTTGATTATACTTTTAGCATAGTAGGTGGGGTGACTCTTAAGAAATCTAATTGGGATGCTTCTAATACTGTATAATTACTTTGTGTAAAGTTTTTATCTCTATAAATTGGTGCTAGAGAGTATATAAAAAAAAGATGGGATTCGGAGCATTTTGAACCTGATCCATCTTGATCTTGGTCCCCTGGGATATATGGCATTCCCAATATTCTGCATGTATGACATATATCCTCTGGGCTATATGACATTCCTAAGATTCGGTATGTCTACTGTGTGACATTTGGATATTCCTACAGCTGAAATGGGCACCAGGGAAAGGGACTGTCTCCATCAGAGGACAACATATTGGAATTCTGTCCCGCCATTCCACTCAACATTCGCTTCACTATTTAATGTAACAGAAATCAGCAGCCCTGACATTGTGTCTTTACGTCTTCACATCCTAATCAGTCTTATTCCTATGGGTGCAGAGTAACCCTAACTGGCTGCCTGGTGGGGAGGAGAGGAAATGTAGAGCAGGGTTTGCAGCTCATGCCAGCCAGTGGACGTGGAACTCATCCAGGCACCTTCCTCTACGGCACAAACTGCTCTTCCTGATCACCTCATCTCATGTTCAAAGACATAACAAGCCAATATAGACTCTTTGCATGGACAGACACAAAGATCATTTCCCATGTATGCATTTGGCAGTAGTCACAGTTTGAAAGTGGATATTATCGTTTTCCATGGCCTGTTTAACAGAGGTTTCCTATTGCTTCACGGGGATAAATGACATTTGTGAGTAAAAGGACATAGGAAAAGAGAAAACTAGGAGCAGATGATAAAACTGTTTGAGCATATGTTCCAAGAATGCAGCAACATTTTAATCTCTGCAAACATATAAAATGAGTCAGAATGCCTAGATTAGGATGGGTTTTTTTAAATAGAAGGAAAAAAAATGTTGTTACAACAAATATTTAGCAAACTGCTGCAGTGTACTTAAAATTCTATGAATGCTCAGTTTTAATGCACACAAAGAATGCCTGCAATCAGTTGGATACAGGCCTAATCAATTCCAAAACATTAAAGATATTTTTTTCTTTTCATTTTCAGCTACAATTTCCTTTGCATATGCTTACGGACTCTGTGAAACAAGGCTGTGCAGTCTCCCTCGTGCGCAACATACTTCAAACTTGGCATTAATCAGAAGAAGATTTGCATCAGTTGCGAGCCTTTGTTCTCAGCACTTTCAGCTCCATTAAAATGAAAAATGACGCGAGTATGTACAGTTCCTGACACTGATAATGTTTTACAGTTATCACACATCAAAATACATGCCAGGCATGATTGTGTATAAGAACTACTGAATTATTTTCTAGATAAGGTAGAGTGACAGCTAGTATAAATATCTCATTATTTACGTATCTGTCCGACGTTGTGATTTTGATTTAGCAAGTTAACATTCCATTACAGGTAGGCTTTTTCCCCCCCACAAAGCATTACTGTAGTATTTTACCAGAACAATGGATTTCACACTTCAAAGGAATTAGTAGTAAAAAGCTGCGTACACTGAAATGGAAATGACTAAACAGAGTGGATCAGGTCTGCGACATCACTGTGCTGATAAAAACTGCCCCATATTTCGAAGACATTTTCTACTGAAAAACGGAGCTACAGGGAAAAAGAGGAGAACAAACAGAGTAGTTAATGGTAGAGAACTGTAGGGCACTGGGAATAAAAACATAAAGGGTTGGTAAAGAAATAAAGGAGATAAATGGAAGAGAAGAGACAGAAGCTTGATGAAAAAGTTAGACAAGGATAAGGACCCAATACAAAATAACAGAGAATGAAAAACCAGAATGAGGAAAGAGAGCAAAAAGGTAGTCTAGAGAAAGGGAAATGAGAAGAATGAGAAGAGTGAGAGGAAACAGAAAAGAGCAACTGGAAAATGAGCAGAATGGAGAGGGGTTAGCGATGTCAGGAAGGTATGGAAAGATTGGGGCAAAAAAGAAACAAGAAAGAACGAGGGGAGAGACCTAGGGAAACAGGCCATGAGTATGAAGGAGAAAGAAGCAAGAACCAAGATGGGTACAGAAAGCAGGATAGATATACAGAGACTGTGGAAGTGTAATAGATACCTAAGGGAGGAATCAAGGGGGAAAAAAAAGAGAGAAAGAGGAAGAGGAGGAGTGTGGAGGGGACTGCTAAAAAGGACAGAGGTAACAGATAAGCTTGATTTCAGATTTTGCTTTAGACTTCTACATCTTCTGTGTTGCTTTCTTTTTTTCCTTTTTGTTGTCTCCTTTTCCCAGTCTAGCAATCATAGATGCAGACTAAACCAATGTGTTTATATCTGAATGGATATAAGGTACTTCACATGAAAGCTAACAGGAGGGCTACTTCTAGCAAATGCACAGCAAGTGATTCCTTTCTCTGTAATAGTGTGCCAAGATTTAGATATTTCAAGTTTTGTAAGAACAGACTGTTCTCTACATTCAAAAGGAGAGAAGAGAGTCAAGGCAGATTCTACTCTGCTCACCAAATCATGCTTCTGTTAAATACTCTCCTGAGGTTGTTCAGGTAATGTGTTCAGCATTTAAACCAAGCTCACCTCATGTGAATTTTACATGAGCAGAATTCATCACCACAAATATGCACATTCAAAGTCTGTATGTGTCAAATTTGGAGGCTACTTGGGAAAATTGCAGTCAAAATGATGGAATAATACACCTACAAATGAATGACCACATCTTCATCTATTAAACGCGATAAAAGCATACAAATACTGTGTTCCCTATGGTGGAATTAGTTACAATTACACAGGTCAAACAATAAGTTTATTCATTTCTCAATATAGCCAGTGCATTCCACTTGCTTTTAATTAAAATTTTGTCCCTGAAATTGACTTACTTAGTGTTGTATTGTTGATAGAATTTGTAAGAACTCATCTCTTGATTTGTATTCTCAAATATGCCTGCTGCAGTGACAATTCCTAATTGCTCTGACATTTTAGTTTACATTTTAGGATACAAAACTATGGCATTTTCAGCATGATAAAAACCATTTAATGCATTGTAATAGTTTGTATGTGGTCTTTTATTATTCATTAACTAAGAAGTTTAATGTGAAAATGAGCTACACGCTGACATAAGAGTGGCCCACTCGGGGTGCCCTTTTGGATAATCTTGTCTTCCCCACATCGCTTTGCTTCACAAGACACCCTCCCTCTTGCAGGCACCATATTTGCCAGCCATATTGAAGACCAGCATTCATTTATTGTCCTGAACTCCTCAGCTGGAGCGTTCAGGTTCATTTGACCTTTGTTGGTCTGTCTCCTAGCTGTGTGTTTGCAAGCAAACTGCTGAAGCGTGTGTTCAACGTAACACACTTAAGTATTAGGTGTTTCGGCTATGTAGGCATGTAGAGAAAGAGCTTTCCTGAACAGGAATTGATCTATACATACGCTTAGAGTTAAGATCCTCCCGGAATCAAAGCTGCTTCTTTATTGTAAAAGAATTTTTACAGATTTTGATAGCAATTTATTACAAGATATATTAAATATAACAGGTAGGATTGGGTTACCTGTGACAAGAGTATTCTATCCTGGTTTATATTTAATATGGCGAAAGCATATTGCTGTTTCAACTTTAGGGCTGAATATTTTAGTTCAATGCAGCCACCCTGGATAACCACTCTTCAACTTTGATTCGGTTTTGATCAATGTCTATATAAAGGAGTGTTAATAAACCCCACAGATATATAACAAAATAATATTATCAAAAGAAACCTAGCACTCAGAAGTGAGGACAATCCAGAAATAAATTTGCCAATGCAGACCTAATTTGTATTCTTCAAGTGTTAAAGTTCCTATAAAGGCTTTAATTCAATCAACACATTGGGGTATTTTCCACATAGTTCCTGGTCCAGTAAGTGCCATTCTTGACTTTCATAGCTATTCACAGGAATGAAACATGCTGTCTCATTTGTGGGGGCTGGTAAAGAGTTTTGTTCTCCTAACCCTTTTATCCGTACAGCCTGAGTCAATAGACCAAATGAAGACTAGGAAGTAAGTATTAGGGATGTTCAGGGTATTTGGATTGCATCAGCAAATGTGAATCTGTCTGAAAAGTCACTCTGACAGGCTGCTCCACAGATTCTTCTATGCTTACCTATCAGTTAGAAGATTATTTTCTTTCTGAGTGACAACTATACACATTTAGCTTGGTCTCTCAGGAGACCTGTGCTGAACTCTGTTCTGAAGTCAGATTTTAAATAGGTCAAAGTATATAAGTAAAATAAGTACTATCTCCATCCAGATATTCTTTTTGCTTATAATCTTTCCCAAGTTACATGTCAATATAATATCAGACAAACTTTATCTCAGAAATGTGTATCCAGTATACTTAACATTTATTCCAATGAAAAAGGGCAATTAGTTTTTCCAGGAAATCCGCGGGCAGTTCAAAAAATATGACTTTTTCTACCATGTGAATTTTTGGGAGCATTTTTTTTCCTCTAGTCTTACATTTTAAAAGTGGGAATTTTGTCTCAAGTGTTAAATATATTTGCATGAACACTCACTTCAGACTGAGGAGAAATTAACCCAATTCATTCAGAATGCTAGTTAAAGAGAGGTAATTACTCAGAATTGAACTGCTTGTCGTGGTGCAGAGACCTGCAAAATTCCCAGCTGCATAAATCTGTGTATAAATCAATTTCAGAATAATTAAAAAGCTCTGCTATTTTAGCCAAAAAATATTTTAGCCAAAAACCTCTGGGACAAGTTTGAGCCAAGAGCAATATTTGGGTTTTGGGTAAGTTTCTGGCAGCTTTTTGTAAGGAAAAATTTAACTGATGCTCTACTACTCTGTTAGTTGTGGCTTTTATATGGTAGGGATTAACTTGCAAGAAGCAATGCATGTAAAAAACTACTTTATTGTCTGCCTTATCTAGGTGATTTCAAGGCAATCTATGGGCCACGTCTCAGTATTCAGTCGTTCATAAGCTTTTGATACCTAAAACCAGTAAGATTTGAGGCTTCATTTGTCCAGAATAATTCTTATTTTACAGCTGATTCATCTCCTTTTCAGGCTCAGAAACACACTGCTCCTGTGAAATATTGTCCGCAGCTTCCTAAGGAAAGGAAGCAGGATGCAAAGCCAGGCTGTGGTGCTATTAGTTAGACAGTCTGGTGCTGTGCAGACTACTTGTTTCAGAAGGATCCACCAAAGCACCAACACGAGCACTTCTTCCCCAGATGTGTTTCAACCTTAATGCACTGAAGTTTTCTATATGAAAAAAATGGAAGCACCACTCTTTTAAGTAAGATTTCTTTTAAATTGGACTACGTGCTCAGAAAACAGTTTACAGCGACTGCTTCCAGCGTACTTGTAGCTGTCTATATTCCTTCCTTCAGGTGGTGTTGTAGAGGATAATGGCCAGCATTTTTCATAAGGTTCAAGAATAACATAAAGGTGTTCTTTGATATTACATTGCTCTCAGTCTGCCAAAGTGAGGTAAGATTTGTTCTGTCCCAGTGGCCACAGTCAGCCTGGAGCAGGGTTGACAGTATGTGCAAAGGATTGCGAGAGTGGAGGATGAAGGGATGGAGTACAGGCCACATTTCTAAAGCTTACATCTGGACCTTTGAACTAGAAAATGCTGTGGACTTTTTTTCAGAGCTATGTCTCAGCTCAGTGAGGAACATGATTGTGACTTTGAGTGAATAGTTGTCATGATTTTTTCTATAATATGGTTCAAATTCAAACTAGTGTTATCAATGTCTTTACTCAGCTAACTCTGAGAATACAATTTTTAATCTGAAGGTTAGATTATGCAGAAAACCAGCAATAACTCTTCAAACACACCTGAATTACTGTGTTCAGTGGTCCCTGATATACAAAAAAGATGTGGACGGACTGAAGAGGGTCCAGAGAAGGGCCACCAAGATGATCAAAGGACTGGGAAGCCTGACATATGAGGAAAGGCTGAGAGAACTGGGTTTGCTCAGCCTTGAGAAAAGGAGGATTAGGGTAGACATTATCACCATGTTCCAGTGTTTAAAGGGTGGCTGTAAAGAAGATGGAGACTCCCTTTTTACAAGGAGTCACATGGAAAAGACAAGGGGTGATGAGTACATGTTACTCCAGGGGAGATTCCAATTAGACACAAGAGGAAAGTTTTCACGAGAGCAATCAGCCATTGGAATAATCTTCCCAGGGAAGCAGTGGATTCCCCATCACTGGATACTTTCAAGGTTCAGTGGGACACGGTGCTGCGCCATCTTGTCTAGACAGTGCTTTTGATGGGAAAGGTTGGACCAGATGGTCCTTGAGGTACCTTCCAACCTGGTATTCCATGATTCTAAACTCTTTGCTATCCAAGTTGTCAAAAAGGAGACTCACAGTGAGATTTTTACATGCCCTCTGGATCAATTGTGTAAAGCACTGGTCCAAGTGACCAGTATGGACAATCATCCATTTCTGTTTCAATGCACTGGAATTGGAAAGGATGCTACAAAACAGAACAGAGAGAGGGCAGAGGAGGAGTTCAAATCTTGCTGTAGAAATTTTATCCCTGAATGTGGTTTCATGGGTGGCATAAACAATAGAAATTACTAAATTAACCTTTTGTCCAGTTACTTTCTATTTTGTCTCTTAATTGATGCGTGCATGTGATACCCAACTTCAACTTAATACTTGGTCTGTAAAACATTCTGATATTCTATCGGTGGGACTGACTGTAGTATTAATAATCAAGTAATCATTAATTAACCTTCTGTAAGCAAGTTACCCTTATAAAGGGACTGGTGTTGCATTCTGTATTTCATCTCTGCATGTGATGGATATATAGAAAAGAAAAAAATGGAGCGTCAAAATACTAGAAGGTTTAAGAAATTCACACTTCTTTTCTGCAATCCCCCCAGAAGTTCTAATTATACTGAAAATCAATTAAACTTTGGGGCCTTCATATTTTTCCATTACTTTTCACCGTTTTATTTTAGCTGAGATACTAAACCTCTCTCTCAGTGAAAGTCACCACATTGACATTCCCTTCAGTTTTGCAGTGCATTAGGAATTTTCATCTTCTCTCAATATATGTCACCACAAAATCCTAAGCCTCCAAATGTGCTCCAGTTCCTAAGGAGCTTACAGAAGCCGCAGACCAGTGTAGGTACATAACACTGGCTGAGAGACGGTGCCACCGTCCACAGCATGGTTACTGAGGTACCTGTGGCTGCTTGTTTAATTCAGTGATGGTCTCCTCACATGTCACAAAAGGACCGTGCGACAACCTCCTGCTCTGCTCTGGTATCACGTGTGTGCTCAGAAGAGACGACCTTCATTTCTTTATGAGAGTAACAGTAGCAGAATCCACTGCAAATTACAAGCTGTGAGCACCATTATACTGGCATGACCACATAGAGTTTAATTCTTTTCAGCTCTGCAGGTTATGTATCATCATGTTGCTCTGTTCAAACTTTTTTTTTTTTTTTAAGAACAGTTTTGTTCAGAAAAGCTCTGTGGGATTTCGAGAATCGTTATGACATATAAATGTAAGATAGTACTAATACAGTTTTTAAAGCCACATGCAAGGCTTACTCTTGATCCTATTGAAGTCAATGGGATTTTGCCACGCTCTGATGGGACTAGAATGGGGCTCATAGTGAGCAGGGGACAATGATTTTAAGTGTTTAAGGGTTATCTTAAATTTAAACTCTGATATCTCATGGCAAAGAGCCATTTTAACTACAAGAAAGTCTGTATACTCACACCCTGAAACACCGACCTCTGACAGATCTGCCTTTAGGAAGGTTGTCTTGCAGAGGGCAAGGTAAATAAAGAAGGTCATTCATTTGGAGAATGGGGGATCAGGAAGCTGTGTCAGCCTCAGAGCGCATACTAGGTCTTTGAATAATAGCGTTTGTTGAAATCAGGAAAGATACCCAGACACATACTCTTTAGATACCCAACTTGTGCTCACTGGTAAGGCCATCTCAAGACATTATGGATCTAGGTCTTCAATCCAATTCAAGTACTAAAGAATGAACTATTTAGGACAGTGTTTGGATACATTAGTAACTTAAACACTGCTCTAGTACCATTGACTGTCCTGAATAAGGAAGAACATGGCTTGCTGAATCACAAGCAGCTTTTTTCCCCGCACACACTTTCTGTCTCTTCATTGTTAGTACAGTTGACAAGTGTTAAGGAAGGGGGCTCTTGTCTGCCTGTTTTGCAACAAATGAAGTTGTGATTCGATGTGCATTTTCTTTTCACAGAGACAGTTATGAATGGTAATCAGACCCAGTCTTCCTATCCAGTAAATAAGGGAAGGAGCCCTGAGGAAGAGTTACATAACTATAATTAAAGCGGGAGAGGAAAATAAACATTCATACAGAGTTCTGCATTCTGCAGCTTTCCAATGTTTGACTTTGCAGTCTTGATGTGTTCTTTAAATGAAGTTTATCTACAATCATCTACATTACAAAACACTATACTGCAAGTTCAGATTCTTTTGTGTACCATATTGGCACCTATATGATTCACTACTGTATTTGCAAATTTTAAAACCACTGCAGAGATCTTTTCTACTTGATTCTATAGAACAACTAAGAACAGCAGTAAAGTTTAATGTTTTTACAGTAGTAGACCATTTATTGTAAGCCAGTCATAAAAAGGAGATGGGAAACTACTTATCCATACAGTAAAAATACTCTTTGGGACCAGAGAAATGATGACTCCAGAAATTCAGGTTATTTTCAGGTTTTGGATATGAATATTGAAGTCAGTAATGAGCCTTTCTGATCGTTCTAACCCAAACTCTGACCTTTCTGAACATTTTTTGCTTTGCTGATTTCTTACTCCAGTCTCACTATCTCTGAATCACTCTATTTAGCCCCTCCTATTCCAGCTTTCTAACCCAAGCATCTCATGCAGTGGAACAGCTTTTCCCTTCCTAGCCCTGGCTATTTACAACTACTGTTTTGCACTGAACCATTGAAGTGCTATATTTTTTTTCAATTTGAGCCTTCCTTCCTCACTTGCTTTTGTCTCTTCTCTGCTTCTGTCTTTGTTTCCTTTTGGCAGTACGATAAGAAGACCTTTCCTCCAGCAAATCTTAAGGGGAGAAGCAAAAGCAGAGAAGGCACCTCCTCATTCTCAATTCAGGTGCCAAATAGCATGGTGTGCTATTTCAGAAGAAACAACTTTGCTGGAAATCTTGCTCAGCACCTGCGTTCTTGAACTAGAGCTTGTTCACTATGGGCGAAGGTTCATGTCACATTAAACATGTCTTTAAAGAATATGTTTTAAAAAAAAGTTATTTTTAGGCTAATTTTTTTTTTGTAACAAACTTAACATTAGAAGGGAGAAAGTAAATTGCAGAATAATCTCTGAAAAGTTAGGCTTATAAAGTCCAGCAGAATGGTAGTTTTACAAATTTATGCAACGAAATTACCTTTCACCATAAATACGGTGGACAGAAGTTAGATGGATTAAAACGCAAACGAGTTCTCAAATCCATTCTCTACTTTGCAATCTTTGCAAGAAAGGAGCCATAACCAAACAGAGGTTAAGAAACTTCCTAAATGGTTTATGTTTGGTTTCAAGTTCACTCTGAGCTCTTTTTTTTCAGTTATACATTTCACTATTTACTAGCAAAAGTATTCCCTTTTACCTACAGGGAGACTCTAGCTATCACCATTCAAAAATACCAGAAACATTCCAGAACACCTCTGAAATTAGAACTTACATACGTAAGGAATGTTGTGCCTATTTTCAAGACAAGGAGTATCTGTTTCGTCATTATTTCCACAGACCACACATATTTGCCTGTACTGTAGTTCAAGCTTCTCAAATAACAGCCCACATCTAAAGATCAGGGTAAACCCCGGATAATGCGAAACCACAAATCATATGACACCGCGCTATTAAGTATCAAAAATTTGTTTGTTTCTTACCTGAAGAACCCCTACAGAAAGCAAAATGGTCTTCTCACGCTCCAGGTGCCACATATTTTGACTACTCAAAACAAAGTATAGGTTAGTCCAAATGTGATTTTGTAGTTTTTCCCCACTTCCACCTAATCCCATGACAGGTGTATTTAATGAGGCCAAATTTCATAGTGTCACCAATTATCTCTAGAAAGAGAAATACAATTGCAGATTCACCACCATGCCTCCTTAGAATGAACAGAAAGAGTTTCAGGCTGAAAACATCTTTCCCAGTCACATTTTCTGGAATGCTGTGGTAGCACCAATAATCAATTAAGCCTGCTTATATCAAGCTTTGAATAAAAATGGCTATGCTATCACAGCTTTCACATTGCTGTGACAGAGGACAGGGTCACCTGTGGCTGTGACCATCCACACATCAGAGAAACTGGTTGACAGCCCTGATCAGGAAAAACACATCAAAAAAGAGGAAAAAGGAGTTCATATGTGGTTTCCACTTGCTTTTGAAGCAATGTATCCAGGTGACCTTATTGGGAACAGCTGTAAAGGTATAGCTTGTCTTCACCCAGGAAAATGTAGGGAATGCAGCTGTGCTGTGTGAGTGAAGGGCCTGAATGCTTTTTATGAAGAAATGACCCAATATCAGCTTTTTTCCCTCATGTCACAAGGTCCAGAGGAGCTCATGTTTGCGGAAGCAGTGTTTAAAAATGCTCGAAAACGGATGTTGCAGGTCATGCTCTGAACCTGAAAAATTGTGAGAGTCCGAAAAACATAGGAGGTGCAAATTCTAGAAATTGAATTCTTATGTAATGAACAATTAAGTCGCACTGATAATGAACCCTTCAAAATTAAATTAGCTTTTTTGATATATAGGTTGATTCAGAGTGTAGGAAGAAAAGCAGG
Source organism: Rissa tridactyla (assembly GCF_028500815.1). Classification (NCBI taxonomy): domain Eukaryota; kingdom Metazoa; phylum Chordata; class Aves; order Charadriiformes; family Laridae; genus Rissa; species Rissa tridactyla. Next base: position 43,930,459 of record NC_071470.1, on the reverse strand, counting down.
GAAGCCACAGTGACAGTCTGAAAAGTTACAATGTCAGATGCTAAGCATTTGTAGTAAAATCTATGAATCAGTTGGAGAGTCGTTGTGACAGGCGTGCTTTAAAGATTTTCCCCTCATATGCAAAAAAAGTAGTCCTTGGTTTAGTGAAATAAATAAAGATGGATATAGACTTTTGTAAACATTTTAACAAACTTCCCACTCCTTGAAAAAACCTTCTGTAAGAAGGGATAACACCTTCTGCATCAGATTTGGGTGGGTTGGTTTTTTTTTTTTCTTCTTATTTTCCATTTTTCTCTTCTGGATCCTCACATGACTTCATATTCATATGGATTTATCTGGCATTATTTCCTCACTCTTCCAAACAAACCTGAGTAAAACAAAGAGCCTGTCAAATGCAGCTATAACACGGAATTTTTCTTCTGACTGCTTCTTCCATCCCTATAAACAGGCAGAAATAGTCATTTGTCACAGAAGAATAGGAGAATCCATCTTCATAGCACAAGAATGGAATAAATCTGACCATGGATTCTCTTGAGAAATCAGAAAGTTGCTTAACTTTCACGGGCTTACTTCCTTACTGCTGTTGGCTTGGATAAAAACCGAAACATTGTAGAACCATCCGGTCCATTTTTGTGGTCACATTCTTTCACCTTCTTTTCTGCACTGCTGCCATCTCTTGTATTAGCTTGAACCTATCTAGCAAAATAGAGCTGCTTCCTTAGATTGGCTTCTACATACTTTTGCAATACAAACAACAGAGTGAAAAAAATATGAGAGACTTTCCTTTCAAGGCATTTTAATTTCTTTATCTCTACTCTGATACCTAAAAAGATACTAATTTACATTTGATTAACCAATTTGATCTGTTTCCCATTTTCTGGTACATCACCGTTTCCAGCATTGCCACATGCAAACATAGTAAGAAAAATATCAGCCAAACAATTTTTTTGTACAACACAGCACCATTTATTCTAAGCATTTTATTAACCTATTAAGTATTTTGTGTAATATTTTAGAGTCAGCAAAAGAATCTGGCAAAGTAAAAATGCTCTAGTTCCCCCAACTTTACGATAATTTCAAAATTGTCATTGTTTTCCCCAACTGGAACAGCAAGAATTTTGAATTATTGAAATCCCCCTTGAAACAGAATTTTCAGTGCATGGTGAATTGAGGCCATTTGTTGTCACTGAGAGCAGAAACAGCCAGTAGGTACCCGGCCTAACTCCTGATCTTTCCTGGTGGGTTCATAGGCAGCTTCTCCACATTTTTTGTTGCTGAGCTGGAACAACGCTCCTGAAGAAAAATTTATGTTAGGTAAATAATATTCTCTGTTTCCATCAAATAGTCTCATTTTCATTAATCTAATGCTGATGTCAGAAGATTTCTTCTTCATTACAGTGATATCAAAAAACTTATTGCATTAACTCAGAGAACAGTAGGCTTTCTTTACTGAAAGAAAATAAAAAATAAGTGTTTTTATTAATCTGCAATATGTCTGAATTTGCTACGGAAAAACATGTAGTTATAAAAACTGAAAATAAAATGTTGGGGCATAGTACACTGAATGTATTATATTTACCTCTTTGCAGAAACAGACACATTTAGGAGCGGAATAATTGCGGGCTACCAGGCATATTCAGATTTGTTTTCACTTACTCTTGTGGAATTAAAAATGGTTTAGAATATCTCATAATGAAAATAGAGAAGTCAAGTCCTAGTGACAGTACTCAGATTAAATTATTGAGAAAGAAAACTAGATAGTCCTGACTTGCTACCTCCGATGCGGATGTTGCTGTATCTGATATATCTCTAAATTAGGGCCAGAAACAGAAATCATCATCCTTACAAAAAAAATTATAACCTCTAGCCAAGAACTAAGGACTGAAACTACGTGGGAACTCCACAGGGTAGAGCCTGCTCCTATTGCCAGGGGCAAAACCATGCAGACGCAGGTTGAAAAATTGCACATGCAAGTTTGGGCCTTGTTCTAGAATTCCAACCTAATGAAAACAAGGTGTCATATCTGCTTTTTCATTGCATGGTAGATAATCAGCTATTCTTCAAAGGCAGATAGAGCAGAGCACGTAACTGAATACTTGAGGTCATATTTTTGTGACTTTCTTATTTTAGAAGATAACTTAAATTTAGAAGATAATGCAAATGACTAATACTGAATCGGGGGGACCTGTATAAAACACAGTGAAAACGGGTAACATAACAGAAGTTCTGACATTCTGTTTTCCAAATCAGAATGAAGTTTTCTAAAACAAGATTCTGGAGAAAGAAATTCTTAGAATGATGGCTTTTGTTTAATACCAACAATATTAAAATTTATTTAAGCGAAATAAAAAAAAATATTTAAATGAAAATATATTACTGAAAGAGGTTTCAAATTTTAAAAATTAGGAATTTGCAATAATTTCTTTAGTTTTTCTACCTTAAAAATTTTGTCAGAATTTATGTTTTCTTGAAAAATTTTAGCTTAGTTAAAGCAGCATTTTCCATCAGAAATTTACTACAGTTAGTTAAATATATTTCACACAATTTACCTTCTAGGATTAGAATGAGCTTACGTTGAGAAAGAACAGTAAACAAGGAGAAGACCCTTCCAATAATACATTAAAATGTGTGTTTTTTCATTACATGTATTTCCTGTATACTACAAAAAAGGCCTGCTGCCTTCGGTTAGTGCCTATAGAAACTGAATGATCGTTTCAAATACTGCAGCTTAGAGCTTGACATCCTATAGCATTACTATTCATTTCCTCTCAGCAAGAAATAATGAATTCAGAATAATCTTTGGTAAAAATCTTGCTGTAGTACAATGAAGAAAGTTTGATAGAAAGAGAGCGGTACCTTGTGTGTACAATAGCATCCATTGTCTGGTAAAGGAAACACAATTTTATTTATTAAAATACTAGCACATTTTTAAATAGCGCACTACTACAGTCTGCATTCAAGTCTCTAAGTTCTGTCACCTTAAGAAAACAAACAAAAAATGTCACCATGGATATTGCTAAATAATACTTTAGCTCTAGTTCGTAATTCATAATTTCTCGTACACACTCCTGTAAAACTTGGTTCTCTCTTGCTTGGCAATTCTGGTAAATTCTGCTCAAGTATTTAAAAAAATAAAAATCCTATAGGATGACACAAGACTACCGTATATAAGACGACTTATTCTTTGAGTTGGTAACTGATAATTGAGATTGATCTCATTCGTCCTTTACTATTTGTCAAATGATCCTGTAGTAACAGCCTGTCCATCCGCTATTTGAGACAGAAAATGTGATTCTGCCAAAATGTGCCTGAGCTCCCCGGAAGTGAAGCTTGAGCCAAATCATAAGAAAATGGAGGCAAACTGATGAGACTCCCCTCAAGCTGTATGAAACATTCATGCCTGTGATTAACGTGTGCTGCCACTGGATGTCACTGATGTTCCACTTACACAGCATACATAATTAAAAGTGGTCTTGGAACAGAAGACCCTCTCCCACATACGTTGAGACACCATTAATAAAATCTAGCCTAATGAGAAACGTAACAGTTAAAGAAGTATCAGTTGGCTGGTTTAACATCAAAAGAGTCATTTCAGTTGGAGAATAATTTACAGGTTCATTCTACACCTGGGGGGAAATCTCATTTTACCCCACACCGTTAGCAGCAGCATGTCGTGATATGCGATATTGAACTGCCCAAGCACTGAATTCTCATTTCCAAACACTGACGGTTGATCAAAGGCAGCTGCTTTTGTGAACCTTACTATTTGGTGCTTTGGGAGGGATCATCCAAAAATAGTTGTAGTATTACATGTGGAGTATAAATCGGGCTGTTAGAGCCAAAATAAATAATTTTAAATAAATCATTCTCTCCATAAATATGACAGAGGAGTTTATATCAGTCCTATTTTATGGTCTCTGACCAGTTTTGGATTTTTCTTGATATTTTTATAACTTCTATGGAAAAAAAAAAGAACACAATGTCTTTAGGGAAAAGTTCTCACATCTTCATTACCTTACAAACAAGAAATGACAAGCTGAGTCAGCCAAAGCAGTACGAGGTTCTGTTTTCATTTCAAATTCAAACTTCTTTTCTTCTGTTTTGTTCAATTTCTTCTTTCCATTATTGCTTTCCTCAGAGATTTTTTACTGATATCTTTTGAATTAACCATTCAAAATAGAAGAGTATTACTAAAACCTAAGTTATGGACACCATAGTGACCTCCTATCACTATCCTCACTCAGGACTTAACACAGAAATCCGGATGTGCCTGCCTTGGATTCCAGCTGTACTCCAAGTCTATGGGAGTTTGTGTTCCAGTTGAAGTACCGCTGAAACAAGTCAAAACAACACAAAGCCCCCAAAACCATCACTAACCGTAATCAAATATTTTCACCCCTCAAGACTAGGCGCTATATTAACAATGGTGTCTACGTGGCTTGGGTCATGTTTGCCCATACATACATACAATACTACCTAAAATTATTTTATTACAAAATATGTATTTACCTATCCTCGGGTATCTCAAACTCAACATCCTACACATCTGTTTTGTCTAGCACTTCAATCTTGACAAGACCCCAGGTTTTTTTCCTGTATCCCAAGAAGCATGCCAGTGTTTTGTGTATGGGACAATAGCAACAGATTCACTGCTCCTTTAATCTGACTTCAGATGATATAAACCAGGCTACCACTGCCAATTTAGGAATTACTGTGGAAGACAGAAGCATAAGTCCTCACAAGCAAAGGACCACTACTTACAATTAGTGACTTTGCAAAAGATAATTTTCATTTTGGAACAACTGCCTGAAACCTGTTAGAGCAGCAAGACAAAGAGAGCAAATCAGATGCCATTTATTGCAGCATCTTCTAGCATTACTGTTTGGTTTCATTATAATCTCTCGTTGGGCTGGTAGATGCACTGGTAACTGCTGATATTCTCAACCAGTGGTTTTATCTGCTTCCATGGTAACAATGAGCATCCATGTTCATTAGAGGTAGAAATATCCCCAAAGTCGACCTGTTACATGCTAGGATCATTATCTCTACCCTTTAGAGACTGATGGGAAAAGTAAATCAAGAAAAATAAACAGTAGAAGACAGACTTCCAAGTATTTTTCCTTCTGAAAGATTTTTCATGCTTTTTCTTTTTTGGTGTGTTTTAACGGAAACAGCAAAGCAATTTCTCTTAGGAGGATGGTCATACGGAACCTCTCTCCCTTACGTTAGGTAGAAAGAGAATATAATGGTGAAAGCTTCTCTCTTACACAGACTCTCTAGTTTTCTTTTTTTGAAACGGTTGGAAGGAATTTGGGCTAAGTTCTATATTTGTCTCTCAGAAGCCCTTTGTTAACTTACTGAAAAGCATTTTTTCCTCCATGAATGACTGTTAAGGAAGAGTTGTTCAACTCCCTTTCAATTGCCTAAAGAGCTGTATTTCTCAGCCCTTCCTTGCACACCTAAGACAGTGGCTAAGAGATCATCTCCATTAAGGGATTTAATACTTTCGTCATTCATTTGAACATAACCCACCCAATCCGCTTACTTTCCTTTCCAGGTAAGCACAGCATATGGAATAATGGAAGTTACAGTTTTCTAAATATTTAAATCTGACATCAGTATCTCCAGAATACATCTTGGTATACAGTAATTCAATATATTTCTGTTTTGTTCCCAACATATTAACAGGGTTACTCAACAAGACAATCAAACAAAAATGACACACAGCTTGGAGGCATTTCTGGTATGCAGAGCAGAGAGGAACGGACAACTGCAACAAGAGCTGAGCCTGGGATACTGCTGAGAGAAAAAAAAAGGCTTAATTGCAACATGGAGAAGACTCACTAGCCAGAATCAGAGTAAAGAAGCTATTTGTAGGACCTAAAGAGAGTTGTGTAAGGGTTGTGCAGCTCATGAAGCCAATGAAAAGCTGCTGGACAGTAGAATGAGACTGAGGAGAGATACCAGCTTGCAGGGTCAATCATTTTTATTTAATATTTTACCCAATAAATCTTTATTCTTTTTTCCTATTATTTATTTTTAAAACACCTTAGAAACCGGAAGCATTTCAGCATGCTCACTAGAAGGAAAAGTGAGTGTTCTGAATTGCTACCAGTCGCAATTTTTGGAGAATCAAATGAAAGAAATTATATTCTGCTCCTTTGTATTCATTTCTTTAAATAACTAAGCCTTACTATACAATGTATCTCTGGTCCACTGACAAGTACAGTCAGAAGTTCATGCTGTTTTGTTTCGGGTTTTGCTGGGGTTTTTTGAGAGCAAAGGAATATATAATTTAGAGATTCATATTTTAATGCCAGACGAGACTTTTAAGATCACCTCTTGAAGTTTTATCTACCCTGGGGTATAAGAGTCACCTGGCCACGTACATTCTGATACCTAAGAACTGATAGTGTAGCATGCATTTATCATTGGGAATTAGCATAGCAACTTAGGTACCACCTCTTAAGACTCTAATTTTCCTAAGCATCTCGAAATATAATATAACAAAAGTAAAAATTATACAGTAAAACCCATTTTTACTTCCATTTTTCAAGACGCAACTTAAAATGACTTTTGTATGGGCTTACCACATACTGGCCTGGAATGGCAGCCATTCTCTTAACTGTGATGAAAATTGTCCTCTTCACTACATTTGGAATCTTCAGTGAAAATACAACTCAACACGGTGGCATGAAGAGTTTTAAATTTGGTTTTCCATTCACAAAGTTCAGAGTTTCAGCCACAACTACTAAAATCCCCCCTTCGTCTATTGTAATTACTCAGATCAGTGGAGTTACAGTAATACGGCATTTGAATGGTATTGCGGTGGTACAGACCATAAACCCAAATAGACCTGGACGTTCAAACAGTTTAAGAGCTTGAAATCTTCTGTCTTCTGTGCCTAACGCAGTTATACGCCCTCAGTTAAATTCATTGCTGCCAGAGAAGTCTTATGTCTTTGTGTAATGGAAATAGGTAGATAACTTGAAAAACCCATATTAGTAAAACCAAGAACAATTTTAAGAAAAGTGAAAAATTCAACCTCTAGATTACTTTAGTAGCTACCGTAGGCAACCAAATGATAGAATTTAGAGGCTTAGTTTTCTGATTTACGTAGGAATACGGAGACACTGTTCAGGCTTTTTTATTGGAGTTGATGTGTTCACAAAACTGGAGACAGGTTTCCAAAAATAAACTGAAAAGTGTGGCTTACAGGGCCCGACCACATGTATGTATTTTTAAGAGTTCTAACCTACAGCTTTTGGGGCAAATCCAATTTACTACATCACATAGGGTAAATACATAAAATGGAATTCCCAAATGAAATCAGATGGAAGATCTGCCCCACAGTCCAGCTAATTTCTGCCTTTGCCTGACAAGTACTTTTTAAGCCTGATCAAGCCATCTTATTAAAAAAATTAACTAAGTCTTTATCAAAACAAAAATTAAATTTTCCAAAAGGATGCTTTTCACAGTATAGCTTCAAACTAACTTACAAAAAGATAGCCAAGTTGATCCTAGCTTCCAAAAAGCATCTCCCACTTGATCTTCCCAGAAGTCACTCTTTTGGAAAATAATTTTGTGCACCATAGTGGTGTCGTTTGAGAACACGAACAAGAGGCAAGTTTGCAAGAGATATATCGACTGGATCTGAAGTTGATAAAAAAACCTTTTTATCCAGCGTGACGGTGGCTAGGGAATGAGTTACTATTCCTGCCTTCAGAAAACAGAAACCTGAAAGAAAAATGTTTTATGTTTAACTATAATAACAACAGTTAGATAGACCTTTCCATCCTTCTGCTACCATTAATCTTTGTATTTTACTTCTGTGACATTCCTTTCATTTGGTCACGGCCCTTCTATATTATATTATCTATATTATATTTCTGTCATCCATCACACATGCAAAACTCCTCCACAGAGGCACAGATATAAAAAAGAAACATAAAATACTTTCATTAGGAACATTACCACCTTTCCTTCTTTTTTGTGCATGTGTGATAACACAGTATGGTCTCATTATTCCAGAAATTGCAGCAAATGACAAATTTGTATCCTTCATGAAAAATATTGATAATTTTGAAGAATACAACACAGATCTCTGTTCCTTTAAAAATTATCATGCTGTGTGGATGTGAAGAGTTAACTCACCTGATAAGCAGATATCTTCGGCAGATTAGAAGTTATCAACCTATTCATTTCCACTGCTTAAGTATGCGTTTCTCTAGTGGAGCTGAGTCAATGGCATAGATTGTGTGAGCCCTTCTAATCGATTGCTCTGCTAAATCAATATAAAAGACTTTTATTCAATAAGAAAGGTCAGTCAGGCCATAAAAAATGCTAAACAGGAGTAAGAAAATATATTTATAATCCTTAGTTTAAGGTGCTTTTTTCCCCCCCTTTTGCTAGGGATTCTATTCAGATTGGCCATTATAAGTACCTAATGAAATACTGCAACAGCAAGAGAAGAAGCTTCAGGGCAGATATGCATATCTAAAACAGCTTAAGCTCCTTACACCTCCAAAGAGCAGGTCTCAGTGCCTGACTCTTTGACAATGAAGATCAATGACATTCTAACCCCATGCTCTGGGAAGAAGGTGAAAGATGTGGCCAGAGGAGCGTCATAGCATGCTCCAGCAAAGATCCCCACTCTAGACCTCGGAGACTGATGGAGTAGGGATATACTGCACGGTTCAGATCAAGCTTCAGAGTGCCAAAGCAAACAGGTCACTTCTTTCACAACATGGGCTGGGACACAGCCCAGCCTCAGAGATCGTGAGCTCATCTTGAGGATACAGAGTCAGTTTCCCTCATATTTATTCTTTCTGAATTCTTTAATGATAAACTTCCAGTGACAAGAGAGGAAAGCACTATGCCAGTCTTGTTTCTAATCAGAACTTTGAGCTAAACTTACTTCGGACGGCCGAGACCCACTTCTTGGTTGAGCACTCCAGCCACTACTTTGCTCTGCGACAGGACTGCTCCCTCTTCCAGTGACCCAGTGTTGAGGAAAGGTGGACTCGTCACTGTGTTCAGTGCAGCCCATGCTATTAACAAAGCATGTCTGATGGATATGGCACTCGGGTGGAGTTAGGTCATTCCCTGTCCTTCTTGATAGGAAGAGATGAAATATAGCTAAAAGCCAGCCTATGCCCTACTGAACCTAGACACTTAGGAAGTGTTTGGGTTCCATGGCACACAAACCTTCAGTGTAGTAGTTATAGAAGTTATAAAGCCCAATGCCTGGGGGGAAAAAAAAAAAAAAAAAAGATTTAACAGTAGCATAGCTGCCTTTTTCATACCTCTCTCTGCTCTAGATCTTCACAAAAATTTTGCCATTGAGGATAATTCACAAAAATTAGGTGAAAGGATTTTAATGTTGCAATTGACCCTCAAACCATCACCTTAAAGGACCAGATTTTACATCCAAATACTCCTACCTTATGAAAACTGCTAGGAAAAGGTAGTATCTTCTGGAAAAGAAGTAGAAAATATAAAATTGTACACAAGAAAATTAGCTAAAATGGCCTGTTATTTAAAATTCACTTGGTTTCAGCATCTCCTTGAGAATGTCAAAATATTTTTTTTTTCTCCAAATGGTTTTTACCCCTAAGTGAAGGCATTTGTAATTCTTTTTCTTTTCAATTCAACTAATTGTAGTCTTTAGCCCTTCTATACTAAAAAAGGTAATTTCAGAAATACAAAAGTAAATTCGTTGTCACATCTGAACAGGGGTTAACAACATCAACTCCCATAAATAGTAAAAGAAATTGTATCGCTGAATCTCCTTGAGTCAGAATGAATATTTAACACTAAAGTTAAAGCTCTCAATTTGCTTACATTGTGTGAAAGTGTGAAAAGAAAAATAAAGCTGCTGTGTTATTAATGTTTTAAAACTCCATTCTCTTTTGTATATACAGAGGTAACTTTTCCATGATTTATTTAAATTTATATTGTAGGTTATACCCATATTAACATCCTAGCATTTTCCTCATATGGAGGTGAAATGCATCATAATGTCTCCTCAGGAGCTGCTGCAATGCATCTGTGTCAGACTGTGTCATTGTGCTCCATTACCGATGGTTTTTGCACTGGCCTTTTGGTCCACTCAGAAGCACCAGGCTGATTTTGAAGTGTGCCTAGGTGAGCAAAACAATTCCTCAGATAGCTTCAATAAGACATAAGAAAACAGAAAAAAAACCCATTTTTTTGGAGTATTTTCTTTTTTCTTTCTTTGTGTTAATTTTTACCCTGGCAGTACATTAAAATATTCAAAACCAAAAAGCAACATTTTTACATCACATATGTACAAAAGGTAACTGAACTATCGTATTTCCCAGCACATGCTGTTTGGCACATCACATTTTTTGACTTCTCATGTAAACCTAGCATTATAATTTTGACTGATATAAAAATCACACCATACAGCACCTATTGCTAAAGGGCCAGCTGAGCCAGATCCCAGCTAAAGCGTAAACCTCAGCTACCAAACCAGAGCAGCTCTCCACAGTGACTTGAGCTAGATCTGAACAGTTTTATAGGCCATTACTAATCCCTGATTGAACCGGTCCTCACACAAATGTATTTTTTAAAGGTAAAAATAATGTATTACACTCAAAATATGAACAGATCTTTAAGTCTAACTGGTGGGGATTTTTCACAGTAAATATAAATATTCTATAATATTGGTTAAATGGCTAAGATACACAAAGCAAAATGCCTTACAATTTTTGTGCCAAATTGAATGATTTAGTTCTGACTAGACACAGAATGAAAATACTCTAATTCTGTTAAAAGCAAATACTCCTGCGTTAGGAGGTCAAGTGGAACTGTTAGACAACGTCAGAGCCTAATGAATTTCTGCAGATATCTGATTCTATGGAGAAATACATAATGGCATAACTTCATTCAAACTTTCGTGACATAAGATGCTGATTTGCGGCAATAATGATGGTAGAATCTGGCCTTGGAGCAAACAGAGTGCACAGGGGAATGCACAGCCTTACCCAAAACTCCGTCGCTTGCGGCAACAGTCACTGATGTGTAAAATTCTGTCTTCTGATTCGTGTGTGACTGTCCCTGGACGTAGGTGCAGGTATGTGTCTCAGTGCAAAGTTATTTTTCTAATTTTTCCTAGCCCAAAGTGGTTAATTTTCACTGGAAAAAAACATAGACAAGTTTTGGTATTACTGTTAGTCTGGATTGTATACCATTTTTAAAAAAAATATATAGTAAAATATTCAAACATCTCACAACCTGATCCTGTCTTCTGCGTCACTTGAAAATGGGATGATGAATTGAAATGCTAGAGAAATAAAGGAGTTGTTATAGCAATACAGCAATATCTGAGGATTTTCTTTCCTTTAGTGACAAAACGCCCAGACTGAATGATTCCTTCAGGCAATGTTAATAGAAGAGTTAGTTCTCCACCACGGTCTTTCATGCGGTCCTGTTTTTCTCCCTCTTCTAAGTGTCAGAAAACCTAACTCTGTCTTTATGTTGAATATGCATTATATATCCACTTCAATGTGTTCACAGCAGATCAAAAAGAAAAAGCAGGGGAAGAAGTCTTTAAAAAAATTCACTGAGGTGTGAAAAAAGTTACCTTTGCTAGATAATGCCAGTAACACTCTCTTTCTAATTTTCTTTCTCTAAAATATTTTCTTTGTGGCTGTCACCCTTTCTTATTGTTTCAGATAGCAACAGTAATTTTCCTAGCTTGACTTAACTGGAGAAAAATCTGATGTTGCAGAACACTCTTGAAGCACTTTACAACTCTATTTCTCCCCTCTTTTTTAAAAACATCATTCAGAATGTATTAATGCCTTAAATCGACACAGATTAGATTCCCATTGACAATTTGCAGCTGACATTACTGAATTTTCACAAGAATAAAAATTAAAATCCCTGAAAAAAAATCAGAATGATAATGCCTCATGTCTTGCTATCTAAAAATATTTGTAATGTTTTCTGTCAGATAGATAGTTTCAATAGCTTATTTATCACTTATACACATACAATACGTATACCATTCTTCACATATGCAGATATGAGAAAATTTAAGGTCACACCTTTCTCAGCCATCTAGTTCTAAGGATATGGATATCAATAAGAATACATAGTATAATTCTCTCTTCCAAAATGTTTCACGTTACATGAGTTTCACAAATTAATTCAGTGGAAGTCAAGCACAATTTTTTCCAGAAAAGCAAAATGAGCACCTGAAAGGATAATACTTTGGACTTCAAAATACTTAAATTTATAGGGAATAAATAAGGCAGTTAAGAGAGATTGTATTTCCCTCCTGGTTTTATTAGCAAGACTGAGAAACATTGGAGGGTGACAGTGGGGGGGCGTGATTTGACTCTTATGATTTTGAGATACTACTCCAGATACAAATTCTGCTTCTCAGTAGAGGATCCCTTTTAAAAATTCGTTTATATAACACAGTTGCTGATCAAAGAAAGATCAGGATAACAAGCTTTGAACCTCAGAAGTATCATCCCATAATGGGTTAATTGTCTATGTGCACTTCTCACTGCCTTAAGCCTCATTTGATTTAGTAACCTATGAACAGCTCAAATGTCAGAGTTTTATTACACCCTTGTACATATTCTACAAAAACTGATTCCAAAGACTGTTTATTGAATATTCTTTCAATTCAGAACAGGTTTAATATGTAAAACATCACCCTTATCTTCTCTCTTTGATGCATCACTCCTACAAATAATTGAATGCCAAAAGTAACATGGACCCTTGTGGACCAGCCATCTTTTGTAAGCCATAAGTGTCACCATGACAGATCACAATCCCAGCTCTCAGGCTGGTGCTCAAGTCTGAATGCATAAATGACATACTTTCTAGGATTAAAAGAAATTATCAAACGTTGAAGCATTATGGAAATAATTTGCAGATATAATTTTAGGATTTTCTGGGGCTTGTATTTCTCAAAACTTGTGACAAAACACACAGTGTCCATAACTCCTTATGGAACATTGACGGAACAACATGGAGTTCCCATGGCTGTTCTGCGTCTGTATTTTTTTTTGTCCGCCTCCATTCCCAAATGGAATCAAGAAGTTACATAAAATATATTTTTGTACACTGACAGAATAAGAGGCATAAGCTGTTGATAAGGCCTCCCTCCTGTGATAATGCTGAATCCAGATTCATTCTGAGGTATTAGACCAGACGGTGAGTTTAGGAGTACAAATGCTTCGCTAAGGGGTTAGGGAATGTCAAGAGAATGGTGCCCCAGAAGTTGAGGATGTGTACACTTGTCCTAACTATTAAAAAAAACCAAGGACGTAGAAGTTAGGAAGAAAAATACATGCAGTGGCATATGACTGTTCACGTAAACACGGATTTTTACTAGAGTTATGAGAACGATCCTAAATCTTTGCAATAATTAAAAAGTCAGGAGGTTATAAAGTAAAATAGCCTGCTCTCAATAACATGACTGTTCTAATAAATATATGAAATTGAATTTATGAAGGTTTATAAATGACAACATCTTTGGAATTTTTCCAAAATGTTGTATTCAAAATGTATCCAAAATGTATGAATAGAGCTCTTCAATAACTATTTCAATTCAGTTCTCCTTTAACGCATTTATCAGAATTACTTATACCAAATTTTCAATAAATATGTCCTTTGATTGAAACCAAGTTGTCTCTTTCCCTTTTAATAATAATTAAAATGCCACTCTCTGATTTCAGGCTAATAGAAAAAAACCACCATATTTGTTTAAGTTAATTTAATTCCCTAAGTAAAGATCAGAGAAATTCAGCTAGGTTGGTGGGCATTAGGAAACTTAAGACTGCTGAATAAACATTTTTTCTAGTATTCCTTAGTTTCTCCTTTCTGAGGTCAAATCCAAGGAACAAAACCAAATCTCTAGTAGACAGCTGCAAAGCCAAATTTTATCCACTGCCTGAAATGTAAACTACTTGAAAATGAAAATTACATACTGCGGGCAAAAGGTTACTTGAATACACACTACCCTTTCGGCTGATTATAGCATGTCAATACTGTGAGAATACAGAGTTTTATGACCCCTTTCAACTTTGGTTTGGTCATTTGCAATTGTATGTACCGCATATGATATAAACCATAAACCGTCGGTGTAAATACCAAACTGAAAAGATGCATACAGATAGCTCAGAGTAACTTGAATTAAGTAGCCATTCTCAATGAGCTTTGCATACCATAGTATATTCCTAAAATGTCATTTAAACCCCATAGCTGGCTGCATGAAATCTAGATGGTCTTAAACTGGGTCATTATCCACTTGCCTCCCCCAAATGGTTAACACGGGGATAATTCTGTCTTCAAGGAAAAAAAGAGCAGTTTTCACCAGTTCCAAATCAGCTACAGAAATTTGAAGGTGTTTGTTCTTCCAACCTACAGGCTTTTATGTATCTTACTACCATTTCTTGTTTTAGCTTATTCGGTTCCATTTTCTATAGTAAGAACTCAAAAATTCTGACTGCATACAGGGTTATCTATAAACTGCAACAAATGGGTACAGATTTATCTAAAAAATACCTTGGAAGTGTACTTGGCTGTAGTAATTTTTATATCAAAACATCATCAGCTATGTATTTTTGCATAAGGTAGGCAGGATCTCTTCAGTGGGATACAAAAGCAAGCAGCCACCTACAAATTAATTTGCCATCTAAGGTTCAGCAGCAGAGTAAAATCTGGAGCCAATTTGGGGCCCCAGCTATCTCAGTCAAATTTTTTATGTCTGCAAAGTTTCAGTCCAGGAAGGTCTGCAACATGAATTTTGGTCACAACAGGGCCCATGCAATATAAAGGAGGCCAGAAAGGGAAACAGTAGAATACCAAAATAATTGAGTGCTCTTTCTATTTTGACTTCACTGATTTCAATGTGCACATTAATCCTGGTAGGCTTAGAGGAGAGCAAGGAAGCCCAAAATGATAGGCTGTCCCAAACTGCTTAAGAACACATACAATATATTTGTATTAAAACACCATAGACCAATTTTTGAGTATGTGGGAGGGAACTTTTTAAATATTCTGTTGGGGTAAATGGCAGAATTACTTCCTTTTGAGATACCAAAACATATATAAAAACCACAAGGCTGAGTAACACCAGTAATTACATATTCCTTTGTCATTCTGAGAAAATTATAAAGTGTATGTTTGTGTCAACTATTATTTTACCTACTGCTCCTAGGATAATAGCAGTAAATGAAGGAGAGTAGATAATCCTGCATATGAAATCATATATTTGTATATTTATTTTGTAATGTGTTGTTAAGCACCTAGAGAAGCAGATAAATCATAATGTCCCCTTCATATTCATTTACCAGCAAAATACCACCATTAAAATAGTCAAAAGAGTGACATCTACAGAGACCAGATGGTAAAAGGTATGAAATGAGTTTCAAAAAATATTTCCTTTAAGATTTCACAGAACTGGATTTGGTTGTAAATAAGATATTACAGACATCACAGTGTTGACAGCTATAACAATATTTTATAAAAAGAGGGATTCAACTGAAGAAGTATACGTGGCACTGTAAGATCAAATCAGCAAGCATATCCCATTATTCGTTACCCAAGTCCAATTTATTCTCAGAAATTCTCATTAGATACATTAAAATAATTTAAGTCACACAAATAGACCGTTGTTCACTCTTGACTTACACTTAACTGAATTGAAAACTACATTTTAGTCCTTTCATATATCGTCAGTGGAAGTGTACAAGGACATTTGAAAGACCAACCTGGCGCTTTAGCCCCATATCCAATTAGCTGTAATGGAGAAATTGAGAGTTAAGGGTTGGCAGACCCCGTGCTGGCCAGACCTCATATACAGGCGTTACTGGACTGTGGATCTACCAAAGGAACGGTGCTGGGGTTGTGAGCTGTGGCTGCAGGAAGCAGATATGTTATCTCCACTGTCTTATGTCAACATAGGACGACTCACTACTGGCCAATTCCAGCTACTTTATGTCTTTGCCACATCACTGAGATAAGAAGATCAGTCAAACTGAACCCTAAAAAAAGTAGCTACTAGAAGTCATTTACCACTAGCCGAAATCCACCTTTTTGGCTTTTGTCTACTAGCTCTTTTTCCACCTGATCATTTTAGTGATACAATAAGCATGAAAGCCGACATAAATCTATTGTTAACTCCAATATTGTTTTTATGTACTAGGAACAAATCATTTGCATTGGATATGGATATGCCTGTGAGTTTGAAAAGGTATCTGTAAATGTGCATTCCAAGTGGTTAAATACTTTCAGAGTTTTCCTTGCTGTGAAATGTTCTCAGTTTCAAAGTTTTTGTGAGAAAAATCACATCCTAGACAACCGTGAGAAAACAGAAGGGGAAAAAAGGAACCCAAGTGGAAATTGCATTCTAGCTGTGGCATTAAACAGGAAATCTCTGTTCATGCAAGATGTGTCCCACAAATAAAAAGTGTGGCGAAAGAAAAAAATATATATAGCCTTCCTATTCATGCTACTAGGTAAGCAGTCATCCTGTTTGGCAACGCAAAGACCACGGTTGATAACACAGACCATACAACTGCATCTCCAGATGAGTTAGGTTGAAGTAAATTGGTTATAATTATTTGTTTCCTAATTAATTAGTAGGCCAGTACTTTTATATTTGCTTACTTTGTGCCTTTTCTTTTAAGTTTTTAGTATTGTACAGAAATATTGCTGAAGAGTACTGGGAAGTGAGTTATGGTTCCTATGAAGTGATGAACACCATCTCTTATTGATATGATCTAAGCTAGAAGTGTTACTACACTGCAAAGTCAGGTCCTGATTTTATACTCAATCTTTTTCATATTAAAAGATAATTAGCACTGACTTGGAATGGAAGATGATGTAGTTCCCCTTTATGTCTTCAAATATCTCACAGATAGGACCTGTATGTTTTCTGATGTGACCACAGTTATGTATATATTTAAAAAAAAATTAAAAAAATATTAAGCCTTAGGGTCTTGGAAGAAATGCAGAATGATTTCTTTTTACAATTACGAAGTTTCGTTTAGTCTGTCTACTTAACATAGCCCAGGAGATCCTACATACTACCATAAAGCTTATCCACTTCTGCTCAAGGAGCAACCTAGAACCAATTTTCTGAAGAGAAATGTGTAACAATGTGTCTGCAGAGAAAACAAATGGAAGCCCTGCCCAAATTCTGCTCCACACACAATTCACCTCTGAGCAAGGAAGGGGCTGAGGATGCACGACAGCTATTAGTCATGGTGCTTAATGGAAAGCACATGGTCATGTAGTGTGATAAGGGTGATACATACACCCAAACCAAAGTTTACCCTAGAGAGAGGATATTTCAACAGTGCTAAATGTCACGGTTGTAAAATTACTGTTTTTCAGGGGTTGGCATATCCTAGATCACACAATTTACACACAGTTTATTAGAAAGAATAGATCTCAAGCTGATATTGAAAAAAAAAATTAAAAAAAAAATCATTCACATTTAGAATTGTTTCTGTAGGTCAACAGTGTTAGCTTCAGTTTTACAAACAAAATCTCACTCCAGTGCTGAGTTATAAAGTCATCAATATCTCACAAAAAAAATACGGCAGGATCTTCTGCCTTTTAATCCACGTCAGTCGTTTAGGCGGGTAAAAACATGGAACAATATATGGACAGCAAACGTAAAGAAACAGAGGTACATTTAATAAGAAAGACATTGGATATAACAGTTCTCTCTGGAGCACAAAAAAAAAAACCAACAAGAACAGGAAACCCTGAACAAGAGTAGCTAGAAAAACTACCTGTCACTGACAATTTCTATGAACAGAAAATGCCCCTGAACTGAATACAGTTTAGCTGCAAAAGTAAGTGAGGAACAGTGATTCTCAGAGAAACTTCAACAACTTTTTTTGTAACAACATTATAGATATACAACCACCTTCTTTATTTTATTTTATTTAGCAAAAGCTATTTTATGGGCCTTGCTGAGTCACTAACGTTGTTGGCTCATTTCTTTACTGAGATAATGAAGAAGGACGTATGCTGTAAACTGAGCATTCTTCAAGAAAATTCCTCAGCAAAGCCTAGAGAGAAAGCTTGAATTAATCTCCATAGCATCCCATTTTTTATACAATTGTTAATAAAGCCAAACTCTATGAAGGGAGCAGATGCCTTAGCTTATATTGAACTAGTTATTTTTCAGTATACCATAAAAAAGTTATACCTTATTGCGTTTTTCACAGCTAATATATCTGGTTTAAGTTATACTTCGCTTAGCTTAGAATACAAATTAAGGAAATAAAATGAGCATATTCAGCAAACAAGAGACTAGAACATACCCACTATGAACTTAGGATATACTGAGATAACTAGGGAGTTACAGATATCTAAGTCCAAAGGCTGTCCTTATCTTCTTCGATATACACACACTGTACACGCTGACACTTATTTATTCCTCTGGCAATTTCTTTTTTTTCCTACTCTGGCTGTTCCTTCCACAGCCCCTCTCTTACCTTTTCCTTTGTATCTGATTTAGTTGTAGATATAGCCATGATGCCTGAACAGCCAAGCAGATTTAAATAGATAAACTCTTTTATTAGGATACCCAGCCCACCACAGCACATGACTTGGCAGGTTATAATTCACTGAAGAAGCTGCTCATCAGATCTTCACCATTTTCAAGTTAGCAAATGATGCTAATTTGCAACAGATGAAGTCATAGCACAGAGTCAGCTTTTCAATATTTAGCAAATTGAAAGACCTGCCAAGAAACAGAATTGCATGACAGCTTAAAAGCAACAAAGGGTGGAAAAACAGTAACAACTAACAAATCATTTAATGCCTTTAATGGTGGTGCAGAATCTGCCTCAGATCCATTCCCTTCAGTGTGTGAACTCTTTTTTTAATACATGGCCTGACTTTTATTACTGTTTTTTTAATGATAAAAACTTAAGGACTTGTTTATAGCAAACAAAATACAGTAGGTTTATGAATAATATTACTCTCATAACACAGTATTTGTTACTTTAAAGCAAAGAAGGCCACATTCACATAAGTCTTTCTCAAGAAATGGCAGTGTAGCATAATTTTATTATGCGATGCATGTAAAAAATTCAGAACAACTAGAAATATAGAGACCAATTATATATGTTCCACTGCATTAAGACAAATAACTGAAGTTAATATCTTACAAAGCTCATATTTGCTTTGCTTGGCCTGTGTAAAGTAGGTACCTCATGTTATCAGCAATAGGAACAATCACTGGATGGAAGCTGTAGACATTACACTTTCATACGTCACTTTTTGACCCTTGCACTTTATTTGGTTTAGTCAACCATTTTTATGAGATCAAATAATTTCTGTCAGTTACAAAGCCGGATTTTAATTAAAGCAGAACATTTTTAAAGTTTGGATACTGCCTTTCCTCATTTTCTGACACTTCATTGTGTTGAGTATACTCTCTACGGGGTCAGGTCCACTGTTTGGTTTCAGAAGTGATCGACACCACCAACGACAGCAGCAGCAATGGATAAGGAAGTGCCTCTGCAAAACCAGTAAGAACTTACATTAACTACAAGCACTGTCATGAAGGATAGTTCCGCTTCCTTGGCAGCATTCTTTCCAGTGACGGGAACAGGCAGCTAGGTATGCAGAATATATGTTTGCTTTATATTTTCTACCTGTCCCATATTCAACTTTTTCCTACAATCTTACTTGATCATTCCTAAAGAAAATGAATAATATTTTTATTGACAAGAAGCAACCTAGAGTAGGAAAAAAAAGTGCATAGATTAAAAAAAAAAAGAAAAAGAAAAAAAGAAAAAGTAAGACTTCAAATTATGGATTTAATTCTGTCCAGCTCCCACTGAGTTCTTATTCTAATCTCCATTCTGTCTTTGACTAACCTCTTATAAGTCCTGCTTGGAGAAATGCTGGATTTTTCTTTTCTTTTCAGTCTCAGATTTTTCTTTCATCTTTTCTAAGGCCATGATATATACGTGTAGTCCTGACAGTTAGTTCCTTATTTTCTCAGTCATCCCACACAAGTCAACAAACGTATTTGTGGAGGAACTTGTTACAGTGTTCGTGAAATCCAGGCCACACCAGTGTAATGGATCAGCTTTCTAAAGATTCCAGTGGGGCCAGAATTTAACCTAGAAAGTAAAAGTCTGAGGAATCTGGTCATTGAACTACTTTTCATACACATTTATTTGAAAAAGCTGGGGAAAGGAACATTGCACAGCCATCAAATGCCAGCTCTGGTTGGTGCTGACTCCATTTCCCCCACCTGGTAAACTGGTAAATCACGAGATACACTATTATTATCTGGTTTTGGCTGCAACTGAACATTCTGTAAGTGTCGTCTAGTTTTAGTGTGTTATAAAGACATATATACACACACATATACATAGATATATATACACTTCAATACAAACCTTTTAACAACCTTTCAAAAATCGTCTTGACTTCCTTATCTTTTTCCAAGTTAATCTGATTCCAAAACTAGCAGAATTCATTACAAAGATCTGAGGTTTCGTTGCTCTCCAGTAAAATGTCAGCAGCTGTATCTTAAGCGGGGTAATTTTTGACAAGGTCCCTGTAAACACATAGTAATGATGAAGGCTAGTCCAATTTCTCTACAAGGCTATCAACTTTTGTCTCTATTTTTTCACCACGAGCACCTCCTTCCCACATCTGCACATTCTTCTTTTCCTCATTTCTACCCAGCGCACAACAATCTGCCTTCATGATGGAGAATGATATTAGAAATTCAGTGAATAACCCATATATTGAAAGGTTATTCATGTTCAAAAAGCATGTTTTGCTTTCCAGCTATTTTTGCCCTCCTGGTATTTTTTTTTAAAGGCATTTTCCTAAAACAAGGGTATCCTTCAGCTGAAAACATATGGTAGACTTGTCAGCCTCTAAGGAAGATGGAGGGTTTTGCGTAACCTTTATACTGTGACAAATGCAGAAGATGCATCTTACGGGGGTGAGAAGAGGAAGTTGTCATAGTTTTCCAGGTAGACAGTGACAGCATATTAGACCCTGTGGTTACTTATAAACACCTTCCCTTCCCAATGTTTTTCAACTGAAAGATTTAGGTCTATCCTACCCACTAGCACCTCCTGTTTTGCTCTGAAGACTCCCTGTCATATGATGATGCTGAATCAGGTGTTTGGTTTTGAGTTCATTCTTAATCTTTCTGTTTAACACTTCTCCCTAGAAAAACAAAAAGGAACTTGAACTTTAAATATGGCTTACAAACTTAGAGATTTATATCAAATAACGTCATATTTTAGTTGCCACATTTGAGGGGTTAACCCCCTATGTTCTTTAGTGTCATTGTAGATATCTAAACAGAATTTGTGTCTGATTGTAAAGCCTTCTCAAAGTATTAATAAGACCTCAATACGAGGCACAAGCCTTCTATTTTTAACAAATATGGCATACTTTCTCTGTTCATGACAACAGTAGGACATAGGCAGAGGATTCTGGTCTTCCATTGAACACGTCTCCATTGAACTGGTCTCCAAGAAGAAAGATGCGCTGTTTTCTCAGTGTACAATGGACAATGTACAAATACATGAACATTGTGATTTAATATTTTATTATAATGTTCTGTGATTTTTAATATTAAGTCAAATTACAATTTTATTCTGACAGATGCATATTTTTGCTAATAAGTTTTGTGTTAGTTCAGACTTAAGGATTTATATATATATATAAGAATAAATCCAGAATTAACACTTTTAATTTTTCTTTTACCATTTATGACTTCTCTTTCTCTTTAGTGATAGTTACACTTGAGCACCAGTAGATGGCTATACTTGTATTTATTTTTAAAGGTATGGCAGCTAGCTAACGAATACTGCCAACAGCAAAGAGAAAAAAATGTGATGTCCTGGACAGCTACAGAGCTTATATTCCAAGTACTTTCAATGGGATTTAGCAGCTTTAAAAAGCATTATCAACCATCAGTTCTTTTACTGGTGGCTGTTCAGATTAATTTTTTTTTGTTGTGCCTAATGTCTCGGGTTTTATGATTGATATTAAACTACTCAATGATATGTAGGTAAAAATATCATTTACATGCTCCTATTTTATCCTGGTGTTATTGATACTGGGTTTTACAAGCATCATTCCGTTGCCTTGTGGGAATATTCCTGCTTATATCACCGTACAAAAGACCAGAACTCAAAAATAGCAATGTCAAAATATTTGATATTTTTAAATAACAGAATAATCAGAATATTTAAAAATTACAGTTTAGTAATCCCCTTTAATTAACATGTAGCTAATACAATCAGGGGTGACCGATGCCTTAGTTTGTATAAACGGTATTTGTATTTTTCAGACCAAGACTTTACAGCAAATAAAAAAAATCCTGACAAAGTGATCAGAAAGATCTTTCAGAAGGACCATTTTTCATGTAAGTTGCATCTATACAGGTTTGGTTCTTGCTAACATAGCAGCATCATTCCAATAATTATTGCTTATATCAGTATGGATCTGAATTTCAAAATTCGTGCTACTACGTTTTACTGAGCCGGGTTTCTTTCTTATACTAGTTAGTCTTGTTTACAGTTATGTTAATATTTTACTAGGACTTAAAATCCAACATGATTTACAACATACAAACTTCGGTCTCGACTGCCCCAATGGCATCGATACAGCTTCTGTTGCTTCGGTTTGCTCGCAGATTGCCAGCATCCTGAAGACAGGTACAAGAAAAAAAAACTCATTGAGCTGCGCCTTCTCCTTCCACTTTCCCCACTCTCTAGTCTGATGTGGACTGTACCTGCCACCCGCGAGGCAGCAACTGAAAAGCGTCAGGGAACCACACTATATTAGATCCTTCTAGCTGTAAGTGATTAATTCGGTCCACGATACTGAATCGTTTTCTAGAACTGTGATGATTTTGAAGAAATCCCAATGGAATGTACACACAAATTCCTGGCAATCAGTAAGTGCTGGCTTCCCTTTATTTCCTGCAAGCTGTTTTCATTTTTTTTACATGCTTTTGATTTCTCTCAACTTCTCTGTACAAATGTATTGGACTCCTGGGTTTTGAGATTTCAGGGAGACTGCCTTTTAGAGCTAAATCCTGTGAGCAACCGAACACTTTAAATTTCCATTCAGAATCCCTGGACTAACTATCGATTGGGATTTGATTTGTAATTTGGTTGTAATGTTGGGACTTTCCCTCATACATGTTAAACTTTCCATTACACAGAAGGTAGACGTTTTACATACTAGGATCCTTACTGTTAAGAAAATCTATGCTTTCCTACAGATCTTTACAGATACTTTTTGTTTTAATAAGGATTTATTTACTACTCTTTCAGAGTCCAAATATGTTCCTGTTACTAAATGCATCACATGTAAATATATGTAAAATAAATACAGGATACAGATAGATATAGACACTCAGTGAAGTGTAACTTTACTTTAATAACTGCTGTAAATATCCCCTAGAGGAACGTACATACTACATCCGCCTCAGTAAAAAGGGCTTGAATTCTTGTATGAGCCAGCAGTACTGTTTCCTTACCTGCTAAAGTTACTCAACCAGTTTGACCAGGATCTAGTATCCTTCTGACGAAAGACGTAACTACTCTATTGAGAGCAGTCCCTTTCCACAGCCAGCCGAGTAAATCTTTACTCTTTTTCCTAGGCGAAGCAGTAACAGTTCATGGAGCTGCCCTTTACAAACCTTGAAGTAGCTTTCATCTTGCTGGCTTTTGTCATTTTCTCCTTGTTTACCCTGGCTTCTATCTACAGTGACCCCCAAGACAACAAAGAAGGTAATAATCTAAAATAGATATAGTACTTTACAGTTTTTACTAACTAATATTTTAATTATAGGGTTTGTGATCAGTCTTGCTGGTAGACTCAGAGTACCTGACACTAACTTTACGAATACCATACGAAGGGTGGAGAGCAATCCGCTAAGGCATCAATAAAGGTCACGAGGCTAGAAATTGCGTTAAGGTACAAGAGCAAGAGCTTTTACAGCCGGCTCTGCCCTCTCGGAGGGAGCCATGCCACGCCGCTAAGAGCAGCGCTGTCTGTAGCCTCCCAGCGCTTTTTTCCTGGCAGCAGTCCTACTTCATGGTCTGAGGAGTTGTAGGATGCTTAGGCTGGCAAAACTGAGGAGGTTCGTGTAATCAAGGTAAATGTTTTTATTAGGCTGAGGCCAAGTCTTTGCTCCCTTTTAAAGGAGTGAAAATGCCATTGAAAGCACGGGGGGCGTCTTTCTCCCATTCAAAAGGTTTTGAAATCTGGGGAAAAAAAAAACAACTCGACCCGCTGCTAGTTCTACAAAGGAGATTTAACATAACCTTACACCATCAGCGGAGAATTCCCATGTTACAGCCGTAGCGCTGTCACAGTCACTGTTGTGCCACCTAATCCCCTGCTGACAGGGGCAGGAGCAGGGAGCTCTGTCCATCCCCACCAACAGAGCACTTCCTCTCCTTCCCAACCTCCCGTGGGATCACCCTCGCCCCTACAAGCTTCCTCAAAATGGAGAAGGAGGGAAGGAAAGGAGGGAGGCAGGAAGTGACCGGAATAATCCCGAGGCACACAGCAATATAGCTGTTGGGTTTTGCCACACCTAATCCTGTGTCAACTTGATTTCTGTCTAAATAAAAAAACCTATTGTATGGGCAAGCTGCTGAGCAACCCCAATGGAGTATTCTTAACATACGCCTCATCTCATAAAACTTTGGGCTGCTTAAAAATTTGTGAAACAATAGTGATCAGCGTGAAAGGTAAATACGTGTCACAGCGTTTGCCGCTTGCATGCCAATTAGGTTTCTTTCTTACTCTTCTGCCCCCTTGGATTTTACATCATTTCTACACAGAAGGGGAAAGTGTTAGAAAACAATGCACGTTTCTGCGGATAAAGTGTGGTTGCCATGAGAACTGACCTCATTCACACAGCGTGGACACCAGCTCAGTGAGAGACGTCCATTGTACCGATGCGGCAAGAACAGCAACTCCTCACGCTCCAGCCAAGGACGGGGGAAGTACATGCCACAAGGTGTGCAGTCCCCATGGCAGCAACCAACCATCTGCAGGGCAATTTGGCACAGGCACGAACATGAAAATGAGACTCAGCTTCACCTGTCTATAACTGAGACGTGTCCTAAAAAGGGGACATTTCCCCCCTAAAAAGGGGAAATACTGATTTTAAACTTATGCCTGCAAGGGTGCAAAGACAAGGTTAGGTCTCCTTCCTTGCTCTCAGCTTTCACAGCAATGTATTAGAGCGATGTAGTGTGAGTAGCTCTGACAGAATCTCCTTAGTGTCAAAACTACATGAGAACTTTCCATTTGTCCTGTTTTTATCACTACAGCCATGCTTTCCGTTTGCTGAGCATATGTGAGAGGAGAATCCTGATGTAAGAGCTCGTAGGTGCCAAGTGTCTGGAAGACCTTGGTGTACGCAGCAGGGCTAGTTCTCATGTTCCAGGTTAGGACTGTATTCAGTGTCTTGTATGCAACGACCTTGGACAGAATTGCTGTGAGAACAAATCACACTTACTATGCTAGTGAAATAACCCCTGAATTCAGGCAATGTCCTCCTGCAATAACAGAGCCTTGTCGCCCTGTTTATGTGTTTCTCCTACAACGGATTTTAAACTCTGCATTTGGAGGAACACCTGGCAAGCAGAGCACCTAAGATAAAGCCTGCTGCCTCAGAGACAGCGTCAACAGGAGAATGAAAGCAATATATCCTCTTTGTGCTAACACTGATGAGTGTCATGTTAGAAACGTGTCTCGATTCAAAGCTAACTGAAACAGGTCCTTGGGTGAGGAGATGTTCTTCATGGGACTTTTAGCATGCTCATCCTTTCATACAGTGAGTCAGGCACTGGGGCAGTGTCTTCTACTAACAGCAGAAAGGGGTCTCCTTTGATTTCCATATTACAGGTTATCTGAACACAGAAGGAAGACTACAGGAAGATTCTTATTTATGCTTCAATTATTTCAGTTCAGATACTTAGGTAGAGATAGCTGTACTTTTGTGGGAAGACGCGTGTGCTTGGTTTCTTTTCTCTTGTGACGGGGAAGCTTGCGCGTTATTTGCCTTTCTCATAAAAATCTCATTTATTTAGATTAAGGAAAATGAGAAATAGAAATATACTGTATTTCTTAAGTTTCTAAAGCAATTTTTAAGGGAATTTTTTCTAAAAAACTCTTACCTCACATTACCGTATTTTGTCACAGCATTGTAGAGTAGAGCATGAAGGAGCAGTTCCTGTGCCAGCCCAAAAGCCAATGCTCAGATCTGCCATTTCAATAGAGGCGAGGGACTGGGAGAGGGGAGTGCACATGGTGAAGTGTAGCAAACTAGAAATACAGAATAATACAGTTGGGAAGTGAGGGGAGGTATGCTTACCTTCTATTCAAAGACAGACTTTTCCTCCCTCAGAAAGATGACGGCTTTTTCTGGAAGATTGTCCTACATTTGCGAAAATGCAGTAATCCGTGCAAATGTAAACATAACATTTTCCTTCAAACGTCTGCTTCTAACTAAAAAAGTTAGGCAGATCATTTGGAATAACCAGGGTTACCCTGTTCAGGAAAAAAAAAAAGGAAGCCTGAGAGCATTAATTGCGGCCCTAGTAAGACAAATTCACAACAACATGGCAACTGAGATACCTGAAGAAGGGCAATGAACAAGTACAAGACCGAATTACATCTTTGCATTAAAGATGGACAGTAAGGAAAAATGCAGGAGTGCCTCATTAGACGTGTCACAAGGAAATTTCTATAGTCGCAGACTGTTCTGCATCCGTTTTGCTGTCAAGAGATTTCTATGTCCAAATCATAACTCTAAGGAACATGAAACTTAATTCAGAAAATTAAATTTAAAGTATTTTATCATTACATTTACATTATCATTTAAGGTAATTTATCATTACACTATGCATAATAGTAGCTTCTGGAAGTACTACAAAATCCTACAGAAAACCTATATGTAAGATCAAGAAAATACTTGTTGCATGTATTACGAAACCTTTTTTGCCGGCATTACATATTGTTCCTCAAAATGAGAGGTGTACAGGCTAGCATCTGGGACAACCAGAGGTACAGGACACAGAGCAGAGCAAAAGCCGACAAGAACGCAAAGGGCTTGGGGAGCTGTAGAGGATGTCTCATCCTGAAGGAGGCTGCAGCATGTGTTTCCAGCTGCCCTCTTAGAAGAGGCTAAACCTGCTGTCACAAATTATATGGAACATCATTTTTATGCCCCAGCGCCACTGTTGCTCTTCTATATAAGGAATAACAGTGGGGAAGCAGTCTTCTGGTTTCTTTCGATTCTTTCTTGTGCGAGGCAGGTAAGCCTTGACTTTAATTCCCTTTAACTATTTGACCTGTACCCCCCTCTCAGGAGCCAAACCACAGCTCCTTGAAGCAAAGCGCAATGTGCTGTGCAGAGTTTTGTTTTAAGAAATATAAAAGATTACAGATTTATTGTAGAAAGGTAAAAGGGAGCGAGACATTAATAGCTTGTGATGCATTTGCTGCCAAAGACAGGCAGTCATTAGAAGAGCACGGTTTCAAGCAGAGTTCATGCAATAAATCTCCCGCTGGAGGGAGTTCTCTAGTCACCGTGAACCACTAGCTGTGCTACTTGGAGAAGAATTATCTTGCAGAGACCAGAAACAACACAAGAATTCCTGGAAGCCTTGCTCTCAGCAGTGTCTGTTAGCACTAAAATCTCAGGCCTGAAGATTAAAATGCCTGTCTTGCCATTCATATCTCCATAGCGTGACAAGCTACTCCAAATACAGGTGCAGGCAAGGGAGTTCTTCTATTTACTTAGCAGATTTTCGCCTCAGGGGAACTTGATTTCATATGCACTAATTGAATTTCGGTGGAATAAATTGACTGTTTTCCTGCACTTATACAGCATAATCCAAATGGCAAAACAGCAAGGAAGATACTAGCAAGCAATACTCCTTGCCCCATAAAATTTGTTTCTCCTTATCTATAAATATACTTCTTTTTTTTTTTCTTTTTTTTTTCCAGAGAGAAAAGCAGTTATACATATAGAGGGAAAAAAGGAAGGATTGCCTAAACTAAACCACTATTTTTAAAAGTTACTTAAATTAAAATGACTTTAATTTTTCAAGATGCCTTTTTTCATGCAGGCACCCCGATGCCTTCTCCCTCCCCACTGGCATATAACTCTGCCACCATTACAGAAATCTGGGGAAGGATCCTGTCTGCGTTCATTAAGAGTGAGTCGTGGTATTCAGGCGATTTCAGTATTTCAAAAAGCTCCAGATACTATAAGGTAAATACCATCCTTCTGTGAAGGTGAAGGCAGCACACTGACTGGTATGTCTCACAGTGTCAGCAAATCGCAGAAGTTTCTGGAGCCTTTGTCAGCTTTGATGACTCCTCTTTCTGAAACATTTAACAAATGCAGCTTGGAAGCAGGGCTGCTCTTAAAAAAACACCTCAAGCACTTCTTACAACTTTTCGTTAGTAGTATTTTCTGGGAGGCAGCATGAGCTATTGGCTTATTCTTCTCAAGAAAGCTAGAGACAGGGAATGTCATATCCCCTCAACAAACACTAAAAAAAAGGCAGTGTGTGAAGCAGAGCCATCCTGCAGGACAGATTTTAAAATCAGAGTGGAAATAATCCACTCTACATCTCAGGAGCCTTCTATACAGCCAGAGCTTAAATAATATGCGCTGGAAGCCAGGATGGCCACAGTAGTTGTGAATAGAGCTGACTAACTGAACTGTACGTTACGCAGGAAGACACAGAGATTCTGCCTAGCTCCCATGGGAAGTGACAAGAAATGAGATGCATTTGAATCTGCTTTATCCTTTACATCTTAAGCAATGCCACAGGGTATTGAAGTGTGCCAGCAGTACACACAGCTTCATCATATCTGCCTGACTAACTGCATCTCAGTTTGCTCACATGGGGTGCAGAGACTTTTGGCGGGATTTGCACTGACCAAAAAAACTCAACGAGGAACATGAGAATGAAACTGCCTATTTTTAAGACTTTTTTGATCCTTGGTATTTAAGAATAGCAACCATAAATGTTACGGTTGTGTAATACGATCGCTCTGAAGATTCCTGTATAAATCTCTGAAATGATTTGAGTACTGACATACAGGGCGATGATACGTACAAATAGTAGGTGCACTTGAGAACTTGTTATTCTCTATAATTTACTTCTACTATTTTTTGTATGTTGTATATTAATCTTTCCATGATTTCCGTAACTAGAATTTCTTTTAATCACTGGTGAGTTACCGGTGAATTGCTGGTGAGACTTGTAAGGCCATGGAGTCACATGGAGTACTGCAAGCACACAAGTCTGCAGACAAAACCTCTTTTATTTCTCTTTCTTATAAAAATAAAGGCTCAAGCCAGCCTTTAGAAAGCCTTTACAGCCTTTCTAGAAAAATGACATCAGCCAAAACTTCCAAAATCCAACCAACGGGAACAAGTGTTGTACATCAGCTACTACTTTACAGAATGAAAAGGGTAAGGGCCAAGTCCTGAGCACTGCAAGAAATAAAAAAAAAGAATAATATTGAGAGCATTGTTTTGTACCAGTAAGCAAATCTGATTACACTGGAGAAAAAAATACTGAAGAAAAGGAGAGACTTTAATATGAATTTTCTTAACCAATTACTAGGAATTCCTAAATGATTTTTAAATAAAAAGCTTTGCATTACATAGTAAAGTTTTCCACACATTTCCATGGAAACATCCCAGCTTCATCAATCCCCACCTGTACGTTACCTACAAAACTTAACGAAGTGTAACTTCAGGAATAAAGAGACTTGGCTGTGCGCTTGTTCGTATTAGGAAAAATCACAGCACATAACAACAGTGTTAGATCTGCGGAAGGAAACCTGGGGAATTAATGTTTAACCTTTCTTCAGTCACAAAGGGACATTCTTCACCATCTTGGTAACAACACTTGGTGACCTACATTTATTTGATAGTTTAGTATCTATTTCTTTCCATGAGGAGAGGCAATAGCACAATTCATATGCTTACTGCATTCTGCTCTACAATGCAATACTTTCAAACTCTAAATCAGGAAAGTAGTCAAGTTTAGGGAACTGTGGTGTGGGGGTTTTTTGCTTGGCCCCACGGGGTGGCATAATTAATAACGTCAAAGACTGTGAGATTACATAGTCACTAAATGATTTTTTTCTCTGCTGCTTAACGGTTCTCAGGCTGCTTTCAGGTCTTATTAAAGATTGCGTCACAGCTTAGAATAATGCAATTTAGGCATTGCTATGATCATCACCTTTCTTTAGCAACTATGTTCCTTCTGTCTCAGTGTTTGATTTTACCCTGCATGAAAGGTCTTTAAAATACTTTAAGTATCTCCCTAATAAGAGGCCAAAATTATACCTGTATTATAAAACATTCAGAAGTATCCTAACTATTTAAGTAGTGAGATGATCGTAAAATTTGAGTTAATTTGATAAAAAAGAAGTTGGAATTTTGGAATTTATGTTCCTTGGTCTAAAATCAACCATAAATGTGAGCTTCTTACCACTCTTGTTTGATAATGTAGCAATAACAGAAAGGAATTTTTCAATAACTGCTTTAAATACTGCAATAATATCCTTATACAACTTACAATAGAAATTATGCTACATCATGGACACAGAATACAGAAGTATTACTTGGGTTTCACAACAGAGATTTTAATAGTGTTTTTTAAATTGAAAAAAAATTACCTGAACACGTAAGACTCCTCAGTATATGGCATATATCCTTTTTACTGCTGGCAGTACTTAGGAATGAAGTTTACTGAAATCAGTGGGAAAGACTCACTTGGGCTTCAGAATCAGAATCCATGCAGAACCATTTTTAGGACTGACCACAGCCATAGCATGTCTCATGTAAGAATATGATTGGAGCACCAAATAAGTGGTCATGACATCCTCAGCTATATGACAGGATGGAAGAACATTCCAACTTTCATTTATTTTTTTTCTTTACAATTGAAAGTTACTACTTTCCTCCTGATGCAGTTTAAAAATTGACAGGTATCCATTTTACAATACCCTGTGGAGAGACAGCTTTTGTTGACCCAAACATCCCTTTCACAAATTGGTAATAAAACTACTTGTGATTCATGCTCAAAAGAACAATTTTTAATCCTAAAGCCAAAATAGAAAATGTACACTTAAGACCCGTATTACACCCAATGGAAGACTAACCCAAGAAAAGGACATTCTCAAAATTTAAGTACCCCAAGCATTCAATTGTTTGACGATACTGAAAGTGGGAAACTATATTATAATTATGTTCCTAATTTCATGATTTAAAATAAAGCATTTTAGAAAGGTAGAGAATTAGACTTGCTAATGTGGAAGGATTTTTATATTTCATATTCTTCTCTATACTATATATTTGCACTTCTATATATATATTTATCTTAAGACTTATGGAGGTTTGGGGGGTAAGTATAGCTGCTAGCAGAATTTTCAGATGTAACACAGGGCATTTTTACACTTTGTTTGAAAAAAAAGCTGTATGGGTGTCCTGGTTGGAGGACCACCCATGGTGCAGCTATTGAGTAACAGTAGAGCCTAAGCTGGATTGAACTACAGGAAATGTTGAAACACAACCATCTGTGTATGGCAACACAGACATGGCCTTACAGGTGAAAATTTGCAGGTAATTGCTGAATAATTAAATAAAAGAATGCATTTAATCTGAAATATAGTGATTCCTTTGGCTGAATGTAATTTAGATGCAATTTTAGTTGCTAGGAGTGTGAAAGTCTGTAAAGGTAAGGAGGCCAGAAGAGGAAGAGATGTATGAAGGTGATAAGAAAGAAAACTAGAAAAGTTTTAGGATTATAACTGAGCAAGGACTTGGTTTCCCTAACTTTTAGGCAACTGAGTCCAGAGCCGAACATGTCAGTTGCTATGCATAGGCTAGGCATGCCGAACAAAGAAGTTCCTAAACATCTGAGAACATACCAAATTCATGAGAACAAGATGCTTTGGGAAACAATCACTCTATACATGTCTGTTTCTTTAACTCTTTCTCTAAGAGTATTTGCTAATGGTCGCTGTCAGAGAGGATACTAGGCAAGACGCACCTTTTAAGCCAATCCAATATGTCCTATACCCTTTATGCTGAGCAGGAATCTGTCTACATCGGGTCAAATGCAATGCTGCGCATAACATTGAGTCCCGAATCCCACCATATGCTGGTCTGTAGGACCCATCAGGGCTGCGCAGGAGGCACGACTTGCCTTCTTAATGCTGGGCTCAATGCTTTCCTGGTGGTACAAAGTCGCCAGAGTAACATAAACAAACTCACTCTTCTTGTCAGAAGACTCGCTTGTGCATCTTCCTCTGGTCAAGTGCACAAACCCCAGCAGCAGCCTACTGAATTTTAATTATTTTCTGCACACTTGCAACAGGATAGATTGTGCTGTCAGCTTAGGTTACGGTTGGGTGGTCAGCACTTTCTTTGGTGTATTTAGGCTCCTTTGAAGGCGGCACTGAAATTAAGTTTTCCACTTCTTACACAAATGGCCTTAACCGCTAAGAGATTGTAATGTACGTGATGGCTGTGCTCCTCTCTCACCGGAGGACCTACGCCAAATTCCTTGAGGGTGGGGCAGAAAGCATTGGAAGAGGCACGCTACCAGGAAGGAGAAGATTGCCAGGGCAGCCAGGGAGCGAACCAGAACGGGTGTTTGGCTAGTCATATATCATTTAGCTGGCAGGGGGAAAACCCCATAGCAACAAGTGCTTTCCTCCCTGTTCACTCAGTGTAAGCACCAAGGAGTTGCTTCCATCCATAAGCATCATCTGCCACCGCTCCCTCAAGTGCAGACTGAATTTAGGATTTCAACTCAAAAATGGCACAACGAGCAAGCCATGGAATTCCTTGTACTGATCAGAATAAAATGGAGGTATTCAGAGACAGATATATCAAAATCAAATACAAAATTCAAGGGGTCTGGGTCATTAGGAGCAAGACTTGTCTTGCTTTTTTTTTTCCCAAAAAAACTTCTGGAGAAACATAATAGGCCTACAGCAAGTCTTCCCACACACAAAAACATTACCAGAGTGCTTTCATGTCACTCCTTTGCCTCCCAACACACAGGCTTTAAAGTTTACTAACTCCCTTTTGTGGCAAAACTCAGGGAAAATAAGCCACCTTTGAAAAGCACTACAGGGGAGGGTAGAAAAGAAAGAAAAAACAGCCTTGTGTTTTCAAACTGATGATGTGGGAGTTAGAACTGAACATTAAGAATTTCCCAGGAATCCCTAAAGAATTGGTACATATTATTTTAGGACTAAACTCAATTCATATTGGAGTCGCAAGATTGCTTTTGAATTGTCGGGTAACACTCGTGACTCAATGACTCCGTTTAAACTCGTAAGTGTACAAAGTTTTTCTCTCTCCCTGGGAGGTAAATGTTGCTGATAAATATATAGCAGAGTAAGTGCCAGAGAGGTTAAGGACTCCTTCCCAGATTAAAAAACTAACAGTTTGGGTTAGAAGGCGGCAATAAATAAGATTACTCCACCAGCTCCTGTTCTCTTCTGTCTACTAATCCTACTTTTCCCTTAGTAATATGATACTCTTGCGCTCCGTCTGGGTGAGTGGTGTTTAGAAAGGGCTTTTTGAGGACTGTGTTTTGCGAGTAGGATAGAGGCTTCCCAGTTCTCTCTGCGTAGGAGAATTCATATCTGAAAGAATATGAGAATGAAAGGACTCACCAATCTCAGGGATCTCTCCTGGCTTCACGCCCTAAAAAAATATTAAGATATTGCAAAGCTACCTGCGTGAGCATGTACTCAGGCTCATTTTGTAGCTAGAACCATTCGAAATGGGAGTCTCTAAGTTAGTTCACACTTCTTCTTGGCTCTGATGGTCCTTCCTGTTATCCTGAACTCTCATTCTGCCTCTGCCTCCACAGAACTCAGGCATCTCTCATCAGGCCGGTAATTAATAGTTCCCATGAAGTATAGAGGCAGCTGTAGAAGCATAGATAAGTGACCTTAGGTAGGCTTTTGCATAACCTGGCTGGAATCTTGGAAACATACCTCAAAATAAAATGTGTTTTCTTTTCGTTTCCTGTATTCTTCACTATACAGCCTTGAATTCCATATATCTTCTGTTTGTGGATTATAGGGTTGGAAGGAAGGGTTGGGGTAGATTTCTGCGAAAATGCCTCAAATCTGTACTCAAACTGGTGTAGATAAGTTTTTGGTGTATTGATTGATACACTGCAGATATTTTCGTTACTAAATAGGACCGATGCCTGGGGTTAAAAAGAAAAATTATTCATAAAGCGTGCTTTTGATACGTTAAGTCTTTTAAATCAATATATTTCCTCATCATGATTGGATTTCATGCAACTTCCATCTAAATACAATGAGGAATCTACTCACCTCTGAGTCGAAGGCTTCTGTATGCCCTGTTCCATGGCAAGGGATGCTCCTGACTTCCAGAAACCTTCTCAATAAGTCTTTCCAGCCTGAGGGAAGCTAACAACCCAAATTTCAAAAGATTCAGAGATTGTTAATGGTATTTCCACAGCAGATTATCTAATGGGTCAGGAGGCACAGGAGAAAGTACTAGGATTTACTGAGGTGGAATTAGAAGTACCAAGGCAAAAGAGGGCAAAATTAAGGTAAAAACCAGCTGCTTTTCAGTGACCTCTTCATATCAAGAAAGACTCATAAAAAAATGAAAACATGGTGAGGCAATCAATACCAAAGGCATTAATTACTAATAGTGTCTAGATAATCCCAAGCACCCCCCTCGTGTTCTACGTTTCTATAACTCTGTGTCACCTCCTCCCCCTAGAAACAATCTGTGTTGCCTGTTGCTGTATACATGAACTTATGCTTGCAGATCTTAAACAAACACAGGGGTTTTGAAAACTAACAGCAATTCCCTTGCATGTGGGGCAAGTTAAGAACACCCATACGAACAGGTAGGATGGCTCATCTGTAACTTGTTACACTAACATAAATTGGCCATGTTTGATACCGAGACAAATGAGCCTCATGAGCCCAAACAGAAAGAACAATTCAAAAAAGGTATGTTGCTAAGGCAAGAGCAAAGACCTGAGTCCAGTAACAGCGCAAATATAGGAGAAGAGAATTAAAAGAACAGGTTAGACAAATATTTTAAGTATTGGATAACTGTATTTTGTAAGTCTGTAAAAACAAAAGTGCATATTTTAAAGGTAAGAACACAGATGCCTAAGGACTTCGGGACCAGTCAATTATGGAGAAAGTACGGAGGAGTAGAGGAACAAAAAAAGAAAAGAAAGAAAATCAAACTAGACTTCACAACTTCTAGAGGCACCAGCATTCTTCTCAGGGAATGTAATATTTTCCCTAACTGCAAATTTATGCAACAGGTCAAATACATGTTAGCCTCATTTTCTTTGATGGCAGATTGTATAGATCAGATATCAGAGCCTAAGAATGTTCAGCTTATGTAAAGACTGCAATGTAAAAACAGCTAGTGGTGGTCCAGAAGAAAAGAAGTGGAAATAGAGTAACTCCTTAACGATGAATTTTAGTGTTTAGATGCTATCAAAGCAGAAACTATATACTATTTTATAGCTAATAAAGGTCAAACATTTGAAAACATAGACTAGGATGCGTATGAAACTGTAGCATGAAGGAAATTAGTAGAGCTTCCCAGAGGAAAAGAAAAGTACAAGCCAAAGAAGTAAATTAACACTGGAGAGTAAAGAAGGTAGAGCTTCACATAAAAATAGTTTATGACTATATTTAAGCACCTCTCACTTCCTTCTGTTATTAAAGAAAATTAGAAAGACCCACAACAGGCTGAAGTTAAGATATTGCAGTATGAAAATAAGGCCAGTGAGCTCCTCACTTCTAGATAAAATGCAGGAAAAAAGTCAATTTTCAGACAATAAAAATACAAAAGTGTGATGAGACTAAAGACCAGAGATGCTGTCTAATAATTTATCAGTTTTCATCTCTGTGTTATGCTCTCAGACACGTGGATACTATGGAGAAAACTGCAGAATTACAGATTAACGAGTTTAGCATGCCATGGCTAAATAGGGATCAGTTAGAATAAATAACCAAAAAGTGGAGGCCGTAAAAGAATGAAATTAATGCTGATATGCAGAGCCCAGAATAAAATAGTTTACTCTATAGAATGGCACCAGATTTTTTTTGAGGGAATAGGAAGAATCTTTTTATAAAAGTCACAAGGCATGTTGAGACATGGGTAAGAGAGGCTGTTTTAATTTTGTTATGCATATGGTATTTTTTAGGATTATAACTAAATGGATTAAACCACTGCTCAGATAATAACCCTGAACAAACAGAATAATACCGTGCTAACATTCATAGGTCATATAGATAGCTATATGGAGGTGCATTTATCAATTACAAAAGTGATCTTTTTAGCAAGTCAACAGAAGTGAAAAGTAGTTTATCTGTGTTATTTCTTGCAATTTTAGAATATGGGAAATATTTTAAAAGAAACATAAATGCTGATAGGATTTTAGAAATCAGTATCAGACAGTTCTGATGATAGAAATATCATGGCATGACAGTGGCATTCTGAAGGGAAACAAATTCATTAACAAAAATGGAATACACTAGAAAAAGCTTTTTAAAAAAATAAATACATTTATATATATTTAATGTCCGTAATAATTCTAGGAAGTTATCTGTCTGATAATAATGGCAAAATGGATTTGTAACATTTTTTTTTCAAATTTTTAGGGTCTACAGGTATTGTCAATTAAACAGATTTAAAACCAGTAATATGAGAAGTGTTATAACTGTTTCACATGTTTACAGTTACTTGATTATTTTATTTTGGCATAGTATATCAGGGATATAAAATTAAAGATTTTTGAATACTTATAACAACATTAAGAGCCGAGAAAAGACAACCTTATGGAATCTTAGTTTTTGATTTTATAAACTCAGAAAGCGTGTTCAGATTTACAGCTCTTATATCTCTTGATTTCAGAAAAACCCCTAGCACCAATCATGCTAATGAAATTAATGTTTAACAACACAGCATTATTTATTTACTTATTTTAAAGAACTGTACTTAAGAGTACTTAAATCACACTGAAAGCCAATGAAATTGTAATCTTTCATAATAATGAAAGATTATTCCTTCTGTTACCATGACATGAGGTTTTAGTTATGCCTTGGAATTAGACTTGCCAAATAAATTCCAAGTTCTGAAAATTTTAATATTTTAATTCTAGTGGGGAAAACAGGTAGTTCTGTGCCCATATATTTACTGCTAAAAAGAGAGGTGCTACGTCAGGTCTGAAAGCATTAATTCCTGTTCTTAGGACACCAATCATAACTTTCAGTCACAAACAGCTTGAAATAAAGGGAGGAACATTCTTTACCTATTCCATATCTTTTCCACTGCCTGTAGAGTTAATATTCTGCTTTTGGCACACAGTTAATTCTAATAAAGAAACAAGAACTTGGGAAACACACAGATGGCCACATACTATAAATTACGTGGTTGTCTTACGTGGGTGGTATGTAAAACATTGCTTCTTCAATCCCTCATATCAAGCCTGAAATCAGAAGGCACTTGGTGCTCGATAAGGCTTTTACATTTTCTATTTTTAATGTATGTAAGAATTTTCTGACCTCCAAAAACAAGTCTTGTCAAGTAGGAAAACTTTTATGTGACATAATCTCTCAAAATTCAAAATTCTTTCCATTAATGATGGTTCTGTTCTCTCCAGAGGAAAGCTCCACACAGGAAGAGTACAAGAAAAGGAGCAAATCCAAGAACAAAAAGACACGTTCAAGTATGACTGAAGTGGTTTAGAAGATTACCCAGGTGCACTGTTTGAAATACTTCTGAAAGAGGTAGCTCTGGAAGCTGGTCACCTATAGACAGTGAGAAAAAGGATGTGAGAAAGGAAGGACCTGATCATCATCAGATGGAATCCAGACATATCAATTAGAGTTAATGAACCACGACCCATGAAGCTGCTTCAGCACCTTTTTACAACCCCAATTCATGGCCTTAATAAAACTACCAGGGCTTTTTTTACAGAGCACATCTGGTCTAAATTCCAAAAGGAGGAACTTTAAATTCAGAAGTTATGTTTGGTTTCCTCCCCACTTTTCAGTCAACAGAACGCTGGCATCCGAAGATAATAATTCTACAATGAGACTGTAGAGCAGTATTATAGTAGTTACTTAATTTACGTGAACATTAATCAGCTGCTGAAGCTTACTGAAAAGTACAAGGCAAATATTTTTTAAAATTCTCCAGTATAATGCAATCTATACTCAAGTATTGCTTTTGATTTTGGATATTTAGAAAGTTTATAATACGCCTTATAAAAATTAGGTTGATTTGCTGCTTTTCAAAGGTGCCTCACTCAGCCTTGATATTGAAGTCCTCCATTTCTTCACAGACCAGGTACAGCTAATGAAGCAATACCTCTTTCTCCCCGAAGTCCAGAAGATCTGCTGAAAGCCTAAGGCTTTCGAATTGATCCTTCTTGCCTCACGGACAAAGCATTTCTGCAGTTTTTCAGTTTTTGGGATCCTACCCATTTCCTTAGGTCTCAAGTACCCGCACTACACCAGCACTGCTTCTTCTGCCCAGAAGTGAAAAGAAGCAAGAGGAAGGACAAAGTAGTTTACAGACTAATTACTAGAAGACTCCCTTTTGCATATTAGGAGATGACTGGAAGAGCTCAGGGCTGGGTTGCAAGGTATAACATGTACAGGGAAGAAGTCATTTTGTTCCTCACCACAGTGACAGGAGTAAAAATACCAAGAAATTGACCTTGTATGACAAAGCTTCAGATGGTAGTTGTTGAGCAGCCTAATTATAATGCATCATTTTCAGATTGTCAGTGTTTTTCAGGAAAGCAAAGAGAATGTCTGTTCTGTCAGATAACGAACATTAATCCAAAATCCCTGGTTTATGCCATAAACATTATTTCCTATTACCTATCCAGCTTGTCCTTAGCACAAAAAAGGTTTTCCCAAAACAAATCAATTCACTATGAAAACGGATATCTAAATTACAATTGCTTTCTGGTAATGGTAGGCAAGTCCAGGAACACTTATCCAGTTTAGGCCTTGTCAAATCCTCCTACAGTAAAATACATTATCTCGCTCTTTTTATAATAAGCAGAAAATATCAACACCTTTAGGCAACATGCTGCTTTGCTTGCAGGACCTCAGCGGGAGCTGGTGCCTCACGCAGAAGACCTTCCCACTACGTTCCCGCAGCCTGGTTCAGAATCTCACAAAAGAAAGCTACTCAGTGCAGAGCAGGAAGGTTGCAGGAGCTGGGAGACCGTGTCTCCCGGCCAGCTGCGTCCAGATTCCCTCTTCCCACCGAGTTAAAAAGTGATCGGTCACATCCTGCTTCTGGGGAAGACAAAGGCCTCTCAGTAGTCGGTATCTTTTAACTCTGAACTGGAAGAAAACCAACATTCAGAAGTAAGAGCCCAGTTCTGGTCTTGCACAGGGAAATGTCTGTGGTGTGTGCAGGACCTCACTGGGAGTCACTGCCTCTCAAGGGAAGTGGCTCCTAGAATTTTGTATTATAAAATCCTTCCATGTCTTAATTAACAGACTAAGTAATAAAACACGTCATTTTATTCTAGCAAGTTTTCTCAATGCAAAAGTCTCATGCTATTTTAAATGGCTTGGTAATAAAAAATCCTGCAAACTGTCTCTCCCAATATATACACTATTGTTAAGACAAGTTCAATTTTAACTTTTTTTTTTTGTTTTATTTTTTAACCTTTCGAGATCTCATTAAATGTTCCTGGTATTGAAAACACGGTCAAAACAAGTGAAATAAAATAATAAAATGGGAATTTTTAAATTTGTAAAATTTTAAAATTATCAAAATATAGAGTGTTTGCTGCAAATACTTCCTGCCTTGCTTAAACATCAAATTATTTTTTAAAATACGTGTTCAGAGAACACATTTAAGATAGTGAATAAACCACTCACAGACCACGTTTTAACAGTCCACTATTTTAATAATTTCTTTCAACCAAGTAGTACTTCAGTAAGGAAAGAATATATAACAGAAGAAATATATGTATTTTTTTTTTATCTTCAGGTGTCATATAAATATATTTAGCAGAAAATCTCTGTGTAAACAAGGTTTTCTGAGAGAAAACACTGTACGAGGCATTTGTGGTTTCATGAGCTGTTTACAAGTTGTTCTAAGGTGAATGAACCTAACAAGGATCCAGATTCTACCACTTTTTATTTAAAAACACAGTAAATTGTATTTCTTTGTAAACTGAGTTTCTTTGGTCTTTAATTTATTTTTTTATTATTGCTTTGAAGACATTTAATTTACAGAGCAGTTATTTTGATTAAAAACTACTGTTCCTCATCCAATGTTCTCATGCTCTCAACAATTCATGTTTGTAGGGATACATCCAGCAAAAAATTATTCAGCGTTGACACAAAGATAAGAGAGCACTTCACAACTCAGAACTGTGGCTTGGAAGATCCAAATCAAGCATACACGTTCAATCCTGCTTCTGAATTGCAGCCCAAGTTTTTGCATACGTTCTAAACAGAACTAAAGTGAACTTTCTAATATTTTAACTAATAGAAGATATAGGGGACCAACCTCCCAGCACAGTAAGTGTATTTAAAAATGCCATTAAATTACAGAATTAAAAAAAAATTAAAATAAATCTATGTTCGCGTTCTCAAGCTAAGTGAGACATAGCTTTAAGGAGATTTATAACATCACTTTCAAAGGGGAGAGCATACCAGGATGGGACACCAGATAACTCTGGTATAGACAGTAAAATGTTGCCCTACAATGAAAAGAGGTGTAAGTGTGAAAAAGTACTTACTCATGAAGTTGCTATTGCAAAGAGAAGCTGTCACTAGGTAGAGATTAATTTCAGTTCCATCTTGAAGGCTCTCAACACAAAAACTAATGTTAAATACTGCAAAGAAATTTCTCTTCAAATTTCTCTGAACATGAAGAGATCCTCTGATCATCATACACTTTGGATCTTTCTTGGTTAAGAATCGGATTGCAAACACATTTAAGCTGAACTGTTGTGAAAACACTTTGAAATAAGAATATCCATACAGGAGTTGCATTACTGCAGAAATGTTTCCCAGCAAATCAACCTAACCTTCTTGTAAAGACAAAGACTGAGTCTTTCACAGATATGCTGGCAGATACCACTATACAGAGGTAAAATCACTTCTGACATTATTGCCCAGTCACAACAAAACTAATTTTAATGATTTATATTTATAAAAGCCACTAGAACATTAAAGGTGTCATACAATCATCACCTAATTACTCTCCTAACCATTAAGAGACAGGAAGCAACCATGCTCACACAGTAGAGAGGAAGACCTTTTACTAGGGACATGCAGTTATACTTTACCAGATTAAAATTCTGTGCTCCCTTCTATTATTATTCAGAGATATTGTTCTACTTATGCTTTATTATGTTCTGTAAGAAGACAACACGTCATCTTCCACCCTGAACAGCTGTAAACCTTCCTGCAGGTAATTTCTGCACTTGGGTATCCTCCTTCTCCTCCCAGTACTAGCAGCGTTATTTCTATCACATTTGGTAAAGTTTTTCAGCTGTAGAGAATCCCAGTAAAGATCATGGCGTTAGACAAGTCTTTCCTGGAATGTAAATCTGGCTCTGTCGAAGTCGGGAAGATTTTTACAGTTTAATTCAATTAGCGGGCAACTTAGACTTAATAGCCCATTCCTGCTCAAGGCACAAGTTACAGAAGGGGAACTGTAATTCTGGGAGTTAGTTGTTCATCCTAATGGCCACATCCTCAGGGCTGAAATTAATTCATTTTTTATTAAAAAATTCCCATATGAGTGACTCCAAAGGGGAAGCAATCCTTTCGAGTACAGACACAGTACAGGTGAAGTAACTATTTTCTTATTCTGAGATTTAGTGGCTATTGCTCCTTAGGATCAACCCATAAAGTGTACTGTTTCTGCACTGACTGATAGATGTAGTTCCTGCTGACTGTTGTTCTCCTTATAAAGCAGAAGCAGAAAAGAAAGAGCACCATCAGTTGAGAAAGTTAATTTTAAATAGCGATGGGAAGTACCC
This sequence comes from Rissa tridactyla, assembly GCF_028500815.1. Taxonomy (NCBI): domain Eukaryota; kingdom Metazoa; phylum Chordata; class Aves; order Charadriiformes; family Laridae; genus Rissa; species Rissa tridactyla. The sequence continues at coordinate 43,888,334 of NC_071470.1, read as the reverse complement.
TCACCGAAAATGTGGATCTAAGCCATGAACTTTAATGAGGTAATAAAAAATAGTAAGAAAGAAAACAAATGTGTGTGAACATTTCATTTTACATGAAATTGCATAAAGAATTAATCATACCAGATTACCATCACACCGGTATAGAATTTGTATATAGTTGGCTAACAGTTGAAATCCATGAGATTATTATTTATATGTACATCTGAATATATGTTTTACTATAGCAGACAGTATTTAATAAATCTTCCAAAAATCCTTGCAGCTATAGATTTCTGCTTCATTTTGAATGGAAATATTTTTATATTATCAGGCAACATATTCAAGTTTTGAGTCATTTAGTAATATCTCTGACTCTCAATAGCAGTATGTAAATTTATACCAGCTACTGATCCAGCCATCACCTTCTAGACAATCACAATACCTTTCATTTATTCTTCTTCTAAATATTGTATCATTCACACAAATATATTTGAAATTATTTTGCTGCAGGAGAGCAGCTCTTATCCATCATAATCAGAGAAGCTATAACATGAAGAATGACTGCTTCAGAGCACAGATATTATTTCTGCCTTCTAATACTCATGTAGATTTTTAGTTTCATGATTTATTTGCACCACAGTGAAATATCCAACCACGTTCAAAGCTAATGGTATGTAAAGTATTAACCTTGACAGCTGAATAAGATCTTTATATTCAAAAAAAGTGAGGAAGAGAGAGAACAGAGGCGCTGACAGACACAGCCATGATTCCTAGGAAAACATACTTAAGGAAGGCACATTACAGTATTTCTATGCAACCAAGCTCTCACAGTCTAAGCTACAGCTACAGCAGCTGTTCTATGTAACTTTCTACATGGGCACTCTTGTACTAGAAGACTGTGATTTAAACATCTTAAGCTTAACTCACTCTCGAGAACTAAAAACAACAGTCTTGGTTCAAGGTAAGATTTAAAGGTAGTATCTTTTGCATAATATTTTCTTGCACCAGGAAATTCTTAGTCAGCCATCTCCATCCATTTCCAAACCACGTTACTGGTGACTGTCTTCTCTTTCACTTGAAAGTGGTTCAGAAGCCTAGCCTGCAGGTACTAATGCAGCCATGTCCTATGAATTGATATTTGACCAAGTCTTACATTCATCTTAGTATTTTCTGAACAATTAGCAAACAAGGAAAACAAACAGGAAGATCCTGTTTGGAAAACCCTTGCTTTGAAGGACTGACAAAAGCTACCTCACTACAGCCATTGCAACCAAATGACACTTTCCATGACTGGCAGAACAGAGCAGCACTCAGTATTCATAGGGGAGTCCTTTGATCCCAAGAGTATCATTTACCTGTGTTACGGGTCATTTAATTATTTGTCTTCTCAGTCAATATCCTTTGATGTAACAAATTCAGGATGCCAGTGCTCTGGTATATAGAGAAGTGATTAATTCCAGCTACAGCATCTTCAAAGATGACGTTGCCACACAACACAGAAGAAAAAGACATGAAAAAAGAAAGAGATTAGACACAGTTAGTGTATCTCTCTATTCAGCTAAGCACTAAACTCTATGTATTAGTCTGAGGGAATTTTTGAGGGGTAAGCTCCACAGTGTAGCCTTCATCTTTGTTTTATATGATACATGTAAATCTTGTATTTATTAAAATGTAATTGATAGATGTAAATTCACGGGACTATATATTTACATATTCCAAAGAAAGGTAATATTAAGGTGATGAAAACAGCATTCACCTGCTTTCTTAAATGAAAGCATTCAGGATGTATTCTCATTCCTTGCCTAACACAGGGTTGTAAAGTACAGTGGGATTGAACCCACGCAACATGTAGTCTACACACACACACATATATATAGGCATTCTGTGGCATTACCTCTAGCTTTACAAACTGCGTAATTTTTTGTGGTTGCTCGAGGCAGACCAAAGATAAAATCATTATTCTGTATAAATTAAAAAATCCACCCTTGCTGGGCTTTTCCTACCCCTTTCTATAATGTACCTAGGCTTCTTGTTATTTTCTAAATTTCTCTGAGACTCACTCTTGAAGTGCTCTGGACTAGAAGGGAATATGCCCACTTTTGTCCTTAAACCCCGAGAACCAGACTGACTGCAAAAAGACAAGAGTTCTGACTCAGAATGCTGAGGTTACGCCTGGGTGAGGGAGTCGTGCAGCCCCACGGGAGAAGGCTTGTAGACCACCACGGCTGGTGCCGAGGACGCAACGTCCACACCACATACGCTTCAGGAGCATTTACTCAGATATCAGCTTCTGCAGACCAAACGCACATTAGCAGTTGGACCTCATCTGTTGTACTCATCTTCAATTCATAATTAGTTAAAAAAGAATCCAGTTTGCACTTTCTGATACTGCTTCATGACAGGAAGTAAAGCACCGTAAACGGGAATGATTGGGATATTCACTTTAAAAGGGATAAAAAGTGATAAAAACACTAAGATCGAAAAAGCCACCAGACAGCATATGATTTCATGAATATACATACTTATTGTAGCTGCATAAAAACTTGAAGTTTAATACACTCACCTGCTTTTTTAGAATTCAGACAAAGTACTCAGCCCTAAAGTTTGACACTTTACTTGGTTTCGCATACTCTAAAGTGTTGAATTCAAATTAAGCCTGGAGGCAGCTGTGCTGAAAGATTAAAAGTCTGTTTGCATATTCCTCTTGGGCTACTACTATGGATTTAGACTTTAAGATTACTCTTTGATCTATGTTTTCTAAATTTTTTTTAATCTATTCATTATCTTCTTCATAAGAGTTCTCTACGAATAATTAATTTATCAGATTCAAAGGTATGAGCTCTTCAATTGGGTGAAACAGATGAACTTGAAAAGAGCATGAAAGAACAGACATTATTTTCTGGGTGGCAGGGTTTGTTGGTAAGAAATTGTCTTTATTTCTATCTGTGTTTGCTATTTTCTATAATGGGACGATGACTGTCATATTGTTTTAATGTAGCACAAAAGAATAGCACAGAAAGTTTTGAACTGTACATCAAGGAAATGTCCTTACCACTGTAATAATTTTATCTTTGTTGTATTAGATGTACCATTTAACTATCCATTAATGTGGAAACTGCATAAAGTGTTAGCAATTTACACTTGGATGCAAGCCCAAAGTAATAACTGAAATTATAATTGATGAAAACATAGCGCTTCAACTGTTGGCTCTATGCCTCAGTGTATTTTTTCTCAAGCAAAAGAATATTTGGAGTGAAATATTATGGCTTGAGAACACTATAATGCTGCAGAAGAGCTGCAGATCTGTTAGTGAGAGGGGAGTGAAGAACTGCTTATAGAGATGGAAGATTTTCACTCTTTCTGCTTTCTTCAGATATCCTGGGGAACCAGGAAAATAATAGATATGTAGCACACAATTCCCATGTGGCCTCTGCCAGCCCTTCATATCAGCACCTGTCAAAGCTTGATCCACAAGTTGATTTAACGTGTAGTCACTCAGAAGGGTTGCTTTCATATGTAACCTCCTTATCTACCTGCTCTGGTCGTGGGAGATGGAGGAGGTCATGGCCTTGGGAGGAGTTATTTGCAGACTTTCCCTCCCTCGTTTTCATTTACTTTTTATTTTAAAGGGAACGTGAGTGGTGTTATTTACAGCCCCGTTAAGGAAGATTAGCAGAACTGAAGGACAATAACAGAGATGTAAATTTTATGACGTTATTGCTCCAGGCCAAAAGAGATGAAAGTACAGTGTTAATGACACAGTGTTTTGGTGAGCATGAAGGTAAGAAAACCATATTTACAAAGGTATTAAAGGGCTATGATATGGACAGGTACTTTTGGGTATCCAGTAATCCTTCTCTTCCTTCCTATTCCTTCCTCCTCATCCTTTTTCCTCCTCCTCTTATTCCCCTTCCTCCTTTTCTTCTTCCTCCTCCCTCCTCCTCCTCTTCTTCTTAGCATCCTATTAAACAAAAGAATGGAACTAGCAGTGCAGGTACCACATATAATAAGCACAATAGCAGAAAAAAGCAGAAAGCCTTGTAAATCTGACATTGTAATGGAATTGCAGGCTTCATTTAGAAACACTACAGGTATATTCAGCACCAACTGACAGATTAATTGAGCTTTTAGAAAACAGTCTAAAATATAGCACAAAAAACATAGTTACACAAGGGATAGAACCGTGATTTTAGCTCTCCATTTGTTTTGCAGTAGCTGGAAAGAGAAGAACAGAGGAGACCAGTTATTAGGAAATAAGGCAAACCATTTTTATTGTTTTTTCTGCCTTATTATTGAAGATGAGGAGTAAAGTAGAAAAGGCAATTTTCAGATCCAACATACTTTGGTTGATATTAAGACTATTGCCAAAGAAAATTCTCAAATGAATGTACATTTTAATGTCAATAATCAACACAAACACCTTCTCAGCCAAGGTTGATTATTGTTTAAAATAGGAGCTAATAAATTTTCTGAATGGAACGCCCATTTCATTCAAAGTTCAACGACTGCCCCTTCCTGGGAAACAACTCTGCGCATTTATTGCCCTTACAGGGCTTCAGAATACATTTTATATTATTAATCATTATTCCTAGTTATTAGTTTTACAACAATATAAACCTAGATAATAAAAATAGTATTGTTTTGGAGGGGAAAAAAAAAGTTACTTCCTTCTGCATAGAGGAAGCAATCAACAAGGACGCGTTTTATTTAACATTTACTAAAATTTTCACTATTTCCAGAGCTGATATGAAAGACATCGGTGGTTTTTGCTGTATATTTAATACAAAATATTTATTTTACTTTACCAAAATGTTTATGAAAGTTTAGATAATTTTCTCACGCTTTAATTACTACTCCATTCTTGCCAATGTATTTTTTAGAACCCTTTAGTAAAGTATGGATTTTCTTGCCATTGTTTTAATTATTGGGTGCAAATTTTATCATTTTGAGACTGTTAGTTTTTCTGCTTAAACTCACGTTTTCCCATGCTACATGTTTTTACCATGCTAGAACATCAAGCACCTCTTAAAATTACCCATTACCACTTGTTTCAGAATACTTTGTGAACAGTATTAACTTTCAGTTAATTACAAATTAACTTTGTAATTTACTGAACCAATGATGAATGCACATTCAGAAATTCCTTTTCAGACCTGAAGTCTTCAGTCAGGTACATTTGTAGTCCTGGTTTTCATAGCTAACCATCTCAAACCCAGTCATAGCATCTCTGAATCTCTAACTTTCTGCAGGACTGAATTCTATAGGATGCTTACACACTCAGGAAAACGTTTCCTATTTTAACAGCATCTTTTTCTCTGTTTTCTACCCCTGCCTTCAAAGAGCATTCAGAGTTTACATCAATTGTATAGCTTGAATGATGTAAAAGTATAGGGTAACACTCTCTGTCCCTTTTAAAATCCAAACTGATAGTGAAAGAATGTAAATTAATGTATTATTTTATATGGAAAAAATGAGTTGTGGAGTTGTTGTAACAACTGTATTTATTAAGATGTGTCAAACTGTTACAAATTACATCTGTTTCAATTATGGTTTTCAAGAAAATTTGCTGATATTTAAGTAACTAGCTTTTAGCCATCATTTATTTGATTTAAGCTCATTTTTTAGTTTGTGCACTTTTTGGTTATAGATTTAAAAGGAAAAAGTCAAGGACTGACCTAACTTGAAAACAAAAACTTCAAAAGTTGGCTCTTCCTGAACATTCTTTAAACTTCCCTCCTTCTTGACATTTATAACACTGCTCATCTTTGAATGATAGCACATGAGCTTAAAGAACGACCACTAAATGAAGTACAAATACCTGCATAGCCGCATGCCAAAACTGGCACAAACTTGGATATTTGCTTTAATTTCTCCCTTCAGGACCCTGAAGCTAAGCTACTGGAGATGGCATAATCTACTGTCACTGTAGCTGCTGTGGCCTTGGTACATTCAAACTGAGTTACGGAAAACGGTAAGAAAACAAGGAAGAATAGAGAAAACTAGAATAGAGTCTGGAAGGAAGATGAGAGCTGGAGTCACAAAATGAAGGATAAAGAGGAAGGATAAAACTAAAAGAGAAATATAAAAAGAATTATGGATAGAGAGATTAGGGAAGGAAGAAAAAGCAGGGTGAAGAGAATGTAGGAAGTCAAGCCAGAAAGAAATAGATTTAGGACACGATGTTTTTTTACTGAACTTCCTGGCCCTTTTCTCAGTAGTCACTCATGATTCTGTACTGAAGGAGGAGCCATTACATTGGAGTTCTTTTAATCGTTTAGTACAAGAACTATCTCTCTTCATTCCATCACTTAAATGAATCTTAGATCTTTAAGACTTCTTTTTCTTTCCAATTTGGCTCTTAGTCTGGCTTTCTAGGTTCTTAGACTTGTTTTAAAAGTCTTCGGTCAAAGATTTTGTACTGCCATCCTTGGCTAAACAGTTGTACACAAACACATGCAACAGGAAAATGTTATGCTTCTTTGGTTTGCTTTTCATAAGTTTCAGCCAGGCATAACAGTTCCTTGACAGTCGTGCCATTATTATTGACATCATCAGTGTTGAAGAAAGCACAACTGGCATGCAAAATAGCTTCCCTTTTTGTCATATGAACAAAACCAAGCTCAGCAAGTCCAAGAACACTAACTCAGCAACACCAAAAAACATGGAAGAAGAAATTCTAGCAGAGACAAAAAAATCACCATAAAAAGAAAGATAAACTGAGAAAGAAAAAGATATGATATTCCTCTTGATTAAAAAACAATTGATGTATACATTCTGCATGCTCAGGAAAACCCAGAGTAGACACCAGCATCCATTGCTACTCATTCATAGCACAGTAAGCTCGGGGCTTGAAGGAAGTACATCCCCTCATTCTTTAGAGCTCATCAAATTCTCTACCTTTTTTTTTTCCTGTTTTTAGCAAAAACCTGTCTGTAGGTGTTTTAGTTATCTCCTTTCATCAAAGTGACAATTTCTTTATCTTTTGTATACATACCATCTCATATCTTATTACACTTCTTCCCAAATATCTCCCACAGACTTGATGAGTGGGAGAGGACCTAAGTGCAGTGGGAATACAAATGGCACTTCTCAACTAGTTTTCTTGAATTATGTGTCTTTATCAATGTCCTGTTGTAGGGAAAGGAGTTGTCCACGGCTACTGTTGTGAGCAACTTATATTTGTGTGTTGTTTACTTTTCAAGTATTTCTTTTGTTCAGGTGGATATCTAAAAAGCAGTATTATTTCAAGGAGGTGGCTTTTGGTGTTTTGGTGACAGGTGGCCCCACTACCTAAGTGTTAGTATGTATTTGCTTAGCTGAATTGGCTGTAGATAACAGTTATAATGAATAGCCCCCTCTTTCCTCAGAAAGTGTTTAAGGTTCATGTAATCTGTGATAAAACTTTTTCAGTTTAGGCTCCTCTCTCACTGTTTCTCTTCACAGAGCCCTATTCTCTTTCTTCATAGCATTACTAACTCAGAGAGTGACCACCAGGAAGGTGCATGGACCTTAACAAGTCTTCCCCAAGAGCCTGCGTCACATATTTGACAAGTCCATACAATGCTCCTTAACTTTGCCACTGAAGGGAACTAGGACTGGTCAAAACCTTGCGAAGGAAGCCAAATCAGTACTTGCAGGTTCAGACTGAAAGTTCTCATACAGCAAAGTTGGTGAGTGCGTGCTTTAATTGATCTCTCTTCGGCAAGCAGCCCTCAGATACCTGCCTTAACAGCCTTATTGAGTAATGGAGGCCCACTGAAGTGAGGCCCGAGAGCAACCGTAGTAGCTCCACTGAAGCTGGACAGTTACCTAGTGACAACAACAATATTGCATCTCTAGAACTGAAATTGTGGTGATTTCCAGCAGTCTTAGATTTTGAGTGGTTAACCTTTTTCGTTGGTGTTGTTTTCCAACTTTTAGACTCTTTTTGAAGTGTCCTTGTCTTTCATCTGCTACTGTCCTTTTGTCTGAATTGGTTGCTTATGCTGAACATTTAACAAAAAACCCAAACCAACAACAACAAAAAAAAAAACAACCAAAAAAACCCCAAACCACACAACAAAAAGCCAACCCCAAAAAAAGTTCAGTGGGTTGCAAAATAGAGAAAATGCAATTATATGAAAAAATTGTAATACAACAGCAGTTACTAGAAACTGATGTCATGTAGATTGCCTACAATGACCAAAAAAAAAGTTCAGTGCCGGAGTAATTCAACATTTTTTGAGATATCTTTGAAAATGCATAGATTTTACTTATAGCCAAGTTCTGACTTCCCTTAGCTAAGGACAGAAGATTGTTTTAAACCACCTCCAGTTCCAACCATGCAGTTCAAATAGGCATTGACTTGCGAACCTAATGATATTTTAAGGCTTGGTTTTAAGACATCAAACCAAAGTGTTGAGTATGTTGAACTGCAAGTTCTAATTTTAGCAGACCAAGGATTTCAGGATAAAGACATTGTCTTCATACATATTCACAAAGTACTAGCTTTGCGAAGCTTATTCACATAGCCTTGCTTATGTGAATTATTAACAACATAATAAAGAAGAATCCAAGACAGAATCATAGTGCTCCATAAAAAAAGAAAACAAAGAAATTCAGCATGGAATGTTTTGCCTCAAGTGTCTTCAGTGACCTCACTGATGAGAATGTAATAACTCATGACCAAGCAGTAACAAACAAATGGGACAAAATAGAATTCTGCCCTTGATCCTCTAGTTATTTCAGTGTGCATAGCCTTGAAATGGTAGGGTTTCACAGACTACAGTAACTATATTTTCTCATTAGTAATACTCCACAGCTCATATTTTTTTTACATGGCTGGGGACCTTTAAATGACTGTCTGTGATGAGCTGTCACAGTTGAGGCTGGGCTGGCCACTAAACAAATGAGAGTGTCCCTCTTCCTTCCCAGAAGAGGAAGGGGAAGACGGAGAGAGACTTACGGGTTGGAAAAAAACCTAAAACAGCTTTAATGAAATATTAATAATAAAAAGAAAATATAATAAGAAGAAAATAATTAAATATATACAAATATATACAAAAATGATATCGAGCTCCAAGGATGACAATCACATTGCCAGCAGGCACTGGGAATATCCCAGACTGGACTCAGTGACCATTGGGAACTGGATTCAGGAACACACGGATCAGGATCAAAGGCAGACAAACAGACAGAGTCCCCCCCGGACACCGGTCATTGAATAAAAAGGGCTGACCCCTTGATCCCTCAGCTTTTATACTGAGCATGGGGCAGATGGGATGGAATACCCCGTTGGTCAGTTTTGGATCACCTGTCCTGACTGCTGCTCCCCACAGGTGGGACCCCTCTACGCTTTTCTGCTTCCAACCCTCCAATGGGGCAAAATAACAAAGTCAGTTGACCTTGTTTGTTACAGCAATAAGAATAAGCAGGAGCCTCTCTGCATACCATTCTTTGGTAATAACTATAAATATCAGGCCCTACCACTGCCAGAAGCAGACACTGTACCAAAAAAATACCGTTAATTTCAGAGAGTGCTGTCAGAGGAGACTTCACTGAAAAGTAAAATGACTGAAAGAAAAATGGTTTGTTCTACCTCAAGCCAGCCTTAACAGCACCTTCTGCGGCCCATTGTGGTTCTGCACACTTTACCTCCATTTCCTTGGAGATGGTCGGTGTTTATCAGTTACCTCCAGCGATAACTGGGTGCTATGACAACATGGCCTTACATCCAAGTCCTACCAAAGTCCTTCCCCTTCCCAAAAGATCCTAACACGGTTCATCTACTGTTTCTGTACTTCGTTTTTCAGCATTCCCAACATGTTTTCACTTGTTTGCAAGCTGAAAAAATGAGCTTTCTGTGTAAAGATGACCACTGCTAGACTGTAACTGTTGTTATGTCCTGTTAATCCAGAACACATGAGCACAGCTTATTCTGAAATGCCAGTTCTACTTCTGTTCTGCTCTTCGGGGAAGTTCCAAAGTTTAGGCTTAACCTGAGATGTTAAGAGACCTCTGAACCACCATTTCCAGATGCTGATACACTCAGGAAGACGTTGCAGCATCATTCTACTCACAGCACGCTGAAGCTCCGAGGTAGCCTAAAACTGTGTGTTTTAACATTTTTAATCTCCTTAAAATATTCCAATCATTACACTCATGTATAATGTATTTCAGACTGACATTAGAACTGCTTTTCTTTCATGGGTCACTGATAAGTATTCTTCAACTCCTCAAGCACATATGGAAAAGTTTGAAACTACTTGATTTGAGAAATGCAGATTTTTTATATCCATTCCTACAATGGCAAGCTTCCATCCCACTTTTGTATTGACCAACAGACTCATGTCTCCGTATTAATCTGTGTTCTCCAATACTTACCAGTTGTGCAGAGCACAAATAACAGCATCCAGAACACTTCAGGCACCTCTCCAATCACATAAAATACAGAAGAGACAAGAATGCAGAAATGCATGTATTCTAGTCTGGGTAACTTAAAGTCTAGACAACTGTAAAGACAGTCCATTTCACTTTTTTTCCCCCCCTTTTTCTGCCTACCACCATCAAACAAGATACCTAGAAAAAGAAAATCTGAAATTTAAAATATCCAATGAATCACACATAGCAGTTCATAACACAGCCACGAATTCCTCCTCTGTTTGAAAAATAGTTTTGGAGAAAGCATTTCACATATTGGCATGGATGACAATTACAGGGCTGATTTATGCAATAGTTTTTCCCATAATTGCGAATATCTCAAGTCCTTAGAAACCTCCTTGCAAGGGCAGTTTAGAAAGCTGTTCAGCAGATGCGGGTAAAGTCTACCAATGCCTAAACTTTATTGCTATATTTTATTTTGATTGATGATGCCACTTTTTATCAAAATAGCTACACTACAGAAGAGAGAAACCGTAATCCCAATAGAAAATACTTCTCTACTGATAGAAACCTCAGCCACGTTAGAAGGCTAGCAATGCTCTTCAGTATTACGTTCTGGAGTAGACAGGCGTAAGGGACGGCAGCTGAGAAAAGGCTAGAATATGATCTCTCCAGGTAAAAGCACGCTTTGCCCTGCCCTGTGGAGCACCACGCAGAAGTATCCAACCCAGGTCTGATCAAGTAAGCGCTGGAACTACAATTAGCGAGGTCATATTAGCACGGTTGAGCGGCAAGGTTTGTTAGCTTGAAAGCTGAGCCTATGTAACCCAAGCTCTACTGCTTTCAGGATACGAGCCACTGAGTGCTGCCCTATATTAGGCAGAGGAAAAAGGAGAGCCAGTACTATTATGGAGTTGTTTAGAAAGAGAAGCAAAAAAAGACACAAAAAAGGGAAATGAAGGAGGCAGCAGAGAGCACCTTGGGAAAAAACAGTAAAACCAGAGACATGAAATAGAGATAGTGAGGGCAGACTAGGAAGAGACGTTATCTATTCAAGAGAGGATTCAATGGTCTGGAAGCCAGGGAAGTTTGAACTCCCTTACCTCTTTTCCTGAGGGCACTTCTAGCCCAGTAGCTCCAGGCGTAAGTAGCATCTGATGAACTGTATGAAGGACCGACCTGGGTAGCCTGGGCACACTGGTCCTTACAGCTGCCCATGTGTGATGTCATTCACTTATAGATGAGCAGCACACCTGATCAGAAGAGTTAGGAGACACATTTCAATACTCAGTAATACAAGCCTAAGCTGAAGACGTACTAGGCTGGCTGCTAATATCATCAGGAATTTTGACCTTGCCACGAGCTCATGTCTTGAATGAGGTTTTATCACAGTATAAAAAAAATCTCTTCGTCTGTCTTTGCTAGGTCTTGCATAATTGCCACATCAGAGCAAATATGCCCTGGATGGTCATTGAATGTATTCTGGCACTGTATTTTTTAGATGTACACAAAAACTAATGATAACCAGTTTTTTCTTTCTGTTTGATTTAGAAAATGCCAAACTGTTTGAGCTTTGGGAGTCATAACTCATACTGTTTAGAACAAACTGTCATTGGCAAAACAAAAAAATATAGTTTTATTGCATTTTTTCATCCAAAACTCACTGAGGAGACAGAAAATCAACAGAATAAATAGACTGTTGGTCACTGCCTTTTAAACTTACTGATATTATTTCATTGTCTGTCTCTTCCCTCTACTGTTTCTTACACATATTATAAAAAGATCAGGATTTCGGAAATGATGATACCTTTTATTAGGCTGATCGATCTAAGTGGGAAAAACAGAAAAGCTTTAGGACAGGTTTGAAATAGAAGCCACAGGTTGAGAACAATTTGCTTTAAGGTTATGTTAATTACGTTAATAAATTAGGGGGGATTCCAAGGGAATAAAAAAGTTGGAATAGGTATAACAAAAGGGGGTATTAGTAAGCAGAGAGAGTTTAAGACTGTTAGTTAGCAGAGAATAAAATGCAAAACTACTGGGTGATGGTAAAACATATGGGGAAAGTACAACGTGCTATAAAACCAATACCTCTACTGAATTCCTAATATACAACATTTTGGTTTCTATCGCAGACCTGAAGTAGGGCTTGTGTGCCTGGAAAAGTCATCTGCTTTTCTCAGAGAATGGGTTGACCTAATGAGAGATCCTTTGCACTGCATGTCTTGCCTTATACCATCCACAGCCCAGCCATGAAAGCACTATGATTATGCAGAGGGCTTTTGGTGGGCTTCGGCTTTGGTTTTGTACGGTTCCTACAGTAACAGGCAGTGAGTGACCCATGTCCAGGCTGACAAGGCGCGGCAGTGCCAATACAACTAATGCTAATCAATCACTTCCCTCCTATTTCTTATTGGTCTTCCAGATCTAGGACAAACTTCTCATGAATATGGGACTTTGCTATTGTACCAATGCTATATTAGGAGGTACAGTTGTTACAAAATTTGCTACGTATTCTAAAAAAAGAAAATTTCTGAGTTTGTATAGCCAAGGACCAGCGACTATGACAAAATCAAAGCCTAATAAAACACAAAATACATGGAATTGCATAAATTAGTAGCCAATTGGCATTAAGACATTATGAAAAAACGTTAAATTATCTGCCATTGTAATAAAAAGGAGCAGTGCCAATTTACAGCAGAATCTCACTAAATTGATTAAGGCAGCACAACTCCTGTGTATAAACACGGATCATAGCAAATGCACACGTTCTCCAGTTGTGTGTGAGCAACTAAAACAAACCGAAGCAGTACTGTAGCAAACATTTTCAGAAAGTGATTGAGAAGAAATCAAAGGTCTGTCTTTGTCAATGGATCTTAATGAAAATTAGAATTTAACTACTTCATTAGGTTTTGGGGGTTTTTTTCTTAGTAAAAGACTTGCTGCTTTTACATGCTTTGTTAGATCTACTTGAATGTTTTTATTTCTCCCTAACTTTCCATTTACACAGGAATATAAAAAACATTTACTTTTTTGGGGGTAGCTCACCTCTGGAAGTTTTTGGATAATGCAGTAAAGACTACTGGAAAGGTCTTTTACTATGTTTGTTAATGGACAGATGTTCAGGGGGCAATTAAACATACTAATGTTAAATCTGTTTTAACAAAAACTAAGTTTACGTGCCTTTAATTGAAAACAGTAGTCTTTGATAAACTGGGCTGCTCTCCTCAGTACGCAATGCTGGGATCCCCCACTTTTGTCAGACAAAGAAAATTCTGGACAAGGAAGTGACTGTGTAATGCTAAAACAAGTGGACACCCCGGTTCTTTTAGTTCTTCACAAAAATAGAGAAAAAAAAATGCATTTTGATTTGGATGATGGCCTTTCTCTCCATACAGGATGATCATTAAATTGATCTGGGCAAAATAAAATTCAAAGACTCTACCTGGTTTGGAGAAGAATAGTTCCAAAGTATTAGAGACTGAAGCTACCCTTTACACAAGCATAAAAACATACAGAGAAAGGGAAGTGTTTCTGAAAAGCTCTTTAATCTTTTTAGAAGGGATATAATTGTCTAATATCTACTATATCAATAATTGCCTATAACTACTATAACAGATATAAACACAGCCAAGGCCTCTCAGTGTTTACTCTGTCAAACACAGTCTGTCTTTATAAGCTTTTCCTCCCTATTTCTTTTCTCTGAAACACCGTCCTATTTTTAACACAGGACAATACAGGTGTCAGCTTGCCCTGACTTTGAAAATGAAGATGTTTGCTATACATGCAATTAATCCATTAACACTAAACCATGCTATTTTACTAAAGGGTGGTCAAGAGGTTAGAGGGAGAGAATATCACTCTTTCTCGGCGTTAACAAATCCATTCCGAAAGGGACACTCTTCATCTCATTTGTAAAACACATAGTCCCATAAAGCCAAGATTTATAAGGCTGTATAAATTATGCATACATGTCAATGAGACAAAAGCAGCCTCTGTCAGCACTGGGGCGCGCTTTCCATCGCTTAACAAAAAAAAGAAAGGAGCACGCAATTTTCAAAAGGTCTCCTTTCGTCACCTGGAAACATCCACAGGATAAATTAAAGTAGAAACAAAGTTATTACATTATACGAATATATCCATTTGGCTTACGGTTAGACAAGGAGAACACCAGGAGACAAAACAAAAAAAAAACCAAACAAGAAGAGAATTAGCATCTTTGCTGCAAGAACTTGAAAACTGTAACAGGCTGGATCTTAGATGCCAAGTTAATAGGAGAGCTACTATGTCATCTTACAGAAGTAAGATTCTTTTAATTTACAAGCGTAAAATAAAATATGCATTTATTGTTAAAAACCACAGTTCTGCAAATGTTTCTAAACATTCCCTCAAGTAATTAATATATGATCTATCTCATATTTGGTTTTCTGTTTCTGTTGGCCTTTCTATCTGAATAAGGGAGTTGCAAGCAACTAAAAAATATGAAAATTAACTATTTAAAACACCAACTAAATTATTATGAGGATTTAGATTCATCTTCATCCTCAAAATCTGCACTACATCACGGCGGGTACTCAGTATGGGATTACATCTACACATCGGACCTGGGAGAAATTAGTTATAAATAAAGGTCGCTGGGATTTTTCTTTTATTTTGTTGGGGAAAAAACACTTTTTAAGCCAACAGAAATTTTCCTAAGTTGTTTTGGTTTTATTTTTGTTTTTAAACCATTCTGGATCTTCTTCATCAAAACATAAAATCTGAGTTTTAACAAAATCTATTAAAAAAGGACGCTATGTTGAAGACAACTATTTTTTTCTTCACAAAAATTAACCACCAAACCCACACCAAAAAAAACCAAAACCAACACAAAACCAAAACACGTTCCTAAAATAATTCCAGTTCAAGATGTTTAACTCCAGGCAACTAGGTTTTGTATACCTAATACCACCATTAGTGTATCATTACGATAAAGCTGATAGCACTGCTAAACACGGTTCTGCCATAACGGAAGGCACGGTCCCTTCTGACAAGCGATTATATTTTCTGGAAGTGGAATCCTGAACAAATTGAAAACAGGACACTTTTTTATCAGCCTCAGTGAGCCAAGATTAATCTCTTCTGTCTTCACACAAAGAAAATATCCAATGGTGTGTAGGAGCGCTAACCACAGGCTGGCTCCACCTGCTTCTTTCAGAGCTAATCACTCTGTGAGATACTAGAAGTGGAAGAAACTTTGGGGAGCCAAACGCAAAGAATGGTTGGTTGATAAGACTAACTTTCAGAGGCAGTAAAGCAAAGACAGGATTTCCTGTTTGATAACAGAAGAGATAATGAAACTCTGAATAAACTGATGGTATTTCAACAAAAAAAATTCAGGAAAATACTTCTCCATTTCTGTGTTTTATACCGGTATTTCTTAGCAATCTCTACCACTCGCTAGGTGAGGGGCTTCATACAAACGTCCAAATAACTCACATTTTCATTTCTGTTAGTTTTGCTCTATATTAAGAGTTGGTCATCAGTTTTCCAGCGCAAAGACTTTGAACTCTTTTCCCCTATTCACAATGAAATACTTCAGAAGATACTTTTTTCTATAAATTACCTGATTAAATAATGTACCATTTTTCTTCTATGCATTTCTATTTACCGTGCCATTACAGTTAGCAGCCACTGCAATGCAGTCAATCCGTCAATCCAAATTATATCAAAACTACTAGAGATGATGTGGGGTGAACAAACTATTCCCTCTGAAATACTGGGCTGGGGTGAGTGAGTATCTGTCTGTCAATTGAGACTGACATCTTAAGAAACATACCTATAAGCCTAAAATCATTACTTTCATGGTTCTGCATGCATGACATCAACTGTAATGACAATTTCTATGCAAGGATAAAACAAGAGTACATTGTATGTATTTATGATCTCACGAGCTGCAATCAAATAGAAAACAACACTTTTCGTATAGAGCAACAGTTGCTTTTCACATACATGAATAAGCAACTCAACACGCTGGACAAAGATGTTCTCAAGTCTTCCACCTTATTGTACTGAAACTCTCCCAACAGTACTTATTTATTCCATAACACCTTGGCGTAATGAAGTATTCATTCCTGTACATAATTTTAAGCAGACTGGCGGCCTTAGTGGAGCTGATGGATCTACTTATTGGCTTGAAGACATGTATACGCTCCAGTGCACCGTTGGATTGGAGCCTACGAGCTGTGAAGGATGGTTAGTAGCTACAATATTCATTGAGACAAACAGGAATTGTAAGCTCTCAGGACCTCTCCGTGTGTTATGACCTCATTTAGAGTTTCTGATCAGTTGCCAAACATTTACTTAGCTGTTAGCACACTGTTAGTTAATGTGTAACGAAAGCAACAAACCCTGAAAATAATGTATTTCAACCAGCTAGCTGTAAATCACTAAGTTCTATTTAAGGTCTCCATAAAAATTCTACATAAAAAGTATAGTCACAGATCTATAAATATAAGATTATAAATCATTTAAGCTTAATTTAGAGTGTAATAAACCTCAACTTTCTATTTGTGTTCTTCTCAGGTTTTCTTGGAAAAACCAAAGAGGAAAAAATATTTTTTTGCAGTATAAACATTACTTTAACAATTCAATTACTACTGACACACACTGAGAAAATTATACAGTATTCTCTTTATCAATAAAACTGTGAGCTCAGTTTGTTGCTACTGAGATTGAAATAAAAGGCCCGAGTAAATACACATTAATCCTTTGAAAAATGGGACAAGGAATAGCAACCAAAGATGACTGCTGTCAATGTCGGTTTGAATTCTGAAAGCGTTTTCATATGCCTAGCATTGTAAGTACTTAAAGTCATGAAACCCTGCTGTTGGTATAGGAAAACATATGAATTATCATACATGAAGAGATCATGGTCTATTTATACCGCTACATGCCAGAGACAGACAGTAAACGAAAAGAATAAAAGCTGTATCAGGTAGAATGCACTTACATTAACACATTATTGTCTATACCCCTCATATAATTTATTTAGCTGAGTACACAGCATTTAATGTTGGTTAATCAGGATGAAATTAGTAACAATTCAATGATGGCCTTAAATCGGTTAGCTCAGGAAGACTACCCCTGTCACCAAGAGAGCATGGCCCTAAGAACAGGTTGTAAACGCATCAGAGGACATGAGCAAATACTCAGCAGCACGGCTGTTACACTGCTCAGGTAACCATAGCTAGCACATCTAAACCTGGTATGGGTAAATCACTGCAGTGATAACACAGTCTTGTGAAGAACACCTCCAATGCTCATTCTATAAATTCATTCTTCATTCGGATTTCCAGTTGAAATACCATCCACAAGTTGTCCAAGCTGCAGTCTGCAATACATTTTCCATCTGCCAGAACAAGCTGCGGACCTTATAATTTGTTATCAGTTGCTCCAAATCTTCAGGCTACAGTACCCTTTCCACATCTTACAAAAACTATACAACCACAATACAACAGCTGGGAAACCAAAGGGCTCCTCAGGAAAGACAACAGAAGCAAGATGTTACTGGCACCAAACCAGTTCATCCAGCTGGTGTTCTCCATCCTGACCGCTCCTGAGAGCGAAGACAACTAGAAAGAGGCTGTAAGAAATGCCTGGACTGTGGTGGCCCACATCTCTGGCCACCTTCTCTCCAAGCAACTTGGAAGTCAAGGGCAGTGCAGCACATGCAAAGAAAGCCCAGTGTCTCCAAGACTTCATCCATGAAGTTGAAGACTGGAAGATCTGAATCTCTGCAGTAGTCCCAAACACATGATAGCGTAGTGCTGAGACCTCCCCAGGCTTTCAACTGTAGACATCACCAAAATCTACCGCAGATAAGGAATAAGTCCATAAATGCGATCTGTAAAAGGGAAACAAAACTACTGCAAATAACCGCAGTCACATTGAATCCAAGCTCAAAAATCTTGAAAAGACAACTTTGCAAAGATGATGGTATGTGATTTCGTATTCAGTGGACCTCTGCTACGGAGCCCTTGTAGCAGTGGGACAGCACAGGGTGGGCAAGGGGGAGAGGCAAAGGGTTACTAAGCCCCTGTGAGATATCTGGAGACTCACACAGAGCAGAAATGGCAGAACTACTGATAGCTGCCTCTGCCACTTCACTGCCCACTCAACCTCCTTGCCAGAAACAAGCCTGGACTCCTGCATCTCATTAATCCCTGCCTGTTGTCACGACAGCTCCCTGGAGGCTTTTAAAGACAGCTTAACCTAAACCTAAGTAACGCAGGGGCTAAAGCAGCCCCAGGCAGCTCTGGCGGCCGGACATTGCACAGCTCCCTCACACCTTCTGCACTCGGAAGGGCCACGGGTTGGCCAGGGGAAGCTTTCTGATTTCTACACTTAATTTGCTCACTGTGGAAACGGAAAACTGTGTTTTACTACCTAACAGCACCACAATATATACTTGAGCGACGACATTCATGCTGGGATTTTTCCATCCTGCATGTATCATGCTGGAAAACTTAAAGTCAGTAAAGTGAATTTATTATTTTACCTGCAAAGGTACAAATCACTTTGTCTCCAAGTATATCCTGTAAGCTCAGTGCCAGCTATCCCCTACTCACCTTAGTGCCTCATTTAAGAAAAACACAAAATACCAAAACAAAAAAGGCAAAAAGTAGCTTTAGTTTGCATACATATGCACAATAGCATCCAAAAGTGAAGGCCAGTTTTCAAAAGCACACCAAAAATCAGCTCTCGGTGGGATGTACTTCTACAATTACTTTCAATTTCAACTTCTTTTCAACACAGAGCTTGTCTAGAAAACATTTAAACAATATATAGCTGTTTTCATGAGCGTTAGAAGCAGCATTTCAATCAAGCTTATTTTTTGTGAGAAAACATTATGTGTACAAACACTGAAAACAAATGAGAGGATTGTTTTACACAATCCACCACAACTGAGCAACACAACTTGAATTTAGGCTGTGCAGTATGTGCCCACAAAGCTAAAATAAAGACTCTTTAAACTTACAGTGTTAAGAAATTTGACGAAATCACTAAATACTCCTTCACCCTATATACATATTTATATACATTAGCATCTTCACCTCTGTATCAATAACGTTATCTTTCTGTTTTTAAGGAATTCAAAAACAGCAATCAGGAATAAGTTGAAAGGAGCAAGGACCACATCTCCTTTTGCAAAATAAACTTCATAAAATAGCACACATCAAAACGAAAGTTCCTCAGGGTCTCTGGTAACAGATTCTTGTGACTATTGAGTAGAAATTTGCAAGCTGAAAAGATTCACTAACCACAAAAGCAAATGAAAACACTGCCAAATTCAACTGAGAGTTTCTAAAGCTGTGATGCAACGCAGCTTACGAACTGCACTTTCTGACATTAGGTTCAGTTATGCCTGTAACCTAATGTAACCTCTCTTCCACGAAGCGTGTATTTTGTCTGAGGGCTGGTGTTTTTTGGCTGCTGTTTTGTTTCCTGGGTTCCTCTATTTTTGAGGGAGTACAGTATCCACTACAAAACTTTGATGGGCCTGGAGCCTCAAGATCTTCTTTGAGGGCTTAACGCAAGGATCCTTGTGGTGAACACTGAGATCAACTCATTTTACTTTGAGCTTTCCTTTGTGCCTTTTACTCACGTTAGGGATGATTGTTATTTAAAACATATATATATATATTTTGCAGAAGCAAAAACAGTGCAAATCACCATCACCTTTCAAAACTAGTAAAATAAGCTTTGCTTTGTGCCTTTTAGTCACATTAGAGATTATTATTATTTAACACATACATATATTGCAGAAGCAAAACCAGTGCAAAACATTGTCACCTTTCAAAACTAGCAAAATAAAACCCTGAACAATGCTGAACTAGCTGCACGGCTGCTTCAGCTTCTAAAGGATGTTCTTTCACTGTACCCTTTACCTAATATCAGGCATTGCAAAAATTTCCACTGCCTCATCCCTGCTAATTTAGTCTTTGGTCTTTCCATTGATAGAGATAACCCTCTTCCATTAAAAAAAAAACCACAACCCAACAACTGGACCTTATTTGGTATAGCTATAGGTGTTATACAGACAGTAATCACCTTATGGGATTAGAAGGGGGTGACAGGTTACAGTGCTCTGTCTTGTAGCAGGCTTTTTTCCTCTAAATTTCCCACCTTTCCCATCAGTGCGGCTTCAACGGTGGGAGAAGCAGTAGGACAATCAGTGTGCAAGATCCACGGCAAGCGCTGATCAGAGTGGCCGTCTGCGCAAGCGCAGCAGCTAAGGCACTGACAGCCTCTTCAGAGCAGTCTTTTCAGCAGGATGGACTTTGTTACCGCTGCACAGTAACTGAATTATCCAGTGTATGTAATTAAAAAGAGAAGCTGGCGTAGACAGGTTTCACAAGTCTACAACATAAATCTTGTCCCTTGGAAAATCTATTATTAGTTAGAAGTATACAATATCTAAAAAAGCTAATAAAACACCCAAGGCTAGTTATCATGTAGGTGCTGTTACCCTAATTGAGAGTAAGCACTGCAAAACTTTCCAATAAACAAAACTATTTAATATGCAACCAGAAAACATTGGCCTTTCCCCACACAGCAGTCAAGGGCCAAACAACGTAGGAATTCAATGAGAAATTCAACATTTTCCTAAATAAACGCTTGACTTTCTTGCCTTTGTTTTTTTTCCGTGTGTTGATATCCTTTATTTGAACGTAAGCTTTCAATTCCTGCTTTTCAGTTTGCCTGAAGGTCGGAAAAGTGAAAAAAATCATACATATCTTCTCTGCTTTTGCACCTTTCACCAGTCATGTCGGCAACAGAAAGGCTGACCTTCCTGACCACAGCAGATAAAGAAATAATTCAGATAGGAAAATACAAAAAGGCTGCACCACAGCCTAGCCATTGATGAAGAGCAAGGCAGAGCTGCAATCTTTTCGCCAAAAGGCGAAGTTCAAAAGACTCTACTGGAAGGTCCAAACCCTGATAGGAAAACCCATACACAAAGCGCACGTTTCACCTTGTCGCAAGTTGGTGACCAGGCTTGCAGAGGGTTAACATTAATGGTGACAACTATTTGGAATATTAAAACATCACACTAGACCCCCTTATGGGAACCTGAGTTCGCTCTTCCTACCGAGTTGCTTCACCTGACATCATATCCCTAATGATAAACTTCAAGCAACATAAAAAAAAAAAAATAAATCTACTGAAACTGCAAACCAAATTTACTACCCAAAGTCAGAATTATAAATATGCAAAGAGCTGGAGGGTCATTTGAAATTCTCTCTCAAGTAATTACTCATCCACTCTCTATAGAAATTTGCCAAGCACGTCCTAGCATTTCCTGCATTAAAATGTTGTGGTGGCTAGTGGCTGCCCAGATCCAAAACAGAAGATCAGTTATGTAGAAAACCATCTCCAGGAAATAAAATCCTCCACCTGGAAAAACTTACTGAAATTTGTACAACTACACGGATAGAAAACAATAATTTTCCAACCTCATATGAGGCTCTAAAACTTAGAGCTTAGGACAAAAATATATCTCTGTTTCTTTACTGGACTTTCCCTAGCAAATATAAACAGTAACATGTATGTTAAACATTGCAGTAAGCACCTCTCTTTCCTAAATGTGTATGTTAGATGCTGTAGCAGAAAGGTTACCTTGCTTGCCTTATTTACGTGATCGCTTATGAGAGTTTTCATCGTAACATGAAAAATAGACTTTTTAGAGAGTTTCCCTGCTGAAACCTAGGGCATAAAGGGTCTAGATATTCAAGGCGGTTACATATTTGAAAGTTAACCAGCAAATAAAAATTAATTATAGAATCTTGTGCTTTGCAAGCATTGCGGGTTTTTTTCCTTGAACATCATTAATTCAAGACAACATAAATGTCTCTTCAATTAAAAAAAGCTCTGAAATTATGACCAGTGCCAGAGAAGAATCTGACCCTGAATGGGTTGCCTGAAATGGAACATGTGGCCGCGCTAGTGGGGATTGCAGGCACTGCTGCTCCAGAGTTCACCTCTTTGTTTTCCTGGTAAAAAATAATAATAGTAAAAAAATAAATAAATATATATATATATTTCCTAGATGAATCTTAGAATAAAATTTACTAGTTAGGGATGGAAAACAACTGACAAATAAGTGCACCTTCAAGCCTACGTAAATGTGTTTTCCTTAAAGTAAAAAGGAAAATCCATCAATTCACTTCTGTAGGTAACTGATGAAATCATCATTTGTCTAGGAGAAACTTTATGATTATTCAGGTGCGTGGCTGGTACTACTTTCATTGTATTAAATGACATCAACTCTACAGATTGTAGGGTTACAGAACTGAGACAGACTGAAGTTTACCAGAGAATGTTTTTCTTGTACTTGTACTGCAGTAAGACTCTGGAGACGCTGCCATGGATGCAGCAAACATTCTTCCCAGGTTAAAAATAAAGAAAATGTACTGTCTAGGTTGCGCATCTCTGCAATGCACAGGGAAAACCTTTCAAACAGGAAAGAAAAAAAAAAAAAAGAGTCGAAATTTAGCCTAGTCTGAGACATCCCCCATTTCCTTTCCTTGAGCACATCTGTCTCCAGTGTCAGGTTACTGGTACGCATTCCTTTGGCCTCATGACCACCATTTTCTTCCGGAGCACCGTCACCCCCCAGGCAGGAAAGGAGGAAAGGCAGCTGAGCACAAACAGGCAGAGAAGTGGATTTTTTATTTTTTTTTCCCTCCAGAAAAAGCATAAAATGCAAAAAAAAAGGAGGAATGGGTTTTAGTTACTGAGTAGGTTTTCATTTCCAAGCACAGATTAAAATCATGACAGAAAGTCCATCATTTTCTCCTGAAGTCATAATTTTCAAACTCATGAAGTTTTGTCTAGAAAAAGTAGTCTTCTCAATTATAGTCAATGAAGAAGGCATACATTATATTTGGCCTCTGATGCTGTACCCTGAGCTGAAGAAAAACCATCCTTTATATTCGTGGCTGGCACACAGACCCAATAAAACCATGAGATAATAATCCTAGTGAAATTTGTGGTGAAAAAAATACATCAGACACCTAAACATTTCAAAATTTATCCCTTCGAGAATTGCTTTGCCAACTTTTTCACCTCAAGCAGTGACTCACATAATGTTTTTTGCATTTTTTTCTTTCCTCTGTTGCACAGCTCTTGCAATGTAATAGAAAGGAACTAGGAAAAGCCTAGAACTTTTCCTAATGATATTTGCCATTGGCCTTGATTATTTGCTTCACCAAATTATCTTGAAGTAAACATTTTTATCCCTGATCTTGACTGGTTAGTGAAATAATTCCTCTGGATTAGCAGGATGGATGAATTCGGGGAACACAAAGTTAAAAAATTTGATTAGAAACTCTGATATTGTATCTTATCTGACACTTCTAAGTCGAAATAAACACGAATTTTCATTATTACTATGACTCTGCTGAGCATTTGGCATGTCTTCTCATAGCACAGTAGAGATCCACAATGATCAATGTATCTTTACAGATCTCTAGGGAGGGAAGAGATATTATCCAAGCGGGTATCTGAGGTACAGAGAGTGAAACCAGTATTGCCATTTATAACAGTTAATTCCTGCACTTGAGAAACTACCATTTAACATTTTATACTGATAGCACTTGAAAGCTGTTCTCAAAGATTAACGATAAACACTAGAGTTTATAGTTATGTGCTGGTCTTCAAAGGAAAGGTAGGATACAATACCTGACTGGCAGCCCAATAGGGAATGCAAATTAATCCCTTACTCCTCACCAGTAAGCGCCCAACTATCTTCCTCTCCTGTTGATATCATCCAAGTCTGCTTAGTCTACTTCTTATTACTATGAATTTTACTGCTCCTACCCATTATTTTATCTTTTGTGCTTCCAATCACTTGCTCCCTCATTTAACTTATCAAAAGATTTTATATTTTTCTGTGTGTGACAAAATAATTTGATACTCCCTCAGTCACTTTTCCCTTATTTCTCTCAACCTTATTCTTAGACATGGCACAATGATTTCAAATTATTTTTCCCCCAAACAGACTGTAACGGTCACTCTGTACTGAAAATATCATGCAGAACAATTTATATCCAGTGAAGTGATGCAGTACTGAATACGACTTACTGAAATGTGTCAAGCTAATGACAACGCCATGTGTGTTACTTACAGTTAACGTTTGTTATCCAGCAAAGGCAGTCCTAATTTTCCTTGTTGTGACTTTTGAAATGATTTCTGCAATGTGCTAATTTTTTTTTTTTCCGCTTTGTGGAAGTAAACTGATAATTTGACTATTTTGATCCTACCAAAGGGGAGGTAGGGAACGGAGAGCCTACTGGAAAAATAGCAATGATATAGGTCATAAGCGCTGAAATCATCATCATCCCTTTAGGGTGTTCCTTTCAGATCATAAGAGAGAAGGGAAGCTTTTGATTCAAAGAACTAATTCTTCTCTAGCTTATAAAGCATTATCTACAGACCTTCAGCTTTCCTATGTACTTTACATTCCCTTTCCTCTTCAGCCAATTAAAAAAAAAAACAAAACAACAAAAATAAACAAAACAAACCCCCAAAACACAAAACCACCAGCAAACACTATGAAAAAGCGAAACCATTACATCACTTCATTATGCCTAGTTGTTCTTTGCCTAATTTCAAGCAGTGGTAAGCACCTGAAAGAAAGCTGCTTGCAAAAGAACTACAGATTCCACAGTGGGACTGTAATACCTTTTAGAAACTTCTTCAGTGGGTAAGCATCAAATTATTACTGTAGCTTATATGAAAATTACAAGAAATCTGTGATGCTTATGTTACAGTGACTTGGACTTTTGCACAGAATAACTGTGGAATGAACAGCTCGTAGTAAACTAAAGTCAAAAATAAAAAGATAAATTTTGCACTTAAATATCGCATCTTACTCAATTCCCTTAACATTTAAGGTCTCCCCATAATGTCTGCAAACTTCACCACATACCGGTGCAGAAGACGCCTAGAGATAGCCTGAGGGCCTGGCAATAGTCTATGCATTCCTTCTGCTCTTTTAGCTATTTACAGAGTCCCTATCGCTTTGAAGACTATACTACTTTTCACCTTAAGATTATGAGTCTGACCCCTTATACAGCTCACTGATGAATTAAAGTCATGGTCATTTGCAGGGCTGTATGAATGAAGTGGCCAGCATGTTCTCAGTCACGGTGAACAAGTGAACGCATCCCTAAAGGTATCCCGGTGGAGACGGTGACAAAGTGAGATTTAGGATATTGAGGACGTAATCCTGATTTTGTCACAAACTCACTGTGTGACCCGGCCACACCACATCTCTCCTTCTCCATCACTTTTCTATTTGAAAGGATACCCTATTTAGGACTAGTCTGTCACCGGCACCATGGGACCCTGATTTCAGCTGAGCTAGTGGCATTAACCTTAATTAGTCTATATAGTCTAGTCTAAAGTTTATAAGGCCAGGGACTGTACAGAGAAAACATAAGTCTAGCGTAAAGGCCAGAGATCGTACAGAGAAAACACAATGACCAGCAAGCTGTACAGGTGAACACTGGGACGCGTGCGCTGCTTATGACGGACCAATGGGATCAACCAGCAGAGGATTTCCGTTGTTACTGTTTTCTCTGAGACACCTTCCTCAGCAGTCTCGCCATCATTTTAAAATAACATTCACTAACTCTTTCCACCGTGTATTCAAGCTGCAAGTTGTCTTTTAATTCATACAAGTATACTTTACCTAGATAAATCAAGTAACCCATTAATGACGTATAACTCTATGAAGAGGGACTAACATGTATTATCGAGTTAAAGAGGCTTTTAAAGAAAGTGTGAAAACCTGTAACAGGGGAAAAAACACAGGAGGAATTAAATTAAAAAAGCATATATTCCACTCTTCTGGGAATTAGGCAAAGAACAACTTTAGACCACTTTGGCTAATGCTTTTCTATTAGTAATAGTAGTAGTTCATCTATTCAGAAATGTACTCTTTCCCACGTATTTTAAAACAGAAACTTTTCCCCAAAAGGGACAAATTTTAATTTTCCGTATCGCTAGGTGCTACTCCATCCCAAGAAATCAGCGGGTTGGAAATAAGAAAAGGACCAGTCGAATTTTAACTGATGCCAGTTATTCATGGGATTTCAAAACCATCGCTGCTGCCAACGCATTTTGCAGGGCTGGTCTGTCTTCTCCTGGGGCTGGCATACCTGCACTCCCACCCCCCCAGCTGTTTCCAGCGCGGTTTGTCAAAGCGAGCCCTCGCCGTAATCCAGTACAAATATAATGCAATGTAGTACAGGTGGGTTGTGCAAACCTAACATCCCATCCAAAACTGCTTTCCCCAAAATGGCACTGTTGTAACAGATACATCGTGTAATACTTCTATTTCACCCGACACGATGAAAAAAAAAACAAACCACAAAACAACACAACAACAACAAACCCCAAAAGTCTCGCAAATTTAATTCCAGAATATTCTGATCCTTTAAAAATACTTGACAGTACAAAAGACACCCATTAGCCTTAACTGCCACCAGTTTCACTTTGAATAGCCACAACTTGGCAGCTAGTTTAGAGAAGAGAGAAGGCATTCGAGCTGCGAGGAGCGCCGAGCTTGGGGGGACTTCCCAGCCCCCGCTTTCAGGAGGGAAAAAGGGGAGGGAGAGACGGGGGACGAGGGCTTCCTGCCACTGCCATTGCTTTCTGCATGTGGGACCAATATGGGCAATGCAAAGTTTAAACAGTTGCAAATGGGGGAGGGAACATCGGTGCTTGTTTTACATATTTTTTTTTTTTTCCCCCCCTGCCTGGCTTGAATTTAAAGTGAAGTCGCTGCATTGTTCAAGAGGCTCCTTGCCCCTGCTGCATTGACAGAACCTGCTGTTTACACGGACTTTTAATTCCTGCGTTGTTTGCTTATGGAAAATAAGGGGGAGTGACAAGACAAAAAAAAAAAAAGAAAAAAAAAAAAAGAGAGAGAGGAAAGGGAAAAGGGAGAAGGGAAGAGAAGGAGGCATTGACCGCAGTGCAAACCAGGAACCTTGCCCCCTGCCTGATCATTAACCTCGCTGGAAAAGGCGGCTGGCTCCCCAGCTTGTCACTGGTGGGTGAGCCGGGCAGGGGCTGCCGGCCGCCTGCAGCCACGCGGGCCGGATTTCTGTACATCTCTTCGCCTATATACATACCCACACAGCCTGGGAGCGCGCCTCCGCGCTGACCGCAGACATGAGGCTCCGGCTGCTCCTCTGGATCGTGTTTGTGCTCCTGGCGAGCCTCCTCCCCGCCGGCGGGCAGAGGCCGGGTAAGCGATGCCCCCCCGACCGCGTGTGCCCGGGGTGGGGGAACGGGACACGGACGCGGCTCGTGCCTCCCGTGGGCACCTCCGGCGTGTTTCTCTAAGCCCATCCAACACGCCGTTCCTGCCGTCCGGGACGAGTTTGTGGTTGCCCGAGTTCTGCTGTCTGGATCCATGCGCTTCATCCCTGCTCATAGCGGCAGCATGAGATGATGTATCCGGTATCTAATCTCGGGAGTCTGGCAACTGGTGTTTTTTTTGTTTGGTTTTTTTTTTGGGGGGGTGGGGGGGGCTGAAATAAATTGTGGCCTAAGGTAAGCAGCTGGTCCAAACCTGCTGCCGGGAAGCGCCGCCGGCACGGCAGTAGCGGCGGCCGGGCGGCCGTAGCTCCCCGGCAGCGGCGGGGCCGGGCAGAACCGCTCGCCCCCGCGCCGTGACTACCGGAGCGCATTGCCGGCCACCTCCCTCACGCCCTGCCTGTCTCTCCCTCCCTCCGCAGCCAACCTGGCCCTGCGCAGGAAGCTCCACCGGCACGGCTGCTCCCACCGGCGCTGTATGCCGCTCCACTCCCGGGTTCCCTTCCCCTGAGCCCCCCCGGCGGAGCGTGGGCCAGGTAAGAATCCACGCGTGTCGGGTAATAACGTCGGAAAGGGGGGGGGACGGGGACAGTTCCCGCCGCCTCCCCGCAAGGTTCCCCCGGAGGCGCCGCGCGGGCTGCGGCCGGGCGCGCTCCCCACAATCAGCACGTTTCCTAATCCACGCCTGCCTTTGGGAAGAGTTTTTAAGAGGCGCTTGAGGAAGCAAGCCAAGCCGCAGGTGTGATTTCACCTGGGTTCCGGTGGTTGGTGGTGAAGAGGTGGCTGTGGCCCGCCGGGGTGCGGGTTCCGCTTGTCGCCGCCTCCGCGTTATCCCCCCCGGCCACCGCTCCCCGCGCAAACACCTTCACCGAGGCAGAGTGGAAAACAACCGAGTCTGCTAAACAGGACTAATTACTGCCCTACAAACCTTTAAGGCTATTGGCAAAGCTGCGGGGCAAACGGTGTAAGGAGTAAAGGCTGCGCGAAGCGGTAGCCGGAGAGGATGCTCCGGGACTCCAAGGGCTGACACTTCCTTGGTGCTGGATGCAGGGCAAAGCCACCTCGCTCTGCCCGTCAGTAACATGAAGGTAGCAGCATTTACCCACTTCAAAGGGGACTGTAATTCTTAATCATTGTCAGCAAAAGACTTTGAGCTCCTCGGATGAAAGGCTATACAAGTGCAAAAGCATTAATGCTTTATAGCTGATGAGGGCATATACATTCAAATACTAAGTGACTGCAGAAGCACACAGGTAGCATATGCAAATAGGGTAGGCATCAAAAGGAAACCAAGGCGCTCTTGCAATTTAAGGATGAATAAAACATGCAGCCAGTAGTTTTGCATCTTCTAAACTCATTATATATTAAAATAATGTTGTAGCCCCAGGCGTGACAGCATCCTAAATAAACGAGGGCAGAACCTGCACTCTTTGGATCCAAGATTTTTCGATTTACTAAGCGGTCAACAGTGAAAAGGAGACCAAAGTCAACCTTTTAGCAGCCTTGTACCAAGAATCTTGTCGGTGCATAAACTGCCTGGGTGAAAAGGGCCTACGCCACTCCCAAAACAGCCATGTGAAAAGGTGCCATTCCACTCTATAGTGCTGGCCTATAAACACACGGAATGTGCATATGGGATGGTAAACTGGCAACTTTGTGAAGGTTGAAAAAAGATTACCCTATCTTAAATTTAATCTCAGATGGGCTGCATGCTGAGTGGCAGAATTGAGCTTCAAGTAGAAAGAGGGACATGCCAGAAGGATGCTTTACTATTGAATGCTGTGTCTCCTTACTGCATTCACTTCAATAAGAGACAGATTAAATGAGATTCCCTCATCAGTTTAAGCATAAACCTAAAAAGATAAGCAATCAGATCAATTCACTCCACACGCAGAGACTGAATGACAGGGAGAGTGGAATTTAGGTCCAGCAATTTCTTGAATCCTTCTCAATGGTTTGCTTTAGTTCCTAAGAAAAGTAAATTCAACCCCCCTTCTTCCATCCTCCAGCATCCCTAATCTGGAGATTGTCGTGCAGAAAACAATTACATTTTCTCTAACATGCTCTGAAACAGTATATAATGCATTTTGCTTGAGACTGCAGTAGCCGCACAATATATGTGCGCTTACACGACCGAACATCAAGATAAAAGCTATTTTCAGTGTTATCTCCTGTATGGAGAGCTGGTTTCTTGCAGCAAAAATCAATAACGAAGCAAAACACTGTACTTATTAATTAATAATATAACTTGTAGACATTTAGCTAAATATAATTCTGCTTTTTAAAGCTGCTTGGAAATCCATAAAGCTTCACTGGGGAGTAAGGGGTGACAGGCACCTGAGCCAACTCTGCCAACTCCAGTCGTCATTGTGGGTACTCAGCTCCTTTATCTTAAGTAGGATTTACCATCTACGTTTACATTCCCTTCCAATTTTAGTCCTAATTCAGCAAATATTTACATGCCTGGGTAACTCGACTCGCTAGAGTAATCTTGTT
The DNA here is from genome assembly GCF_028500815.1 of Rissa tridactyla. Classification (NCBI taxonomy): domain Eukaryota; kingdom Metazoa; phylum Chordata; class Aves; order Charadriiformes; family Laridae; genus Rissa; species Rissa tridactyla. Next base: position 43,858,127 of record NC_071470.1, on the reverse strand, counting down.
GATCTCAATGGAGTTGTACATATGGATAAAGCTATTTGCAGATGCAAACAGGATGGACCCTTAAGCCTGAATTTCAACAGGTGGTTGGAAACTGGGATGAATGTAGCAGCCTCTCTTTTTTGTAACAACATTTGAAATGATCAGGGGATTCGACTTGATTTTTCATCAGTTACGTAGGCAAAGCAGGGGATAAAAAAAAGTGGAAACCCCCCCCTATATTAGAGGCCTTCTTGCTTTTGGTGTTTTGATTGTTTTTTCTTAATCTTTTTAGCTGAAATTTCCAAATCAAGAAACTTTACCTCAAATTTCAACCATCTATTTCATAATTAATATATTCTCTTTCGTGTGAGACAGTTTCCTAAATTTTTCATTAATGGCTATTTCTCCTTTTTTCCCCCCAGCAATTTCATAATGGGCTTTTCAGCGTTTTAAAGGAGAAACAATTAAACTGATGGAGAAGTTAGTCAGAAGTCCAGATCGACAACAGCTGATCTGACAGAGCCACCGCAGCCCCATCTTCAGCAGTCCTGTCTGCCACATTCTGCAAGACCTTCTGCAAGACCTGGAACAAAGGCCCCTGGCTCACACCTTAGAGAGGGAGGGAGGGAGGAGGGGGGGGAAGAAACGGAGGGTGGTGATGGGAGGATGTACATGAAGCTTATCTGCTTGAAACATTCTGTATAAATTCTTTGGGTCTCGTAACGACCAGTGAAAGTTAAAGACCAAATCAAACATCGGGTGCCTGAGATGGATTTGCAGTGGCATTTAAGAAGGATTTGTCCAAGGGGACTCTTAATGGTCTGTTCTATTCAGACTGGGAGAAGTTGGACCTGCTGTTGACTACTCAATTCAGGCTGTGTGCAGGGCAGTATTTAGGGTAAAATACTGTCAGACTCCAGCACAGAACCATGAAGTCCATTTTTGCTTTATACTTTTATATATTCATAATATATACATATATGTTTTAACACCTAACATTACATCTTTATGGAATTACCTTAATAATAATGTAGAACATATAACTGTAATAGTACCAAAGTCAGCACCATGCTAGTGGTCCTACTGGCTTCATGTATAGTAAGAGTTTACAATATAAGAAAGCAGAGAGAGAATTATCCCTCGTTCTATAGATAGAGAATTGAAGCACACAGAGATAAGAGATTAGCCAAGGGTCATGCAAAACTGATAACTCGGAGCTCTCAAGTCAGGCCTTAAGGTCAAGCCCATCCTCCTGCCTAATGAGCTGTTACTGCAAAGCTTGTCATTTGTTTTCTTAAACCAGGCTGCCAAACCAGACAGCTAAAGCATACTTGAAAATTCAGTACTATAGACCTATTTGCTTAATAGTAGTTTTCCTAAAATACCCACTACAGTATTATAAATAGAGCATAAAAATAGACCATTGAAAAGAAACCTTTGTTTGGTCAACCTCAGTGTTAGGTAGTACTCTATTCCTGTAATTAAATGAATGGGATATTTGGAACAGAGCACTACAATGAATGAGAACTTCAAACAGAAAACAGGCTGTTCTTTTCAGCACTGGAGGTCAAGAATACATTGAGCTTTTATTTTACGTTTTGTTTTTAAAAATATACGTTTCCCCTCTTTTTATATCAGCAGAAATTACAAACTACACATAAAGGGAAACATCTTGGCCCTTTCATTAGCAGAACTAAAAGAAATCTGAAAATAAGTCATGCCCAGATTTCTAAGTCATTGCACTAGGCTTGAAATGTCAACGTTTTTTGTAAATTGTATAAAGATGAGTGAAAATCAGCAGTGTCATGGTTTAAATCCAGTATTAGAATTTTGTCTTGCAACACATAGTTTCTAGTAAGTGAAAGAGCAGCAATCAAGAAAACTGGATAGCCAAAACTTTCTAATTAGTGTCTATATGTAACCCTCCCATCTCTTAAGAACTTGAAACCTTAATCAGATTCATACAGTCAGAGCTTAAGGGGAGTTTCAGTTTTCCCTGTATAGAAAAAAATTAACATCACATCCTATTCTGGAGTTTGAGAAAATCATCATGAAAAGATGGTCAAACTCGTGTATACCAACAAACAGCCCTGCAGGTAAACCTTTGGAGTTTTGAAAAAAAAGTTTTCGAAAATTAGAGGCATACTACCACTAATTTTATTTGTTAATTATTTATTTAACTTAGCTTTCATATGTTCCATGGCTATCTCTGTACAGGTAAAGAGTATGGGAAAGCAACAAAGGTGAAGAGTAACTATTTAACAGTTATGTCTTATAAATGAGTATACAGATTTAGTGTGGCACTGGATATTTTATATAACCATAATTATTCAATTAACTTTGATAAAATTGTAAGAAAAACATAATGTATCTACCAGAGCGCTATATATGCATGTTCCTTTACAGATGTAAAAATAAATAAAACAAGTACCAAAGGGGTCCTAGGAAGCCCATTGTCAGTCTACAAAATTATTATAAATGTCCCTTCTTTTTAGACATGCTGATACCATAAAATCTTCTCTGAAAAAGGCATTGATTGTGATCTTTGATAGATATTTTTATAAACGAGCTGGTTGAATGTATATTTTGTAAAAAGACAGTATGCCCTGCAAATAACAATGTCTCATTTTAAATAAACTTTGTACACATTTCAAAATTTACATTCTTCAGCTATCAAAGGCAGTGTATCTAAAGAAAATGCGTAATTTGCCTTGTTTCCCTGAGGGTTCATATGGAATCGGTGTCTTAAGAATTTTTCTCACTCAGTTTCTGACACAAATAAATAGTAGTTATTCCTGTCAACATTTCCCTCACATTTTCTATCTATCTTTCTAAAAATACAAAATTCTGATAAAAGCCACACAGAAAGAACTTAGTTTAAAACTCCTGGTTGGTGTAATCACAGCACGCTCTAACATGACATCGTGATACCTTGATAGGATTACAGCAGAACCCAGATTATGCACTGTCTTCATGCCTAGAACAAGCGAGATTTTTAATTGCCTCAGAGCGTTAAATCTTGAAATCTGAATGTTCTCACAAATTAAAGAAAATGGCCTTATTTCAGGACAAAAAAATGAGCTCAGAAGTAGTCTGAAGCATAGCAGAAGATAAAATGTGCAGTAACTTCTCCCACTAAAAGTTGGATACTGTAAATAAATTTCTAAGTGCTAGAGATCTTGCACAGTAGAATTAAGGGGCCGAGTGATGCTACTACAGCACAACGCTATGTTGACATTTAACTTCAGTGGCAGCAGGGCTTCAAAGGACCTTGTTTTCAGCTGAGCTGGACTTGCCGTTGACTTTGTTGAAACTACCCGTTTTCATTTGATTGGCGCAACATAAACTTCATCTGGTAAAAACAGTTCTGCATGAGGATGGTGTGATTACATACATAAACATGAAGCATTTGGACACAGGCTGCAACAGCTGAGATGACTGAACTCCGTGTGCATGTGTGAGCGTACATGTAAAGGAAGTTTGTACAAATACAAATTGTTGTGTATTGAACGTCAGAATCGATGTTTGCACGGAGGCAATCTAACAGAAGACTTGATCCAAAGGCAAACTCAGCCCTCAAAAAGACAAAACGCAAGTTTCTGAAACTTAGAACTAACTCCTTGTCTTGTAGAGTTACGTAGGAAAATTTTAGATTTTATGTGAAAGTCAGCTTCATTAAGGCTTTTAAATTATATTGGCTATTTTAGAGTGAAATACAAAATGATGTAGTGGCAGGTCAACAGGAAACAGAGGTAAATGTAAGGCTGCGGTGAGAAACAGCAGATTAGTGTGTTCCCGAAGGATAATAAACAATTCACCTCTTCCCTTTCCAGTATGGAAGAAAGGAAATTATAGAAGAATAAAGACTGGAAATATTTCCCTTACGCCACATACATATGCTATAAATATCTCACTATCTGTACACGCAAAGCCAAATTTTGCTAAGGGTCACATAAGATTTATATCAACATCAATCAGCAGAAGCAGTAGTATGGTAAATAAGTTTCAAATGTTTGACTGTCGTCAGACAAGCACAATTAGCATACTGATCTCTCACTACTGTCGATAGCTTTTATCTTTCTTGACAGTGATCAAGCTGCAAAATATTTGTGCAAAGTGGGTAACACTCCAACAGCACTGTCTTTAGTTAGCAATAATGCCTAAAAGCCTAACTCTTTCCAACAGCGAGGATGCTTTTTCATGCCTCTTGAGTTACCTCGAGGTTAGATCGTTGTCTGCCCAAGTGCCTCTGGTCCTTCACACTTTCTTTTTTAGTTTAAGAACAACCTTCAGCGGGGCAAGCCTGCTTAACTGCATAGTCACGCAGAACCTTCAAGCATGAAAATCCCACTAAAATCTTTTGCAATCGGTGATTTCCTTTCAAAGGTGAAATACTTAAGTGTTTATATAGAACTGCTATTCAGAAACAGAAAACACGACTATCGACTCAGTTTTTCCCTTATATATGAAGTGCATTTACAAAAGATCATCACAATGTCTTTTCTCTAGTGTGTACAAAATATTTAGCACATTTCATCTAGAAATTATTAAAAAACCCACAGCGTGAACAATTTTTGGGCAACTCTGAATCTTTTATGTTTCTTAGGTAGTCTAAAATACTTGTTTTCCCAAATCTGAAAAACATATACATTGTTTTTCTACAGAAACAAAATGCTATTGGGGTACAAACTGAATAATAATAAAAAAAAAAGAATTTTTTTTTTTAATGTACAGTTGCAATGTATGTTAGGAAACATTCCTTTTTCATTATCTTCTTGCTGTCCTGGTTGGAATCCACTGGAGCTTACCAAATTAAGACCATGGACCTGCAAATATTTATGCAGCTAGCTATAATTACATAAAGAACATCACTAATTTCTTCAGATTCACATGTATTCGCTGACGTGCAGGTTTGCCACACCATGCCCGAAAAGGGCTGCAATGGTTTGCAGCAAAGCACTATGAATCGTACCAGAGCATGTGGAAACCATTATGTTCCCTAGGCAATACTTATTCTTTTTCCTGAAATTTGTCCCTAATTACTGGGTGTGCAGCACATTATGGATTTTACTTTGAACAGTGAAGGTCCAGCCTGCACACAGGTGCTGATGCTGTGGGCTGCAGGGGTAGTTACTGCAGCTACGTTGTTGGTGATGGATCAAGAGCTGCTCCAAAGCTGGTTAGGTGGCATTAGCCACCACAATGCCCAGCACTACGCCTTATGCTGGCGGAGGGTAAGGTTAAGATAAGCAAGGTGCGGCACAACCAGAAAAACTAGGACTTAGCATCTGATTTCAGGGCTGTGGCATGCCAGATGCAGTGTGGTGACAGCAGAGCTTCCTCTCGCTTACACAACAGTGGTCATTTCCCCTTTTGTGTTGCATTTCCAGCACCAGCTTTGCCCATGGCATCTCCTTGCCTGGCTCCACCGCCGAGGACTGTTGAGTTTGGTCAGGGAAGGGGTGCCTGGCACCAGGCAGCACTGGCAGGACCCAAGCCCACCTAGGGGAACCCCAACAGCCATCACGCCATGCCATGCCATTGCACAGTGACATCACAACGAGCACACAGCAGCGTGGGGAGCAGCATCACTGACGGAACGCATGGGGCCAGGGAGCACATTTGGCTCCAAGCAGGGCAGGGGCTTGTCTGGTGCCAGCAAAGGGGCTGGGGCTGACACCGAGTGGGGCCTGCAGTCCCTGCCCTGTTCCGTTGACGTTTCCTCATCACTTCTGCATAGCCCCGGCACAGACGGAGCATAGAAAGGGTTCACGGAGGAGTAGTGAGGAGGGCTGGCGCCTATTTGGAGCCTGTACAAGTGTGAAAAGCCATTTTTTCCCCAGAAGCTTAAATATACTAAGAAATTCAAGACAGGGTGTGGGTATGATAAGGAAGAAATCAAGATACAGTGTGGGTATGATAAAGATATGTTGCAAGTTGTTAATCATTTGTGTACTTACAGAGCTATGACTTACAAAGGGCATGAGATAACACGTGCTCACACATGGCAACCCGCACTTGCCCTGTTCCACAGAAGGCAATACTGCTGGTTAATCCCAAGTTTCACCTTAAGCAGCCACAAAGGAGAGGAGGAGGGTATGACCAACGCCCTCAAAATACCTTAAAGTTGTTCTGCCACATTACGCAGCCGATTCCTCTATGTTGGAGAGAAACAGGAGTAGCAGGGAAAGGCTGAAGTGCAATGGAAAAACATTACCCAGGGAAGAGGATAAAACTAAACTTGAAGCTTCAAAACAAGTGCACAGCTATCCTTGCCATAGGTTTTAGCTAGTTTTAAGTGCCAAAACCATGCTGTGAGAACTTCAGCGTAACAGAAAATCTGCACAGATTGCCTGTTGGAACAGTCTCAAGCTGCTGTACATGAGCTTAGAAAGGACAGAATTCACACCTTTCCTTAGTTGCATTTATTGTGCATGAACTTCACAGTCACATTTTACTGCTCTTCATAGAAATATAAATTGATATACACAATCACAACAAAACCCAAGTTCTAAAACCAAAAACATTTGTATTCTTCACATGTATACTATAAAATCCCGGTTGCATTTTCAAGAAAAAACAGTTAAGGAGAACAGTTTAGTGTTGGATAGCAGCAAAACCTCCAATATTTATTGTTTTCCTTTAAATGAGACAACCCCCATGTTTGTTGCATACTAAACAGTTTAGTTTTTTTTCTAAAGTTGTGCCCTAGAACCAGAGTAGGATGGATTAATTTTCTTTTGTTTTTCTTATATTCATCTACAAGACTACTCCTCATGACACCCTTCTTCCCAGTTTTGACTAGTGGTTACCCTGTTGCCCCGCAAAGAGGTATTGGCTTCTAAAATAATTCTTGGTCTACATTGGTAGACAAAGTAGTACCCAGAACAGAATGGTTCTTTTACCAGCCTTCCCAGTAAAGCCATGAAAGAGACCAAAAATTCATGTTTCTACAACTTCTAGAAGACCTTTCCGTCTTCTGCTGCTTTTCACTTCCCCACATCCACCGTTTTAGCTTTTGAATCAAGACACTGACGTTTTTTGAAGAATCAAAGTAAAGAGCAAGGATGCCTGTAACTGATGCATCTTTAACAGGATCTTTAAACCCATTCAACACAAGTTAGTTACCAGGTCAATGAAAAAGCTTACTCAAGTATTTTTGCATTAGGGTAGTCCAGTCGGCAGAGTAGGAATCTTGTTGATTATTCACTGACACAGACTCCTAGTAGCACGAAAGTCATCATCCCTGAAGATCCCCCTTATAGGTTTTAAAGGCAGAATTCCAAACAACTGCTCAATTGCTTATCATGACATTGTTTTGTACAACACACTTATATGCAAGATTTGCCATTTTGGGGCACCCACCACTTTTTAAATCCTAAATTGGATGCCAGATTTCCCCATTGGCACAGGCAACAGTTTAATTCCTTTTCTTGACAGAGGAGAAAAGAAGACCAATCTAGAAAGCAAGTATCTACTTTGTATAGGATTATTGAAGTACGCCATCTCTAACACTGGAAGTAATGGGACTCAGTAACAGAACACACCTACTCCCAGCTTCAGCACTAGAAACTGAAGACAAACCCTTTGCAAAGTCAGATTTTTCTAGAGAAAAAGTTTGTATATAGAAATATAAAATACTTTGGTAGTTGGAAGCTTAACAGTTACAACAGTACAAAATAATAGTAACAACTGAACAGAGTTAAACCATTACCTCAGATCCAACTTTAACCTATTAGGAATTAAAAATCCTTGAAACTCCAGAACTTTTTTTCTGAACTGATGATTTGAAGAGAGCCAGTGTCCAGTTGTAACAGGTTTACAGTATATGCAGAGCTCTTCCTTCCAGCTGATCTTCTGTTTCAAAATGTGAAAGATGATTGAAGAAGTGTCATCTGTACAAATCAGTCTTGATATTACGTTACCTCATGTTCCCTCCAGAGCTCCAGCAGCAGTTTTCCAAATGCTGTTAAGTTTTGATTTGCTGAGAAGTTAGTGCCAATAGTCTCTTGCTGAGCAGTGCATTGTGTCGCTGAAGATACTCTATTACATCTCCTTGCTTCTCAACTATCTCTTCTAAACTTGAATTTTCCCTTGAAATAAAAAAAGTCAATATGGGTTTCAATAAGCGACAGCAGCTTTCTAACATACAAAGTGTCAGAGATGGTTAACAAATATTTAAACAAGTTGCTTCCTTCAGTTTTACTTTTGTTGATCTCAACTACCTATTGAGGGAAGAGGCAATCTACGACACCTTTATATTTAACCTCCATTTCGCATGAGAGGGCAGGAAGAGAAGAAAGTTTGGCTAAACTTCTTGCCATGTATACATAATTGAGTTACCTATTTCCTGCTAGGCAGTTACCGAAAATTTATAGTATAAGGGTTTTTACTGTTTAACAAACTCAAAGTTAGTGAGCCAGACAACATCCTAGAATTGTACTAAGAAATCCATGGCACCTTTTTGAAATACATTAGGATGCTTATTTTAGCAGGCATAGTATTTTTATTCAGCTGTGGGGATCATAAGCTGTTTAAGACGGAAGTTTCTTGATTAACCTGCAGCAACATACATGATGTACTATTATATACACTGATACTGTCTGTCACAATATCATAACAGCATCAGCACCAAACAGTTGTGCTATTTCAGGTCTACGACCTCATGTAAAACTAACCTCCCGCTTCAAATATCTCCAGCTTTCAGGCGTCTTTCATTTTAACTAGGATGGTAAAACTGCAACATTAAGTAAAGCCAAGTTAATTGAGAAAAATCTGTAAAAGTACAGAATTTTGTCAAATCTATAATTAGGAACTTTTAAGAATACAGCAAGAATAAATAAATACTGATGCCTGAGCAGATTCCAGTCTTCCCTTCCACATTATGTCTTCATAGATGACTTGGGAATCTGCCCTTTTAGTATGCATGTGAGCATCTTGGTGCTTAGAAAGTTGTTCCTCAGCCTTGCAGCATGTTGTGGAGGAACATTGCCCTTTTCATAGTTCTTAGAAAGTGCTGAGGCGGATTGTTAGACTAGAAAAAAAGCTTAGGTCCAATTAAAAATCTACTTTAGTTAAACTGGAAAAAATAAAGAAAACAGGTTTTGCAGACAGCAAGCTTGCAACCTTAACTAGTAATCTGCACTACCAACTTAAAGCATCAGAAGAAGTCCTGATCAGTAGCTTAGGTTGTAGAGGTCATAATATTCAAAAAACATTCTTATAACCAGGGTCAACTGAAGGGCTGACAGGATTCACTTTTCAATAGACCTTAACTCTCAAGGGAAAGAGAGTCAGAGTTGTATAGAGCTGAATTAAAATAACTGTTTTGCAATCAGTTCTCACAGGAAGTTTGCACTCTTTAATCAAAAAATCAGAGTCTTTTCCTCAGCTGGTCATTGTTGCAGACTCATTCTCTGGGTATTTGAGAATTTCTCAGGGGAGAAGCTGAACAAGAAAGGAATGAGGTCTACCATGCATTCACCATGGTGTTTAAATCAAGATGGAAGTCAGACATTGTATCAAAATTCAAGACAACTCTAAATCCTTCCTGTATCCTGGACATCTACTTCCAAGTTCCATAAAAGCATGTGCGTGCTGCATTTGTGACACCAGGGGAAGTGCCGAAGCATTAGTCATCTCTGCACTTCAACTTTTTACTAAGGCATACATACAGAAGCAAGTCATACTGTAATGGAAAATTTCTAGGTAAATTCTTATATGGAAATCCATGTTAGTTTTGACGACTGGTTTTTGTTAAGTCACACTAAACTCATTTCAGCAACTGGAAGATGTTCAATAAGTCAGAAGGTACACAAAAGACAAACAGTAAGTCTCAGTTCTTATGAGGCAAGTGTTAGATAGCTTCTCTGTCTCACTGATAACTTCCTTACCTCCCAAGTGCCACAGCCACCTTTAAAGTTCCCTCCCACACTGGAAATATATTCCAAATCCCTTGTTGGAATCTCATATTCAACTGCTGGCATAGAACAAAGCTCCAAATTTTTCTTCATCTATCAGCTGCCCACAATATATTTCCTTGCCTGAAACTGGCTGAAGAAGCTAGGCTTCTGCAGACATACTTTAAGTAAAAGTGTAAGACACCAGTATCTCTCCTCAAACTCCCATATAAAGTCAACTAACACAGATTAAACACAGTTATTTATAGCATGTTAAAGATTCATGGAACCAGCCATAAATGGTCAAATCATTTCTGTCCTCATGTTTGAGGGTTTCTGTATCATAACAAATTGCTATTACTTCATAGAAAGTCCAAGCTTGTACTACTTCTCACCTGTGCGCGTAAAATAAAAGCCTTAAGCATATCGTTTCCTTCAAAACTATGACTCTTACCTCTGCTTTGGTTGACAGATTTAAGATTATATGCAAGTCCACAGGAAGTAATGCAATTACATTAGTCAGTGTTACCTATATACTATGGCTGAACACAGCACAAGATTAATACAGAAAATCTTACCTGAATCCAATTTCTGAGGTAATGTGGCTAGGGTAGGCATACATCTTTTCTTCTTCAATTATGTCAGGTCTTGGCTTCGCACGATTGAAGTTGCTTATTTTCACTGCAACAAAGTTTTATAAGTTAGTTGGAAAGCAACCAAAACAGAAAGGTGTAATCACCAGGCTCTAAGGTAAAAATAATAAAAAAATAATCTGTAACAGATCATTATAAGATTGCCTTAGGATAGGAGATAGAAAGATAAGGGAAACTAGGGAGTGGGGAGGAAGGAAAGAAAAAGAATCTATCTCCGCTCATTTCTGGAATGGCTTTGATTATAAGTTAGTGGTGGTGGTGGGTTCTTGTTTGTTCTTTGTTTGTTCGTTTTTCCCTGGTCCTGCTGTTTAAAGAGGAAGCTTGAACATACTGCTTAACATCTGCAAAATTTTATCTGTCACCTCAAAGAGGGTGAAACCTTAACTGAATTGCGAGGGTACTGAGATTCAGTCTCCAAATCCAGGCTACAAATTAAGCCACATGCCATAAAGAACTTGTAAAAAGTTTTGATACTGGTATCTAGGTCAGAACTCCTAATTTAAGCTCTTTGATAAATACTATTTTAACTAGACTACCTGTGATGAAGCAGCAGCTTGTCTGCCTGCTCTAAAACTAGGGCAGACTTGCTACAGAAAGCCATTAAGTGTTCAAACCAGAGCAGTTCTGCAATCAGCTTCACATTGTGAACCTTGTAATGCTGGCTATCAAAACCAGAAGTCATTCCTGGGCACCTGTGAATAAAGTTTAAGATTAGATTTAACAGGTATGGAATGTGGATGGGTGGGTGTGGGAGAAGCTGTAGGGACCCTCTGCATTATTTCTGGAAGGAAGCTGAAAGTATTTGAAGCCGTTCAACGTCAGATTCTGATTAAGGGAATATACTGAGATCCGGAGTATGCATTCTGGACTCCGCAGTTAGGGCTGCTCGTGAAGCAATACATCTAATGCCACAAAACCCACTACAGTCTGGCTCTGTGAGAAATCCACACTACTGCAGCAGAGAAAGACTGTCCACACAAGTCAATAACATTGTGGGGTTTATTACAGGCCACCCTGCTAAAACAATGCTAAGACCCTCCAGAGGTCAACTACAAGTTCGGCTCAAAGGTTAGTTATTTCTGTGACTGTATTTCTCTACAAATAAAGCCATGAAGGAATGGAAGTGGAATTCCCAACATATGTTGTTTGTGGGAATGTTAGTCTTTTATTCAAGTGATATTAGAAGTATGTAAGAAAGTCATTAAATACATATATTTAGCAAGCCTTTTAAAGCTTGACTCCCTATCCTATCAATAACAAACTTACAATAGTAAGCTGACATTTAGAGCTGTCTGTATCATACTTCATTCTATGCACATTTACCATTTACCTCACTTGAACAATTTATGTATGTCAAGTCTTATAGGTCAATCACAGCAATTCCTTGTAGATTTCTGAATCTCTGCCTCTGCATCCTACTGCTATATATACATGCTGACACACTGCTAAATGGAGACTTTAAGAAAGGCAGTTGTACTTCATGGGATATTGGAGCTTTTTTTTTTAATGAATTGTGTGATGCACAACAAGCAAGAAGAAATATCCAGAATTACAATCAGGTATTCTATGACACCACTTCCCTTTGTGAGGGAGTAATACTTATATGAAAATAAGTCAGGTACATGAACCTTCTACAGATAAGCATTTATACCCCATTGTAGTAAAGAAATAATTATTCCACAGTGAAGAAACAATGTATTAACCGGTGCTACCTTCCCTCCAAAATTTAGGAGTAATCTACTAAGACAAGGAAGAGGTTGATCATGAGTTGCTAGTATAAAGTGACCTTAGTTCCCCATTGTTGCCCAGCTACATTAGCTGATACTGTCTTAACAGTAAGTGGTATCTGCTAAGTGCGTGCCTTAGAGGGGGGGACTCCATCCCCGAGCAGAGAATTGCCCTTAAAATTATCCTATTAAAGAAGCTTTGTGCTTCCAGTTACATACTCTGCTGTTTGAGAGGAAAAAAAAAAAATTACCTGAGCGTCACTATTACTACAGATACTCAGGCTATTTTCAAAATTGGCCAAATAAATTTGTTTTGTTTCAGTAGAGCTTTAATTTGATTCTTAAAATGTTAAAAACCCACCACTACATGGGAGACGGACATGCAAGCAGTCTCTTAGCTTACCTCAACATGCACTGGGATGGAAAACTGGAAAGCAAGTTACACTGCTCACTAGAAAAGGAAACCTAGAGTGACTGGAGGTCTTCCCCATCTTGAAGCAAGTATTAAGTTACATAAAAATTAACCCTAGTTTTCTACACCAAGCTTTAGAGCATGAAACGTAGACTATTGTTTTGGGGCGTCTGAGAAAATAAAAAGAGACTGCTCTACTCCTTCCTCACAATGCAGCTCTGTCCCTCCTTCACTTTGGTTCCAGGATCACTGGACCCTTCTCTTCAAGCTGCCTTCAGAGTGGGAAAGCAAAATATTGCATCCCGCAGCTTCCTAGTATAAGTTGGCTAATGGATTTGATAGACACAGGAACTGACACAGTACAAGCTAGGAAACAAGACCCTTTTGGTGACAAATAAGCAGAAAGATAGTTTGAGAGCTCTTACGGAAGTCCAGGCTCAGACCTTACTGCTACGAAGATCAACTTTCTTGCAGTTACTCTTACTTTTCTGCCAGGGTAAGAGACACACAGTGTAGTTCTTGGAGGTCAAGGAGGCCTCAGGATAAGAAATAACATTTCACTGGAATTCCTGGTGTTCTATTAAAGTTTTGCAATTTATTTCTTATTTCCTGAGTTTCCCAGGAAAGTTAAGTATGCCTATGCAAAAAAGGATGATTTCCAGCATTCTTGGAATAGTTCTCTAGGACTACTATGCTTGTGTTCCCTCCTCATTGCCTTTACTCCTCCAAAGGACAGTTAGTCTACTTGAGCCATGCTGGTCCGTTCAGGGGAACGCCTGACAAGCCGACAGCATTCAGGCCCTGGCACAGTTGTAAGAGGAGGATGCAGTTTAGAATGGGACCTTATTTCTTGTTGCATTTTAATTTCAACGTTATTGCAGGAGAGTCAATAAAAGATTGTATTTTTATGACCAAGTTACTTGGCGCTATTTCTCTGTGTGTTATTACATTACTAAGAACATACCAAAGTTTTCTTCTCCAAAAGACATCCTAGATTAATTATGAAACCACAAAAGACATCAATTAATGCAAATACTGACCACCATAGAAATGTCTTTTACTTTAAGCTTCATGCAGTCCTGAAGAAGGTATTTCCACCCTCCTTCCTCCTGTTTGATTAGAAGTCAGGAGCAAACTAAGTTTTTCCACATTGTTTTTGTTGGTGTTACCCCTCCAGGAAACCAGTGCTATTGAGGCTACTTAGCTAAGGTGCCATGTCCTTGTTTGTAGCTGTGAATAATCAGAAAGCTGCATCTCAGAAGGAGGAGTATAAACTAACTCAAGAGCAGGAAGTCTGTATCATCTAAACAGATATAGACTTCACAGTAAAGATCATGTTTTCTTTGGACAACAAAAATAATTGCATTTTTTAGTGTCTTGTACCTTTTCAGTGTTGTGGGTTTTTTTTAACACAACCGTTTTAATTTGAGTTAATGCAAGCCATAAACCCAAATAGTGTTTAAGATGAGATGATCAGAGAAAACTATTTGGTTCAAGCATTTATTAATCAACAGTTTAGATAGTTCTGCAATAATATAATGGAAAGAGGCTTATCAAGTTTTGGTAATTTAAACCAAATCTAAAAGCAGATAATCTTACAAGCTAACAGTGACAGTACAAAGCAATGCCTCAGTTTTATGAAGCAATATCTCATTTTAGTATTAGCACAGATTGCAAGAGTCATATTTTTATTTTAACATTCCTTAGAGGGAATCTTCCATTTTAGTGACAAAGAGGAACTGACGCTTTTGGGGTGGGACCAGGGAAAGAGCCTGGCAAGTAAGGCACATCACGCCATCAACGATGCAAGTCCCACATGTAAATCCCAGATGCAGTCCCATTAAAGCCAGCTAGCTTTTATTGCTTCGCAGCTTGTGGTGCACCCATTTGAGAACACACTGCTAAATAGACAAGCTTGTTCACAGGACACTTTTGCAACAATTACGCATTTATTGCCACTTCATTGGATCAACAGGTTTGAGGTAACACGGAGCTTTTAATTTAGCAGCACCTGGAGACCAAATCAAGCCTGACAACCTTCCCCTTTCTTTTGGATTTGCCTTACTTCTCCTACAAGCACAGAATCATTCTGTATTTATAGCTGTAATTAAATACCTTGCAGTACCTGAAGCAAGCTACTGTGAGGGCAACCAAACCGTTGAGTAGCAGCTATGACAAGTCTCACTCAAGAAAGCAAAAACTGCCTCTCACCTGTGTAAATCACTAAGCATGTCAGAGAGCTAATCAGCTCCAGGCCCAGGACTCCCAGGATAAGATACAGGTACACTTTACTGTGATCAGGAAAGGAATGCTGCGTTGACAGAATCAAAAGCAGGGCTGTATTACCTAGAAAACAAGTGTTATGTTTTACAGGTGTAACAGTTTCATTAGCTGTCAAAAATAACTTAGTACTCTCTCATCACTGGTATCTGCATGAGGTTGCAACATTTCAATAATGCTTTTCCATTTCATACCACACTTGCCTCTTTTGCTAATTTCCTTAACACAGGTGATACAAACTCAAAACTGCTGGCAGCAAAGCGAGGTTTAATTTCAGTATTTGACTATAATGGTAGAGAATTATGAATTTCTTTATCAATTTTTCTCACTTAAAAACAAGAGTGGAAGAAGCGGACTAGAAATACCCAATGCACCTGTGTGGGCTTAATCAGTTTCTAGCCTTATTCCTGCCATCCATCCACAAACTGCTTGAAGACTATTAATTTATTTCAATTCCTAAAAGGTCACATCAGCCAAATTAAAATGAGAGGGTGTTTTCCTTCAAATGGTGGATTTGAGTGTACTCCAGCAAGAGCATAAAAGCAAACACCTTTCTTTCACAGGGAGATACTTGCACAGGCTTCCAGTAATTATTTTAATACTTGCAATTCATTGAAAGTTTAACTGAAATAAGCACAATTAGTCAAGAGCAGCAAGTGTTGAATTACAGACCTACACACATTCTTAATTCTTTACATACCCTCTTCTCCGATACAGTGTTAAATGTTCTTTTCTTTCCTGTAGAAATGCTATAACCAGTGCCTGAATAAAGCACTAAGTGTATTAAGACCACTAATGTAGCTAGGGGACTGTCCAGTTCTCTTTCGTACTGCATTAGGCAACGGAACTGTCAGGATGGAAGTGATACCGCCAGCAATTAGCATAGCAGGGAGTTTGCAGTAACAGAGATAACCACCTTCTGAGCTACAGGAGATTTTACATCAAAAGTCCACAGCACACAACGGATTGCAGCTGAACATTTACACATGCACAGAGTTTGTCTGGTAGGGGAGAATGGGGCTCCATCTAAGACTGAAGACAGGGCTAAATATTCCACATTACATTGCAATAGGCAGAAACAGTCCTTTTACTGTCTTTTGAAACATCCTTAAGCCTGCTGTAACCCGATTTTGTCACACTGCACTCTAAACACATCTTTATCTTCAGAGCTCTACCTAGTGGCCGTAGCCTGAAGTTTTGCACATTCATCAAGGTAACTAGCTCTTGTAGTGACGGGACAGGATGAAAGCTAGGGTTTTGTAGAAAGCAGGACCATCTAACTTACCAATTCTGGTGAAAAGTTTTCTACTCTAGTTATTCAGAAGATTTGCAGAAGGGAGGTGGGATTATAAGAGGCAAAAATACTGTAAAAGCAACCACTGTTCCCTTTCCCCCTGTTATTTCTGCGCAAAAAATCCCCTCAAGTTAGATGGGCTATGGATTTTATATTTGTTTGAAGTAGTTTGTTAGAACAGCTACACCAGCTAACTTTACCAACACTTCCAGCTTCACTGGCCAGTGATGTTGCAGAATACATAATTAAACCACTCTCATGCTCCACCCTTTATCCATAGAAATAGAAAAAGGGAGTAAGAAGTAGAGCCGAATATTACACATAGCCTCGCTGGAGATTAAAAAACTGCTTATTCTACTGATTTCAGACAGCTGTTGAGCAATAGATAATTCACCCATTTCTACTTGAATTGCTGAGCTTGAAAAGAAGAGTAGCACACTTCTTGGAAGGACTAGCAGTCTTGCCACATATCCAATTAGGCAAATGAGTATGCAAATCAAGATCACTAGCAGCCAAACAGACCTTGCTGGCCAAGCATTTTATGGCTGAAGACTAGATGCAAATGACTAGATGTTTTACTCAACCTCGCACTTACTTGTGGGCATTTTTCCACTACAAAGAGTTCTTTACAACATGCATCTGGCAGGCCAAAAAGGTCAGTCAGGACGTCCACCTGACTAAAATAAATATAGTTTATAAATGCTCAAAGGCACATTTTTAAGAGTTCATAATACATAATATACATTTATATATAAACCGTTCAGTCTTTTGTTGTGTCAGCTTAAAGCTTGAGGAGAAAAAACAAACAGGAAAACAAGGTCACTTCACCTGTGGAGTGTATCAGCAGCGGAAGCCTTTTTAGATGTCTTGTTGATCGGTATATTGAGAAGTAACCTCTGCTTCTGACTTTACTGTGGTGGTGCTGGACATATCGTTCAAAAAAAACATGCAGAATCCACAGAATTACTTTTGCAATGATTATGACAGTCTGTACTTTAAGTGGGTGAGTATAGTTTCCAGGGCACTTATCCTGATTTGGATTGGGGTAAGAACAAAACATAGCTGCTAAAAATGCTAGAACAACAAAAGCAACCTGGAAGAGAAAGGAAGAGAGAGGAAAATTCTTAAAGTCAACATTTTACTATTAAAAAAAAAAAAGACAGGCTTATGTATTTTATTCATTATGCATGACTTTCCAAATTGATTTTATTAGAGTTCAGATAACATAAAACATCAGACACTTACTGCAACCACTACATGTCATTCTGGGAACACACAGCTGAAATTGCTAAGTAGTGATGGTCTCCCAGGAGGGCAACCAGTCTCCAGCTGAACAAAGCTGGGAACCACCACTCTTCCCAGGATTTCCTCTAAATCAATTCCACGGTTACCCAAGTCTTCCCTTAGTAGTGAATTTCTCTTATTTCTGGATCCTCTTTACCATGTCTTTTTACTTTAATGCAACCACCCCCCCACCCCCCAAAAAAAAAAGTAATCACATCTTTTAAGACTAATTCAATTACACTTATTACTGCTCTGCCGGACAGCCTCATATCTTACTGGTACCGTCTCTATTTCTTTGACTTGACATTTCATAAGTGCAAGTCAACCCTTTACTAAATCCATTAAAGATAATCTCCAGGTTGTGACACTAGAAAAAAGTGAAACATCATCACAGTAACTGAGAGTCAATTATTAACACTGGGTAGTCATCTTTGCCAATTGGTAATCATTCTTTAGTATATTTACTATCAGATTTTTCCATTTTGCTCAGAACTTATGTCAGAATGACCAGACTATAATCAGTCAGACTGTATATACACTTGTCCTTTCAGACTAGTGCCATTATGCCATAACTTTTCCTGTCTTCTAGACTTTTCTTCAAGTTTTCACCAGCAGCAGTGAATATCAGCAATCTTTTGGCCAACTAGAAGGCAGAGTCTTGGGTGCACGTTATCTGGGGTATATGTATACACACAGGGCTTTTTGAAAATCTTTATAAAATGTTTTTGTCATAGAAAATACTCTCTCTACTGTTTGCATTCAGTAAACAAGAAAATACGGTACTTTCTCATCCTGATTCATTCTATAGAATCAGCATATTTTAAAACAACTGAAAACAAAAACAGCTCCCATTAATACAGAAGTAAATCGAGTGCTTCTATACAAAACAAAAAAAAAAAATCAATTTTGCTGAAGTCTGCAAGAGTCTACCTCCTCAAATATATTTGGCTTAAAAAGCATCCAATGTTCTGCATCTCATAACTGATAGAAACACATCAGAACTAAAGAGGGAGGGAAGTGCCAGATTTTCCTTTGCTAGCTTTGTTTCCATACTTAATTCTATGAATATAGAAGAGCCCACTGCTCCCTTGAACTTATTTTTCATACTTTCATCATTTCTCAAGCAGCTTTCTTCACAGAAATTAACCTTTCAGAACCACTTAATTATTCTTTATATGAACTGCCCTTAGCTTGCTCTGGTTGTGAATAGAGCTAGGTAATTGGAGGGAGGAAGAAAGGGGAATAACTTTCACACAACTGTGAATACCTAAAAGAGACAGGACAGAGAACAGACAGGTAGAAGGTGGTAAGAAAAAAAAAAAAGTAGTGTGTCCTCTATTATCTGTAAAACCATTACTTCAAATCAAATTAAGCCCAAATTATCTTGAGATGGATTAAGTAGCTAGATTAAGTAGTTAAATAAGAGGAAGCGTTTATCAACAAAACATTCGTTTATTCTATTATCACTGCCTTTTCTTACAAAGCTAAGAATTATCCAGCTAACCCATATTTTATTTAGTCCATTTACTGTTCAGTTTGCCATTTTAAACCATTAACACATCTTGTTCTACTCCCTCCAGGTGTTAGGAATGTACAGTACAGAAAAAGGCTATATTAAACTGATGCAAGCAGGAACAGCCTAGCATTGCAGCTCTAGTAATTTACTACAGCAGTGTATACAAGAGGAAACAGATAGTTGGCATTAAGGGTGTCATTTATTAAAGATGTTTTGCTTACATTTTAAGGCAGACCAAGAACAGGTGCTTCACCCCAATACAGTGGATTTTTATATACAAAAATTTATTCTTGGAGTAGTATTTAAGTTCATTTTTGTACATGTGCATACACAGAGGGGATTAAGGATGGACAGGGTTAATAAAGAAATTATTTCTAGCCTGTACACTTTCCACTGCTCTCCAGAGTCTCCTGATAAGAGCCAGAAGCCTGCAGAAAAGCAAGGCTTAGCAAAATGAAAGACATTTAAAAACCCAGCCCCACCACACTCCAGCATACCCTACCCACACACTCCAGAATTGTACATAACTAGGCAGCTGCACCAAAGCAGCTATTTGCCACCTAACCCTGTTTCTTAGCACAGGAGGGTGGAGAAGAAATACTTCAAGTTACACACAGATTACTGTACAGGTGCATTACAACTCTACTGCATAACACTATGATGGCTTAACTTCTCCAGGATACTTGTCCCTTTAGCAGGCTGTGCCTCAGAAGCTAACCTGGTGTCACCACATTCCACAAGGTTTGTGCACGTTTGCAGAAGCAGACAGGAAGGAAATTCAATAAGCTTGTTTTCCCCATCCATCTTTTCAGCAAGAGAGACAGCACTATTTCATGTGGCAATTATAACATTGTATTTCACCAACAGAAAAGGTTACTTCTCTATTTTGCTCCAAGGACCAACTGGCCACTGCCGCAGATTCAGCAACAGCAGCAAGACTTTACCTGGAAGAGTGTGCGTTCACAGATGTCTCAGCAGTTTTCTCTCTCTTCACCTCCCCACACTTCTCTCCATTTGCCGGAGAGGGGAAGCGATGGGGACAGAAGAGACAGCAGTTTCCCAAGACTGGGGTGACTGACATTTGGCTACATCAGTTATGGTACCAGATAGTAAGGCCCCAAGGCCAGGTTGAAAAACATCTACCGCTCTACTACCAATGACAGCATCTGCCTTTGTAACGCAGACTTCAAGTGCTAACCTAACGGGATGGCACCAGTGTTCTGGTAGTGGACAGGAATAAGGCTGGATACACAGGTGCCATTGGGAACTTTGGTTTATTCAGCAGAAGTATTTCCTAAGTCTACTTGACAGACAGAGGGACATTTCTTGATACTACCAAGAGGCTCACAAAACATTTACTTTAAAATTGGAAGGCTAGGGCATATTGTTTGAACAGCTTTATGCAGCTGCCTAAAGAGAGACCTTAGAGGTTGGTATGTGCTTTTAAAGTCCTGGCAGAGAGTATGTTTTGCAGAGCACTGGGCACAGCATTTTTTGTTTGAGATCAAATGAAGCTCTAAAATAGCTGGCAACACATACATACGTGTCTTGCGCGCTCTCTGGCTTTATACACATACTATCTTCAGGCCACCATTAGTGGCATTACAGAATCATGGAATCATTCAGGTTGGAAAAAATCCTTCAGATCATCCAGTCCAACTGTTAACCTAACACTAACAAGTCCACTACTAAACCATGTACCTAAGTGCCATGCAAGTACCATCTCAGTTAGATCTTAGGACCAGAGCTCTTCACCATTCCTTCTTCACATTTGGTTTCCACATGCTCACAAGCAACAGTAAACCTCTTCAGCTTATCAAGGATAAGCTCACTACTAGACAGGAGTCTCCCTACTTCCGTTTACCAACCTTGAAAAGGCCTTCAAACTGTTGGGTACAAGTTCTGTCCTTTATCTGTGTTTTTCACCCTTAATCCCTAGAAGTCAGAGCATGAGGTAATATTTGTATTCCTTTATCTCTCCATCCACTACCATGCAAAAAGTAGCGGATGGAAAGATAAAAAAAGAGCTGGAGCAAGTCCAGCTTTACTTGTTTAGCTCCCATAGAAAATACCTTAAGTCTTCCCTGTGGAATTAAGTTCAGCCTCCGGAAGGCATAGCATTAAAATTATCTTAACTCTACAACTAGTATCAGCAATTCTACAGCAATAATATTATTTTAGAAGTACATTTCCAACAGCATAGAAGAACTACTATTTAAAAGGCTTTTCTTCCTAACAACATGTGTCGTAGCATGTTTGCATCGACAAACTATCAGAATGAGAATGCAGCAAATATCATGTTGCATATACATTATCAAGATTCATTGGCAAATAAGACTTCACCAGTTTGGAAGAACAGTGTATGCACATCTCAGGAGAAGTCTGCCAACATGAACACTAAGAATTCATAATAGAGACAGCAAATTTCCATAAGGAAGTCACACTTCTTAAACTTACATGTATTAGCAACAGAAAATTGGCCAGGAGAACTGCTGGGATAGCACGAAATTTTGGCCTCAGTTGGGAATGCAGTGTATGAGACGAAATAAGCGGTGCATCCAGTAGGGGATCATCTTCCAAACTCTGTGTTATTTCCAAGGAACCCTGGAACAGAAGGCGGGGGGGGGGGGGGGCAAAGAGCAATAACAGGTAAGCTCCAAAAGTAAAGTACAAAGTTTGAGCAATTTCCTATTAGCAAATCAAGCTTTGGGGTAAAAAAACCAAACTAGGTCAGTATCTTGAGACAAGCTCTTAAGTTCTAGGTAAACTCTCATCACATCTTTACTAAGAACTCTGTCCCTGAGGAATCTGACACTAATCTACCTCCCAGCATCACACTGAGTCTTCAGGAAATTTACTCTTTAAAATGTATTAAAAGTATTTGAGCATCACTGCTGAGAGGCCACATGTATTAGTATGTTTACATGAAAATATGGAAAAAGTGACAATTAAAGTCTCTCTCCCATATTTTATACAGATACTGCAAAAATCCCTGCTATTCTTACTTCCATCCAGCTACAGTTAGAAGCAATAAAGTCAGCTGCAGTGTACCAGCAACAGTTTCAAGTGATTCAGATCCTGACACGTCAAAACACCTGCAGCAGTAGTTCAAACTGAAGCCAGGCAAGAAAGAAGCAGTTCACGGGGGAAGAAGATGCTACCAAGTGCTGGGCAAGGCACGCTCTGGTTTTACTAGAGAGCATGCAGCCCTTACTTGTCGTGTTAGCACCAAATATTGGGGCTATGACTTTACATTCAACTCAGATGTTCCAGCTATCTAAGTTTCTAGAAGTACATCTTTGGATTGCCCCCCCCCTTTTTTTTTTTTTTAAAGTAAAAAGTAAAACTAAGACTGGGGAATGGGTGGAGGGGAAAAACCTTTCTTTGTAGACATGGAACTTGCCTCAGTGGTCTACATTTCTCTTCCTTCCAGGCCAGGACACAGTCATTCAATACACCTTAAGCTAAACATACACAGCCACCATGAATGTTCAAACTGCTCAAGTTTCCCTCTTAGCATCCTGCTGGGTCCCATGCTATGACTGGCTTGCTTCAAAAGATAAAGAAACTCAAGTTTTGACTGCTCTTCTCCTGAGTGATATCAGCCACAGCCCAGAAGAAGACAAGAGCAGACACTTCTGACTATGAAGAGAGACATGCCAGCGTTTGCGGGGATATTGAATGTTTTTGAACTGAGGACTTCTCCTTGCCATGACAGAAAGCACCATAAGCCTCAAGACAGTGAGGCATGTCATTCTTCTTAGCCATTAGCACAAGATAGAGATAAAGAAGTTTTGGGATTAGACCTAGGTTTACACTTGCTATTGACTGTGACAATATAGATTGGCTCCCCAGTGTTATGTCACCTACTGGCAGCTGCCTACAGCTAAGGAACTAGTCATCAAGAGTTATTTCAGTCAGCAGTTTTATTTTAGTACTGTGAATGCTACACTTGCCGAACCGTAGAAGAGTGTTAACAGGCCTCTCACCTATTTGATACCTTTCAATTAGCCTAGTCTTTGACTGCAAAAAACCTTGCCGAAATATCTGCCTGCTAAGATGACCTTTTACTGCAGACCTAAAGGTTTACAAATGGCACTTCTCTTATGTCACTGATATAAAATTCAGAAGCAAGAATACAAAGATGCCCTCTTGTCCCTCATCTCCCATTTTTCAAGGGCCAGGTATAGTTTTAAGCTCTGAAAGCAAGCGTGCAGGACCAGCACTCCAGTAGCCAAGACATCTTGCCTCATTCCTCCACAACACAGAATTAACAGCAGAGCTAACAGCTCACACCTCCCACAAAGACAGGGATCCTCCTTAGACCAGTATCCTTTGTCTCATGGGAATAGGTGAACTCATCACTTCTGCAGTACCAGGAGCAATCAGCCCACTCCTTCACAGATAGAGCTTTATCAGAACACAGAATCATAGAATTGTCTAGGTTGGAAGGGACCTTTAAGATCATCCAAGTGCAACCACTAACATAGCACTGCCAAAAAACCCCACTAAACCATGTCACTAAGCACCACATCTACACATCTTTTAAGTACTTCCAGGGATGGTGATTCTACCATTTCCCCAGGCAGCCTGTTCCAATGCTTGATAGCCCTTTCAGTGGAGAAGTTGTGGAGAAATTTTTCCTAATATCCAGTCTAAACCTCCCCTGACACAACTTGAGGCCATCTCCTCTTTTCCTATCTCTTGTTACTTGGGAGAAGAGACAGACCCCCATCTCACTACAACCTCCTTTCAGGTAGTTGTAGAGAGCAATAAGGTCTCCCCTCAGCCTCCTCTTCTCCAGGCTAAACAACCCCAGCTCCCTCAGCCGCTCCTCATCAGACTTATTCTCCAGACCCCTCACCAGCTTTGTTGCCCTTCTCCAGACATGCTCCAGCACCTCAGTGTCGTTCTTGTAGTGAGGGGCCCAAAACTGAACACAGTATTCAAGGTGCAGCCTCACCTGTGCCGAGTACAGGAGGACAATCACTTCCCTAGTCCTGCTGGCCACACTATTGCCGATACAGGCCAGGATGCTGTTGGCCTTCTTGGCCACCTGGGCACATATTTGTCCATGTTACTTATTGCAAGACCAACTACAATTCATCTTTGCATCCTGAAACATAGCTAGCATTAGGAAGCATGGGGCGACAAAACCTCCCTGAGCAGGTATTATTACAGGCAACGTAGGGAGGAGGGGAATTAAAGCAAGAGAGACGATGATGCCATGCAGTCACTCTGACATTAAGAAAACCTAGTAAGTGTCCTAATTAGATAAAACACAGGCTTCATTTAATTACCATGTGCTAAAGCCACAGCTATTGGAAGCCAAAACGCCTTAAAAAAATGGGCCCTCTGTTAGGCCCTGATGTTCCCACGAGCACAGGGTATGGCTCCAGCCTCCGGGCTCCCTGACCCGCTTCCAGCCTGTGACCGCCCCCGCGGCGGCCCAGCACCAGGAGGAGGAGACGGAGGAGGAAGGCAGGCCGGACCAGGCAGACCCACAGCCAGCCCTGCCCGCCCGGGCTGCCAGCTGGGGAAACACCCAAATCCATAGAGAAACGCCGCGGCCCCGCCAGCTCGCAGCGGGTAAACCAGAGACTACGCTCACGGCACCTGCCTGCGGGAAAAAATAACCCAGAACTAAACAAGCTACACGCGCAACCTCAATTCAATTAACGACCTCAATTAAAAAACACCCCCCCACACCCGTCTCGGTTACTGGGGGAAGGGTATTTCAAGCGCGGCTGCGGAAGGGCAGCGTCCGGTGCCCGCCAGCAGCGCGGGGGGCGGCCCGGCCGGGGAGCGGCCCCGGCGGCCTCTGCGCTTCCAAAACCGCCATTTACGAGAGGCCTCGGCCGCCGCCCCGCCCCCCCCGGAAGAAGAAGAGGAAGAGGAGGAAGCCTCCGGCGCCCCATACAGAAAACAGAGGGAAGGAAGAGACGGAACGGAAAGCGAGGGCCTCCCCCGCAGCAGCGCCCACCGTGCTCGGCCAGCAGCCTGGCCGCCCGCCCCGGGAGGAACCGCCGCTGCCGCCCCAGTCCCGCACTCACGTTGTCCAGGTCCTGCCGCCGCCTCCCCCCCGCCGTCAGCGCCATCTCCGCTTGCCCCCCACACCGCCGCCCCGCCTGTACTTAACCAGCGGCCCGACCGCCGCCTGGCGCAGGCCCCGCCCCGCCTTTAGCGGCCCCGGCCACTATTGGGCCCGAGCCGCGCCGCAGCGCCGGCCCCGGGGCGGGG
Organism: Rissa tridactyla; assembly: GCF_028500815.1. NCBI lineage: Eukaryota > Metazoa > Chordata > Aves > Charadriiformes > Laridae > Rissa > Rissa tridactyla. The sequence continues at coordinate 43,832,843 of NC_071470.1, read as the reverse complement.
CGGGGCCGCAGCCGGCGGGTGGGCGGGTGCAGCCGCAGAGGGGCCGCAGCCGCGAATGGGGTTCGTGGTGTGTCCCTTTGTGGGTCCGGACTGGCCCGGGCCGTGTTTGTTGCCCAAGGGATGAGGACTTGCCACCTCACGGAGCGGGCCCTGCAAGCCAGCAGCCGGGGTCCGAACTTGTGTCCCCCGAGCCCGCCCCGGGGTGTCGCTCCCTCCCTCGGGGAGGCTCGGTCCCGTGGGCTCAGCAGCCCGGGGCTGAATTTCAAAGCGGGGCTAGTTAATGCAGGCCCAGGGCTGGTGTCCCTGGGAGGCAGGTGGCTCAGGTGACATCGCGGGGGGAGGGGGGCACGTAAGTGGGAGTGCAGAGCTGCAGGTGGCTACCAAAAGTGTCGCTTTCAGCTTGCTCTGCGGAGTATCTTGCCATCGCCAACAATTTGTCTTGCAGGAACTTCTCGAGGCAAGGACAGAGTCTCTGCACTTAATTATTTCCAGTGGATCTTCTCCATGAGCGTGCCCAAGTTGCCCCTTCAGGCCGTGGAAAGTTTTAGCATGCACAAGGCACATAGTAAGTCATGAAAGATGTTTCTGGCCTGTTTGTATATTCTGTGAAGAAACACATTTTCTTTAAAACCTGCCCACTGCTAATTTCATTTTATAACTCTCTGTTCTTGAGAGAGACTATGGCCACTTTTGGTGTCCATGATACTCACTTTATGGATGTCTGTCTTATTACTCCTTCAGACCCTTTTGTATGCCAAATACTCCTGGATCGCTCCAGTTATTCTGTGGTAATCTTCATTAGTTTATCCGACTTCTTCTGAAATGGGAGCGATCGGGATGACACAGTGTTAAGCGTGGGCATAGTATGAGTTTACAAAGCAGCATATTTATTATCTGTTGTGTGCTCTGTTCATCTGCGAATGTTTCTTAACCTTCTGTTTGCTTTATGAGACCATCCCTGAGCCCTGGGCTGATGTTGGTGAGGACACCGAAGAAGATCAAAGCTGTACCAGGGGCTTGAAAGACAACAAGGTAGTATCATCTCTAGGTTGGAATTGTTGTTCGTGTGCTATTTAAGAGAAGCCAGGGCTGTGACTCTGAAGGGCTGGTGTGGCACTGCCTGTCTTGAAAGAGTGCAGAAGTGCCAGAGGTGAAAAGCTGCTTTTGAGTTATGGGCTTCTTCAGGCTGTCCCAAGTTTTTCATCTCTGTTTCTGTGACTTCTCTTGGGTATCTTTTTGTAGAAAAATACCCAACTGAAACTTCCCACACAGAGTATTTACATTTGTAACTTGCACTCATTTGTTCTTGTTTTACAGAGATACACATATTTAACGACCTGAGCGGCTGCCTTAAATGAAAAACAAGCCTTAAACTTGCTGTTTTCAGTAAGATTAAGTCCAGCTCCTGTGATAAGAGCCAGCTCAGTTCCACTTTCTCAGCCCACATGTTCTCTTTTCCTCTTCCTTACTGTGCTTCCTCTTTTTTCCTTCCTCACAAGAACACAAATCCTACTGATCAGCAACTAGAGGACAAAGTTTTCCTGTGACAGTGAAGTGACGCCACAATTCACTGGCTGCTGTTCAAGTAAGTGGCATTACTTTTGTAAGGTGTTCTGCCTTGCCAAGTAGTTAGCTTGGCAAGCGTGGTCTGCATCTACACAGATCCAGTAAACATCAAAGATATTGCTGGCTCAATAGATCAGTCTGAAACTCGATTGTGCCATTTTTTATGAGGATGCTGTGTGACTGCCAGAACTTCCCATTTCTTCGTGTAACTGTACAACTTACCTGCATGGTGCCTTTGTCTGAGCTCTTGCTCAGCTTGAAAAGCGTGAAGACTTTACCTTTTGTTTGTTCTGCAAGGAGCAACAATGTCTGTGTTCTGGTTAACACATCTGTTCTGGAATAACCAGAAATGCTAGTGTGCAGTGTGTTGTACCTAGTTACACAGCCAAGAAGCTAATAGCAGTGCCAGTTAATGACAATGGGTAGAATAATTTTTTAGTATAAATAAATCTATATTGATTTAATAATACTTTGTAGCAGTTTCTTTTAAAAAAACACCTTAAAATAGAATTAAACTTTTTGAAGAAATAAAATAAGAACCACTTAAGTCTTTTATAAAAAAAGTCATGTCATTTTGTATTGCTTAACTGCTATTGCTTTGATTTATGACCAAATAAAATGCTGAAATGCATATTTATTTCTCTTGTTTCCCCTCATTTTGTTTGCTTGCGTACATGCACACTTACGAATGCACACATGTATTTGTCTGTTAATCTTGGGGGGCTTGGATTCTGAATTTGGCAAGGATGATATTTGAAGGGAAACAGTAGGAGGGAAAGAGATACAATTAAAAAAAAAAACAAACAAAACAACAAAGAAGTGAAAAGAAGTGATTTAGAACAGTTGTTCAAAGAGTTTGGAACCAAGAAGCCTAAAATCAGGGATCTGACTCATCACTTGGACACCCAAGCTCAAGGAACTACATTTTTTATTAGCATAATAATTTCAATTGCGGAAGTACTTTTCCCCCTGTTGCCAGTCTCCATAAAATACTATATGCTAGCTATAATCTTGGTTTTAGCCTGTTTCTTCAGATATCCAGTACAGTCAGGTGAGAAACATATACTTCTACATTATATCAGCAGCACGCTATTTGAAAAGTGAACACAACTGCTAAGTAGTTGTCATTTCTCTGTGCTTGTTCAGAAACAATTTTCTAACAATCTCTGTTCAGAGATTTAGAAATTTGGTCTAATGTATATTTATAAAACACATCTGTTCAGTGGCTTGCATGTATATATCCAGTGTGCGTGATACATGCCATTAGGCAAGTGTTTGAGATAAAATCAAACAAATGAATTCTTCTAACTGTAGTTTTAGAATTCTAAAGTCCCAGGAAGTTTACATTTACCAGCACTCATTTGAATATGTATAATTTTATATAGATCGTAAGTATTGTTTCTACCAAATGGAAAATTAAGTGTTCTCGACAGGTTACTGAGGAGTACAGTTGGGGAAAAATTGCAAGTTTAAATGTTCAAAAAGCATAAATATTTACTGTACACAACACCAGTTAGCATTTTTTAGAAATATGCGACTGACAATTTCAACCGATTTACCTAAAACGTGTATATAATCTTAACAGAAGTTGTCTACTCTTGTTCTTAGTAGAACACCCAATCTGTGCTTTGGTTTTGATATATTGATTTAATTACTAGATTCATAGGTAATTTTTATAGCGAGATGTTTTAATGATGTAAGCAAGGTTTTAATGCAGTAAGATTCTCTTCTGCCCAGTTCCTCTTCCATCTTCTGGCAAATTCTGCAGACATTGTCGTTTTAGTGCATGGGACTTGAAAGCCTCTTCCTGAGGGATGAACCAGTGCTGGGGAGTCTAAAACAGATTAAGATATGGCCTGTTCTGAAATTACTTCCTCTGCAGCTCCATCAGTAATGATGAAGGTATCTGATAAGGGCAAGGTAAAAAGATGTGGTATGGTCCAACAATGCCGTGCTATGATGTCCTTATTTGCTGTCTGCCCTTAAGGAAAGCTAGTGTAGATTAGATAGCCAGGATTAAATCCTATACTCACACATAACCTTTTCCATATCAGTAATAATTACAATATTTGGGGACTAACTTTCACAATTGTATCCTCACAAAGAGGCCTAATATCTACTTTTCTTCCTCTCAGTTTTATTTAAAATTTGGCATGAATGGAAACGGAATTGGGCTCACAACCTTTTTAAACTTCAGCTATAAGGTGTAATTATTATTACTGTTTCTTATTCATATTGCAGGTACAATTAGTACTTAAACTGTATGCAGCTCTATGTAAAGAATACAGTCTTTGCTCCGTGCGTATGGGGTTGTGACAGATCCCAGCATGACTGAAAATACAAATGGGAACTGAAAAGGTAAAAATATCAGTAAAGACAATTTTATTTGCATGAATTGGTTGTAATAGTCCTGACAGTCATACTGCAGTAAGCGCAATCTATATTCTAGCCTTAAATTACTGACACTTCACGGGTACTTGTTTTATTTTAAGCTTCTGTACGTTTTTAAGATCCTGTGGAGATACAAAAACAGTTCACTGCTGAATACGTTTAAAATAAAGGGACCTTTCTCTCCATCTATAGTTTCAGATTTTCACATCATGCAAGTGTCAGCTTTTTGTGGTGAACAGTGTGGGACTGTTTAGACACGGTAATTGTGTCATCAGAAACTGCCACTTGCCATGAAGCTTTGGCTTCATAAATAAAATGCCCATTGAAAATTCTGTGGCCTTTAAATGCAAACTATTGAGAAGAGAAGACCATAACACTGGTATTAATAAAAACTCTTTCAGAAAGTCTTTCACCAATTAATAGACAAATTTGAATGCTGGATGCTTAGTGTGGCCATTGCTTAATTCAGCTAATCTATTAGTACAAATCATTTAGTAAAATGTCCCGTGTGTCCAGAATGAAGTCCAAAGATAGGGCTGATGAAAATAGGTAGGTAAAAGTTAATACAGCTGCAGGGAGAGAATTTGGACTGCTTAATGCAGGCGAGAGAGAGGATGTAATGGAACAATGAATGGAAGAATTGTGAATAACAGAATGGGCACTCCAGATTACTTTTTTAATTCTACTGCATTTCCAGCTATATTCAACAGCAAATAAATTGAGGTTAAAGAAGTGATACAGCTCTTGATTTCATATTTATTTTTAGAAACATACACTAGAAGTATAAATCAGACTTCGAAACAGTATCATAATGTATCTTACTTTGCACTAAAGATGAGTTTTAGGGTTTTAAATGGTTTACAGCTTAAGCAAATGCCTAATTTGCAGAGTGATTTCTAACTATGGGTTTTATCACTTTCTTCTGATTTTTCAAAATCACATTTCTGTTTATATTTTATTATAAAGCCATCACAATATGACAAACATTTACTATATAAAAGGAAATGCAGAGCTGTTTCTGAAAATATTTGTGTTTAGATTACATACCATCTAGTGTGATTTTCATTGAAAAAGAGGAATGTTTGAGATAATTTGCCTCAAGAAAACAACCCATGCAATTAAAATAAAGACAGAGGATAATATTTCAAGGAAAAATTAGGATTTCCCCCCCTACAGCTTTTTTTCCATTTTCTAAGTATTTTGTCTGAAAATTCTAAAATGAACCTGTCAACAATTTGCTTGCATAACTTTTTAGGCTGTGTGGTTAAGTATTAGCATTCTGACAGGGTATATAGATTCTTTTAAATATTTTACATTCTGAGGATACCTGCTTTTTCCCTGGTATATTAGTCCAGATCACAATGTTCTTCTTTTGCATAGAAAAATTGTACTCCAGTAACACCATAATAAACTATTTTATGAGCATCTGCTTGTACCAGAATTATTGGACTAACCCTTGACAAACTTTTATCATTGAATTAAGTTTCCCCTTCATTTTTCTTTATGTAATAGGAGTCAACTTTTACTAGACGTTCTGCATAGTTAAATGTACTGATCCTGAGCTCTTTTCTCAATCTTTACAATGAGTTTGCAATACGTTCTAGTCTTTTTTACAAAAAAAAAAATAATTGTTTGTTATGGTTGGAGAAAACCCATAACAATGTATCGTCGTTTAGACAATTATTCTATCACCTGATGACCCCTCCCCACCCAGAAAGGGGAATCGGGGAAAGCAAGGAAAACACAAGGGTTGAAATATAAATAGATTTAATAGAATAAGACTAAATAACAATAATACTAAAGAACCAGTATTAATCCCGATACTAATATAAGATACACAAGAATTATACTCAGCCAATTCTATCAGTAGGAAGCTGTGCAGGAAGTGGAGTTTTCCCCAGCATTAGAAGAGAAATTAGTCCTGTGTCACTCAACCCAGGACATTATTCCAAACGAGGATTTACTAAATTTCTTGAATAGCAGCATGATATGTTTTTCATTTTCGATGAACAATTGTCTGTGTAAAACTATATGCAGTAACTACACCTATGTGATTGTTATTGCTATGATTCCCTGAATATAAACTTCTAATATGTTAATGTCTTTGATTTCATTGTCTTTTTGTACAACAAAAGAATTTGTACAATGTATGAACTATATCCCACTTGCTCTTTCCCAGTCTACATCATTTTTGATCTTCACTGAGTGTCCCCTCAAGTGCTGTAGACTCTGCAAATACTGATCCTCGTCTTATTCATATACATATGAAACAATATATATTCCGATTGATTCTTTCAGCATACTCTGTCACTTTTCGCAGTCTAAATTGCTCCCAATTACTGTTCTTAGGCAAGCTCTCTCTATGCATGACTAGATGCATAGTGGTGAGTTTACCTATTCTTTTGCTATAGGCCAATCATAGATAACCAAGAACTGTTGAAATTAATAGAATTTCTCTGTACAGTTGTGCATTCAGTAAGCACTAGATGGCAGTATATCAATTTTTAAAATGTAATGTTAGTTAATTAGCTGTACCTGTTTTCTTCTCAGAAAAATGTAATAGTGGATTGAATTGGTTAGGACTATCTTATAATACTGCTGTTAGAGTAGAGAATAATTACGATGGAGCAGAAATACATTGGCTTTGATGGACTTGCACTGAGAGATACTATAACTTACACAAAAACTGTGCAGAACTTACTTCGGTAAGGTATCACGCTGTTGAAGGGTGGAGCTCCATCATCAGCTTTGCCTGCAGCTGATTGGGATGGTCCAGCTTTCCCCGAGAAATCCCTGCTGCAGGTTTCTGCTGCTACCTTTGCATCGTGTCTAAGTCGTTGCACGGATACAAGGTGAAATCTAGTAATTTTTGATGGGTTTTCTGATGGTTCAGTGAATGTAAACCACTCAGTATAGAGACCTGATTGCCTTATCCAGTGTGCAGGAAGCAACACAAGTCTACAGGTATGAGAGTAGGAGTTGGCCTACCTCTTCATGGTCATCTCAACAATACACCATATGTGAAATTCAAAGCTTCGCAGCACTGAGCCTCAGATCTGTTCATCAAGATCTCTACTTTGTGCCTGAGTAATTTGCAGTACTAATATGAATCAAAGCCGTGACCTACGCTTGCTTCCACCCATAATGCTTGCTTGAACTAGGACTTCCTTTTTCCATGGCACTAAAATCAATTTGTAATCTGTGGGAACGCTGCACTGTTCAGCACTGACCACAAGGATCTGACTTCTCCGTTGAGCAGAACTCAGAAACTTCATGCTGTTTGCTTTTGAATTGGCCCATCTTTTGCAAGATTAGGATTGGAGTATTTAAAGCCTGTTTACTGGACCGTGTGCCGTAGCAAGTCTCTTTGGAAATTACACCATGTCTGGTTTTGAACACGGAAAAGCCACTTCTTAGTTACTAATTTTCATCGTCATATAAGGTCTGTGAACTCTACAGTGTAAATCTTACTGTTCACCTATTTTTATTAAGTACGCATCATTCTTAGTGCTCCAGCAATTGCTTACACAGAAGAATAGTCCTAGAAGAGATTAAATATTTTTATCTATGCTTAGTTGCATTTAACTGATTTTGGTCACAGTACAATTTATTTTTGATAGCAGCTGCTTTGCTATTCCTTATTTCACATTCCCAATTTACACGTCTAATTTTTTCTCTCTCTGCCTACTCTCCAATACATATTCCTTGGCAATCTGGTCCCTTTTTCAGTCTGCTACATGCACTTTCTTGCTTTTTCTTTTCACAGTACTTTTCAATCTAATTCTTCTCAACTGCATTCATGTTCTTAGCTCAATGGTTCTATGAATCTTTAAATATTCCATTCTTCTGGGGGAAAAAAAAAAGTCTCTTACACCATAGTAAGGCCTTTTAAGATTTGTTAATGATGGATTATCAAGGCTGATATTAGAGCTTAGACAAAAGAATGCAGCAATAGCTAATGTCTTTGTTGACCTCAAGTCCTGCCATGAATTCCACATAGGTCCTTGTGGATCTATTTAGATGCAGGGTCCTTGGTTGTATAAAAGTCTGTTGCTGGATGTTAATGTTACTGGGAGTGAAATGCACGGGGAAAAAATGGATGCGTACCCTGAATGATTTTGGATAAAAACATACTTATTTTTACATACATTTTATACATAGATTACCCACAACTAAATTCAGTAAAATACAAATATGATGGATATATGCTAACAAAATGAGGAAGGACCTTGTTTTTCTGTTTGAAGCAATATCAGTACAGAGAGGTACTTAAGTCTTTAATTCTAGCCCCTTCCTTTCTTCTTCCTTTTTCATTAAAAGAGTCCCAGCCTTAGCAGCATCCTCTCATAAGCATTCTGCCCAAATCATTAAGAAGTTATGACTTCTAATACCTAACAAGAGTAAATGTTCTTACAAGTGAAATCTATTTTTTGACCATGGAGAGGTCTTCCTGACCTGCATTTATCAATTAAAAATACTAGTAAGAACCTATTTCAGTGTTCCCTGTAGCTAAGCCTAATACAGATTTCTTCTAACGCGACCACATCAGCATGGTGCACGATCCCTTAAAGATGCTTATAAGACACTGCACATGCGTGCAGTTACTTTCACTTTTACCAGGATTGCTTACTCCATTTGTAGGACTGGGTAACTTGTGGAACTGTCTTGCTGGAAGGCAGAGCATTTTCAGCGGATGTACATCGCCAATGTATAATATCAGTATTTCTACATCGGTAAAGTACTTCTAGTGTCAATGTACCCGAAGAACCGTACAATTGTTAGTAAACCTCGGCAGCATTCCTTCGGAACTTTCTGAAACAAGTGGGAAAGGACTGAGAGTTGTTACAGGGTCAGCCCTAAACACAATAGGGATTTTTCTCAGCAAATGCAGTGATTTGAATTGCTGCAACAAAAATGGCAGCTGTTTCATCATAGTTAAAAAACTTAGCCTATTTCCTTTCAAAACCGTATATATGTACACACACACATATATAAATCCATTTTTTCTCTAAAAGGTCTTTTCTAAGAAGAGGTAGCGGATCAAGCAGAATGCCGTAAAAAATCCAAACATTGTATTTAAAGAATGTGCTTTCTTATGGTTAGATATACAAGTTATTTTGCTATAAACACATAACGTGTTTTGGATGTAATCAATTTTGTTTCAGCTGTTTATGATTCCTTTCAGGATTGCTAAGGTACAAAGACATATTTTTAGAAAAAAAAAAAATAGAATCCTGCCCTATATTTGATGTTCTGTATCCTAGACGTTACTTCAGCTAATGTTAAACAGTTGGCTCAAACGCCAAGACAACACTGCAAGAAAATGGCAGAAGTCACAGGTTGGAAATGCTTAATGTTCATTTAATGAATGTTATTAAACAGTTCTGCCCTGTTAACAAGGGGCAGAATCTGCCGCTGCCTATGTGCTGGCAGGATCTATATGAGAGTAGTGTACAAAACCCCTTATCAGCTCCTGGACAAGTTTACGTGACTTCATGTGGACAGCACAATGTATTACTAGTAAGACTCACTTAGGTCTTATGGATCAGTAAAAGCTAGGATCCTTGTCTTACAAAGTAACACGTCCAGGACTTTCCTCTGGGGTACAGAAACCTGAAAGTACGCTCTGACAGTCATCACCAGCAAGTCTCTGATCTACCCAGACCAGACCTGCTTATGAACTCAGCTGACGCTGTGAGACACGGAGCCTGCTGAATTTTACACCTCCGTTTCAGAGAGCGGTATTGCTAGCTGGCCCCTTTGGAGCAGACTGCCCCACAAGCAGGTTTTGTTGCATCTTTCAAACCTTTAAAAAGTAGCTTGTCTTCTCTAACACAACCCAGAGGCAAATCTGGTCTCTCGAGCAGAGCCAAATTCAGCAGTTAGGAAGCACAGACAGGCATGGACAATCATGATTATTTGATTTAGAAAAACCTTCAGTGGAAAGCCATTGAAAAAATTTTGAAGTGTTCCCACATCAAACATCACAGGGCAATGAAAGACGATTGGTAAACTGAGAAAACTAAAGCAGCATTTTCCAAATGAGGAGTACTATTAGAGATTGGCAAATGAAATAATAAATTAAAATACATTTAGTTTTAATAACCTGTGATTTTATTAGAAGCATTGATGAAGCTTTTATGTATCCATCTATAATATTCTTCACCCAAAACGCACCCGCCATTTTCTATTTTGACTTCTACTTAAAATGTGCTGTCCTCAAACTCTTCTCACTATTACAAAAATAGTTTTGGTCAGTGAGTAATTTTTTAGTTTTAGATTAACTTGGTCAATGTCAAATCTCTTGTGAAGCAGCATTTTATCTTTACAGATGCTATCACTCCTAAATACGCGAATTGTGTGCAGCTTGCTAAGCACATCTTCCACTACACAGTCTTTAGAGATTCATTACCCATGTAAGTTACTTACCCATGTAAGTAACTTACATGGGTTAAAGGACAGTAAATTCTTTGTGGATGCCCCAAGCCGGAAGTTGCTAAATGTCACATTCTTCATTTTGTTTGTTTGAATTAGTGTTTGAAATAGATCCCTGCCCTGTCTGTGTTTCTTTTTGACATTAAGCCACCATTAAAACATAACTCAAGTACTTAAGGCTCAACATTGATGATTGTATGATAGGAGCTGTTTGGAGCAGCACAGTGCCTGTTTTGCTGGACTGGCTCAGATAAAAGTGGGCAAGATCCCGCAGGTGGCAGTGAACCAGAGGCAGCGTCCCCGGGCTTCATCCTGATGTGCTTTCGGGCTCTGCTTTAGCCCCTTCTCCGAGCTGCGACCACCGGCGCAAGCTGGCGTCCGGCCACCTCCTCGGCCGGCTGGCACGAAGCCACGGACGCCCCTCCACAGGGGTGGGTCTGCTCACACGGGAGAACTGTGACCAAGTTTTACTTATTCTCCCAAAAAGGAAAAGAGATAGCCCTGGCTGCAGGGCCTAGCGCACGTCCACGTCCCCACACGCACCAGTGCCCCATGCCAACCCCCCCAGTGCCGAGGACACCCGGGCTCGGCCGCTCCGTCTGCGGGACGCGCCCTCGGCTCGCAGGTGCCGCTCTGGGGCCCGGCCCGCCGGGAAGGCGGGAGATGCGCACCCGGGTGTCCGAGGACCCAGAAGGGCGCTGCACCCAGGCTCATCCCCCTTCCAAGGACAGGCCTCCTCCAGCGCAGGGGCACGCCTCCGACTCCTAAAGGCCAGGGACGAGCAGCCGCCCGGGCTGTGAGGCTCCGGGGACCCCGGCCGCCGCCTGAGGGCCGCCCGCCCTCCGCGCCTGACATGGGCCGGGCCGGGCGCCCCCTGTCGCCGCGCCTGCGCGCTGCGGGCCCGTCCCCGCCACCGCCCTCCGGCGGGCGGGAACCCGGAAGTGGGCAGCGCCGGCGGCTCCCGGCGGGCCGGCGGGTAGCGGGGGCTCGGCCGGGCGGGCGCAGCCGGCACCCCGCGGCGGGGGCAGCGGCGGCTGGCATGGTGCTGGCGGCAGCGCGCCGCGCCCGCGTTGCACGGAGGAAGTCCGAGCGGAGCCGCGATGGAGATGCTGCTGCCGCCCGTGTGAGTGCGGCGGCGGCGGGGAGGCTGACGGGCTGCTGGAGCCCGCCTGGGCGGCGGCGCGGAGCGGTGCGGAGCGGAGCGCAGCGCTGTGCGGTGCTGGGGGCTGGGGATGCGGAGCCGGGCCCAGCCGCGGAGCTGCCGCTGCGCTCCTCAGCCCGCCTGGCCCGCGGCGCGGCCGGCCCGCCCCGGGCCCCTCGGCACCGGGCGGGCAGTTCTGCCCGCCAGCAGCCACTGCCCCGGCGGGGGGGACGTGGGCCCGGCCGCGGCGGTGCGGGGCAGCGCTGGCGGGAGGGTCGTGTCGGCGAAGCGGCGGGGGGCGGCGGCCGGTGCCCGGCGGGCTGGGGCTGGGGCTGGGGCTCCGCGGGGGCAGCGCGGCCGCCCGGTGGTTGGAGATGCCCCGTCGCGCCGCTGCCGTGCCCGCGTCGGCGGGGCCGGGGGGAGCCGGGCGCTGGGCGCCCGCGGGCGGGCAGGGCTGCTGGCACCCCCCCTTCACCCCGCCGCCTTCCAGCTTGCGGGGAAGGGCTTTCTTATTTTATTTTTTATTTTTTTTTTTCCCTCCTCCCCCTCACTCCTTCTGCTTCCTCCATATGTGGTCCCAAATTACTCCCTGTTTGACTCAGCAGTCATGCTCATCACACTCTCTCGGTTTTCTGGTTTTTTAGTTAAGCATCTTTTTTAGTGGCAGGGCGCTAGGCGAGCCACACAGTTCCAGCTGCACTTCAGATGGGCTCATCCAGTCTTACGTGCTCCAGTTCAGCGTAGCTTTATCCTGCGCCTTCGGGAGGCTGATTTCAGGTACGCTGTGGGTGAGGCTCTCCAGAACAAACCAAAGGGAACCAGTGGCAGACAGCTTTGACCCAACTGGTGAAACGGCGAGAGAGACTGAAGTTAACTCCAGGCAGACTAGCGGTTCTCAAAATAGAAGGCATATGACTGACGGCTTTGTAGGCTTCATTACCTTAAAACAAAATCGTCCTTTGTGACAAGCTAATGAAACTTCAGCAAATGAATTTACGCTTCATAGGAACTCCGCCATCTATTCAGTTGGCTTGGCAGCTCTTTATAGGCAACTCTGGCAGCTTTTTTTCTTGCATATCTGTATGTGATGTGCATATAGTCTGTATAGGTATGCAGATATGTACACATCAGTATCTGATGTATTGGTTTGGGATGTAAAAAGAAGTGTTCTTATCTTGGACTTGATAAGTCAGTGGTATAATTAAAAGCTGGGTCTCTTCTTCACAGTTAGTCTTTGGTGTTTTGAATGTTCCCTGAAGTCGCTGATTTCCATGTATCATTTTTCTGAATGCTGATCACTACATATGTCACATAATTTAGAAGACTAATATTCAGTCTAAAGGAGTTCGCTAGATAGGATGGCTTTTTTTGGCCTCCGTACAGCAGCATGTGTATGTGCTGTGTAATGCGTAACTTGATTTTTTTTCTTTTTCTGACTGATGCAAAATTGCTGTTTGTTACTTGGCCCCTTTCAGCAATGAGTTTTGTAATTTTCAAAATTGGGCATGAAACTTTTGATTCATAGCAGTTTCATGGTACAGTGCAGTAAGTTGGTACTAGTTTGAGTTCTGTAGATGGACCTTACTTCGTTAGCCAGTATTTTACAGAGTTTTAAAATTCCTTTGTTGCTTGATGCTGTTTTGTGTTCTTTTGCTCCAAAACTTTGTTGCTGCTTTTGGAGTCATGAAAAGTAGAGCCGAATACTTTGCTTTACATGTTGTTGTAGTGCACAGAATATAGAGTTCTGTGTTAAAACCTTAAATTAATTTGCCTTGAGTTTTTCATTTAAGCTTCTAGACGTGCCCAAGTAAAAAGTTTTAGGTATGGTAGAAAAGAAGCTGGAATTCTGGGAGTCAACGCACGTCTTCAGTTTGACTATTCTTACCCAAAGCAAGTAGGATTGGGTTTTTATTTGAAATCAGACCTCTGATATACCAGGGTCAGTTACCTCACCAAGTCACTTCAGTGATTTTGTTTATTTCCAGCTTAGAGGTCCAGGAATACCATTACAATAGTGTAGGTGAAAACATCACTGATGCTAAGCATTTTCCAAGTACTGCAACAGTGTAATTTGCCTTTTAAGAATAACATTGTGACTGTAAACACAAAACTCACTGGCCCCACTTGCTGTTTGGACAGTCCTAGTGACTGAGGTGTGTACATAATAATTTTTCTAGAGAGGTTAGTGTCCATAAAACTTGGACATTTCTTATAGAAACAGATAGTTGTAGATAGAGCTAATGACTTTTCACACTACTTCGTTTTTCTCTTGCTATTTTGGGTGTGTTTTTGAGAGTAAGAAAAATTAAGAGGTTGGTCACTTTTGCTTTTCAAAACATTGAGTGGATCTGTAAAACTACCCAGTTTTTCTTAGTCTCATTTAGGTTTCATGCAGCTGGTAGGGAAAGCCTGGACAATTACAGTAGTCACTGTGTGGTCTTCCTGTCAGAGATGAACTAGGAGCTGCATGATCCAGTAAGGGAGGTCCTGGTGGAAGGGCAGAGAGTAGCTCTCGTCTCGCAGGCAGTGAAGGCGTTGAGAGACCGGGGTGGTGGATGTTGCATTCCGCCATTGATTTGTGCATACAACAGGCTAAACATTCCCGAACCACAGCTTCTCCCCTCACTTCAGGGTTTACTGGAAATATTCTACGGCATCATCTCCATGTTTTCCTTAGTGGAGATTATGGTTAGTCCTAAAGTGCCTCTGTTAACCTCACTAGTGTTGCTCACCAACTTATCGCTTCCTCAGGAATTCTACCTACTCCTCCACACTGTTGGTAATAGGGAAACTAAAATTACTTGGAGTAAAGAATAAGTCGAAGTGCAAATCTTCTCCTTCTCCCCAAGATGAAGGTGAAGAAAACAGGAGTGACGGAAATGGACATTAGACATAAGTATTGACTCTCTTTCTTTTTTTTCTCTTTCTTTCCAGATGTACCAAACTTTGCCATCAGAAGCCCTTGGATCTGAAAGATGATAACACTGAAATTCACTGTCCTGTTACAGTAAATCCATGGCACATGAAGAAAGCTTTTAAAGTTATGAATGAATTAAGAAGGTATTACTTCACTGAATACATCTTCCTGGAGTCCGTAGTACATTTTTACTTTCATTTGCATTTATTAAGTTAGTACTAATAGTTTAGTTAGTAAGAACATGCAATTCCAGAAATGTTGCTGATGAGAAGGATTAAATATACTGTGATAGTCATGTGATGACAGCTCTAATGTGTGCAATATGTTTTTGCCCCTCAATCAAAACTAGGTTTATGAGACTTGAAAAATACTTGGAGGTTGTATTTAAGGAGCTACTGATCCTGTCTTGTTTGTAGTTGATCCTGGATAGATGAAAAGTTACTCTTTAATTGAGCCTAAGGCTCCTCGTTTGCCTGTTGTTGATTTTTGTGGTAGGCTGTGAACTGGAAATATGTTAAAATTTTCTAGTCTGGAGACACAGGTCACAATCTAATAAATGTAAACCAACTCACAGTACCCTTTCTTTTCTTAGTTACCTTTTGCTTTCCCCCTGGGAAAAATCAATGAACTCCCAAATCAAACGTTGAAAGTAACTTTTCTCAGTAAAGTTTTTTAAGACCTTGAGTGATACTACCATCAGTTTGAGCAAAACTGTGAGACTGGTGCTGATGCTGTTCTTAGCACCTGTATTGATTTATTTCCTACATATGAGTAGGTGAGATGGTGTTGAAAACTGTGACAGCAGGTAATTAGAGCTCACAACTGAGCTCTGGTAATTAGGACTCACAACTATCACTGACAGTAATTCAGCTTTATAACTAACAGCAACAATGGAGAAATTAAATAAATAAAACACTTTTTTAGCATAGACAATACCAGAGTGCGTGGAAATCCTGTAGTCCTTTGTTATTTCCCATATAAGATTAAAAACTAGAGAGGCTTCACCTGAAAAACAGACAGCAACTGATACCCTATTAAAGTATGCCTCTGCCTTTGATCTTCGCTGTTTCATATGGGTAAATCTTTAATACTATGGTAGATACTGTGATCAGATCAACGTATGTATCTGGCTGTGACAGTTTGTACTGTACTGGAAGATTGGAGAAAAATCATATGCTGACTATAAAAGACTTAAATCCAGCTCAAAGACTCCCATAGTCTGAGGATAATGGGATAAAAGCAGAGACTATTTTTCTAGTATGTTAACAGCCTAGTTACCTTATGCTGGAAGGACTGATGCTTGTTGCTTGACCTTACTTATGCCCGTGGCTTTTTCAAGGATCCCAGTAACCAGCTTCAGTGTCTCAAGGAGTGTCATAGAGCCTGGCTGGAGCCAGTAGCTGTGAATTCGTAAGGCTGAGCAAGAGTTTAGATGAAGAAACGTTTTCCCAGAATGAATCTGACAACAGTTTCAGAAGTCAGAAGCTTTACCTGTGTTTTGTTGTGTTGCGAGTAAAAGATACGTGGTCTTCCAGCAGAGTGCATTGTTGAAGGCTGTGGATTATTTTCAGAATATACTTTAGTTTCCATGGTTACTTAAATTTGAATTGCTGTAGAAGCAATTTGAGCAATTTTGTCTTGCATGTATAAATAGTTAAAGTTGGAACAGGAGAAGTACCAGTCAAACCTTAACTATAGTTCTTATTTAATAAGGTAGTTGAGGCAGCGGTGTTTACTGTTTAAGCTGAGTACAGCTTTTAAAACAGCAAGTGCTAATTAGATGAGACTATAAACATTAATATTTGCATTTATTTGTTTGAAATAATAAACTGAAATATTTTAGTAATGTTTCAGACTTCATTACTCTAAATGAAGACCTAATATTAATCAAGTAAGTGATATTTTCAATTTTATTGACTACATTTTTAAAGTGGTTTCTATCTCAGTTCTTTTCATTAGTGTAGCTTAAACAGGTATTTGCCAGAGGTATACTTTCCAGAAAGTGGATAACTAGTGAAGAAATCATCTGCTTAAGCATCTGAGATACATTGGCTTCTGAGTGCTTAGGTCTGTGAGTTTATATTACATTTTTGGCTGCTGTCAAGTTGCCTGGTTCTTGTTAGCTCATAAAAGGGTTCTTCTGTGCCTTCAAATTTTGACAAATTTGAGTAATTTTGTCCTTGGTAGTTTTTGTCATTTCATTACTCACCATCACCTCAACACTGAGTCAGAGAGATCATTAGGATAGCTAATTAGTTCTTGACATATGAAGAAAATACCCTTTGATGCCTGTCTTTCCTCTTCATTATGATTTGGTTTTATCACAATGGAATTTGACCTTACCTAAATTTGTTAAAATCCTCATTCTTACAAACAAGACTTTACCAAAATCTTTTGGGAATGTGGGTAATGACCTTTCTCTATATAAGTCAATGAAGAATAACCTACAAGCTGGTAAACAGTTCTTGTTCTTAAATCTATACCTTTTTGCCCCCCCCCCCGCTTTTCTTTTCATCATTTCCTTTACCAAGATGGTATACTCCTCGTGCTCTGTTCATTCAGTCACTCTATACAAGCAAATTGATACAATATCACTTGAGAATGTGAGCTTTTCTAAAATAAATTAGTGTGCTCTCATGAAATGAAGGTGCCGAGTTGCTGTGTAAGCCACAAGATGCTTGCAACAGAGTACATGATTAAGTTCATGAGCTTGTTTCTTTACTTAGTAGTTTATTTAGCTTGTTAGCTTTGTAGTAATGCAGAGCATATTCATTCACCTAACGTGATTCCAGGCTGGACTATCTGTAAGTTACTATGTTTAAATATGCGCAATGTAATTAATTACCGGGAGTTTTGCATTGGTGTAATTCTGTTGCTTCTGGCTTTATTGTTATCCTTGGTATTTCTGTGTAGCTAAGTATAAAACTTTTTGTTCCTGTTTTCAGGATAGGTGCAGGTGTCTGAAAAAGCTGGGTATCTGATGACCTCTTATGTGCAGCTTTGTGTTTCAATTTTTGTATAATAAATGTAATGGTTGTTTTCAAGCTCCTCTGAATTGTGTGTTTCATCTGGGTATGGTCATTACCCTACATTATACCTCTTTTTTTTTTGGTAATAAGCATACTGCAGGCTAAACTTCTGAGATATAGATAGTTGCTGTAGTTATTGAGAGCTGAAAGGGGGAGAAATATTCTAAGGTCGGGGTTGCAATGTGTCCCCAAAGGTGAGTTGCAGCCACTGTAGCCTCCACAAGGCCCTCTTACTTGAGACTGTGCTCAAAGAAATTGGATGATTGCAGAAGCTGAGAGATCATGGACTTTTCTTTGGACTGAGGTGGTGATCTGAGCGGTTTGGCTGAGAGCTCTAACTCTTTTGGAGTAAAATGCTCATCCTGGTCTCTGCTACAGTTCTGCATGGTAGTTGCAAAATATGAGCAAGTCTGCACTCTAGCTGCAATATATATTCAGGAAAGGTAAAAAAATAATCTTTTCAAAGTACTGAGGATGGAGATCACTGGATTGATGTACAGCTCTAGCTCTGTCCCTGTGGAATATGTTCTGTTAGATTGTATTTTCCCCTTGTTGCCCTGGCCATTAGCAGTAGCATACAATACACAAAACTACAGGGACAGTGCTAGCATAAGAAGGAAATAAAAGACAAATGTGACTCTGAAGATGCTAGGAAATTGCAGCCTTTTGGTGTTGTGGTGGGTTTTTTTGTTTGGTCCCCCACCCTGCCCTTTCCCTCTAGAAAATTGGATTATGAAAAGTACAAGGTGTGGTGGTTTTCACTGGAAGAAGTATATCCAATAGCCATAAACTGTATTGGAAACACCTGTTTTGGGAATGGTTATAAATGAGATGTTACTTTATTGCAACAGAAGAGGGAGGAAATATGGATTACAGTTGCAAAGGACAAGAATGCAAATAGATGTAATGAAGATAAAAAAAGTCAGACAAGATATGAAGTTAACCATAATAAATTCTAAACTGGTCAGAGTGGAAAAAATAATTGCTGTTGTGTGCATGGGCTGTGTGTGAAAAATGCTTGGAAAACAGTAAATATAGAGATGACCAAGTAGTGATTTTGAGCAATTAAGTAGGCATGGGCTTCCAGCATAATGTGACGCAGGCATCACAATTGAAGTTTGGGTTCTTTGTTACCTGTAAAGTTTCATTTTTTTTAGCTCAATTTTTTAGTGTTTGTGTGTATCAAATTCTTCTTTCTATCACAGTTATTCAAAGAGGCCCAGACTTTGAGTGAGAAGGCTTATAAATTTAGCTGATAGAACTTTTGTTTATTCAATGCAGAAAACTTCGGTGCAAGAAATCACAATTCAGTTGTTTGATTTTTAGAAAGTTCTGTGTACCCAAGCACCATCTGTAATCTGACTGAGTAATAGCCATTTGGTTGTGTAACGCATTTGAAAACAATGCTTCATCAACATTGTCTGCCTGCCTCTTTTGAGGGCACGGGAAAAGAAATTGTGTGTGATATTGTATGCTTTTCTGTTGTAGTTCACTTATGTGAAATTGCCTTCTCTGCTATTTCTAAATAGTCAAAACTTGCTGTGTGATGTGACGATAGTAGCTGAAGACATGGAAATTGCAGCGCATAGAGTTGTGCTAGCCGCCTGCAGCCCCTACTTCCATGCCATGTTTACAGGTACCGAATGTTTCAATACTTACCATGTTCTAATCCAATCCAACTGTACAAAGCACAAAATTAAGTGACTTTTGCTTTTTTAGGTTCTTATCTAATTTTTAGATAAGCCAATAGGAACATTTGGGTTTCCTAATGATTTTTTTTTTTGCAGTCTAAGTTGGGCATATTGGCAACTTATTCTTTGTTAGCGTGATGAGTGCTTTAAAGAGTCTCTTTCGTTTAAACAAATTTATATGTTAAGTATGCTAGGAATATTAGAATTGTCATACCCTTTAAGGCTCTAGTAATCTCACTTGTCCAAAAGAAGGTTGAAATAACATTCATGTAAATTTTGGAGTAAATTATGTCCTTTAACAACTACTGCTGCTGCGTTCTTCAGACCGCAAGTACTCTAGGCTGTTAGTAGATATAAAAGCTTTCTGTGGCATTGGCAGCCTGTAGCTGCAGTGCATGTTTCGGTATTTTTAGGGTAATCCTCTGTGACAGATGTACTCTGCATCATTGCCACAACTTTTCTGTGCAGGCTTGATTCTGCCTGTGCACGCTCCATGCTGGCCCAGTAACTGCTTTGCCACTACAACAGGAATGCTGAGGGCTTGCAAGGCTAAGATAAGTTCAGGTTCACAGGAGGCTCCAGCTGAACTCCTGTACTGTGGGTTTAATTCCATGATGGTTATAAATCGTATTGAAATCATGTGGAATTCGGTGTCAAAGTGAGAATGCTGCTAAATGCATGTTAAAATTAATTTCTGAAGTTTTGTCTGTTCCTTCTCAAATCTCGTGACAGTTTGATAGTTAACGTTGACTGTCTGAAATTAAAAGAATTCTCTGCAACACATTGCTTCTGACCACCAGCTCAGGTGGAGGCAGAAATGTGACTCTTGGCCTGCCAGTATACAAGCAAATTTGAGCTTTAATAACTTTAATGGTATGCAACTGAAGATTAATGAAATTTGAAATGCTATTGTGTCCCGGGGAAGCAGCTGATTGTTCTTGATTTTTATATATAAATATTTTGACACAACCAAAGCTAGCTAGAAGTGGAGTCACTACTAGCAGCAACAATGCTTTAAAATTGCGTGTAAAATTTAATATCTATTCCTCTAGTGGTTCTTCAAGTTTGTGTTTGTGGTTGAGACAAACATTCCAGGTGACTGATACATTCTTCCTTAATTTTTTACTGCTTTCTTTAAAGTTAGAATGAAAACAGCTGCTTCTACAGTTCCTTTTCATCACCTTAGTAACAGAGAAACACAAGCCTCTTACATTAGTTCTGTATTAAAGATTAACTGTCATTGACTGTCACATTGAAAATACTCTTTACTTGGAGTATAAGTTTTATATTATGCTTTCTGTGGCAGACAAGACACTTCTGCTTGCCCTGACATTGATTACCTGTTAGAAGTGCGAGCGCAGCGATGTCTGTGGCCACTCACTAGATGGAATCACTGACACCTTGGGCCTTTCCTTGCTTCAGTCCCTTTTAAAAATTTTTGTTTGTTTTATGTTTTTACATGTCATCTTTGACCCTCGGTGCTGTGGGAAGTGAGAAGTGTTTAACCCATACATCTGTGCCAATATTTGTGTAGTTGGTGAACCAAATGATAGGAGTTTAAATAGAATTCAGCTGTGGCTTCAAGATTTATCAACCGATTTTATACTACTATCATAGGCTGCTTTCAGCAGGGCCCAGCTGTAGTGTTGGTGCACTTCAGTTGTTCAACACAGAAAAAATCCTGAAGTTTATCATGATTTCTATCTCCATGAATCCTGCAATTCACACATCTCAGGTGGATTTGTATTCTTGTCCAGTAATCTGCAAGATCAAATAAGGAAGTTTGATCCCTTAACCAGTTACAACCAAACGGAAAAGGATCTTCCTCCATTCAAAATAAAAGTAGTGACTGAAAAGACAGTAAAAAAATTTGCACTTTTATGCTTCGGGGTTACTTCTTGACTAGAAATTAGAAGCTTATATTTGGACACATGTTTGCAGGTTACTTCCGTCTTTCTCTTGAGTCATTAGGTACTGACTGCTGTGCAGGATGGGGTATGGCGTTAACTGAGATCAAACTCTCTGCCTGGGTGTTTTTTTTTTTGTTTTTTTTTTTTTTTTGTGTTTCCACTTGTTGCAATGGTAGAAGTAGCCATATTAATTAAATACCAGAAAAAGGTACTTCCTTTTAAAGTTAGTAACAATTACAAGTAGAGGGGAAAAGAAACATTAAACATTTGGGACTCTGTTACCAGGAATAATTATTCCTTCTGCATACAGTGAAATTCTTCAGAAATATGTATTTTGACTTTAATTAAATAGGCATAAATGATTAGAGGAAAGGATTATAAAACATCAGTAAAGGGACACTTCAGCGGCTGTAGGGACTGACTTGGAACAAGGTTTAATTTTCTCTTCTGCCAAGGCAGTTATCCTTAGGGAATTACCTGCTCTTTTTGCTTCCATTATCCATTTGTAAAATTCTGTTTAAAAAAAAAAAAAAAAAAAAAAAAAAAGGAAAAAGAAAAGCCTTCCTTACACTACTTTGTGAGGAACCACGTAAGCTTTTTAGATAGCCTTTTTGTAACTTCAGCTCAGCTGGTGCTCTGCTGCTCCTGCTTGGGAGGTTGTATCAGCTCAGTGCTTTGCTTTCTCTTCATGACATGCTTTCCCGTCACTAACAACTCTGTGGAGAGATGGTGGTGCAACTTCCCAGTCAGGAAGAATTCTTCAGGAGGTTGAATTCTAGACAGACTACCTAGCGAGTGAATCTGTGGTTTCCTGCACGTGATCTGTCAAACAAGTCTAGATCACAAGAGGACTGATCTAGAATTGTAGTAAGGCTGCATGTCCGTTTAGCATGAAAGGTAGAAGCAAGTCTTTGTTTTGGATTTTTTGTTTTGCTATGTTCTGCGCTCTGTTGTGAAACAGAGAAGTTGCCTATCTATGGCTCTAGAAGTCTTGACACGAAATCTGAAAACATACCTAATGTGCTTGCAGAATATCAAACTATTCTCCCACACACACAATTTTCCCAAAGGACCACCTCCACAGCAGCTTGCATAATAAATAACTTGCAGCATGCATGCTCTGAAGATCAATAGGTTTAATCTGTGTCAAACTAGAAGTGGAAACTTTGAATACAGGGCCCTGCAGAGAATATGCTGCAATCATTCTTCAAAGGTGTAGGGATATGTTTCAGAAGAGCTGGTGAAAACAGGAGGTTCTGCGGTGGCTGGATTTTGCCGTGTCTGATGTAGTTCATCATCATTGCTTTCTGGAATGCTAGCAACCTGTGCTGCCGTTAAGTAGTAGTACGTTGCTGTAGATGGTCCTCTGCGCTTCCTACTACTTAAAGGGTTGATTTAAAATGCCATTCCTTACCCTTCAAAAAAAAAAAAAAAGGGGGCATGAATAATAATAGATTTCTCAATGATGATCCCTTTGCCAAATGCACTGGATAAAATGCCTTGTTTGGCACCAATCCTGGAGACCACAGGGTAACAAACAATGAAAATGTGTGTACTTCATAAGGAAATATCAACAAAGATAAGCGTCTTCTGATTTGCTTCCCCATCCTGTCTGCTTCTGTTGTTGTATACACTAAACTTGTTACCTCACCAATACCCTTATATCTGGATGCCTAGGGGAAAGAAATAAGAATACGTCCAATATAGAAGTATAAGAAATAGATGTATCCAGAGACTGGGATATACTCTTTCAAAATCAAAGTTGATATACCTGCCAACATAACTGGTGTAATTCATGTTTCTCTTCCCAGTGCGAGTCAATGCAAAAAGGGTTAAAGGTCTGAGATGCACAGGTGTGCGGTTGGTAGTCATGGAGAAGTTTATAGTCATTACTTCAAAATGTGTCTTTGGGCAGAGTTATTTCAGATATAAAGAAAAAGTTGCGTTTTGAGAAACATCATATTTTAGAAGGCGGAAGCTATTTTGCAGGCCTCTCTATGAAGACAAGTTGTGGCATATGGCCAATATGTCAGCCTCCACAAAATGAGATCCATTTTATCTAGTTTGAGTTTTAACTGTTAAATCAGATCTGTAACAGAAGTGAAATTGTTAAGGGAGTAATAAGTAGTCAAGCAAAAAAAATATGTCTGTTAATTCTTCTGTGGGGATATAATTTTTCTTTTTTAAATAAAATGACTACAGACTGCATTTGGTACTCTCCTTCGATTAAGAAGTTAATAAAACTAGAGTATTCTAATAGCTTGCTTTGCCAGCAAAATGTTTTTGTATGCATTTGAAGAGTCTTATTTAGGTCTGATAACAGTATTTTCCTGATATTGTATGCTGGAGAAAATAGGTCGCCTGCAGTAACAGTGTTAACCCAGGTAGCATTCGCATGGTGGTAACAACAAATCTTCCTTTCTTATTGGAGGGAGGAAAGAAAGAAATTGAATTATTATTATTAAAGTTGTTTTACTGTCATAATTGGTCATACACAAATAGTTCTGCTGCTCGCAGGAGCAATTACTATTAAACTTTTACGTATGTGCTGTATTTCTATCTAATTTACTTGACTAATAAACTGTATTTGTAGGTGAGATGAGTGAAAGCCGAGCAAAGAGAGTTCGAATAAAGGAAGTTGATGGCTGGACTCTAAGGATGCTTATTGATTATATTTACACTGCTGAAATTCAAGTTACAGAAGAAAATGTGCAGGTAAGACTGAGAATATTTTCTGCAACAGAAGAGATGTAATGTGCAGAGTCATGTGTTTTGTCAGTGTGGTTCAACTCTGACATGGGAAACCTCATCTGCAAACTGCAGTTTTTTCAGACCTTGTGCTTACAAAGCAAGTGGCCATACCGTTTAAATTCTGGGTCAAATTCAAAGACTATTGAAGTAAATCAAGAGTCAGTTTTGCAACTAAACCTTACATAATACAATAAAATAGATGGTCTACTCTGCCTAAAATTAATGCTGTCAGCCATCTCTGTACCACCCCCTCTCTGATGCTTTAGTGCAATTTACATAAACAAAGTAGATTTGCTCCTAAATGTAAAACCATGTTCTCCAATTAAGCTGTTCTGTTTGTTTTCTTATATATTTTTTTTCTGCTAGCCTGCAGAATAAATTACTTTCTCCTGCTCAGTCTCTGTACCTTGCCAGTGGCCACTTGTGCAGAAATATTTAGGTACTGATGGCATTTTTTTTTTTTTTAATCAACCAATATCTAGCATGAAGGTTTTGCCCATCCCACACAAACAGAGCTAATCAGTTTTTCTAAACAGCTGTACCTTAAACTGGAATTTCAATTAGAATAAAACAAACACAAGCTTAGGAAACATAGCTTCCTGCCCTTAATTTTTTCTAACCACAAATCCTGGAGATGGACAGGGTAGATTTTCCTTCCACTATCTTTTGAGATTCAGCATAGATTTTTCATAAGTTTAAAACTAGTTATGTAACAGGTGATATATTTAATTCTCTTGTTTTTCTTCTTGCTCCTATGACCTTGTTTCTGCTCTTGCCCAATGCCAGTTTACTAGCAGTTATTTTGCTGCTTTTACAGGGGACAAACCCATGTTGCTGTATTTGGCATTGAAAACTTCTGTTGCAATTGTGTATTCTGAAATTAATTGCTTTTATTGGGCATTAGGCTGAAATTAGTAGCTTTTTATTGGCTGCTGAATCCACTTGAGTCACTGCTAGTTTTAGCTATACTTGATTGAAGGCCTAGAAATGAGAAATATTACCAACTTGAAACAAAATATCCTATTACTAAACTTTCCGTATCATAGGTAATACCATAAGTCTTCTGATTCTGCAAGATTAATTTCTTGTCATGTACTTAAGGAATTGTTCAGTTCTGGTCTGATGATAGGTGTACGTAGTGAAAAAGCTGCCTGAAATTGTTGTATCTTGCCAGTTTGGTTTCAGAAATCTTTCAGAAATTGCTTTCATAAATCAGAAATCTTCCATCGCTGTGGAAGACCTTGGGCAAAATCCAGAGGTGTCAGAGATTCCCTAATAGACTTCTTGCTTGACCATGCTGGCTTTTCACCCTTAAAGCAGAATATTCTGTCTTTCTGACACACCTTAATGACCTTAATCTTGTATCTTTCATGCATAATACCGGACTGGACTTAACAGGCAGCCTGCTGTGTTTTGGCTGTAGGTACTGCCTAGGAGGATGCGTTTTAGCCCATCGCTGGCAATACTGACTCTTGAAAAGTCAGCGTTACGTTTCTTCCTCATACAGGACTCATTAAAGGCCAGAGATCTCCAGGTTTAAAGCTCCTGACTCTGATAGGGCTTTCACTTTCACAGCTCCAGATTATCTGTCTGAAGATATATCTGATGATGTTGGGGATGGTAATGAAAATAATGTGGGCTGGTGAGTGGTATTACAAATTTGTGCTTACCTAAGTACTGAGAAGATAGTCAAGCTTTTAAGTGGATTTGGTTTTATTGCAATATAATTGCAGTTTAACGTAGATACTGAATACACTTGTAATATGACTGGTAATGAATGTAAAGCTATTCTTACTCTTGTCATTTTCATCCTTTTGTCATTATTAGTATTAGATATGTACTGTTTATTTGCATTATGGCAGAACCAAACATTATGGATAAAAATGAATGCACTGATGCTAGTGCATTTCCTTAAGTTTGAAAGCCAAGGTGCGAAAATTCTTACTGTACATTTCTGGAAACTTAGAAACCTAGCAGCACAGACTGTAAGGCCGTAGTTAAACCTGTATTCTCTCTATAAAGGTGTTGTATGTTCTTGAGATTAATTCTAGCTCTCAGCTTCTTGTCTATATAACAGGAATAAGTATTGCTAGAAGGTATTGTGAAACTTCGGTAATGGTTAAGGACTTACCTTGTAGGAATACAGAACCATGAAAACCTAAAATGCCATGTAATATTGTGTGTCTATCTTTTTTATATTTCAGCTAATGTGCTAAACTGGAGCTTCATCTTGTAGGTAGCTGGTTATGATTCTTAATCTGATACCCTTCATGGGATTTCAAGTGCATTATGCTGTCTCTTCAGGTTATATATAGTAAGAATTGCTATTGAATTAATTTCTAATTCGTGATACAATATTGGTTTGAAAAGGGCATGAGCGCTTCATGTTTAAGTAATACGGAATTGCTAAGTACTCTTTGGTATTAAAATAGCTACGTTGTATATTTATGAAAACTAATTATAAATGAATACTTAATGTTATAGCCAAGCTCACTCGTCTTTCTCAAGAGGCAGGTAACTATGAGCTTCTTTCGTTAGTATCTTACTTGATCCAGACATGGACAGGAGATTGCTCCCTTAACCATGCGTTCACAACTTCTGAGTAAGAGCCGCTCGTTTCTGCTCCCCACTGTCACATTCTCATGTGTATGTTTTTGGGCAAGGAGGGGGGAGGCGTAGAAAAGTCAGGTGTAATCAATGATTGAAGAGAAAACCACACTGATTTAGTGCATAAAATATCAACATGGGAGGCCTTCAGCACTGGTTGTTATCACTACATTAGTTAAATACAAAAGAACATTTGTTCTTTTCTTCTGTTCTTGGTTCAATAGGTTCCCCCCAGCCCCCAACAGTAAGACAGCTGGTATATCAACATGATGAATGTACTTTCTTGATTTTCTTCTAGTATTTGTCCTTCACTTAGAAGGAGTTATTTTATCATTCATCTCTAATGGCACTCGCTTAGTATAAAGCTACACCAGTGTTTCTGTCATATTTACATATTATGTTGGGTTTTCCTACATTCTGAACTCTTTGCTCTTCCTATTTTTTTCCTTTTTTTTTTTTTCAGAAATGAAATTAAATGTCAGGCTTAATGCAATATCACATTTTTCATGTTTTAAGAAGGGAACATCAAAGTAAACGTTTTCAGAAGGCAAATCAACTTTCTTGCACATCAATTTTCTTTCAATTTCCATATAGGTATTAACTACACACAGTGCACAATGTGGGAGAGTTAGTTACTATAAGAAGCTCATGCGTGAGTAACTCTCCCACACTATGCCGATGCATTTCAGCACATATTTAGTCAGCCTTATACCTAGGGCCTCTACTGGGCACAAATATATCAGAGAAGAAGTTCCTGCAGTTATTTGTGGGCTGTGGATTTGTTATGGGCTTTAGAGGTCAGCTTGATAGATGGTGAGTGGGATGTGACTGGGGTAAACATGGGATAGAATAGGTTGTGTTCCTCTGCGATTCTGCACGACAGTTCTCTGTTCCTGTAGTTGGGCTGGTACAACTGCTTGCCGATCTGTGTTATAAACCACATCACTGGACTTAGGTAAAAAAAACACCACAGCACTCCTTTTCCTTCCCTCGGCATTTTTTTTTTTTGAGTTATTCTTGACTTGGATCACTTCAAAGATCTGGTTTATAACGTGGCCCCGCCAGCTCTTGTGTTCACACAATATTGTCAGTTAGTGTATTGAAGTGTAGGAACCTACACCTGTGTTGGGAGTGGACATTTCCCTACTGCTTGGGGAAAATATTACATGTAGCTTCACTTTGAACCTACCGATAGACATACGGTCTTGCTTTTGGACAAGACGTATGCGTGAGAGAGAGCAGAAGAGGAAATCGCAAATAACAGTATTTTTACAAAGCTCTATCCTGGCATATTTTTGCCTTTGAAGAATTTAGTTGGGTACAACCAATGCAAAGTCCAAAATCCTGAACAGGATCCTTTTTACTATGTATCCTTTTTTGTGTTCATTTTCTGAAATTATTCAAGAACAGTGTTTGCATAGTAATAAGCATATTATAAACACCTGAACGCACAATATATATGCATCTTTCCTTTGTAACACTTACTGTTCTCACAGGTTGCCATCTAAAGTATAATAGGCACGATTCTATTTGTATGGTGTCACGGGGCATGTGCATAAGAGCTGACAGCCCATTTGATTTGAAGTGCTGTCAAAACAAAGTCCGAAAAAACCAGCTGATTCCCTAAGAAATTCTCAAGAAACAAGATCCTCATGTTGTCTAAAGAAAAAAAAGAAAAAAAAAAAAAGCTTTTTAGTAAGGGAGCCTTTCTACAGTGCAATATTTGGTAACATGGGCTTTGACTATTTGTGCTGCACATCATTATCTGTAGGTTCTACTGGTTGAACAATTTTGCAGGGTTGTTGAATCCTGAAAAGTCCTCTAGCTTGAAAATTAAGAGATACCCTGCACCAAAACCCAGAGAAGTCCCACAGCTGATGCAGACAGACATGTGCTTTTCAAGACAGTCAGCTTCTGAATTCTGTTTGTGGCATGACCCACACATGGTTGAATAGGCAGGACTGAGGTTATGTTAAAGGAGCTCAAAGGAAGAAAGAATGGTAGGTTACAAGGAATACCATAAAAGATAATTGTTACTGACTCTCTGAAGTGAAACAGTGACTGAATGTATGTAGTCTTGGCAGAGCATATCTAATTTAACATTGGAGACTTTATAATAATCCTTATGTAGTTTGTTCCAGTTGCTTTAATAACTTTGGTAGCTAAGAAGATACTATCTGGCTTAAGTCTTCTTTGGCCTGTACTAGACCAATTTCTGCTACTTCCTTCTGCTGTCTTGTAAAGCAACTTGTTGCTAGTTTTGCTCTAACAGTCTTTTGTATGGAAAGACTGTTCTCATTCATATAACTCTTTTTTTTTTTTCTTTAGACTGAAGGTCATAGACTTTTCTTTAGAGGCAATGCTTTCTGCTTATGATGTATCATGTGCAGCTTTATGTGGGTGGGACATGTGAAATGATCTCTGTTTAGGGGCTAGCGATTTTTTTTCTGAAACTGTTGTATTACCACACTATCAGATTTGGTAACGAAGTTGTTTTTTTTCCT
Source organism: Rissa tridactyla (assembly GCF_028500815.1). Classification (NCBI taxonomy): domain Eukaryota; kingdom Metazoa; phylum Chordata; class Aves; order Charadriiformes; family Laridae; genus Rissa; species Rissa tridactyla. Next base: position 43,803,901 of record NC_071470.1, on the reverse strand, counting down.
CATGCCTGTGTCTCATGATGGTTTCAGATTCCCTCCTTCAGTACCCTTTCCACCAAGGGTTGGGCACACTAGCTTGCAGGAGTTTAATTAAAAAGGATGTTCAGGATCATGATGGAATTACCAGTGTAACAATTTATGACTACATATCAGCTGAACAGCAGCAGCTATTTGTGTGTGATTTTTAGCTTGAAGAAAATACAAAATGACTTAGTATAAGCCAGTTTGTAAGACTCGTCACTTTACTTAGTATTTGCCAGTCTTTGAGCACTTACACGGTCAAATTACTGTAACTTAAATTCCAGTAATCTTCAGAGGCATACTGTCTTTGTATCTGAGCTGAGAATCAAAATACTCCTTGGAATATTTTGATGCTTGTCAAGCTTTATCCTCAAAAGAAATATTTTGTGTATATGGACTGGTCACTAAACTAACAGTCTTTATATGAGTTAGCAACACTGTGAAGTGTAAAGAACATAAAGCATGTTTTTTGAAACAGTTTCATTTTTAGACACTTAACTTGGAATATTTTTCAAGAGTTTCTAAAGCCTACCAATAGATTATACCTTTGAACACTAAAGCGCATCTCTCTTCCCTTATTGCATCAAAAGATGTCCCTTACGTTTTAGAGGGGTATATTCAGTTTTCTTTACGAACGTAGGAAATTTTCTGGTTTAAATGGGGTAGGTTTTCCACTTCAGCACCGAAGGCTGACTGTCCTTTACAAATGTGTGATTGGGCATCGTAAGAGGAGGGAGTTCATTTCAGTACTTGAACAGAGATGTGCATTCTGTGCGCTGGAAGCGTGCCTGCTGCTGTGTCGGTGGGTGGGAGAGATAAAAGAAATATTTATTCAACTGAACTGAATGCTGTGAAGCTTTCACTGAATCTTATCATACAGTAGGTTCTGTTTTAAATATAATGTGTTATATATATGCATATATATATATATATAAAAAACTGCTTTTGAGACAAAGTAATGCTGAAATTGCTTCCACGGGAACTTGGCTGTTCTCTTTCAGAGAACCTATGAAAGAGGTGCCTGGAAAAAAATGCTACACTTGATTTAGGAATCTAAAAAGGGTAGGAAGGGAATAAGTTTGATATTGATGCATTTGCAGATGTGCCTCTCTAGCCACCTCTTCTTCAAGGACTTTCTGATAATGTGGGAAAGTGAAACAGCTTAAGTGAAAATATATCTTGAAAAGAGGGAGCGCTAGGTAGGCTGGATCTAGGCAATTATAGCCCTGTTGGTCATGATTAATACCTTGCATGTCACCAAGAGACCAACAGGTAATTAATATAGGTCCAGTACCTCCCCAGTAGTGCACTCTACTGAAAAGAAGGGCTCCTTAAGTTGAGTTTATCCTGAATTAATAGCAATCGCTGAATGGTTTTCAAATAGACTATTTTATATGCCCAGCAGTGCAGTTTGGTGATGACAGTATGGGTAATGATAGCAATTTTCCTGGCTAGAAGCAGTCACAATCTTCTAGGAGATGCGGGTACCTTAATAAAACTATTACTGCCGTACCACAGGTTAAATTCAGGCTCATTATGTTTTCAGGCTCGTTGTTGATAAAGGCCTTTTGTTTACTTTTATTTTCTTCTCTTTACTGACCAAAATTGCCTGGTGACAGCATTTAAAAATTATTCTTTAGAGAATATCTCTCCTTCCCACTGAAATTTTCAGTATATTATTTATTAATTGAATACAAGTTTTGAGTTCCTAGATCTACATTTTAAGCCAGTGGGTTTTTCCCCCCACAGTTCTTTGTACAGCTATCCTCTTGCATCTCCACAGTACCTGGACAGCCACCTCTTGCAACTTTTTCGTCTTGGTTTATCTTCCAAAGTATTTCCAGCAATACATGGCCGCTTGCATGTTTGGTGCTGGAGACAGAATCTTGGGCCATGTGAGTGTCCTTCTGAGCTGGTTTCTTGCCAAAGTCGGCATGCTCCTAAAGAAGAATGAAGTTAGGTCAGATAATACCAATGCTATTGAATATAACAGTGATACTTCCTTTTTTTTTTTCCCCTTACCTTCTAGATAACTTTTTTTTTTTGGAGTGAATGAGTTTAAATTGTTTCTCTTACTGTCCTTAAAAAAGTGGAGCAATATTGCACTGAATTCTCTGTCAATAGCTGCAGTAGATTTTTTTTTTTTAAATGAAAATAGCTCTGACTTTAATGTAAAGTTTATAAATATCGACAGCATCTTTTGAGCCGAAATCTGTGAATTTGTATTTCCTGTGATTTAAATTTAACTTGCCAAAAACTCAGCAAAGTATCCTGGCGCAGCATGTAGTTTTTTAGAGAGACTGTTAGGCCAAATCTTCATTAAAACTGTACAGCTATCTTTCAAGCTGTTCATATAGTGCTTTTTTTCTGATCTGATACTAAATTCTGATACCCAAATAATCTCCTCTAAGCTTAACATTTTGGACAGATTTGGCTGACGACAATTGATACAGTTGCTCAAAAATGGATTTTTCTCCCCTTACAATGTTAAATAACATGAAATGTTGAATTGTCATACTGCATAATTTTTCAGCACCATTCAGACAAAACTGGTCTTTGCACTGTGTTCTGATGCCTCCGATGGACACAAATGAAATCTTGTTTTGACATTTTTACCTGTTAAGACTTGATAACCATTTTGCATGCCACACCAGCTCATCATACCTGCCCCTGCAACAGATTTTTTTTTTAGCTGAAGAGCCAATTGTTAAGCAGTATACCTCGGCTTTTTTATTACTTCTGTGAGTTTCCGTAGGTAGAGGATAATTTGTCAAGATACGACTTTTAAAAATGAAGTACAGGTGTATCATTTCTCATCAGGTAAAAGCAGGTTATACAGTGACAGACTAAATTGTCGGCTGCATTAATTTTTAGATGAAATACAGTTGTCAAAAATGAGTAATTAACACTGGTATCTGTAACTGCTGCTTTAAGTATTAGACCGTGCTCTTAGGATCAGGACTAAATTCAGGAATGCCTATAAAAAAAATGTTTCTCCTCTGTCTCAAGAGCACCGAGGCACCTGAAGACTACGTGGTGCATCCCAGTATGCAGAGCTTTACTGATGATTCTCTTCACTGCGGTTCATAGCTTATGCCCTTGTGAGAATGCTTTAGGAAGAGGGGAAGGAGAAAGGCTGAAAGACAGCTGTATATGTAGAGGTCTTAAGGACAAGAGAGTATTTCGACTGATGTTTTCAGCTTTCTAATTGATGTGACAGCGTTATTGTTCCTTTAGTGATATTTTAGGTGATAATTCTTGTAAAACATTTGCAGACAGTTCCCCCCCCGCCCTGCTTCAATATATGGCAAGTAAGATGATAATTATTGAAGGTGACAGGTTACAGTCCTGCTTGGCTTTTAATTCCCTGCTGGGAATTAAAATATTTGTTGTCATCTTCAGCTCTCACATCTTCCACTAGCGGGTGTTTGCTGGACTTGGCTTGATCTTGAAACCTAGAAACCTTTCTTACGCTGTCCACCATCATACTTCAGCTTAGCATCACTTTTTATGCTGCCTGTATGGGGACATAGAACCTTCTGTCCATAAACTCTTTTTTTTTTTTTCTTTGCTAGTAGGTTTCAAGCAACTGTACTAATTCTTGAAAGCATTTTTTCTCTACAAAACGTGTTTTATGTAATAGAGCTATTGAGTGTCAAAAGCTATCGGTGGTTGGTGATCTTATTTCCCTGACACAGATATTATTAAAGGTTTAGGAAGAGACTGAGATCTTTAATGGATCATCTCACAGAGCTGTAAAAATAAACAAGCTTTTGGTCTTTCTGCTTATCTTCATCATGGCTACTAAATTCTGGAAGTTCTTGCAAATCCTGAAGTCATATCCAGAGTCATTCAATTTAACATGGTTTCTAAAACTGGCTCACGGTAATAACTTCGTGATTAAAACTGAATCAACAGCATCAGTTAATCCTGATGTGTGTTGAAACCGCTCTTTACATGGTAATCCAAACTTTAACTGCTATTCTTTTATGCCAGCACAGTTTAAATAATATTAGGGGCTTGCTGACACTGCAGAGAGGTACTTAAATCCAAGCTGACGTGAGTTTCATTACAAATCTTGCTCATAGAAACATGTTTAAGTCTTACTGGGCAAGAATTTAGTGCTGGACTAAACAGCCTTATAGTATACTGTTTGATTGTGTGCTGAAGGAGTACCAGTGAAGTACCACTGTGTTTTGCTTTCGTGCATATTTTATACATTAGGTCTCAAGCAACCATCTGGTTACCTCTTCTGACCTTTCTTTTTTTTTGGTGTTTTTGACAACAGCTTTGAGGATTTTAATAATGTGAGGGCACAACTAATATATGGCTTAGCTGGAGGAGAGACAGTGGCACACTTCTTGAATTTATATGCATTGTAAGACATGTCAGGCAACAGTAAATGATCTAATTTTTCCAGTGAAATAATCCTACTAAGCATTCTTCATTTGCTTATACATGCCTGCCTGTCAGGAGAGCGAGTGTAGGAGGGAAGAGAAAAGAGGAGTGTGATCTTTCTACAGGCATATTTTATTACCAATACAAGCTTCATTAATTTGTGCTTTAAATGAGTAAGCTTCACACAAAAGAGCTGCTGACCAAAATACTAAACAAACAACTTTGTGGGGAAACTTAATATTTTGCTCTCTGTTGTTTTTTAAATGTGTATTGAGTAGGATGTATTTTTCTTAACATATTTTTTTTCCCATAGTGTGTCTTTTATTACTTTAGCCATTATGTATGTGCAAAGTGGAAACTGCCTGTTTTTTGTGGTGCAATATTACTACATGCACTGTAGAACAGATATGGCTACTGCATTGTCACTCCCCTTTCTGTTTGTTTTTCTTAAGACTGAGAAACTGGGGGTTTTGGTTTGGTTGAAGGTGTATTTCAGAGCCTTACACCTGGCTGATAGACATTTGGTGCCTTACTAAAAAAAAAAAAAAAATCCCTTTTCTGATTGGGCTTGCTTGGTGATACGTGGCAGAAGAAAATCATGCTCTGTGCTTCACATGAGGAAAGTGCTGGGAGTTGCTGAATCCAGTGGCCTGATAACAGCAAGGCAGCTGCAACTCTGTGTCCCCGAGCTCCAGCTGGTGGTGAGGCTGAGCGTGTATTTCCAGTAGGTGCACACAGGCACAGCACAGGTACACGCGGCCAGCCACACAGCTCAAAGAAAGCAGACAGGAACACTCAGGTGTTGTCTCGAGCCTGGGCTGTCTTCCTAAAAAGTCTCTTCAACGTGTCTGTTCAACACCTTTTTTGCATTGTGGTGCTAGACCTGGAGCAGACCTTCCCAAATTATGTTTTAAGCCAAGCTGAATAAATACAATTCGTACTTCTTCATTTAGGGATAAAATTCTTCACTGTTCTCTCACCTTGGTTATAGATGGTAAGTTGAAGTTTCGGGAGGTAGGTAGCAAAAGGAATTTGTAGAGAAGGCAACTGCTGTTTCTGTACAGCTGTAGCTTTGGTGGCAGGACCATCAGGACCAGGAGAAACAGATGCTGCACAGATATGGCAACTGCTCTTTCCTAGGTTATTCACATTTTTTACATTCTTGCCTTTTTTTTTCTTTCTTGCCTTTTTCCATTTTCTGAAGATACCTTGCTGATATTTCTCCCTGTCTTCCAAGTGATGTTTTATTCACATTATGCTGGCATTTTCCAACCAATGAATCTTTTTAGAACATATTTTTCTGCTATGGTCTTGCTAAATGGGAGATTCCAGAACTTTGTTCATAAAGAAAATTGGGTAGGCAGAAGGGTATGAGTCTTGTAAGAATGAAAAGATACGTGAACAGAAATTTGAGCCGTTGTACACCAGTTTGTAGTTGCTAAAGAGAAATGCATAAGGGAGAAACAAAACCAAGAATGAGCACAAGAGATAAAGGTGGATCTAAAAGGTGGATCAAAAGATATGAGGAGTGAATTAAAATTGTCCTGAGGCTGTAAAAGACTGTCTTGGACTATCAAATGCCTGAGTGTGTGGGAGGCAGAGAGTCTTGAACTTCTTCTGGAGAGAGACTGTGGTCTTAGGGAAAAATCTATGATTCAGTCCGTATCTCAACATCTTTGTTCCTTCAGAAGATATTTTGCGGGGAGGTAAAAACCACTTGTTTCTGCTTATTTGGAAGAGACACTTCTGGGCAAAGGCGGTGAAGAGGCTTGTAGCTTGGCTGTGTCACCACGGTCTAAGCAAGAGCCAAGGAATGAATCAGAAACTCATGGAGGAGGTGATGGGGTGAGACAGAAGTGGGGTTGAGGCAGGAGTACATTACAGAAGAGATACTGATCTGTAATCCTGCACTTCAGAAGCATGTGATTCTGATTACTGTGGGAGGTGAATGGGAAGTCACTGAGGGATTTAAACAGGCATGTTTAATTTAAATGATAAAAAGAATAAAACACTTTTACTCAGCACTGCAGCTCTAAATATAACAGCTGTTCATTTCCTGCATATTGTTTCTTTAATGAGTGATTTAGGAGAGCGTGTAGGCTGCCATAGCCACGCATGAGCGAGGTGCCAAAAACTAATTAAGGTAGAAAGTCCCAGTTACGCCAACAGACTGTGCAAGGTGCATCCTCTTACAGATCAAGGACAGGATTAAAGAAAGGGTCAAAAGATGAGGCACTGCAGCAAATGAATATCAGACCACTAGGGCAAAAAGGATTTTATAGACATATATGTAAAAAATAATCCTTGTATACGCACAGAGAAGAAACTTTCAAAGTGAGGTGGCTGAGATTGTATAAAAATGTTATATTCTCTAGCTGGCTATTTCTTGCAGGTTTAGCTCACGTTTTAGTAAATCAGTACAATGTCACTAGTGATCCTAAGCATTACAGAGACTATCAAGGTTTGGTTTGTTGGGTTTTTTTTGTTAGTGTCAGGTAACGTAAGGGAGTTCAAACTTTCCCTATGTTTTAGAATTCTACTTGAGTTGTGTGTAGCTCCTAAAAGCCTCCTGTAATTCTTTGAGTGGTCCAGAAATAACCATATCAAAGGCTTTTGAAAGTCAAGTTAGTTATAGTCCCTTCTAGATTGTCACATGATGAGCAATAAATAGATCAAAAATCCCTAGGGAGCACAGGAACAAATAGGAATAAATAGTTGATTTTCACTGTATCAAAATGGTTGTAATGTGTCACAAGCTTCTAAAGAAGGATGGATTTTCTTTAGTTTTGAAAAGTAGGTAGCAAAAGGTGTAGGTGATAAACTGATTTAAGGATTTTTTTCAAGACCAGACAAAAATAGAAAATGTCACTCCTTTCTAGCTAAGCTAGATGTCGGGCTAGCATGACTGCAGCCCAAATTTAATGTTGGAAAGTGTAAAGTAATGCATGAAAAGAAAAACTTGAATTACTCCTACGTATTGCTATGTTTTACATTAACAACTTTTCCTAGAATAGAATAACATACTGTAGTCACCTTAGAAAAACTTCTGCTTATTGTGGAATAGTGACTTTAAAACGGAGTGTGTGGGGAAAAAACAAACAAACAAAAAAACAAACAAAACCCCACAGTTTTCACCTGTGACACTCTGATGGATGGTCTAAAATATGACAGGAATAGCTTGCTTTCAGGAAAGGCTTAAAGCTGTTAAAGGCATGGAAAAGCTATCATTTAAGAGAGGGAGAGAACTCGGGCTTTTTTTAGGTTGACTGTGAGATGACTAAACAAGGACTCTGCTTTTCCTCCCATACCTATTTGTTTTGAAGACTCCATATACCTTTTTAAGGGCCAAAGAGCGAGTTATTTACTTATGCTTAAAGTTAAGCTTTTCTTTCAGATACCTAGAGAGAGGAGTGCACAAAAACATACATGTGCATACATATTACTGTTGTTATTACACTTAATCAGTGGATGCCTAATGAATAGAGCTTGTTGCTGAAAAATGCATGAGAGGAGCTGCTTAGGATGCAGTAGGTGAGCAGCGTGCTTTTCTAGCTGTGCTGGTTGGTTTGGAAATTATTACCTCTGAACCCTGGGTTACCATTAGATAGACACTGTTTCAAAGCAGGTATTGTCACCCCGTAAGGTTTACCTCCGTAATTAGGTGAGAGCATATAAGGTCCAGGTCTGGGCTGGGTTCACCTGTTCTACTTTCTTCCATCCTAGGTTTCTTCTTCCCCTTTTCCTTGGAAGGGGAGAAGACAGACGAAGGGATGGTTCTGATAGTTCAGGACATTCTGTCACAAACCAGCCGCAAACCTGCTTCCAGTGTGGAGGAGATCCCTGCTTGGTTGCAGCAAATCTAGACAGAAGCAGTTCTAAAAAGGGCAAATTTTTTGCCATTTCTTCCTCTCTGTCTTCTAACTCCTCTCCTACTCTTAAAAGAAGCCTGCATCTCTGACCCACCAACCAGAACCGTAGGACCACCACAATCTTTTACTGTGCCTTTTCAAACGCGGAAGGCCAGGCTCTTGTCCTGTTGCAGCCCTTACGTTTATTTACCTGCAAACCATTGGACACTGCCAGTTTTTCGCAAGTGAAATGTGGTTTTAACTAACGAGAAATGCTTTTCTAAAAGTTAAGATGTATCTTTGTGCTTCAAGAGCAAGCTATTCCTTACATTTCAAGGAAATGTTCTCTGTTGTGGCTATTTTACTCCAGACCATGAGGTTTCATGCACCTTTCTCTGATAGTGGATGAAGATGGGTGTTCGTAGCCTACCTGGAATGAATAGGCTATTGCTTTGGTCTAATATGTAGTTACCTCATGAGATTCAACAAGGCCAAATGCAGGGTCCTGTACCTGGGTCAGGGTAACCCCCGGTATCTGTACAGGCTGGGAGATGAAGGGATTGAGAGCAGCCCTGCTGAGAAGTACCCCACCTGAAGTACTGCATCCAGCTCTGGACCCCTCAGCACAGGAAAGACATGGACCTGTTGGAGTGGGTCCAGAGAGGGACACCAAAAAAGATCAGAGGGCTGGAGCACCTCTCCCGTGAGGACAGGCTGAGAACGTTGGGGTTGTTTAGGCTCCAGAGACACCTTACTGCAGCCTTTCAGTACTTAAAGGGAGCTTATAAGAAAGATGGGGGCAGACTTTTTAGCAGGGCCTGTTGCAATAGGACAAGGGGTAATGATTTTTAAACTAAAAGAGGGTAGATTCACACTAGATATAAGGAAGAAACTTTTTACAATGAGGAGGGTGGTCTAGGTTGCCCAGAGAGGTGGTAGATGCCCCATCCCTAGAAACATTCCAGGTCAGGCTGGACAGGGCTCTGAGCAACGTGATCTAGTTGAAGATGTCCCTGCTCATTGCAAGGGGGCTCGACTAGATGACCTTTAAAGGTCCCTTCCAACCCAAACTATTCTACGATCCCTGTTTTTTCATTATTAACATGATTTAAGGTTGGTTTTGTAACTGATGGGAAGTGCTCAGCTTCTACACCAGAAGGCTGTTTGCCTTCTAAAGACAGGATGGGAAGAGCATGCAAATGGAAGAGCATCCAGAAGGAAACACAGAGATCATTTTTTCATGCAGTTGACTAGGGAGGGATTCATTGTATTTTCTTTTTTAGAAGATAGGAATTTTACCCATTATTTGAGCATACTTTTAGCTAAAAAAGCATGAAGTTCTAGGCTAGCCTGAAAAATATTTTTAACTGTTTTATGGGCCAGCTAGGATTGGGATTCTCTTGTGATAGGTATTATAGCAACAAGTCATACATATGGTGTGGCCCAAAAGAGTTTACAGGCTCGAAAAGACAACTTAAATAAAGGAAACAGAGAAATGATGACCGCTGGGTAAGTCAGACGTAATCAGGACTAAGATCACAAGTTTTCTGAGTCTAAAAACCTGGTCCCTTCATCCTGCCTCACTAGGATGTGGTTGCCCTTTAACTAGATGTTAACAAATAAGAACTTTTGTATGTAAACTGCCTTCTCAGACTGAACAGCTTGTGCAGCTTTTCTAAGTCTGTGATCTTTAAAATTATTGCAGTGCTAGGCTGTTGTAGAGACTCTTCTATGTCAAGTCGGATGAAAGCAGCTACTTTTGCCTCAGCCATGACCTTTACCGTAGGCATCCATGTATCTTTATGTATGACCATAAAGCTATCTGTGGCAAAACCTGAAAGACAGCCCTCACCAACTAAAGCACGGAGGTCATTTGCTCATTTTTGAAGTGTTGTATGCAAATGAAAGCGTGTATGCCCATCCACCTCCCTGTAAAATTCAAGGTGCTTATTATGAGTAAATTAGGCCACTTAAAGAAGAGACTCCATGTTTGACCTCTCTTACTTGTGAGTAAATTTAGCAGCATGTTGCTACACATAAGATGAAATTTCTGGAAACTGAATAGAGGCTTGCTTGAAAATGTTTCTGTTTTGTGGATATTGGTCATACTTTAAATCATGAAATGTATGCATTAAACCTTCATCTGAAAAAAATTTCAAAAGGGGGGGTAGAGGTGCCGTTTACTTTGGCAATTCTGTCCCTGCATACATGAATTTTATAAGCACAACATCTAGATTAAAGTGATTATGAAATTTGTCACTAAGCCTGATGCCTTGAGGGTTTTTTTTTTTTTTAGGAGGTATTCCCCTGTGACATTTCTAGGAGAATATAAATATGGTCTGCTGTAGGAAACTGAATGATAAATAAAAGATTATCTCAATAAAATATAAAAATATAACTGTAACACTAAAAGATAGGAGTAATCAAATGCCTTTTGAGTCCACTGAAGGGCCATTTATTGCACATTAGGTGTTAATCTTGACACAGTTTTTGTGTTGAAGATAAGCACCATGCACACAAAGCATTTCTACTTCATGCTGTTTCTCTTGTCCTTAGTTGTTGGTTTTGTATTACTATAAAACTCAGTAGTATGGGTGCATCTTCTGTACCAGAGAATGGGATAATAGAGAAAGCGGAGGTTCACAATCTACTGTCTCAGTTATGCTGCCATTTGTTTCCAGCATAGGCTTTAGGGTTTTGCAAATGATGTTTCAATCCCTTTCTTGAAGATTGCCAGAAAATATGGAGTTATACTAGGAGAACAACCTTTGTTTGTTACAAATCAGTCAGTCTGTAATGTAGAAAAAGAAAACAACCAAAAAAAACACCAACAAACAACTCCTCCTTCATTTCCCTCCTCCTTATTTCCCCCGAAGTTTTCTAAGGTAGGAAACATAGCAGATTAACATTTTGAGTCTTTAGTCAGCCTTTTATGTCTTTAGTTTTAAGGAATATTTAAAAAATATTTCTATCATAGTAATCTTTGGTATAACCAAACTCAGTGTATCTGTCAGTGGGGTCTGAAATGGAGAGTGGGCTGGTACTGAAGGTGTGAGATGTTACGGGTAAATCCTATAGCTCAAGCACAGTAGCTTAAAGCATCAGCTGATACAGCGATTCTTTATGTGGGTCAGCCTTTGCAGAAAGATCAAAGACCACGTCGAGTGAGTTATGTTATCATGCCTGCGAAAGTTTTTCAGCTTCTTTTAATCCTATTGCAGGGGAGCTTTGTATATTATTTGACTGGCTAGCACCATAGTTAAAGAATAAATTTCCCAGTTCCTGAATGACAAAGTATCAGCAGCAAGTGGCTTTGTTCAGACTCCAGTTAGTCTTGTTTAAATTATCCCATCCCTAAGAAAATATGAAGCTATTTTTATGCAGCTGTATAATCTTATAAGTACTGATTTACAGTATGATGAAGGATTCTGAGCTTTAATTCTAGATGACTTACTGTACATATACTTAAATTCATTCACCCAGCTTCAAATCAAAAACTCTGTTTCTATCAAATAAAAATGTCTAAGATTTTTTTGACTGAAAGAAATACCTAAAATTCTAATAAAAATTATTTTAGGTTCAAGAATGTTTCACTCCGAGTGAGACAATGTTTCTCACTTGGAGAGACATATCTATTTCCAGTATCTTTTTACAGAGGAAGAGGATATGAAAGGCTAAGCTCATCACTGTTAACAAAAATAACCATCAGAATAGAAAATCGATCTGTCTCTTGTGTGGAGGCTTAAGCCAAAATGTGCTGTTACATGGTGGTTAGGGCACTGTTCTAGTAGAGAAGATGTAGGAGAAACCTCAAGAGAAAAAAGACTGCATGGTTCTCCCTTGTAGTCCAGGTAGACACCATTAATTATAATGGGTTATTTGATTAGTGACCCTTCTGTTACTTCATTTGCTTCGTGAGTCTTTTTTTCTGTGCTTCAGCAAGCCTTAACTGCATCCCAAAACTTCCACACGCACCCCTTTCAAAAAAGAAAACCCAAGAAAACAACAAAACAACCACCTCTACCCCAAATGTTTTGACTAATAATTAGTAGTTCATTCAGATTAATCTTCGGAAGTGCTATCTCTTCTAAAACCATTTTTTGAGTAAATCAGTTGATTCCTATAAATTGCATGTCACTGTAACTGAAGTGGACTTAAGTACAGATTATGATGCTGGCTAAAAAGCAGGTGTGTAGAACAGTTACTTTTTCCTTATGCTCCATTTGAATCTGTCACACTGCTTTCCAAGTTGGGAGCTGCTTAGTATTTTGCAGATTGTGTCAGTCATTCAAAATATTACGTTATCATGATTGTTTGCTTGTTTTCAACTGAAACAGTGCTCAACCAATTTGTGTCTAGTACCAAGGGAATGTGAAGGAATAGGGCTGTATCTTGATTAGCAGTCTGATTCCTGCCTCTGATACTATAAAACTGCCACCCACACTTAATTTTTAATTGCATGGGGCTCGTTAAGCTAAAGGATAAATTTATACATCCAAGTCTTCGCATAGCCTATAAAGTTAAGGATGTTAAGATGCCCAAAAGGCATGTTTTATAAAATACATGGTATTATGTTCTAAACTTGCAGCTCAAGCACACCTTTAAATCCAGTGTAGCACCTTATTTGTATGTTACTTTAAGAACAGAACAGTGAACTTAATTTGCACATGGTGTTCATATAGAAATGCTAGCAGGGTTGAGTTTTCCAAAATTGGAACTTCTCCATTTTATTCCACAGATGCAAGTGTTAAAATATTTGTATCTGGTTTTGTGCGCGTACTTGCAAATAGCATAATTTCAATGCAGTGCTGAATGATTTCACTAGAACTTAGACTACATTTCAGTTACAAACCACAGTTTTAATTACAGTACGGATGCATGTAGATGAGAATAAAAAAAATAAGATAATTTGGATGATCTTTGACTATTATTTTCATTTCCTTCTTCCTTATGCCACAATAGTATAAACAGCAAGTGAAGGAGTTTAATTTGCTGAAATCGTTATTTAAACCTCAGAAATAGAAATTAAATTCACTGTATTTCCTCAAAATTTGTTTTATGTCAGGTATTAACATAATTGCTGCTCTCTGAAATTGATTTCATTTTAATGTTGGAACTGAAAATACAGAATATCTGCAATTAGCAAGGATGTAACTTGCTCTCCTGTGTGCTTCTATGTTGCTTTATATTGTGTTTGCATTCTCACACATTTGCTTTCCTAGATTAGTCTCTTTCCTGATGTTACAGATTTGTATTTTTTTCCCTCCGTGTGATAAAGAATGAATTTTTCTATTTTAGACAACATGTTATTCAATTCTCTTGGCATATGCTGCTTTGATTTTTATTGGCTTATTTGCTTGCAAAATAACTTTGGAGAGATTTTGGTTTTTGTTTATACTGTGGGATCTTGTTCACAAAACCTGCAATAGGTTCTTTAATTATTTTTACATTGGCATTATACTAATCTTAATGCATTGTTGGTGGGTATCAATTTGAATTTGGGCAAGAATTCATGACAGAAAGAAATTCCAGGAAACTTAAAAACAGTGGAGATGAAAATATTGCCTTAAGCATCTTCATACTGCAGGTAGCACAATATCTTCTGGGTAGGAGAATCTATCAGTACAAAGAGGAGCACAAAGATGATAGCATAGATTGATATAAAGTTACTGAATCAAATTGATTTAAATCACCAGGCAGAAAGCTTTAATCAATTTAAATTTTACTTTGAATTGAACTTTTAAAAAGCAGGTCCAATTAAAGCAGATTGAGGGGCCTATCCACTGAATTGTCAATATCTCCATGTGCAGAGATTCTACAGCTTCTTGAGGCAACCTGTTCCAGGGCTTAGCCAACCTTGTGGTTTAAAAAAACCCACAAAACAACACAAAATAACAAAAAACAACCTAACTCTTTTTTCCAGTCAGATTTTCCTGTGTTCCCACTTGCCTGTTGTCCGACTGCAATGCATCTTCAAGAACAGTCTGTCTCAGTCTTCTCTGCCCTCCGATTAGATAGCTGTGGATGGTAATAAGTACTCCCCTTTGTCTTCTCTTTCATGGCAGAACAAATCCGGTTTTCTTAGCCTCTCCTTGTAATATATGCTCCAGTTCTCTGATCATCTTGGTGGCCCCTTCCACTGGGCTTGTTCGTCCATTCTCAACTAGCAGGACAAGTACTAAAAGCTTGTGTTGCATAAAGTTATCAGTGATCTGGATGAGGGGATTGAGTGCACCCTCAGTAAGTTTGCAGATGACACCAAGTTGCGTTGGAGTGTTGACCTGCTTGAGGGTAGAAAGGCATTGCAGAGGGATGTGGACAGGCTGGATCGATGGGCTGAGGCCAATGGTATGATGTTCAACAAGGGGAAGTGCCGGGTCCTGCACTTGGGTCACAACAACCCCATGCAGCATTACAACCTTGGGGAAGAGTGGCTGGAGAGCTGCCTGGTGGAAAAGGACCTGGGTGTGTTGGTTGACAGCGGTCTGAATATGAGCCAGCAGTGTGCCCAGGTGGCCAAGAACACCAGTAGCATCCTGGCTTCTATCAGGAACAGTGTGGTGAGTAGGACTAGGGAAGTGATTGTCCCCCTGTACTTGGCACTGGTGAGGCCCCACCTCGAGTACTGTGTTCAGTTTTGGGCCCCTCACTACAATAAAGACATTGAGGTGCTGGAGTGTGTCCAAAGAAGGGCAACAAAGCTGGTGAGGGGTCTGGAGCACAAGTCTGATGAGGAGCGGAGGAGGGAGCTGGGGTTGTTTAGCCTGGAGAAAAGGAGGCTGAGGGGGCTGTAGAAACCTTATTACTCTCTACAACTATCTGAAAGGAGGGTGTAGTGGGGTGGGGGTCGATCTCTTCTCTCAAGTAACAGGACAAGAGGAAAAAGCCTCAAGTTGTGCCAGGGGAGGTTTAGATTGGATATTAGGAAAAAATTCCCCACTGAAAGGGTTATAAGCATTGGAACAAGCTGCCCAAGGAAGTGGTGGAGGCACCATTCCCCTGGAGGTATTTAAAAGAAAGGTAGATATAGTGCTTAGAGATGGTTTTTGTCAGAGTTAGGTTGGTGGTTGGACTCAATGATCTGAAAGGTCCCTTCCAACCTAGGTGATTCTATGATTCTGTAAGTGGTACCAACTTGTGGGAGCAAGGGGCTGGGTGAAGGGGAGTTTAGCCCTGAACTTTGTGAAGTGCATATACTGTGAAGGGATGACTGTTAAGTCATCTAACACCCTTCAGGTAGCATAAACTCCTTTGTCTGGTGTGGAGGCACTCCAGGGCAGCTTCTCTGACCAGCTGCTTCTAGGTAGTCCAAGAGGAGGGTTTAATGTTTGATATAAAATTTACTTATTTGAAGATACTTGGTGCTACATATACGATATGTTTTGATTTAGCAGAGAGATACAGCAATATACTGAAATCACAACACAAGCAAAATACAGCAATTGCAATATACATTTGGATCACTGTACAGAAGGGATCCCATTACTGGTCTCTATATGCCCACTGGGCATCCCTTGTTCACTAGGAAGGAATATGTGGGATAAAGTCAGCTCAAGCCTGTTGCTCTTTTCAGAGTTCCTTCTGTTGCTTGTTTGGTTTCTGTACTTTGTTTTGGGCTGAGCCACACATACACCTCTATCCCCTGCTGCTCTGGATAGCTGATGAAGACATCATACTCTATTAATAATCTCAGAGAAGGCTGTTTACACGACCTGATAACTCACTGGTACAGCCATATATCTAAAACACAGGTTATCCTCCAGTCCCCCTTGTGTTGAGATAAGTTCAGCTTGCTTTCTGCTACTTGGTGCTCATTCCTTACGTTTCTTCCCTGAGTTCATCTCCTCTGAGCCGCCTTCCGTTGTAGGGACTTGTTGGTCTGTCATGCAGGCAGTATCTCCCTGAGACTGATGTAAATGTGCCTGGTGAACTGATGGATCACACGTAGCTGGAGAGGCACCTGCCTGTACCAGCTGCTCCTCACCTCAGAGCTCAATACATGTATGTTTTGGTCACATGAAGTAAATATGTCCATCTGCACAAGGGTGAACAGAGTCATGATGCTGTCCAGAAAAAAAAGAGGGAGAAAAGCTGCAGGCAACATCTGTACCCTCAGGCCTCAACATGCTCCTGGCATGTATCTGAAGGACCACAATAAGAGGGCAGCAGCCTCAATTACAGGTTGATGATCTAGTTGAGATATTTTGAAAGGCTTGACTCTACTCCAGTGAAAACAGCACCCAATTTTAGGGCCTTAAGTGGATTCCTCCTGACTCCGCAGGTGACCCTGCAGGTGGGATTTTAAAACAAATACTTCTACCTAGTCATGGTCCTGTTTGTCTCAGTGGAGTTGGAAAGGTGCATTTGGTGTGGTGGGTGCACACAGCTTTGGGAATAGGACTGTCACTTCAGGAAGGAGAACCAGGAGCAGATAACCAGGGAATAGTCTTCAGACTTGTAAGGGTTAAATGATTTGCTCTAGGAAATGTAGCAGTCATTCCAAGATTCATCACCACGACTTTGACACAAAAAAGAGAATACGTAATTTCTTACTTGCCATCTGTAATAATAATCTGTTCAGTTTCTTTGATTATAAAAACAACAGCCGCTGTGATGAGGGTACATTTTCATAGAATAAGCAATTAGAGATGTTTTGGGTTTTTTTTCCCCCTCTGCATTTCTTGCAGTGAAAAGCGGTATGCATATTAAAGTATTTTTGTTCTTTAAAGGAAAGTTAGGGTACCCTCTACTGGCTATTTTTGGAAATAAATCTGAGCTATAGCCTACCAGTTTGGAGTCAGCAGCAGTTAAACTTCATCTGTACTGCAGTTCTAATATAGGGGGGTTTTATGGTTTTGAGAGGAGTTTGGGTTCCCCCACCCTCTCCAGCTCCAGCAGAGTGAATCTGCCTGTGATGAAACTGTATTTTTAAATGCAGGTTGTTAGAGCTTCCAGGTTAACAGTTCTATAGGTACAAATGGAAATAGCTAAATGTTATCACAGCTCTTGTTGCCTAGTAACCGAAGCCCAACGTATAATTTCAAGGGGATACATTTGATGCACTTTGCCTCTCTTTTCCTTTTTAGTAGCAGAATACACATAAATATATTTAGATTTAAATGTCTTATTGTCTGATAAGTAAATGTATTGAAATCTGTAACTTTACAAACTCGGTTATAAGGATTTAAGATCTGACGTAAATTTCCCACAATGAAGAGTGGTCTTCTAGTTCTTGTAACATTGCTTTACTATTCATGTGGGTGAGCAAGCATCTGAGTGTGACTGTTTGTGCATACAAATCTTAAATGCTTTTCTGCATACCATTCTCAAATTTCATCTTTGTATTTTGTTTACCAGTGGTGATTGAATATATTTTTCTTCTGAATCCATTTAAGCAGTCAAGGATTGTTCTCAAAACAGTCAAGGATTGTTCTCAGATGTTGTTTGCTCAACTATACTGATAACATGCCTAAAATTATCTAGGACTGTGTTTGGATTAGTTGCTGAAGTTGTAAGCAGTTGTGACATGTTTGCTTCATTGGAACAAGTTGTGTGAATAAATACTTGTAGTAGATTTCTAGTCCTAATTTTTGGTATGTAATTTTATATCTTATCCTAGAATTTGCTATCAAATGAATTATCCACTTGCTGTTATAACTAATCATACTGTAGTTCTAGTAATAGGAATTGTATTACTAATATTATCTTCACGTTGTCTTGAACATATGATAAAATAAAATGACTTCAGTGTACTTGTAACCTTGTCATTAGTAACCTTTAAGCTTTCTAAATTTGTTTTGAATTGTGTGACTTTATCTGACACTTGTGCCTATTACATAAAGACCCTCTCCATTAATTTTGTTAGACTTATTTGATATTTTCAAGGATTATCTAAGATTTAAATTAATTTTTATTTATTTTGCTTAGCAGAGGTCTGTGTATCTCAGTGCAGTCACATTTGTGTTTTTTCCTTCGTCTTTCATTAACCACTGATATTCAAAGTAAACTTTTGTTAAATATATGATCCTTCTTTTTTGCTGTCTACATTGACAGCCAAATGTGTAAAACAGAGGCTATAGTGGATTGCTTCAAATTAGGGATTAATATCTTGAGGAACAGAAAGAAGCTTTTCAAGCAGGCCAAGAAGGCCGGTGGCATCCTGGGGTGCATCAAGCAGAGTGTGGCCAGCAGGTCGAGGGAGGTCATCCTCCCCCTCTACTCTGCCTTGGTGAGGGCACACCTGGAGTACTGTGTCCAGTTCTGGGCTCCCCGGTTCAAGAGGGACAGGGAACTGCTGGAGAGGGTGCAGCAATGGGCTACCAAGATGATTAGGGGACTGGAACACCTCTCTTATGAAGAAAGGCTGAGGGATCTGGGTCTCTTCAGTCTGGAAAAAAGATGACTGAGGGGGGACCTTATCAACACTTATAAATACTTAAAGGGTGGGTGTCAGGAGGGTGGGACCAGGCTCTTTTCAGTGGTGCCCAGTGACAGGACAAGAGGTAATGGGCACAAACTTGAGCATAGGAAGTTCCATCTAAACGTGAGGAGGAACTTCTTTACTTTGAGGGTGGCAGAGCACTGGCACAGGCTGCCCAGAGGGGTGGTGGAGTCTCCGTCTCTGGAGACATTCAAAACCCGCGTTTTGGACGCGTTCCTGTGCAACCTGCTCTAGGTGACCCTGCTCTGGCAGGGGGGTTGGACTAGATGATCTCCAGAGGTCCCTTCCAACCCTATGGTTCTATGATTCATGTATGGCAGGCTGAAAGGACAGGAGCAGCCATAAACAGTAGACGTGGGACCAAAAAATGAAGCTTAAAGCAGACATTAGCTTTACAAGGTCGTATCACCTTAAGTCCTTTTTGTTTTAGTTTGGGTCATAATTGTTAGTTTTATTTCAAGAAAGAAGTCTAAAGAGTAAACAATAACAGTAAACAATAATAGCTCTTTAGAAGCCAAGGAACTAGATGCTTACAAAGATGATGGCAAATATTTGATTCTACAGACAATTACAAACATTAAAATGTCTTCCAAAGAGCAATTATGTAGAAGTATATTCTGCAGCTTTCACGTAGTCAGTGTTACAGAGCTTTCTAAACTGTTTTACTCTGCTTTCCCATCTCTTTTTATTCTTCCAGTTTTCTTCTTGCCTGACTCTCTTTAATTCTACTCAAGGAATTGTTTAAATGAAAAGCATTAGCGAGAGTAGTGCAGCCATTGTCTTTGGTGTATTTTTTGCTTGCTTATTATTGATGCAGTCCTGTGGTATATGTTTTCTCTATATGTAAGTGAACAGTTGCAAGACTTCCATGTTAAAATCTTGCCTGATGTCATCCAATGAAGATGCAAGCCAACATTAATTTCACACTTGAATGTTCTAAAATAGAAGTCTCATTAAAGTAACTGTCAAAGGCACAGAAAATGAAAATACTGTGAAGGAGAATTGTAGATAGTAGTATGGACTTTCACTCAAAGGCACAATTATAATTCATCTAAATCTCATGTTTAAGTTTTACTGGGCAAATAAAATAGATGTTATACAGTTTTTTAAATTCTTCTTTACTTTTTGCTTGCTTTGTGGAAGTTGAAAGACAAATATGCTGTTTATGCTAATTCCTTACTGATACGTATTTTTAATGAGTTATAGAATATTTTGTATGCTCAGGCTTTTAAATGTCTGAATTGTCATTCTTCCAAGAAAGTCACAGACTTCTTTGGAAGCTGAATTGATTCCTTACTGGAATCAGTTGCATAAATATGCTTATTATTGATGCTAAAAAATGGTACAATGTCCAGTGCTTGCATGCAAAGAAGACTTACATATTCTATCATAGTCTAGAAAACTTTGATTTAAAGAACTATCCAATGCTGAACATTTGGAAATGAGATGTAATTATGGAGTGTTGGGAACAGTAAGGAGGGAACTTGTGAACAACTATTGGGAAGAGGTTTTTGTGAAGTGTGAGAATTATAATCTCTTTTTGTAATTATAATGTCCCAGTGAACACGTTGGTAGAGATGTTGCTTGTTATTTTAAATCTTAAATGGTATTTGCAGGGAGGTAAAATCATGTTAATATTGGGGTTTAAGTTCTTCGGTTGCATAATGATGAATTTTTCCTCTCTGTTTTAGTCTTTTAATTTTTTAATGGATTATTTTGGTTTTTTTATTAATATTGAGAATCCTCTTGTATAAGCTCAGAATCAAATTGGGATATTAACCACCTGTTGCTTCTTACAGGTCCTGCTCCCAGCAGCTGGTCTTTTGCAACTGCAGGATGTGAAAAGGACTTGCTGTGAATTTTTGGAATCCCAGCTTCATCCTATCAACTGCCTGGGGATTCGTGCTTTTGCCGACATGCATGCATGCACAGATCTCTTGAACAAGGCCAACACATATGCAGGCAAGTTATCATTAGTATAGCGTATAGCTTGGTATCTCTGTGCGTGGGTACACACATGTGTGGGTTCCATGCCCACCCAACCCCAAAGGAAACTTAATTTTATCCAGGATATTGCAGACCTGTATCTTCTGACAAAGACTGCATTTGATATGAATGTTTTTATGAGAAATAAATTTTCCTGGCTAGAACATAGTTATAATAAGCACAAAGGGGCAGCATCTTCGTGGTTTATTAGGGCCATAGAGGGTCCAAGCAAATTATAATCCAGAAAGAAGCTAGCTTGCTGTTTAAAATTTTGCACTGTCACTTAGGGGAGGAAATCAGGAAAGAATTAAAATTCTGGTAACTTCGACAAGCCAAAGTCTGTAGGAAGTACACGGGGAGAAAGAAGATGAGGGCATGTTCAGGGGTGTGCGTTCATCTATATCCCCTGTACAGGACTAGCTAAGAAGCAACAAACGTACCATGAGTATTGTTTTATCCACTTGTCTTCTGAAAATCCTACTCATCTAGCCCAAGACTTGAAATTTCCTACTATAAAGGGTACCTGTAGTCTCATTTGCCTATCTTGACATAAAGTAGATAGAGGTGCATTTTCTAACTAACCATATCGCTGAACCAACAAAATTCTACTTTCCGTGTAAAGAGCGCTTGCAATTAGATTGTTTCTCATTTTTTGCCTGAAAAAAGTGTCGATAGAATTCTTAATTTTATTACTAAAAGTGCATTGTCACGGTCATCTTAAAGACTGTGTTATTCATTTCTGTAAAAGGACTGGCTCATGTCAAGTCTTGACACTTCTGAAAACTAGGTTCTCATTTTGCTTGCTGTTGTGAATGAAAAAGCAATTCTGATTCTGTCGTGAAGTAATGGTAGTGTTGTATGGGAGGCCAAGGGACAATTATTCCCTTTTTCTTGACGCTGATGAAGGCCTCAGGTGGAAAATGCTAAACTGAACTTTTAAGACAGATGCAAACAGGCTGATGTAAATCCAAGGAAGTCTAACATGAACATATTAAGAAAACAGATTGACCTATGACAAAGACTGAGAGAAGAGAGTCCTTTCAGTCAAGAAACTAAAAGGCTAGGAGGATAAGAAATGCAAATCTCCTGTGAGTAAAAATGACTGAGAATGAGTAAGCTTAACTTGTGAGGTATTTTTTAAAGTCGTTTCATATATCAACAAAAAATCTAACTGTAAAAGTAACCCAGATCAGGCTGCGGAAGTTATGGACTCTCCACTGTTAGGCAGCTGTTTAAAAAAAAAAAAAAAAAGTTAGACTAACTTCTGGTTTAGGTTGATCTAAATCACATCTTTGTGGAAAAGCAGATGATTTGAAGTTCTTTCTAGCTTACATTTCTATGATTCTGTGGAGGCTAAAATCCTTTTTTTTTCCCCTTTATATTCCAATATTTTCTGCTGTTGGAAACTGATATACATGTACTTTCAGAGAACATATTACTAAATTGGTAATTTTTAACATAATGGATTAAAACCTTGTTTGACTGCTCTTGATGCCAAGAAAGGTTGCATAATGTTGAGTACTAAAAGGTAAACAAAAGATTGTGTAAGCTTGTAAGTTTGTAGCATAATACTGTAACGAAAACTAAGGCTTTTAAAATTTGTTCAAGTAGCAATGATCTTACTGTTCTTTTGTGTGTAGAGTGCCTTGAGGTCTTGATGTTTGAGTCAAGACTGAAGACATTACACTGAGGAATTACTTTTTAATGGAAGCTTTTTGTAGTGGGGAAAAAATCCTTCTCTTTTATAGGATTTGATGTACTATCCAGCAAAGTAGTATAATTTGATTAGAGCTTTAGGAGTGAATATTCAGAGAGTAGGACAAATTTGTTTGGAAATTCAGAAGTCACGGGTTTTCAGAGTTTGAGAATGACTCTCAGGTATGCCTCCTTACATGCAGCTTGCACTATCTGCCTGGTCACAGATCTTCTCCTGTCATCTTAGTGTCTCCTGGATGTTTCACTTCTACTTCAAGCTCAGCAAAACTGAATTGCTTTCCACCTAACCATCTCAGTCTTCCTCTGTCACCATTCTCCTGGTCATTCTGGTTTGTAAAGTTGATAGCTTCAGCTCTCCTCCACCATTTTCTCTCAACTACTCAGTTGCGCATTCCTCTATTTCGTTTCTTCCCTCCCTACCGAATCTGCTCTACATTGTGTTTCCCTTTTGCTGCAATGTAAATCTATCTCTGACACAGCTTCCTCTGTTCGCTACAGTCATTTTACAACTGCTGCAATATTCCTTTTCCCTCTGGATCGAATTCCAACCTCTCATCCTTGGCTTTTCTAATCCAGCAGAATAACCCTCGACCACTTGAATCTTTTATTTCCCCTCTTTCTCTTCTGCTTTTGTGCTTGGAACTTCTTTCCTCCGTAATCAAACCACCTTCCACTTCTGTCACATTCCTCCAGAAAGCACTTTCCTCATCTATGCTTCCCTTTTTGTTATCATATTCTTGGAGTCCTGCTGGCCCGTACCACAAGCTGCCAGCTCAACTCCTACTGTGTTTTTGCTGTATCTGTGTGGTGAATTTTAAAGCAATGCACACTCTGTTCTTACTCTTGAGATAAATATGCTGTGCATAGCCAGGGTGTGAGCTGCCTCATCGCATTGCACTCTCTGCACTGCCTTCCTTAATCCCTAGCGCTCTGTCAGGCTTAGTATGAGAGCAATACACAAAAGGAAATGAAAAATGAAATATCCTGAGAAGGACGCAGGAAAAATTCATATGATTGTATTGCTTTTCATAACTTTTCTAAAGGTACAGTGACCAACTGGCATCATTAACAATTCGTACAGAGTTAAAACTGAAGATTTTCCTGAAATAGAGCACTAAATGCTTCAATTCATGTGTCTAGGTCCAAATAATAGGCTTCTTATTGCCTTGAGTAATTTTAGACCTCATAAAAAGAAGGATTTTGATGAATGCTTTCAGTTGCCTTAATTCCTAGAAAATCTGTTTTCTGGTCTAGATTTCACACGTGCACACACACACACGCTTCCAGGAGATTATAGTATCTCTATCAAGCATAGAGTTTTGGAAAAAAAACAGAAATGCAGCAAACTCATGTGATTAGGTGTCTGTCAACAGAATCCTTGGTTGCTGACTTAAGTGTGAAACTGAGGTATACAAATCAATAATACTCAGAAGTAGGTTTAGACTGCTAGTTTTAGACTAGTGAAATTGTATTCAAATTAATTATATATCAATTTAAAAAAATGCAAAAGCTGTTCAGGTTGGTTTTGAAAGTACTAGTTTGTGTAAGGCATACCTTACTTAAGAAGTTCTAATGTGTATGTGACTGAATGACTTTGTGATAACTGTGTTTAAACTATTATGCAAAATGTTTTAATTAAATCTTTTTGTCTTTGAGTAATATCAAATCTAAAAAAGTATTACATTTTTGACCTTTTATTGAATAGGAAGCAAGGTGTAAATTTATTTTCTAGAGTTAATGTTTAGATATTTAATGTTTTAGGGAACACATTTTGATATAGCGGTTGCTTACTTTTGAATTTTAAATTATTTTTTCCAACTTCTATTCTGACTATGCCTTAGTAACTTCTAAACTACTTCAGTTACTTCTAAACGATCTTTGTTCAATTTAGTAGTTGAAGTTAATATTTATATAGATGACTTTCCAGAAACATAAAATCTAAGACCCTGGAAAGACCTTGACTGCAATATTGATTAAATGTGTTTGAGAGCACAGGAACTGTGCCCAACTTGTAACCTTCCCTCTCTGGGTCATTTTGTTCAGGCATCCTTTGCTGTGCTCAGAGGGACCCTGCACGCGGGATGCAGACAAGTGAAAAGGAGAAGGAAGCTATTTATTGGTCCTAGCTGGGACTTGCAAGCTACTAGGTTGAGCACCGGAATGCTCAGTACTCCTGCTAAAAGCGCCCAGGGAGGAAGGGTTGGCCTTCATTTCTCCTTGGAATGGGCTGATCATCAGTCTTGCTGGACTTCTGTCTGCTGACTCCCTGTTTTTCTTCAGTACAGTTTTATACCTTTCTAGGTCAATGTTTTTCCTCTTGAATTTTCAAGCTTCTTACCGCCCATATCTCAGCCATCATAGCTTCTTTTCCCCCCCCCGTTCTTATCTCAAACGGGACTTTGTCAAGGCTCTTCCTCACTACTGAAAAAATTTTCTCAAAAGTTTGAGCCAAAGATATGCAACTCTGCCATTTTAGAAATAGGCCTTGTATTACAGGCAGCTGAACTCCCAGGAGCAGACGTTTCAGGATTAAGTCTCTGGAAACTAGAATGAGTACAAAAGAGGATTATTAGATTGAAAAAGCAGTGAAAATATTTCCCTGCTAGAGAAAATGAAAAGCATTTGGATGTTTTTCTCCCTTATTTAACTAATAAAAAGTCTTTATTTTGTTACGCTTGCTATTTTATATTTAGGAAAAGGAGGCAGGGAGATACTTCTGCTAATAGACAATGAGAGCATAAAACCAAATGAATGATGATGTAGATCGGAAGTTATTAGAAAAGTGAAACTCTGGAAATTCTTTCAGGGGTAGTAAGAACCCAACTTTCATTAAAATTGGAGCTTCATAATCCTGTGGTGGGGTTGGTCCTCCTGTAGCAGAGTGTTAAGATTTCTGTAATTTAGGAGAGTCATCTATATGCATCTATGACATCTGTGGAGAGATCTGAAATTATTAATTAAAAAATTAAATTAAGAGGAGGTTGAGGGGAGACCTCACCACCCTCTACAACTACTTGAAAAGACATTGTAGAGAGGTTGGTGCTGGTCACAGGTAATCAGCGATAGAACAAGAGGGAATGGCTTCAAGCTGCAACAGGTTAGGTTTACACTAGACATTAGGAAAAAATTCTTCACAGAAAGAGTGGTCAGACACTGGAATAGGCTGCCCAGGGAGGTGGTGGAGTCACCATCCCCGAATGTGTTTAAGACTCATTTAGTTGTGGTGTTGGGGGATATGGTGTAAGGGAGAACTTTGTAGAGTGGGGTTGATGGTTGGACTTGATGATCCCAAGGGTCTTTTCCAACCTGAATGATTCTATGATTCTACTTGGAATGAGCTTCTGTTGCAATTAAGCTTTCTGAGATGCTCCCCATTCTTGTAATGTTCCAGAAAGCTGTGCTGCTCTGGGTCTTGTTGCACTTGCATAGTCAGGGACTACGTAGAGCTGAGGCCTCTCATCCTTCTTGTGACAGGATTCCTATGAAGAGTATGCGGCATAAGCGCTGCTAGTCCATCCTTAGTTTTAGTCTGGGATACATCTTACGTAGTCTTAGAGAGGATGTACACAAAATAAATTGTTTTCTTGAGAATATGGTGCATTTTATAGTTGTCATAATGTTATGTACGACCCGAAGATATATTGCTAAGGCCTTTTAAAGAAGAGGGGTACGGCATCTTGGACTAGAGACATTTGCTCAGTGCTTAGGCGTTGACATATTTCTTAGTTATAACCAAAGAACAATAATGTACTTCCATTCACCTCATGGGCTGGTACGGGGTTTGGAAACATTGGATTACCTGTGGAAGAAGTGTGTGTCTCTTGAGAACCAGCTTTACAAACCTTGTGAAGCAGGGATTGCTATGTTCTACTTAACTGTGGGATACAGCGTTCTTGATTCTGGTGCTCTGAGTCTAAAACTTTGAGCCCTGACTAGACTTGGAAGCACGCATGTCTTCTGGAGACTATTCCTGTGTACATTTGTATGCATGAGATTGAAAGGACACAGTTCGCAGAATCGTTCTTACGTTTCTATTCTGAGTAGCAGTGTCTGTTGCTATGCTTCTGTTACCTTGGCTCCTATGAATTTCATGGTGTTCTCAAAAGCAGTTATTTAAGCATAAAATTGACAAGTAAATCAGATTTAAAAAAAAAAAAAAATGATTCTGCAATGTTTGGCGGCTTCTGGCTCTCCAACTAGCAGAGCTTGCGTCTATCCCTCTGTAATAAGGCTAGAGTTCCTGCCTGACCAGCGTCTTATGTTAGGCCTTTAGCAAAGACCTTTTGTCCCAAGCAAAAAAAAAATCACAACGTGACGTTGTGAATTGAAGCAATAATTAAAAAAAACCTAATTCTTGCTAAATATTTCTGTTTCATCTTCTTGAGAAATTGTCATTGTTCTTTTAAGTGAATGTAAGGCTTAGATCTTTCCAAGCTTCCATGCTCTGCATTGCTCTAAACCAAGAGGTTATCAGTTCAGAAAGAAGCTATGTTTCTGGAAAGTTCCAGCTGGTTTATAGCATTATCACATCAGAAAGATGCAAGTACTTCATTTAGTTTATAAAAAATACCATCATCTATTCTGTGGGATAGAGATAGTTGGTCTAAACCAGACAAAAGACACTTATGAGACTCGATATGTTTCTGATATTTTGTTTCACACACTAATATATATTGGATTACTGTCATGAAAAGATCTAGAGAATATCAAGGGTTTTTTCTCTTTTTGCCAGCTGCAGCCTCTGGTTCTGATAAGCTCTGGCCATGTTTCTCATACGTGTTAATTTGGCTTTGGGAAGATCTTGGGGAGAAGATTTCTGAAAGTATACAAAATATTAAAAAGATTTCTGGGAATTGGTATTAAGTATCATCAGCTGCTGGAACACCTTAGGAAAAATGTTAGAAATGACTGAAGCCTATTAATGACAGAACGGAAATTTAGTCAGTCTTCAACGACGTCATATACAGAGACAGACACTGACAACAGCCACTGTCATAAAACAAAAAGGAGAAGATTGGTTACAGGCTTTTATTTTTGGCCACCATGATTCTCTGGTAGGTTTTTAATCTGAAGGAACTTCAGCAGACCTTTGCTTCTGTATTTAGTAAAGGCAATTAAGCCAGAGAAGGTCTGACTCCAGGTATATAAATGAGTGAAATTGTGTTTGTGAATTAATCCACAAATGTTTATTGCGTAAAATGTCCTGTGCAGATTTCAGATGTAGCTTTCCTTCCTAGGTAATTGAAAAATATAAAGTTAGTGTCAATATCTTTATGGCCAGCAAGACTATGTGCCTTTTGGATAAAGTGGATCAAGTGCTTACTGCTGCTGCATGTATGTATAATAAACATCTCCAGACTTGTAATGAAAAATACCAAGAAGTGGTACATTTACAGCTCCTATTATTTTCCTGTGCGTTCCACATGGGCATCATTTATTGTACTTCCAAAGATTTTGTTACTGGCCCCTTTCATGTTGTTAAAATCTTCCTTTTTGTCCTTTTAGTTTGTCCCTGAAGCTGAAGTCCCATTCTACTGGTACGGGGCAGACAAGGACAGATCTTTAGCTATTCAGATACAAACTGTCTCTGTCATTTGCAAAAATGTGAAAATCTGTTTTTCATATGCAATTGGAACAGATATTTTAGAAATGTCCTAAAATGGAAGGGATTTTTTTAAAGGCAGATTTTAGTTTCGATAATAAAGAAGTAGGATTCTGCTGGCTTAGGAAGTGGGAATTTGGGAACCAAGCCTCTGCAGCTCTTAAGCCAGCTTGTTTCCAGGCTGCCTGACTCTGGAGCCAGCTGGCTTCAATGTCTGGGTAAAGTGGCAAGAAGTGGGGCACGATTCCAATACAAATTTGTCAAAGTTGCACACTGTGTGGAAAATTTGGAAAAAAAAATAATAAAATTTTATTCTCTCATGAAAACTTCCAGCCAGATAGTTCTGTCTGTCTGCTCATCTAGGAGATGTTCATGAAGAAAGAAGTATGTTACCTACTGCAACACATAAAAACCAAGCTAATTTGAGAATTTGCACAGGACAGGTGCATGAAATATTTAACCACGTCATAAGTTTCATGATGTTTGATGTTAATATCTCCAGATTATTGAAGCTTTCAGGATGTGGGCAATACTATGGGATAGTACAAATCCTAACCCAGAAGGCAAAAAAATTCACGCACACCCCCCAGTACTATTTTTCTCTCATAATTATTGGAAAAAGAGGATCTAAGTGGGTTTTTTGGAACTCTTAGTACTGAATCATATTATTTCAAAGATGCTGATATCCTTCTTGTTAAAAGGAAGCAAAATGTTTGAATTTCATAAGCATTATTTTTATATATAATAAAATAATGCCTACTGTCTTCAACACTTGAACAGCTTTAGCTAAATGCCATTGACAGACTGAATTGATAGTTTTGCATTTCCTTGTTCTTTTTCAGTTTCTAATTATTTTGAATAATGCGTTTAGCTGTAATTTCAATTGGCTTCTGCCACAAGATTATCTATCAATCAGTTAAGATGGTCTCCTTGACAACAAGAAATCTGGTTCTTAGGAGACAAGTGATTTCACCTTTTCTCTTGTTTTGATGACTAAAATTTATATAGCAATCTACTCTCCTGTTCATCTTTTTTCTGTAATCCATTCAGCTGAGGATTTGTTTCCAGGTGTTGCTTGAGAACCTGAGCCTGTAGCTATTGACCAAGTAGTTTGGTTTAATTTCTTTTTTTTTCACTCTTCTTTCTTCGCTTGGCCCCATGCCTTATCTTATGCTTTAAGCAAACAGAGGCTAACATTCAGTACAGCAGTCTTGGTTTTTGTTCCAGTGCTGTCTATTTTTGTCAGATTTTCTTCTACAGTTCTCTTCCTTGCGTGAAAAGAGAAGACGGCCTCGCATTCCTTGTATTACTTTGAAAATTCTCAACTTTCACTCTTGGTTAGGGGCTGGATTTCTTCCCATTTAGACCATGTCATAAATCTAAATCAACTTCTTAAAAGAGAAGGCTTTTATATACAAGTCTGTAAAATCTACTGGGTATTTCCAGTTTATGAAGTGTATCCTGTTGGATGTGATCCACTGTTGGATCAGCTTTCTCCAGGGAAGATAGACAAGGCTTCTGAACCTCAGATTTGTTTGAGATTGAGAAGAGTGTTGCTTCCCCTTTCTGCTTGCTTCTTCTGAGTAGTCAGACATGCTGTTTTGTGGCACTGTCACTTGAAATCTGGAGTTTATCATAAAACGTATTTATGCAGATTACCTTTCTCAAATTCTGTTTGCCATATGCAAGTAGTAAAATTGATCAGATACTTCTTTCAATAAGTGTACCTCAGAAAATTCTACTTCAGCTCAAGAAACTGCATATTAGTAGTCTGAGAAGCAAACAGGATTTGTAAGGAGTGGGAAAGTAATGGTGGTTTTATAAAACCCAATTGTATTTTTCATCATCCTTTCTTTCCCATTGTCTGAAATACAGCAGAAAATACTACACATCCATCATAAGAGAATGCTGCAGAACTGGAGGGACTTGTAGTCATGATGATTGCACGAATGAAAAGTCTGGTAGGATAAGGGACCGAAAAGGCGAGGACTGTCTACTTTAAATAGAGATGAAAGCTAAAAAGGGATATAGAATAAAGAATGATTTTGAGTAGATAGACTGTGGCTTTCCCTATCATCATATTCAGCATTAGAACATGGGGATATTAATTGAAAACTGATTAATGGTAAACTGAGTGTTAAATTTAGATGTAGGGTTTTTTGTTCAATAAGACTGTGGTATTATTACTGTAGGAAGGTATCGAAGTCAAGAATTTAACAGGATTCAAGGGAACTAGACTGTATCTCACTAAACTCATTGCTTAGTAAAAAGTAGTTAAGGTAAAATGTCATCCTTCTGGTTACCAATCTCTAACCTTTCATGGTTATAGTGAGACCTTTATGGGAGGAGGTTTCATTATCATACTTTTTATATATATTCTTGGGCTTTTGTCTGAAGCAATTTGTGCTGCCTGTTTCAAGAAACAGGATGCTGAACTAGATAAAGGACAAGAATTATACTGTGTTAGATTTATCTTTTTATGCTCGCTAGTCTTTAGTACAGTGTGAAAAAGCTATTGTACCCTGCACAGTTAACCTGAGAAGTTTGGACTTCTTGATCTGGAAGCACTCAGCATTCTTTAACAGCTTAAGACAGTTTGTCAAGCCTGGAATCTATCACTAGTGGAGTGATAGAAAAGGCTTTAAGAAGCTCTTTAGTTTGAATATGTTTGATGACCTTTTCTACTTATTCTGATTTTGAGTGAATTCTTAAATCCCGGTAACAGTTGTGCCTTCTAACTTCTGTTAAGAATAGCTGAAGAGAGGAAAACCAACATTTATCTAGATGGAGCTACTTTTTAAGCAACTGAACGGCTTAAAAAGCAATTTCAAGGAAGGGAGAGAACAACTGAATAAGTGAACAACAACTTCATAAAGATACATGTTCTATGTTAAAAGAAAATGGTTCCACAACTAAAACATTACATTTTGTCAGTTTTGTTTACTTTAAGTTGAGGCATTAGAAGAAAAAAACTGAGGAAAAATTACATATCTTCTGCATGTAGTAGAGATTGTGATATGTAATATTTTTATCACCTTAGAGAAGCTCTGAGAGATGCAATAGGATCCAGACTTGTTTGATTTGACCTACGTTACACTGCAAAACCGCTGGTTAGTTCTAATGAATCAGTCTTTGTTCGTGTTGAACTGTGGGTTTAAAACATGTTTGACAACATACAGAGCGTATGCTTTTTCTGGAAACATTTTTGATGTATCTGTGCGTACAAAGATAGCAAAATGAGATTTAAGTAATTGTAAAGGACAAGTACTGGGATGAAGCAATGCTGAAAATGTTAAATTGCTTTGATTGCTACTTTTAATATAATGTGTTTTAATATTTCAATTATTTTAAAGAATCTTTAAATATAACAGCTGTTTGTGAGACCAAGCTTTAACTATATAACATATTTTAAGCTAAGGTATTGCTTCTAGATACGATGACAGAGCACATGTACTGAATTGTTTTCCGCTATTTTTCCTCTGCTGCTGTAATGCTTGTTGTGGGATACAGTTCGCTCTGTATGTTAGAATACTTCTTTTCCTCCAAACAGAACAGCACTTTTCTGATGTCGTACTTAGTGAAGAATACCTCAATCTTGGTGTAGAGCAGGTGTGCAGTCTTATATCCAGTGACAAACTCACAATTGCCTCAGAAGAGAAGGTAAGACCATCTGTATCCCAGTACTCTTTTTATCCTTTGGGATGAGAAATAGAGCTTGCTCTTACTGCTCTTGTACACTTCTTTGGATGTGTTCTTTGTTTCCTCGATGAAATTAAGGTTGTATTGTGCTCATGTTTAAAGAGTTTTTCCCAAAACTGTTAAGGATTTTTCCCAAAAGTATTGTCAGTGTGATGATGAAAATTAATCTCAACTCTTAAAAATCCTAAAACTGTTAAATCACATAACCCTTTGTTCTTGAAAAAGTGGAAACTAAATTAAATGGAAATTCCTTCTCGTGTTCAAGCAGAACAAACGGACAGAACACATGCTGTGAGTCACGTACACAGGAGTTTGGTTTACCAAGGGGTAAAAAACTCAAATATAGTACTTTGAAGAGTGTCTACCAACTTTAACAACCACAGTCCCACAAAGGTATTAAAACTCTGTATGTATATGTGGGCTGGTTAACCTAACTGAACAAATGTGGGTTGCAGAGGAGATGGCTAGATACCTTGGTATAACCAAACTTGAGTTTAACTATGTGTTGGCTTACCTTCAGCTAGATCTCATTCTTTTAAAGCCATTTTTGAAACTCTCTGATCTTCAGTGAGCCTCTAATGGTTTTCAGGTTGTAGATAGATTCATTTTGAGCTTTTGAATCCAGTTGTGATCAATTTAAAATATTTTGCCTTTCTTTTTTCCAAGGAGTATATAGATGTACAAACACCTCTGTTCAAATGAGGCTAAATTGTATTCAGAAGCATGTTTGAATACTGGCTTGTATGGCTAGGTAGTGTTTCGTGTCAAAACCTTTTTGAAACTTTGAATCCAAGAACTATCTGCTTAAACTGCAACTAGCAGAGTCACATGGCTGTTCCCATAATACCCTGAAGGTCCGGATCTGTAATTCTGATATATGTGATGCTGCTTCTGTGGAGTATAAGTAAGGTTTTAATGCTGTAGCGTATGATGAGCTGCTGTGCAATAGAGGAGAAATTAGTCTTGGGATCGCTCCTCCTAGGAAGGCTCAGTGATGATAAGTCATTTGAATGATGGTATGGCAGGTTGATTTTCCGAGAAAGGAAGAAAAGTGTGAGGATTGTAATATTGCTGCTGCTGTGTTTTGTTTACCTAGCTTTATTGGATTTTCAGTATCAATGAAATTGTCTGTGTTTTGCCAATGTAGTGCAGCTATCCTTGAAACACTAGTAGAGGAGTGATATAAAAAGAGACTGGCTACTGCATGTTCAGAATTTTGTAGTGGGAAAATATGGAAATAATGGGAGCTGTAACTGCTGTCATCTTTTCTCACGTTAGGAATTTTAGTGTAAGCAAAAACTGTTTTTGGAGACACACTGATATTTTCATACTACTGAATTTGTAAGTCAAGGGACTTGCATTTTTTTTGTTTTCTGGAAGGTATTTGAAGCAGTGATAGCGTGGGTAAACCATGACAAAGATGTAAGGCAGGAGCTAATGGCACGCCTGATGGAGCATGTTCGGCTGCCTTTGCTTTCCCGTGAATATTTAGTTCAGGTAAGCAAAAAAGAATACTAATTCTTCTGCATGTGAACATTTCAGTTTAGCTTTTTAATGCCAGATGGATAATTTTAAATTTAAACAACAGTGTAATGTAGTGTGTTACTGATAGTAAAAATAAACAGCCAGCCACCATTGCGTATGTACATGCGCACACACACGCGGAGTCAAATGAGGGATTGCCACATAGAAAATACCACATGTAAGTAAGTTGTCTGACTGACTACTTGTCATGCTACGCTAGTAATCTGAATGATTTAATTAGCTTAGATCTGGTTAGCTTTCATTTTTAATATGATATTTGATACAACACATCTTTTCATAAGTAAATTTTAAATTTCAGAATTGAATCTATTGTCTAAGTTGGTTAGGACTTGCTAATGAAGAAAACATTTCTTTGCCTGGTTCAGATACAGTACATTTTTTCAAATTTTATAAGATCGTTTTGAATATTTAGGTGTCGGGTCAAATATTTAAGATTGAAAACAGCAGCTTGCTATTTGTGTTGCTTAGTAGGTGTAGTAGCAGGTTGGTAGGTGTTTATTTTAGAAACTCTGGTTTTGTGATATGGATTTCCTCCACTTTGTGTGGGTTGTTTTGGTGGGTTTTTTTGTTTTCCTTTTGTGGGTTTTTATGTTTTGTTTTGCTGTTGTGGTTTCTTATTGTTGTGGGGTGGTTTACTAGTTTGTTAAATTCTTTTCCCCTACTCCCCCCTTGAATTGTTCTGTACTCTCTGTATTTAAAAAGTCAAGAGATGTGCTTGATTGTGAGGAAGTGATTCACTTTACCTAACACTGTTTCATCTACTTACTAATTATGATAATTAACTGGGGTTTTTATTCTGTGACTGCATATTGCTATCACATGATTTCGTGTTTAACTGTGGTTAAACTACAATCTAAAAAATCGGAGTAATCTGCATTTGTGTGATATAACACAGGCTTTATTACATTTCAGATTGTTATTTGGGTTTTACTTCCTTAACATGCTCAGACCTTGTTAAACTTCTATTAATAAACAGAGAGTTGAAGAAGAAATATTGGTTAAGAACAGCAGTGCTTGTAAAGATTACCTCATTGAAGCGATGAAGTATCACTTGCTGCCAACTGAGCAACGAGCATTGATGAAAAGCACTCGAACAAAATTGAGAACCCCCGCTAGCCTTCCAAAAGTAAGACCCTTATTTTTCCAATGTACTTATTTCTTCAAACTCCATTTTAACCAGAATTACTTATCA
Organism: Rissa tridactyla; assembly: GCF_028500815.1. Classification (NCBI taxonomy): domain Eukaryota; kingdom Metazoa; phylum Chordata; class Aves; order Charadriiformes; family Laridae; genus Rissa; species Rissa tridactyla. Next base: position 43,769,456 of record NC_071470.1, on the reverse strand, counting down.
CAAAAATATCACAAGTGATTAGCTATACTCCATGCCACTAAAAATAGATATTTTAGCCTCCCACCCGTCCCCCTCCATGGCCTCCCAGCCCTCCCCTCCCCCAAAAGGGTTTTTTTTAGTAAATTCTTCAGCATTTGAGAAATATACAATCATAGGCCTGGTGTTAGAGAGGAAATAAGCCTGCTTCTTTAAAACAAAACAAAACAAAAAAAAAAACCCAAAAAACAAACCAAGAACAAAACAAAACCCAAAACCAAAAAGCCCCCTAACACAGACCGATGCTTCTGAGTCGGAGCATTTATTCAATTTTTAGCTAAATATAGTATTATTTTTCATTTTAGAAGTAAAAACCAGAACAAATATCAGATATTATCTTCTTTCCAATGAAGTAAAGAAGTTTTCTCATAGTACTCTTATGGCAACTGCAATAATGGAATAGGAGGAGATTCCATTCAGCAGATTTAGCACATTTCTCTCAAAGGAACCAGATAAGGCTGTTCTGTGATGGATGGTCACAGTTCCATGGAACATCCTAGATGCTGAATTCTCATACCTGAGGTCAGAGTAGGATGTGAAAATGCAGCAGGATCTGCTCCATCCTTGGGAGCTCTACCTAGACTCTGCTTCCTGCTTTTCTATCTCAGATATTTCCTCTGGACACAACGATTACAAATTGCATGTGTTTTTAAAAAAAATGAATTTTGCCTAGTTTGTAAGAATCAGATTTCTTACTTAGGAGAGCCATCCTTTAATTATTTCTCGTACAGAATCTTGTTTTATTTTTTAACACTTTTTTGATCTTTCAGGTGCTCTCATATATGCAAGTAATTAATAAATATTATTATCTCCCTTTTAGTTGATGATGGTAGTTGGAGGACAGGCACCAAAGGCAATTCGCAGTGTTGAATGCTATGATTTTAAAGAAGAACGCTGGCATCAGGTGGCTGAATTGCCTTCCAGAAGATGTAGAGCGGGTAAATGATGCCTAATTTTTTTGTTGCATTAGGTAATGCTTCGAAATTTATGCGTCTGTATAAAGCATCGTATGTTCTTTGGAACAGTGCTTAAGGTATTTATCTGAGAAGGGCTAAGCCTTGACTTTGGTGATCATCCTTAAAATTCAAATTACTTGCTAATCTGGAACAATACAAGTTTGATAACTTGATCTTAATTTGTACTTCAATTCGTAATCTCTAGAATAAACTGCTTTATTACCTCTCATAGATACAGAGGATAAATAAATTTAAATATTACTGCATTATAACAATGAGTTATTTTACTATTAAAATACCCTATTATTATTATTAAATGAGATGAAGAATGTGAAGAAGTGACCGGCCGATACTAAAAATGTGAAAATGTGATCTTAAAGCAGCTGAGATATCTAAGCAAGAAGAAATTCAGCAAGTATGATATTCAGAAGTGTGAGCCATTGGTAGCAAAGTGTCAGAACTTCTGGTCCTTCATCTGAATGAAGAATGGCTCTAGGACGCTGTCAGAAGCCTGATAGCGTAGTGAGCACTGTAAATTGTGTCAAGTATCTGCATACTTAGGACAGTACAGAAAAAAATTAATTGACAAAGAGACAAAAATGCTTATCTTTCCTCCCCCTTTCCCTGCTCTAGGAATGGTGTACATGGGAGGCATGGTTTATGCTGTTGGTGGTTTCAATGGTTCCTTGAGAGTTCGCACAGTAGATTCCTATGATCCGGTGAAGGACCAGTGGACAAGCGTGGCCAATATGCAAGACCGGAGAAGCACACTGGGAGCTGCTGTATTAAATGGCCTTCTTTATGCTGTGGGAGGATTTGATGGGAGTACAGGTATTTTTGCCCTTACACACTGCTGATTAGTTTGGGCTACTCTTGACATAATTGTATCAAATTTGAATGTCTCTTTCCTGATAGCTGTGATGAAACCAAGCGTAAGGGTAGCCTGGCATCTTGTGGTGTGGAATGTGCTTTAGTGGTCACATCCTTCTACCTGAACAGTGGACTGCTTGCACCTGCCAAAAAGTTTAGGCTTAATGCCTAGTGAATCTTTGACAAGTTCCCATAGTTAGAATTCCTTCTATAGCCAGAGTCCTTAACTCGTGCAAGATGGGAGCAGAAAAATTACCTGGTCTCTGTTGCCCTGTTTGCATATGAAACATACCTCTGCATTTTCATGTAGTGTAAACAGGGTTACAGACAGCTTTCCCTGACCTGTGGGAGTGCTCTGGACATACACTGTTCATTCTCTTCACAGATAACATTAAACCATTTGTGCCGAGATGGTCCTTTTCCTTAGTAACTATTACTGAAGCAATATGTAGGAGAGAGCGTTGTGATTTGATTAAAAAGAAAGAAGAAAATCATCCAGGGAAGAATTTTTTTTTTACAGTTCCACAAAAGCTTTCATTAATTTGCCCATTTTCAGACACCAGAGTGGGTTGACTGTAATTGGCTAGCTAAAGGACATGAGTTGTGGCTTTTGCACAGTAATTAACAGTCCTTAAAAAGAAATAATTTGAATTTTCTGGAAGGTAGACAGTATGTTGCATGGACGTTTATAGAGAAAATAATGTTATATTGTCTTCATAGGTTTATCATCAGTTGAAGTTTACAACTTAAAGACTAATGAGTGGTTTCACGTAGCTCCAATGAACACAAGAAGAAGTAGTGTTGGTGTAGGTGTCGTTGGAGGTAAGTTGGCAAATGATATTAAAATGTTGTGGGGGGAGGAATGAAATCATTTACCCTACTACCTTGTCTCAATTTTGAAAACATACTTCAGATTTATGTTTTTGCTCAACCTTGTAATTCAAATGGCATGAACAGTAAATAATACTTGGGTTTGACCAGTTTGTAGCATAATTTTAAATTTTTTTTTCAGAGTTTCAGCTGTGCCTGAGGCCAACTGAGGGGAAAGCTAGGGAGCCCAATTGCTTATAAATTGGTCTGTAGCACTGCAGTATTGTTAACTCTGTTATCTGTGGCTGACTTTGCTGGTCGCACACTGGGGATGATCTCAAGGACAGTGCCTGGAAAGCTGCTGACTTTTGAGTCAGCTTAGTGGTGAATAGCCTGGGCGTCATTTGCACAATGCAGATCTGGACTGGCTCTTGGCTCGTAAAACAGTTTTAGGTGTGTGTTTTAACTGCATAGGAACCACTGCTGTTTCTGATCTGAAAATGCAGACAGTACTAGTAATTTTCATCTGAATTTTTGATATTTCTAGGAATCCTGTTTGTGACCTTCCAATGTTGGACATACTTGAATTAGCTTGCTTTTGAACAACTCTTAATTAAAAATGGGGTAAACTACCTTTGTGTTTCAGGTGGTCAATTCAAAATCTTTTGACTCGCATTGTTCTTGTTAAATACTGGCTGCCTTTTACATCCTAAAAATGACAAGAACTGTAGCGTACTATCTTAAACTATTTAAAAAAAATAGAAACTCAATAACCGATTGAGGACAGGTACTGACCAGTAGCTAATTCAGAGAATGATGACTTCCCCTCAGCCTGTGTACCAGCGTAGTCTGTGTGCATTAGAAATTGGTAGGTTTCTGTTGGTTACCCTTGTAGGTAAACTGTATGCTGTTGGTGGCTACGATGGGGCGTCACGTCAGTGCCTTAGTTCAGTAGAATGCTATGATGCTAATACAAACGAGTGGACCTACGTTGCAGAAATGAGCACTAGACGGAGTGGAGCAGGTGAGTGGACAAGAATCAACTATCCATGTGAAAGTGAAACAAATTTGTGGTTTCAAAATGTACCTAAAACTATAAAAGGTAAGCTACAGACTGAGCCTAATGGAATGTTCTAGTCTTAGATGGCTGATATATTGCAGGTTATAAATGCAAAACTGTCCTACAGAGTAAGGTTCAGTCTGTTAATAGTAAATATCTTTCCTTGCTTTTTCGTACTTTTCATATTCTTCTCCTTCCCATAACTTCTGATGTTTTTAACATACAGACTAATATGCATGGATTGTGACAATCAATTTAATATCACCTAAATACTGAAGTATCAAAATCTAGATGTCCAGGATTAAAAAAAGAAGTCATTCCTTCAAAGCTGTCTCTTTGCCAGCGTAGGGCTGATTTTTCTAATAGCCTTTTCAGGTTGACTTTACGTGTGAACCGTGACTAGATTTCCGCCTCTTTGGAGAACTTGTTCTGCATTCTGATTCACTGCAGGAAATTTTGTCCTTGTTCATTCTGAAGTTTGTATTACTGGTTTCATCCTATTACTTCCACTTACCTACCCTTTGTTTCATCTTCAGTATTTCTTCTCATCACCTGGTGTTTACATCCTTTGGATATGTTTAGGCTACTACATGTTATTCTTCCTTATCGTTTAGCCAAGGTATATCCATTTATTTCTTTATAATCTTAAAAATCCCTTCTTTATTTTTTTGTGGATTTTTTTTTTCCTTCTTGCGATTCTGAGTATGTATATTTCTCTTTAAAGACATCAAAACTGCCTTTGGTATTCCACTTTTGTTTAATGAAATGATGCTTCCACAGTTCCAAATTGACTTTAGCATTTTCATTATCTATTTATATTATGGACTCAAATATCATTTACTGTTCACTGTCCTCTATTTGTCTTTTGGTATTTCAGGTTTTTTCAACTCGCAGAAGTTGTTTTATTTCTCTAGATGCGTTCCCATGGACTTTTTCAAGTCAAATTGCATGATATTACTTTTCTATGTTTATTTTTTTAGTTGTCTAAGTCACTTTTTTGCCAAGTACTCAATGGTGCTTTTTAGCAACACCCTTCAAATATCTACTGGTGATTGCATTAATCTGCTTCATAATTGGAAAGATACAAATAAAACTGGATGGACTTCTAGTATGCTCAGTAGATGATTAATAGTTATCAAAAATTTTCATCTTGCCTTCCATTATTCTTTAATAACTGAACAGTTTTTAATCTGTATGATATTTAAATTCAGTCCAAATTATTTCAAAAGAAATAAAGTATTAAAATAATTACTAAAAATTAAGATATTTAGTTTGTGATACTTCCATTATACTCTTACAAAATCAGCAAGTTGATATGTCTCTTATTGCTAAAAGTAATGTTTTGATTGTGTTTCTAAACTAAAACTATGATGTTAATGAAGGAAACATGGCACACTATATCTCAAAAAAGTTGTCTTGTGAAACTTCTAGTTACTCGGTCCGTGCATCTTGGAAGTAAATTCTGGATTAAAAACTGACCACACTTGCAGTAAGGGCACCATTAAATACTCCTATTTAATATTGGCAAGTTTTGAGGAAAATATTTGTATAAAATGGGCAAATTACAGGTACCATTATAAAGACAAATAGTGTTGGTGGGTTGTGACAAAACTTAATTTTGCAATCTGCCTGCACACCCATTTTATCTCAGCTATTTTTTTTTAATACTCTGGTTTTGCAAACTTATCATTGTGCTTGTAGCCTACTTATATACTAGATATTTTCAGATTATTTTTAAAAAAATGAAAAAATGTTGAATTACTTCTACAGCTGAAATTTAGTGCCTTAGATACACTAACTGCTGGGATCTTTCTGCCCCTCTCCTCCCTCCCCTTGTCCCAGAGTTCAGGACCGTGTTTGTTTACTCAACTCTCTGCTGCCTTTCATCCTCTGATGAAAAGAAAAAAAAACAAACCACAAACCAACACAAAAAAAAATGGAGAGGAAAAGTAAATGTAGTCAGTTATTTCAGATTCATATAATTAAGTAAAATAATCAATATTCTTCTGCGCTACTCTGTTAAATACATGGAATATTATATTTGTGTGTGTGGGAGGAGTGGGTGGTAATGTGAAAATCATGACTGTTAATTGAACTTGGCTGTAGTGGCCAAATAGCCAAAACCACCAGAACTGTTTCAACTGGCGATCAGTCCTGGTGGTGTTATGGGTGCTAACTAAAGAGAATTTTGTTCCTGTGTTAAACCTTTGGATCTCTATCATCTCGAGGAACTTAAGCCCATCTCTTCTGTTCCTACTGCTTCAGCTTCATTCAAAAGCAACTTGAGAGGTTAACCCTCAGTTACTCTTCTTTAGTACCAACTCCTTCTCAGTTGATCAATTTGGGGACAGATCTGTTTCCAGCAACATGTTGGGATGAGGAACTTCAGATCCAGATATAGGCCATTTGGGAGGGATGAGAGATATAAGACAGGGTCCTGAAAAATGGGCAGGAAAGAAAAATTAACAAAGAAAGGAGAACTCAGAAGACGGCAACAAGAGGATACAGACGGAAGGAGCAAGCAATAAGGTAGGACTTGGAAACTGGGTGTGGGATTAAGGGAAAATGAAGCACCAAAGAGGAATGGAGGACATTATTAAAAATAAGGAGCTATCAAAGAAAAAATGGCAATGTGGCAGAGGGAAGACTCTACAGACTGAATAGGAAGGTTGGTAACTATACAGAAAGCCTCGGGTGGGGGGCTTTATATATCACATCGCATGTTTAAACTAAAAATCTTAGCCCTCCTCCTAGCTCTGTAATGTTTAATGCTACAAAAAATGAATGTTGTATTATCCTGTCTAATAAAGTGCGATCAGAGTGGGAGAAAGAAAAGCTGTCACACTATACTGTGACACGATAGCTAGAAATAATAGCAATAAAAGAGAAATTAAATTAACTGGGAAGGATATGGGGAAGCATTAGTAGTGAATATCACTGATAAAGCATTAGATAGCATGATTTATAAAGCAGTGTCCTATTAAGATGCTATTTTTCAGACTTGCAGTACCAATCAACTCTTCCATGTTTCTTTCCCCTCTTCCTTTAATTATTAAAATCCGTCTTTTTAATAAGAAAATTGAGTTATTTTAGCAGGAGTCATTTCTCTCCTCGTATACGAATGGCTCTTACATACAATATTAGTGATATATTTTCAAAGATACTTCAGCTGGCTATTAAGGTCTCGGGGTTCTTTTTTTAACCCAGCATTTTTTTTTCTCTGAAGGACTTAACTGATCTTTTGCATTCATATTTTCTGTTTCCCTTTAATCAAGATTTTAAGTTGTGCCGTTTCCATGGAACCCTTTAAGAACTGTATTTGCAAATCTGTATCTCAGCTTTGAGTTTCGTAGTCTTAAATGTGACACATTAGATTTCACAATGTACTTTCACAGCGTTTTTTCAATTGTCTTTATGGTCCATCACTCACATGATTTAATGCAAAAAACCTCTGCATTTCTGAAATCTATTATGTTTGGGTTCTAACAGTGCTTTATAAAGTTGAGGAATAAATAAATAAGACTTTTCTTTCTGCTTCCCCTATTACCATCTTTTCAATATGTACAGCCCAATTAGCAAGTAGATACAGGCTAGCTTTATTTATTCCTTCATCCCAAGTTTACAGATTGATAAACTTTTGTTGTAAAGTAAAGGAGACCCTAGGAATAAAGGAGACACCTTAATATCCTTTTGGATATTTTCATGACTGAAGCTTGGTGCAAGCAACCTTGTGTTCTCCTCCAAATCCTGGAGGAGGAAGGTGCTCACTCTTTTAACTTTTGTTTCATATATATGTTTACAAGGTATTCCAACACTTCAGTGGAAACATCCCTATTGTATAATGTCTATCCATTCAGCTTTTCTTCCTCTGTACCGCACGGTTTTTACTTTCTAAAAATTCACTTACGCTTTATCATCTTGTCAGATTTCCGTTATGCTGGCTGAGCACACTGTCTCATTTACTGTCACTTCTAATTAGACCTAAATTTCAACAATCCTCATTTTCCCACACATCATTTTTCGTCCAAAATTTCTAAATCTTCTGTTGCAGAACAGCTCTGGTCTTTGTACGCTGCAATATGGTAGACGCGCACGCAAGACATTTTATCAGTGTCTTGCCGTAGTTACTGTCTTTTTGCTTTAATGCATCCTGACCCAAATGTTTCTGAAATAGTTCCTAACATTGACTGGATGAAGGATTTATGTTAGTGGACATAATATTTGCTGTTTCTCCTTTGCATCAGTCAAACCATTCTCTGCTTAATTTTGAGTATTTTTATATGTTCACAGGTGTTGGTGTGTTAAACAATTTATTGTATGCAGTAGGTGGTCATGACGGTCCTTTGGTAAGAAAAAGTGTTGAAGTGTTTGATCCTGTCGCCAGTACATGGAAGCAGGTTGCAGACATGAACATGTGCAGAAGGAATGCAGGTATACGCTACTATTACTTTTAAATTGTGGTAATATCATTTAGTGTAAATGGCATGTTCCTGGATTTCTGCTGCTTTCATGATGTCACAGAATAGAAAGCATGCTTTTTATGGGGTAAACAAGCCAATTGCTAATGTTCATATTGGTGTCCTGTCTTTTTTTTAGGGGTTTGTGCTGTAAATGGTCTCTTGTATGTAGTTGGAGGAGATGATGGTTCCTGTAATTTATCAACAGTGGAATATTATAATCCAACAACTGATAAATGGACAGTTGTGTCATCTTGTATGAGTACAGGAAGAAGCTATGCAGGTGATGTGCACAGATAATGATTTTAACAGACTTTTTCCAGTATAAAAGCTAGGATAAGAAATCTGACAAAGCATCCAAAGAAAGTCCCGTCTAAGGTAAAACCTAAGATAGTAGAATGGGTATAAAGAATCTGATGGTATGTTTTGAATGATGACTTCAAACAAATATTCACTACAAGGAAAAAGATGGTATTAAACTAGTCAAAAGGGATTTAGCATGTAAATGGTGAGTCAGAAAGATGATTCTAGTATGACCAGTCCTTTCTTTAACAAGAGATTTGTGTCTCAGTCTACATGCGTCCAATTCTGAAGTTCTTTGGGATTTGATATTTAGCAAACAAGAGCTGTTTCAGGAATCTTTTCCTTCAATAATTGCCATTTCTTAAATGAGTTCTTTAAGTGAATGTTAAGGATATATTTCCCTGATAACAAAATGAAACTTGAGTAATGGCAAATTTTTTCAAATCACGGAAACTTTCAGAACTTTGCAATGATTCAGACAACTTTGTCAGACAGAAATTAGGGAAAATATGAACACTGATGCTGGTGCAGTTTTTTGATGTTATACTAGTTGCGAGGTATTATATTAGAACTTGATTTCCATGTTCTTATTTTTTTTTTAAATACTACCTGAAGATTTATGCCTTTTTCTTTCCTCACTCTAGGTGTTACAGTTATTGACAAACCATTATGATCAGTAGAAGGATTTTCAACTTGATTATGCACTAGAAGCAGTCTTCAACAAGTGTATTTGAAGTGACTGAGTATCTAAGCACTTCTCTACTTGTAGCTGCACCTTGAGTCACAGTGGAAGATGTGACTGTCTACAATTACAGATGACAGATGATGAAGATTACTCTAGGTAGAAGCAAGGCGTAGGATTATTCTGCAGTTGAGCAGAAGCTGATTGAATTTTTGAAGTCTAGTGGACCATTTCTTTTCTTATTGCAAGGTCTTCAGAGAAAAAAAAAAGCCACTTTCATAAGGACAGACTTATGTCAGTCATGACTGAGAAACGGATTGTCAGTGAAGAATGGTGTGTATTCTGGTGAAAGTAAATTTTTGTCTTATTTTTTCCAGAGACTAATAAACATATTTAAAGAAATGAACTTTCAGTCTTCATAGTAGGTATTGAATCCCACCTCAGTAATTCAAGCTGGCATGGGGTAAATGTTTCCTTTTATAAAACTTTTGTTACATAACTATAATATGTGCATATGTTTGTGTGAGCATACGTTGCTTTCTATTGAAATACTTCAAAACCTGATTTTACTATTTATAATTTGGCACAGTACTTTGAATATGCCAGTACTATGTTGTAAAACAGAGTTGTATTTTTTGATATGTAACAATGCTTAACACTACTAATTCCCACTGAAGGAGAGATCAGAGATGGTATAACACTTCTTGAACAGGTGTAATTTTAAGATCTTTTTAATAAAAATGTTGTCTGTACTTATGACTTTTTTTTTCTGTTCAATTTTTGGTCACATTTAGATGTTACTTCTTTCTTACCTTTTTATCCAAAAGGTGATTTGGCATGAAAATAACTGAAAATTTATAAGGAATGTATGAAGTTGCATTGAACTTGCATGGTACTAAGGCCTATTTATGCGTGTAATCGTAGCTTCTATTAGCTAGTATCTGAATATACTGTATGTGGCCACGCTTATAAAACAGCTCATTTTTATTCGTTCTTGGATGGCCTTCTTTTAACATGACCAAAGTTATTGTCATATTTGAGACATTTTCTTCAAATAAAAGTTTGTATATTGTTTCCTAATGCCAACAAGTCGCTTAAAACTTGTGTTTCGCCATACAAGTCTCAAACTAAATAATCTTGACATCAGTGAAAAGATTTTTGTTTTTATTGGGGAGTGGGGTGGGGGCAGGGGAAGCTGGTGTTATATGAATGCAAGCAAGTTGAAAAGAATTGTTGAGGAACTGGTCGTGTAACCATCACTGCTTTGCTGCAGGTTTGTTTCTGAAAGCTTTGGGTTTTGGTTATTTAAGGTAGCAGCCACCTCTAAGTCACGGTGAAACTAGTTGAGCTGTGGAATTAACAGGATGGCTGAGAACATCGTTTTTTTGGCTGATGCCAAAATGAAATGGATGACTTCATTCTACTGTTGATGGTGTATGACATACCGTGGGTTTGGGTAGCGGGTTTCACTAGGAACATTCTCTTTGAATTGCACATTCGAGTTATTTGTAGAATTTTACCTGCACGATACCGAACTCCACGAATGGGGTTCCGGTCCATCGCTACCCTACCTACCCTTATATTTCGGTCCTTTCACTCACGCAAGGCGGCCTGGCGTGCGGGCACACACCGACACCGCCAGGCCCCCGCAGCCGCGGGCAGCGCCGCCGCGGCCCCGGCTCCTCCCTGAAGAAGACGACGGCGGTGAGCCGGCCGGCAGCCCCGCCGTGCCCCGCGGCTCCTGTCAGAGAAGCGTCAGGAGCAGCACGGATGCAGGTAACGGGCAACCGGGGCCTCCTTTCCCCCGTCCCGGCCGCCGCCACGCGGGCCGCGCTGTGACTCCCCCACCCCTTCCTCCTCCTCATGCGACTGTGCTTCTCGGCAGCTTCAGCGGCCGGGCCGCGTGTAGGCAGGCGGCGTCTTGCGGGACCGCGTACCCGCCGGCGGCTCCCCGGGACCGGCCCAGGGGCCAGGGAAGGGCGCGGCCCGGCCCCGCCCGCGGCACTGGTCTCCTCCTCATCACGTCTTTGACGTCAACCGGCCTCCCTCCCGCCTCATTGGCCGCGCGCCCAGGTCTCACTATCCTCACTCCACCCCTTCAGCCAATGGGCGCGCGGGATCGGCCGCTTCCTCACGCCTGACTCTCCGCCGCGGCCGCCCGCCAGCCAATGGGCGCCGCGCCGGGAGTTGCTGGGCGGCCAATGGGAGGGCGCACTTGAAGAGCCGGCGGCCCCGGCGGTTGTTATTGCTGCCGCGGGTGCTGCCGCCGCTGCTTCCGCCGCGGCGTGAGGGGCCGCCGTCACACAGGTGAGGGGGCGCGGAGGGCGGGCGGGAGGTCGGTCGCGGTCTGCCCTGGGGGTGCCCGCGCCGTTGCCGGGGTGCAGAGGCCCGGACGGCTGCGCGGCTCCTCCCGGTGGCACCACGGTACTGCTCCGGCGGGTGCCGCTGGCCGGGCGTCTCCCCTGGGCATCCCCTGCCTCGCCGCCATCGTCCGGCCGGTGCCCGCCGGCGGCCTGTGACAGGGTCTGTCCGCTTACTTGCAGGGTCCTCGCAGACCGGACGAGCCTGATCCCGGCGCTGCCTCGCCTCTGGTCCCTCGGCTGCTTCTTCGTGAGGGTGAGTAGCCCTGCGTGTGCCCGTTGGCTCGGGAGATCGGGTCGTGAGCTGCCTTGGCGTCTGCCATGGCGTGTTGACTGCTAACAAAATGATATCTGCTATGGTATATCTATTTGCGGTTAATACAGAATGGTAGCATCTCGGTGCTGTTGCTAAGAAAGAAGAATGGAAGACGTTGTGGCTGGATACCGAGCTTGGTGTGTTATTTCTGTTGGACCTAGTCCGAGCGTATCAGCTGGGGCCTGACCGCATCCTCTGGCCTGTGGATTGCGCACACGTTTTAGGGTGGAAGAGGGACCTGTTAGAGCGGGTGCGGAGGAGGGCTGCGAAAGTGATCAGAGGGCACATGGCCTACAGAGAAAGGCTGAGCGAGTTGGGGTTGTTCCCCCCTGAAGAAGAGAAGGCTCCAGGGACACCTTACTGCTGCCTTTCAGTACTTAAAGGGGGCTTATAAGAAAGACAGAGAAAGATTTTTTGCCAAGACCTGTAGCAACAAGACAAGGGGCAATGGTTTTAAGCTTAAAAAAAAAAAAAGGGTGGGTTTAGACTGGACATAAGAATGGCGTTTTCTACAATGAGAGTGGTGAGACACTGGAACAGGTTGCACAGGAAGTTGTGGATGCCCCAGTATTGGAGGTGTTCGAGGTCAGGTTGGATGGGGTGTTGGGCAACCTGGTCTACTGAAAGATGCCCCTGCTGATGGCAGGGAGGTTGGGCTAGATGATGTTTGAAGGTCCCTTCCAACCCAAACCAACAAGCAGCCTCCTTTGTGGAAATGACAGAAGTTCTGGGCACCTGCAGGAACGCTGCCTTTATGCTTTTAAGAGCTGTGATGAAAACTGTCTTACTTATGGAAAGGTGGATTGCCTCAGGCCATATGCAGTCTAGAGGCAGTCTGCAGTGTTGATGTGGTTTGCATGGATTCTGGCTCACAGCTATGAGGCTGGATAATCAGGAGATCACATGGTTAATTTAATTTCTAATATCTGGTTTGAACCTTTCTGTGCCCTTTTAGTACAGAATCATCGTACAGAAGACTTGAAATAAAATTGGGTAATAATTAATATTTCTTTATCCTTTTGCTCCCTTGAGCTAATCTCAAAACTTGAGAAGCTGATTGTCTCTCAAATTGGTTTACCTCTCAAACTGGTCTTAACCTTTGCACTTTTACACTATTCTATATAAAAAGTATCTGTCTCTTGCTTCTCTTCCCTTCCTTGTTTTACTTTAAAACTAGGTAACAAGGAAGGTAGGTGATTTTTTTCCCCTGAAGATTAACTGCTGTTTATTCATTTTTTTTTCTCAAAATTTGCAGGTTACTTATAGACAACTGCAGAAGAACTGTAATTGTGATGCTTTATGTTTGAACAATGGCAATGAACGACAGCGTTAATATCTTGAACTCTGCTTATTTGGCGGTGGAATATATAGACTCTTTCTTGCCTGACAATCCCTTGCAGCAACCATTTAAAAATGCCTGGAATTACATGCTGGATAACTACACAAAGTTCCAGATTGCAACTTGGGGGTCACTTATAGTCCATGAAGTTTCATACTTCTTGCTGTGTGTACCTGGATTTGTCTTTCAGTTTATACCATACATGCAGAAGTATAAAATTCAGCAGGTAAGACAAAGTTGTGAACTACGTGCTTCCCGATTTGTCTTTGAATATGTGAAGTAGAGCATATAACTGCAGTTTCCTACTTTCCAATTTCTATGACCCCATTTCCTCTATCATTGTGGATACTCTGGAAGTGACAGAGCAAAATTACAATGTGTGAGGAGTGGAAGAGAAGTAGATTTTGGGGAAGGAAAGGAGTTACTTCCAAGGGAGAGTATCCTGTCCACCATGGTGGTATGAAAAGGAAAAGGGTATGTCAGTCTCTGTGTTAGCAAAGTTGAATTTTCTTCATGTAAGTTTATATATCAGCAGGGGAAGGTATAGTAGAATCACAGCATGTGGTGGTAGAGGTGTATCTTGGTATTATGAAGGAATTACATGGTATGTTTATGTAATAGCAGGTGTCTCTTTCTAAGTATGTCCATGCACACCCTCTTGAGAGGATTTTGAAGTATTTTAACAATGGAGATAACCTAGGATGGACTGCACACTCCTAATTGGTAGCAAAGGCACATCCAGTTTCTAAAGATGATTGTTTTCATCCAGTTCCTTGTAATATGAGTTGGAAATTAATAATACCAGCTCCTGAAACGGTAAAATGTTTCTCTGCAAAAACTGGATGTCTCAAGACAAATTATTTCTTCACAAGCTTGGCTTCTCTTTGTATTATTTTAGCTATGGAAATACATTCTGTGGTGTGAAGAAGAAAAGCAAACTTAGATTTGTGTTAAACTGTTGAATATGACATGTTTCTGCTAATTGCAAACACTGAAATAACAAGAATAGCCTTGGGCAACTGGCAAAGACAACTTCTGTTAAGAGAGGCTTACTTTAAATTTTACAAAAAGCTAGCTTAGAAAAACAGGAGGTTTTGATGAAACTGAATCCAATCCCATGTAATCTGTATTGCCTGAGTTAATTTGTGTTACTGGAGGACCCGCTATCTGTCTTCCACAGGGAAATCAAACTGCCTCCAAAGTACTTTTTGCAGCACTTCACTTACGCGCAATAAACATACGTAACGCAACTGGCTACTTTTGCTTCTTCTTAGGATAAACCAGAAACATGGGAAAAACAGTGGAAGTGTTTCAAAACACTCCTCTTCAATCACTTTTTCATTCAGCTTCCTCTGATTTGTGGCACCTATTACTTCACAGAGTACTTTAACATTCCGTATGAGTGGGAAGAGATGCCTAGATGGTAGGTAAATTTTTCTCGTATGTTGATGCTGAGTTACATACAGTTGGAGGCAGAATATTTAATAAATGGTGTCGTCAACTCTTAATGTACGGTAATTTTTTGGTGATGTAAACTGTGTGTGTTAATTGTGCTTCTGATGATCCTTAACTGCTGTAAAAGCTAGAGCTTTTTCATGCTTTGGGCCAGATTGGCCTATGAAGAAAGTTGGTTCTGTTTTACCTCAAACCAGGACAAGCTTCCTAAATCTTTTTTTAAATGGCCCCAAATTGTTCTGATACTCAGAAGAAGGGGCATTAGGAGGGAGCTTACGGGAGCAAAGCAAGTTTCTTGGTGGCATGGGTTAAATAGTGGACTTTCTGGGTTTTCTCATTTTTTGATTCTTCCTAAGCGTTTCTTCTTTCCACCTTGTTTTATATAATAGCAGCAGTGTGTTCCTCAAGGGAGAGAATGTACCACTTGCTTCCCATTCTCCTTTTTTGCACTAAACTGATAGACTTTTAAACAAAACTGAGTTATAAATGCCTCTTTTTTTTTTTTTTTTTTCAATAGCTGTTCTTTACAACAGAAGCTCATGTTTCTTGGAAATTTCTATCATCTGGATAGCTGATGCAACTCTGTTTTTATCTCTACATCTTACGCAGTCTATAGATGTTCTTTATAGTTTGTAATATTGAAATGACAGTTTATTATGCTGCGTGCTGATTCATTCAGCTTATCAACAGATGAGCTGATAGGTACAGGGACTAATGTGCTCAGCAATTAATATTTTCAGTATTTTAAAAAGGTAGTGTCAATGCACTGTTATTCAATGAATAATATAAATAAACATTTCCCAACCTTCCTAGTACACAAACTATTTTATCTTTTAGGATTGTCTCCTAGTATGTTCTATAACTAATAGCTCTTCTGCTTTTTAAAGGTATGTTCTGGTTGCCCAGTGTTTTGGATGTGCAGTGATTGAAGATGCCTGGCACTATTTCCTACATAGATTGCTGCATCACAAGAGAATATACAAGTATATCCATAAGGTTCACCATGAATTTGTTGTATGTATTCCTCGATTATTTTTTAATAGTTTTTAGTATGTGCGGTTTCATACAACTTATTTAAAGGTCTTACTTGAAAGACTTAAGAATTTTGCATCCCTCTGACAGTGGAATAGATGTCTTTTCTTGAGCTCTTTGTCAAGAAGAGTCATCCATTTTGTTTCTGAAAACACCTCCTGTATTTCATTTAATGGGAATGAAAGGTCGCACCCAGTCAGCTCTTTTGAAGTTTAATCATATCTGCCGAGCTAGGTGAAAGCAAGCTTTTAAAAGCGTGCTTGATTGTGAGGGGAGGGGGGAAATGGTCGATTTCTGGGTTTGATCGTTCATCAGTTCACCACCACCACCTAGGGTGTTACCCAGAACATACTAATACCCAGAACAGGATCCAGACAGGTGGCTCCTACATGGCCTGGGTGCGTGCATCGTATGTGCAACATATACGAGTCAGGGAAGGATTATAGCTTTGGGTATGGGCCTCTGGAAGCAGTATAGCCAGTTGTGTTATACTGCATTGATACCACAGTGCAGTACAGAGATATTTTGGATGGTTCCGCAATTAGCGGTGTTGAAGCTGACATTGAACACGAGGTAATGAGCCATGCTTGACGGGAGGTGGCACTGTTCTGAGCCAGGCGGGGGTCCGGCAGTGCTTATACCTTATAGTTGGTGTAAGGCAACTGTCTCTGGATCACAGAAGTCAGTGCTACTCTGTTTGTGTACCGCTGTGTTTCAGTGTATAACCCACACTGTGCCTAAGGTAAGCTGCAAGCGACTGTGTCTGGGGTGGTTTATACAGGCTGTGATAATAGAGAACTGATTGATGCATGCATATATATGTACATCTGCAGCAGCAGCCGCTGTTTCCTTCTTGCTCTGGGCAGCCCCTCAGGTCTCTAGCAAGGAGCAGCTTCTGGCCATTATTCTTGAGTGGTTAGCAGTTCACACAGAAGTGATCTGTAGGCTAATGGCTATTTCGGTAAAAACTTTCCCTGATAGTAAAAGGTGATAATTTTAAAATTGCCCTTAAGCCGAAGTGAACTTGCTGGTTTTCTTATAATCAAACTTATAACCTTGAGCATTAGGTTAATTTTTTTTTTAATTATTATCTTTCTACGGTGGTCTACTTTTGAAAACTCTCTGTAGAATTTCTTTTTTTGTAAACTAAATGTAGGTGTGACTCGAGGTTGCGTGTATGTGTACATATGTATATTTTTAAAAATTATCTATATAAAGAAAAGGTTTTATTTCAATATCAACAGTAATATTTGAATAGTAAGAATTTATCTTAAAAAAATTGTCAAAGATGAGGGGTGCTTTTAAGTTATTTTTAAAATAAATTTCTAAGTGAATCTTGACTCTCAAAATATTTTGGCTTCCTTCTTTCTTCTGCTTCCAAGACGGGATGTATAGCAAAGCTGATAGGAGCTTCCCAAACACTTATAATATTCCTGAAATAATGCTTTGGCCTTGGGTAATGGTAAGCCTAAATAAAAATTTCCAACTTTTCAGCAAGTAGTGAAGTGTATGGAATCGCTAATGCAGTCATAATCCTTAGGACCTTGGAATAGTGTTTTCTGTTTTCCCAGCGAGGAGCTGAACACCTGTGTTGAGGCCCTTGCTCAGTCAGACCATTTCCTTTACCCACAACATCATTCCCTTTGTCCTGTTGTAGTCTTGTGGGGTAATGGGAAGGGGAGAGTACCACAAAATGGTGATTCTGATTTGGGGGTATATAGAATTGGAAATGTTGACTGTTTTTCTTCCTGTTATCTCTTTCTAGTCTCCATTTGGAATGCAAGCAGAATATGCACATCCTCTGGAAACACTTATCCTTGGAACTGGCTTTTTCATTGGAATTGTTGTTTTCTGTAACCATGTGATTCTTCTGTGGGCATGGGTCATATGTCGTTTGATGGAAACCATTGACGTACACAGGTGAAATCCTCATTGCTTTTTAGTAATTGCTTTTCTTCTTCTCCTTAAACCTGTCTTAAACTTACCCATTTCTTTCACTGAGCTTTAGTGTTTATTTTGCACTGAAATGCTTTACTGCATCTTACAAAGAAGGACACAACCTGAACAATTAACACGATTTTCTGTTTTGAGGTAGTGTTAATAGCAAATCTTGCCAATTAGAAGAGTGTAGACTGTCAGCTAGACCATCTTGAGGGTTTCAGAAGCTAGGTGCCTCGTTAGGATGTCTAGCTTTTGATATTTGGTGTAAAAGTGACCTTTTGCGTAATAGAACACCAAAAATCAATTTAGAAGTACAATATTCTAGCAAAGAGTTCTTTCCATTTAATACTTTGTCAGCCAGTTTTCCTGGACAAGAGAAACTTTAGGCTAAACCACCCATCACTGATGGTTTAGTTATATATTGGTTGTAGACTGAGAAGTGTATGTTGTGACATATCATAAAGTAATTGATGCAAAATATGAATCTCCCTTGATAATTATCACTTTAGTTTGTTGTCCACGTGAGGTGTTTATAACAAATTACCTTGCAGTCTCCCCACTAGGTGGTGTAAGATGCTTTCCAGTACTACTAAGCAAGAGAGTTGAAATCCCTCTAAAGCAAACTGTCCTGGTTTTAACGTTACTTTAATTGTATATTTTGCATTTTAAACATTTGAAGAACTTGCAGTAAGCTGAATGTAAGAGTAGAAACACTACAATTGTAGTTGATCTGAGATGCTGTTTGGTAAGCAGCTAAGCTGATGTTCATCGCTTGTCACTAAAAGATGGTGTTATTTCTTGTTCCTCCTTCCTAATGTCACTCTTGAGTCAGTTAAAGCTGTGAAGCCAGCTGTGATTTTTTTTTTTTAGGGCACTTGCTTCAATTTTTTTTGTCACCTAATACACTGCGCTGAAAAGGTCAGCAAGTGCCAAAGCCATTGTGGGATAGTTCACAGAAGCATTTGTCTAGGATAGGAGGGATCTTGTTTTCCTGTTAAGGCAACGTTACAGTGGTTACCTCAGGGCCTTATAATACCAAAAAAAAATTTTTATTTTATAAAGACAACAAGTAAGTGTCTATATAGTGGCTTATATCTGAGAAAAATCCTTACTATAATTGCTTTTCTTTTTTTGCCCTCCACTGTAGTGGCTATGATGTTCCGCTGAACCCTCTTCACTTGGTGCCTTTCTATGCTGGGGCCCGTTTTCATGATTTCCATCACATGAACTTTATCGGCAATTACGCTTCAACCTTCACGTGGTGGGACAGAATCTTTGGTACAGACTCTCAGTTCATTGCCTATAAAGAAAAAGAGAAGAAGCAACAACTCATAACAAAGAAGAAGGCTGACTGAATTTCCAGCGTAAAAATTCTAATGCTAATACTGGTAGTCAACTTTTGCTTTTCTGTAAAGCAAAATAGTGATCGGATGTTAAGCATAAATCTTGTTCCTTGGCTACTAAGTGGTAGGGAAAACCAGCTAATTACACTGCAGTATCTTCCTAATGGGAATGCTTTCTATTTTATACGTAAGTACTGCATATATTTTAACTACAGATTTAAAGATGATGCAAAAAAACCTGAGATGACTTGCGTCTATCCATTTTTTTTTGGAAAAAAAAATAAATTTCGATTTTATCTTTAATGTTGCCCACTTTTGGATCCAGGTAGAATTATATATGAAATTGGACTTAGTTTTTTTAAATATATATTCTTAAATTTGTAATATCAAATAGCAGAACATATTAACTGGTATCAGCACTGTATTATTTAAATATTGGGTCAAAGTTGCTTAAAACCAAAACATCTGTTAATAAGAAGCTTGGACAGGCCGTTTGCACACTGGATAATGAGAACTGTTAATAACAGAATATCTGGCTAAAACATGAGTTAGCAGAGACATTCCTGATCTAGATTTATTATGTTATTTTAGATTACAGGCAAAAAGAATAGAAGTTTTTGTTGGAAGAAACTGGTTTTTGCTGCTCTCTTGAAGTTTTTCTGTCAGTGTACTTAGCATTTACATTACATTCTTCTCTGTGTGTTGTAATTTGCTGAACTGACTTGTTGCTATATTTGCACTTGTGACTGATAAAATAAATGTGGATTGGTTTGATGCGTGTATTATACTTTTCATATGTTTTTTTAATACAAAGCTGTGATTAAAAACCACGTAGGATATTGCATCTTACTCTGTTCATCTCTAATGAAGCAGCATTGTTTCTGTTAGTATGGTCTACGGCAGTTCCATCTGTTAAACTACTTACAGAGACAGCAGTAAGAAAGGAAAGGAAAGAACATCTTGTAAATTCTGCTGATTTGTGTTTTGAAGGATTCGGATACATAGCTACTGCATGTAGCGACAACTTTTGTCACAAGTGCATTCTCAAGTTAAGAATACAGCTTTCCCAAACTCGAATCTCAAAATCTACTGCTTGAGTTGTACTAGTAATAGAAGCAGTAATCTAATGTTGTGGAATCTCCTCTAAATGTTTGTATGTTGCACAGGAAATTACAGTGCAAGTATTTAAGAAGGGATTAAACCCTTACAAAGATCTTGCACTTTGTATTTTAATGTCAGCTGTTCTTCAGACTTCAAGTAGCACTTCATCTACCCTGTGAGTCCTTTAGAGATGCTTACAGTGTTTGCCTTACCCAAGACCACCTGAATTTTCATGCTGCTTCGCAGGCAGTCTGGTGTAATCCTCAAAGCAGGCACTCCTATGAAAGTGCAGATGAGACGGGGCTTTTAGCAGAAAGCCAGGGCGTTAATGGTATTCAGAGTGCTTCAAATATTAATTGGGATGTGGGAGTGGTTCAGATTCCTCTTCTGCATATGTTTTGTAGAAGCTTTTACTTCTCTGTCTGTATCCCCATTGAAATTCGGTGATCTTCCTCTTCCCCTTCCCTCCCAAAGGAAGTAAAAATGCTTGTCGGTGGCAGGTGAATGGAAGCTGAGAACCCTGTATTGTTTTTAGCGGGGGACTGGTACTTGAGACTCCCTCAATCCATAAGCACCGGCAGCCTGAACTCTCCATGGCGGAGGCGACCTCTTTAATCAGATTTTGGAGATGGCCATTATCCTCTTGGCTTTGTCAACTCCCACTCTCATCCTGCAGCTGTATTTAGCTTTATTCAACTGAACCCCTAGCCTAAAAATACAAGGAGCTTTCAGTGCTTCAGATTTTCCCTGCGTACACGATTCTATTCACTTCTCAGCCCGACGGCCTGTGACTATACACACACCGTCCCAAAGTTGTGTACAACTGTGAGCCAATTGCTTAAATACTCCAAGAACGGTCCTGGTAAAAGCTGGGTGTCTCCTCAGCTCTTGCAGAGCTCAATCAGAACACTAATGTTTCATAGGGTGATTTAACAACGTTGCAGTGTATGTTACATTCTTCAAGACGTTTTGAAAATAAGGAATGTAATTTTAACACGTTATTTATGCCATCTTTTTAGGTCCGGTTTGCCTGGTTGTTTTTTTTGTTGTTCTTTTTTCACGACTTGAATCCATATTTTTCTTTTGCTACTTCAGTTTTTTGGGTTATTTTAGGACATCCTTAGAGTAGCATGTGATCACACCCTTGCTTTTGATCCTTTAACAAATCCCGAGAGAATAATGCAAGCTGTGCTTTATATATATATATATTTTTTTTTTTTTCCCCTCCCCTGAAAAAATGTGCCCACCATACCTCTCTCAACACAGGAACTTGCATTTGAAAACCACAGGCTTGTTTTGCTGCGGGACTCAGCTAGACCTGCATTTTACCACCCCCTTTTCAAATGCAGAGCCTTGGATTTGTTACTGAACTGGTGCTGGCTGGTAACCCACCTACCTCATTACTGTGTATCTCTTATGCATATCAGGAACTGTTAGGCAATTACCTTTTTGAGGGTTTAGGCCTTTATTGAATAAGACTTCTCTGATTATTTAGGTTATGTGTAGTTCTGAAAACTAAGAGATTTTTGTGCAATAGAAAAAAAAAATGAAAGCAACGTACGGGTGACAGTTTTTGGCTCTTGACAAGGCACAGCAAAACCTTACACAATCTGTTGTCCTTTGTCCTCTTTTGCAAGGAGACATGCAACTCTTAAACGTGGTAGGATAGGGGAATAAGTGGGGAAGCAACATTTTTCACAACCTAATCTTTTCCTGAAAGTCCAGCTTAGTTTAAGTAAGGCTCATCTGTGGGAAATGACAGCTTGTACTGCCCCTTAGGCTATGACAAGTAACTCCTATGAAAGTGATTAATTAATTTCTCGGGTTTTGTGTCAAAACCCATGGAAACTTGAAAAGTATAATAAATTGCTCAGATTAGGATTGCAAAATAATCAACTGCTTTTGGCTGCTGATGTGAAATGCTAAATAAGGAGGCTCATATTACGCTGCAGCGCAGCTTGCCAGCATATATTAATAATGATTGACATTATGATTATATTTGTAAATTATATCACTTCATTTATTGTCTTCACAAAATTTATAATTAATGACTGCTGAGTGTTTTAAGATAAATCTAAAGAAAAGTGCGATATGTTTATAGATTTTTAACATTAATTTTTATTGAAAAATGATATTATTGTAACCTACGTTTTGGCTACAGATACTTATTGCTCACTACAGTGGCTGGTTCATTGCCTCCAAATCTCCATCGCGTTGCTGCTGCCTCCCTCCCTCTGCCAGCTGCAGCTTTCTGCTAAATTTCAGCCACTGAAACCTAAAACCGGCAGGTCCAGGAAGAAGGCAACTTTTTGTCGTTGTTTTTTGCTATAACTTTCTAACTGTGAAGGTAATAAACACAGCAATCAAATCGCTTTTCAATTGTATCTTTTCACCGGCTAACCAGATTATGTGATGTCCTCCACGGTAAGGCTTTTCATCTATTTCTCAACTTACTTCTGAGGCTTCTCTCTGAATTTTTGATGTCTTGCTTGAGCTGTAGACATCAGAAGTGCGTGTCCGGATCGTTCTCTCTAACACCTCCTTGGTGGTATAATCACATCCTTCCTCTTAACCATTGTCCTTAGGTCTAAACATTCAAAGATAAAGTCAGCTGTTCTGCAGCATTGCGCTGGAAAACATAGTCGGGTTACCCATCTATTGTGACCTCTCAATGCTTCTAGCAATACTGCCTGCTGGACTGTGATGAGTGTGTTTTATATTTCTTGCTCTTAAGTGTAATTTACAATTTTCTGCGCTGAAATATTTAAATGTACTTGACTTACCAAGTAATCTAAATCACATTCCAGAGCTGCTGTATCCTTATTATTCACCATTCTTTGTCATCCGTATTTTTTAATCAGGTTTGATTCACATTTATGTAATCACTGAATAAATTAGCCCCCAGAATTTGAAAAGCCAGTCCCTGTGGAAGACCAGAAGAACGCTCCTGTTGGATAATGACTCACCATTTCTGAAGAACCCTGCCAGCCAGTTTTGCGGAATCTCAAGGTGATCCTGCATGATCGTTTCTCTGTATGAGAGTGTTCGGCGGTATAGCCATGACACCGCTCAGAAACAGCGTTGCAGCTCTGTGTCTGGGACCTAATGTCACCCCGGGAGCAGTGATTACTCCTGTGGCCTGAAATAAGCAGCAGAAATAAGCCACTGCCATTTGTGTAGGTACGCAGTGCCTAAGTGCTAAAGTCAGGTGCATTTTGTATGAAATTTAAGCTGCAGTTTGTGAAGAGGCTCTACACAGAATTGCTGCATGTTTAGGATGCCCGCCACAACAAAAGCGCGGTCAGCAATTAAATGCTTGATAAGGCTGAATTTCAGTAACTGGGTGAGTCATCTACCAGGTGGAAAAAATTAAAGATTCAGTCTTGCACTACAGGACTAGAAGGTGCTTTTATTTCCTTTCCCTCTCTGTAAGGTCCTGTGTAACTGCCTTTTCTGGTTTTGGATTTTTAAAAATTCAGCCTTTATTTATTAATTTATCTTTCCTTTGACCTGCCTTTTCTTACAGAATCACAGAATGGTATGGTTGGAAGGGACCTCTGGAGATCATCTAGTCCAACCCCCCTGCCAGAGCAGGGTCATCCAGAGCAGGTTGCACAGGAACGCGTCCAAAACGCGGGTTTTGAATGTCTCCAGAGACAGAGACTCCACCACCTCTCTGGGCAGCCTGTTCCAGTGCTCTGCCACCCTCAGGGTAAAGAAGTTCCTCCTCATGTTTAGGTGGAACTTCCTATGCTTAAGTTTGTGCCCGTTACCTCTTGTCCTGTCGCTGGGCACCACTGGAAAGAGCCTGGCCCCATCCTCCTGACACCCACCCTTTAAGTATTTATAAGTGTTGATAAGATTCCCCCTCAGCCGTCTTTTTTCCAGACTAAAAAGACCCAAATCCCTCAGCCTTTCTTCACGTGTTCTCTTTCTTTTTCACGTGTTTTCTTTCTTATGCTTGTTCTCAAGGTACTGGAAAAGCTGCAACTTTCCATATCTCAACCCTGTTTTGCAGGCATCCAAGAAAGAGAGCCAGTGAGTTGTTCAAGACATTTTGGAGGTTGGTAGCAGAAGCTTCTGTCTTGAAGACAAACCTTCAAGTGACCAGAGCTGCTGGGTATAATACATGTATTTAACCAGCATTCAGATAAATTTTGTAAAAGGTTCTTACATCTCACAAGTTATTTCTATCTGCTTGCCTGGTTATGTGTTAACACTGAGATCAACTGCTCTCTTTATTAAAATTGATTGGAGCTATTCTATTCCTATTGTGAATTTCTTGATTGAAACCCTTACCAGCTTTTACCTGGTCTTCTAGGACGTACATGGTCTATAGCTGTTTTTTCTGAATAGATGTGCCGTAAGCAGTCTTTCAGAATTTTTCCAAGGCTTGAAAACGTGGTATAACTGAATATTAGCAGGCCAAAGGTGCCCTGCCCTCCTCAGAGCAGGGTTTAAAGACCAATTAGTGATTTAGTCTTGATGATCTTCTCCCTTATGCATTACGTTCAGCATCCTGCTTGGTTATTTGTCTGTTAGAAAGCACTGTCTTCCCCATGCAGTATAGTGTAACCTCTCACTTCTTTCCCAATATAAACCAGAGAAGTTTACTGAGAATTTCCATGGCGTCATTATTAACAGTACTTTGTTATTAGTAATGTAAATATCATAGAATGTTTTTAGGATTTCTGTTTTTCCTAATGTACTTTTATTGTTCCTAGTGGACGCAGGTTTAGGGTTCCCTTTTAGGGTTATAAAAGAAAATAGCCGCCTCAGCCTGCTTTTCTTGCCACACAAATTAAAAAAGTGCAGAGTTACTCAAGTCTTGTAAGCAGAACTCTGTGAGTGTGAGGGTTTTTTGGTTTTGGTGGGGTTTTTCTTCTTTTTTTTTTAGATTTAATTACATACTTGCTAGTGAATCATGATTTGCTGAAAAAGACAGAGTCAGGCAAGTCAAAAGTATTTGAAAATTTGAATCACGTTCAGCAAGTTGTTTTGGACAAAAGAATGAAGTGATATGTAAATACGTATGAATGTTATATATAAGTTTGTGTATATATATATATATATATTTGTCTATAAATAAGCATTTTTGTAAATGCCAATGAAGCTTTCTTCACCATTACCCAATTATTTAGGCTGTGTCTGTTAGTAAGATATAATCTACTATTCCGTGTCATATACAGACATAAGGGAGAGGTAAAGCCAGGTTTGAAATCTGCTGATCACGACATTTTCTGGACAGGGAGCACTTGAGGTCTGCTCCCCGCTCTAATTAGTGTTATTAGCTTACGAGGCCATACCCAGGAGCCTGGTTATGCACGTAACCTGGGAATGCCCTTGGTGTTAGAGTATTCCTCTGAGACTAAGGCAAGTGAAAAACATTTTTCCATATTACAAGGAAATTTGGCCTTTGCCTGTGATGACAGTCATCATCTCTGAACTATGGAAAATAGGAGGAGGGGTTGGATAGAAAGGAAGTCATCGATTTATTCCTCCTGCTCAGTTCTGCGAATGCTCCTAAGCTGCCTGAGAAACTAATCATTGCTTCTTGATCCCTTATTAAAAAGAAATCAGTACATGTGAACTCAAAATGAAAAAATTGGTAGTATATAAACCGCCTTGTTTTACACAAGATGTGTACATGCATGTGGTTTTATAAGTACTCATTCTCTTATTTTCTTTTAGGGGTAGGGGGTTAATAAATATGGAAATTAATGTAAATCCATTCGGATCTAGTTGAGAGACTAATTTTGTGTAGTGGAATCATAATCCACTGCTTGAAGAGATGAAAAGAAATAGATCATATTTGAGCCTACTTGTATCTTTTAGTGACATTGTATTTTGCTAAAATAAATTGGAAGGGAAGCCAATGAGAGTTGCTACAATGCACAAAGGTTTTTTTGACAGCTCAGAAAGTTCTCCCAGAAAATGATACTGTAAGTCTAAAATCGGAGCATCAGCAGATCTGTTTGCTTTGTGTATAAAGTGCAAGGGAAAGCGATGAAGAAAACGAGGAATGTTTAGCCTGTGATGAATGTAGCCAACAAACTGATACAGAATGTGAATCTTTTGAATGCTAGGTCAGCTACCTTTATTTGCCGTTCATTTTTGAGAGCATTGCACAGATAGCACATTTCTAAAGTAGTGTGAAGTCATAAACAAATTCATAATACAGTACATGCTGTTAGGGAGGAGAGAAGTCCGAGGGATGGCACTTCTGTAACCCAAAATCAGAACGGTGATCTTTGTAAGAGAAAACAACGTTATCAGGGAGTCTCTGCGCATCTCAGTCTTACAAAATGCTTGGAGTCAGTTTGCATTTGCATTGTCACAACTCCAGAACTAATGTGACATCATATGATAGCCATCTCTGAAGTTTTCTAGCAGTAAAAATGGAGAGTTCCAGGCTCTAAGAAGTGCCCTGAAGGTGCCTTTGCTCATGGTTGTGTTCTTGTAAAACTGGAATTAAACGGGGCGGAGAAGCTTCTGAACCCAGTTGGCTTTGAAAGATGGTAAGGTCTGGGTGAGCTGACCTTTGGTCACACATCAAATAATCCAGGACTGACAGTCAGGACACTGAAAGATGAAAAGTATAGATGAATACAGATAAATAGATATATTAGTATTTATGCACAGATAAATAGATATATAAGTATTTATACATAGTAGCATTTTCAGGTCCGAGTTTCAGGTGCCGGATGAGTTTCTGAGCTGGTGTATCACCAAGTTGCAATGAAGATGTTCTCCCAAAAGACATTATTTCCATTCTTCTTGGTTGGAACTAGATGACCCATAATTTGGGAAAATATCCATAGGATCACAAAGCATTATTAACAAATCTTCCTATAAATTGATTCAGTATAAGTTGGTGATGGAAGGGGATGTTACACGGGCTCACCCTTTTAGATTAGATGATCAGCGCAAAACATGTATTAAATTACTGGGGACAAAATTCTATTTGTACGGGGAGGAACTGGATGTGTGGTTTCCAAACTTCTCAAAATGTTCCAGTGAGCCTTGTGTCCTTTAATAATAATTAAAAAACCCCTGATATGGAAGTTGCTCTTTAGCATTTAGCCTTTTGCTTTTATCAGTTGTCCTTTCCAGACTGTTTTGACGTAGTCTGAACACCTATGCCTATAGAAACAGCTTGAAAAAACAGATGCTTCAGAAGTCCTGTAGTATCTGCAATCTGTGATCTGAGACTGTGATTTATTGATATATTGTGAATGGTTCCTCACCAGAACATTGACAATTATGGGATGTGCTCTCTAAATATTCTCGGTATCAGAAAGGAAGTCTTGCTTTTTATCCTTTGCCTGCTGTGATGCAGCAAAGCTACCTTATAGATGATGAGCAGGGGTACCTTATAGATGATGGTTCATAGTTTTCCCCGTGAGGCCAATCAAATACGTTTGTATTATTCTGCAGCAATACTGTTTGAATCTTTCGTGGAGCAGCTATCATCTGTTCCGTTAGGTTTTTGCCAGTGGATTAGCTCGGTGGGACTGCACGAACGCCGTGCAGGACGAAAGTATTTCACCACACGGATGACACAAAGCGATGCAGAAATCGCGTCCCGGGATTCTTCCAACGCTTTTCTCCCTCTGGACACGGGGACCGGCTGATGACAGCAGCTTCAGCGCCTTCCGCCGGGCCGCGCACCCACCGCCGCCCCCCGCGGGGAGCTCTGGCTCCTCCCGCCGCCCTCCGCGGAGACGGGCGGAGCGGCCGGTCCCTCCCCGCCCCTCCGCCCGCCCCCCGCTCCCTCCCTTCATCCCTCCCTCCCGCCGGGGCCGCGGGCAGGCGTGCGGGATGGCGGTGCGGGTGCTGCTGGCGCTGTGCGGGCTGCTGGCCGCCGGCTGCCGGGCGGCGGAGCCGGCGGAGGCGGGGGCGGCCAGCCGGCGGCGGCGGCTGAGCGCCGAGGAGGGCATCTCCTTCGAGTACCACCGCTACGCCGAGCTGCGGGAGGCGCTGGTGGCCGTCTGGCTGCAGTGCCCCGCCATCAGCAGGATCTACACGGTGGGGCGCAGCGCCGAGGGCCGGGAGCTCCTGGTCATCGAGGTCTCCGACCGCCCCGGCGAGCATGAGCCCGGTAAAGGGGGGCGGCGGGCGGCGGCCGTGCCCGCACCTGGCGGCGGGTAGAGGCGGAGCGGAGCGGGGCTGCTGCCTGGGGTGCGGCGGCAGCGGGCGGATGCTGTCCCTAAAATATTCGCTGTAGTCGCTGTCAGCGGGCGGCTGCACCGGCGCTGAGCGTCTTCATGTCGCCGCCGTTGGATGTGGCGCCCGGTTGGATACAGAAACGCGCTAAAATTGCAGTGAAACGCCAGCAGATGCGGCGGTAGCGGGGAATGAACGGGCGCCCCTGGGCTCTGCCGGCGAGCACCTGGCGCAGCTGTGCGGACAGGGAAGGCGTTGGCCTCCCCGGGAGGGCACTGGCCTCCCCGCTCCCTGGCACGAACCAAACGGTCGGGGAGAAAGCGTTGGGTACGAACGTGCCCGTGCGAGCTGCGCGACACGGCCAGGCTGCCCGCGGAAACCCTGTCACCGCGGCACGCTGCGGGCGTTCGCACAGACGTCTGAGGATACGGGGTTATGTGTAACTGGGGTCTGAGACTTTTTTTATAGAAGGGGATGTGATTGGCACTGTGCATTTGTTTTACGCCTACGAGTGTGCATTTTTCATCGTTTCCAGTTGCAGAATTGATAGTATCTCTTAGGTCTAGATGTGAAAAGGCTTAGTCTTGAAAGCTGCTCAGTACCTGAGGTCCAACCATAAGCCACCTGCAGTCGTGTCTTCACATTTCCCTTGGTAGGTTACAGAACAGGTCTGGAAGTCCATGATTTTTAGGTGGAGATGCGGCTGCTGTGGGTCTCGGGATTTGTTCTGTACAATTAGTGCTTAATGTTCTGCTTTATGATCTGAATATAACCTCGCTTTGTATCCTCGAGGGACTTACATTTTTAAGGACTGCGCTAGGGCTACTGATAAAACTTAGAGATCATAGGATATTGGACATAAGGAAGATGGAAGAGGAAGGCAAGGTAGCAAAGCGTTGTCTTGAAATGAAAAATGTAGGAATTGCAGTGAAATTTGAAAAATTTCTTTGTAGTATGTTGTCATCGTGATATGAGGGGTGATCCTGAAGCTCAGAATTAATCTATTGCCACTATGTAATTTGCACGCTAGAATGATATGCAATTATTATTATGACTTTGCTTTACTGTCAGGGGACAGTCGCTACAGTTCATTTATTTGGCACTTCTGCCAAGCCGGCTAAAACGGGGAGAAAAAGAGCACTTTGTGCTGTCCGAGATGGGGTCGTGGCTCTTCCTACAGACACGCTGTTTCTCCTGTTGGTGTCAGTGATGTGAGAAAGGGTTTGTCATTGAGCCCAAGCAAAAGAGAATCCAACTGTATATCAATGAGCGATAACAAACTACAGAAAAGAAAACTTCCTATGGATTCTGTCCACACGTAAGCCACAGTGAACATCAAGCATTTCCTAGAACGTGCTCAGTCCCTCACAAAGGCAGCCCTATAGACGAAAATGCCACATGTTGTAGTGTCTGAATCACATGTCAGGGAATGTGATGAGTCCTGGCAATCTTTAGTGGTGGATGCTGAAAATGCTGTTTGTTTTTTTTTTTTTTTTTTTTTGCAGAGGATTAACCAGGGTTTGAACCAGAACAAATTCTTTGTTTTGTTTTGTTTTGTTTTTTTTTTTTAAATCCTGGGTTTCATTCTGTGAGGTAGTGAGCATTTCTCAAAAAGCGGAGAGCTGCTGCAGCTTTCGCCATCTGCAGTGGGGCACGAGAGAAACTCAGGGTCTTTTCAGGAAGGGCAACCAGCCAGAGCCCATGCCTGCTTATGGCTGCGCTCCTTGAAATAATTGCAAAGGCACTGATAACATCCCTGCTTCTTTGTTCAGGAGCCTAAGCACCTACGGTTGTATTTGAGGTGTTTTCTACTTAGTAACGTGCCCTTTCTTCTACTGTGTAGTAAAAGGTAGCGCTGTTTATTTTTCTATGTGAGCTTTTTTAAGCTGTGCAGTAAAAGAAGTGGAGCCTTGTACCGGCCTTGGCAGGAAATACAAGGCTGATTCTGCAGCTCTTACCTGAGGGGGGACCCTCACTCACTCTGAGCATCCACGCTTGATTCCCAGGAGGACGACAGGAATAAGGATATTCTGTGTGATTACAGCTTGCAGGATCGGGACCTGATTTATCATCATCTATTGTTAAAAAGTGATAGATTCACAGCCACGCACGTAGTTATTTTTTCTTTTTTCATGACAGGTTAAGAAGTTGTTAGTCCTGAACATAAACTGTTTCTACAAGATATCCTGAGTGTCACAGGGTTTATTTTAAAATATATATGTATATATACGTGTGTATACCTATAAATGAAATATACAGTGTGACTTATAGGTTTATGGTCTGTAGAGAGCTCATGCTTCTAGAAGCCTGGTGAGTATGCAGGGATGGTACCTGAATTATCTAGTGAGCCGCTGTGAAAACAAAAAAAAAAATGTTTGTATTCACTTAGTGAGCAAGTTGCTGACAAAATAAATCAGGAAACTGTCAGCAGACCATCAATAAAGACTCTTTGTACTGAGTGAAGAGGCTTTGTACTGAGTAAATCAAATATTGCGCATACATGGCATAATCATGCGCATTGCGTGGCCATGCAGCTTTCTGTGAATACATTTGACCGTGTGTAAGCATATAAATCAATGTTAATTTTACAATATCAGCTACTTTGAAAATAATTTTGTAATACATGTGCAATATTTCAAAAAAATGCATGAGAGAAACACGAAAATTTTAGAAAAGTGCTTTAGACTTCCAAAGCAGCTGGAACAAATCCTTAGTGAATGAAGTAACTAGGACGAATCATTGAGGCCTCATCTTTTGCTGGGGTAAATATACATTATGAGGCTGTTTTTTTTTTTTTTAAAGTGCTGATACTTCATTGGAAACCAGAATGACTCCGTATGAGCCAGTCTGGTTTCTCGCATAAGCATACAAAGTGTCTTGGCAAATCTTGGAAGCCCAGATTAGTCACTGGGAAGATGAGCACGGCCTTCACGGAGCAATTCCCAGGGATGTGCTGAATGCCGGAAGCGTGAGGCTGCCTAAAGTTTCTGATCCTACGTTAAATCCTCGGAGAACGTGCTGCCTTCTCTGCAAACTTGAAGACTGCTCTACCACTCTGTGAAGACCACTCTGTGTCCCTTCTGGTTTGTGCCAGAGTTTGTTCTAATATTTTGCAATTTTTTTTTTTTTGGTGGCAGCAGATTCTTTAGGCTAATACCATACCCATATGGGAGATTGGAGCCTGCAGTCGCTGATGGAAAGGAAGCCCTTGAATAAGGAGAAGCAAAACCCAGAGCTGAAGATATTTGCACTTTAACAAACAGGTTTATACTGAGGCTGCTGTTCCATGCAGATAACCTTTGAATTGATGGGGACTAGAAAGTTAAGGCAGAGGAAGACTTGGATGAGACCGCATCAGTGGTTAGGTGTAGAAGTTGTGGTGTGAACCCAGACTGGAAGCAATCAAAACCTTTTGGAGGGGCTTTGATTACGTGAGAAAATACAGTCTGGGAAAGCTGATAGAAGATGGCAGACGGCGAGGTGAGATAAAGCGAGGAGAAAGAGATTGTGGGAAGTTGATGATGCACCAAGGGAACACAGAGGACAGTTGACAGTAAAGCAGAGATTCTTTCTGGGACAAAGTAAACAACATTTTGCCTTAATTCAGGTGCAGGAGAATACTGAGTGCTCCTGAGAGAGGAAGTGGGCTCTTGCTTTGGGTATCTGATGTTCTGTTGAACAAACACCCAACGGATGGGTCTCTTGAGGCTTTTTTTATTGCCATAACTAAGCTCATTTGGGGCGCAAGATTGCATTCTTTAACAGCAGTGAAATATATTTAGAATTGATTAATGGCTAAAGCAGTTCCTCCTCCGTTAATGTTCAGCCACTTGTTTAGGCATGCTGCCACTTCTGACTCATTTGTACCATTGATTTTGGGGGTGCGAGACCAGTCCCCTCCATTACCGCTTCACTTCAAACCTGAAAATGAAATATATTGACACTTTCAGGATTCCTAGGTTGTTTTTTTTTTTTTCTCTTTACATGAAAAAATTGCAAGTAAAAATTTCTCTCACCTCCTACTTTCTGAAAATAAATTGCTAAGATTTTATAGTGGTTATTTTTCAGTGTTTGGTTTTGTGAAGAAATCCTCAGAGTGAGGCTTACGAATTGACTGGTTATGTGTGTGACAGCTACAGGATCTGAAAATTACTTTTGCATCCAATGGAGGGGAGAGAGGATGGATGAAAATACAGATTTTGTGACAACAAAATTATGTGCAAATTTTTGTGACTTTTAAGTCAAATTGTTCATGCTAAAGCAAAGCAAACAGAAATCCCAAAAATATCAGAATAATGTCATTTTGGAGACAAAGTATTTAATGTTTTTTCAAAACAGCATTTGATTTAGAAGAGGTTTTTTTCAATTTTAATGGGTCTATTGTTCATCCTTCCTCCCACAAGCATCTTTACAAATACTTCAAATAGAAGGAAGAGGTTTATTGGTAGTTGAGCGAGACATCTGATTCTCTATAAAATGGCACACTGTGGACTTTCCAGTTTCGAACAACAGCAAGATGTGGTGAGCCGGCGAGGCAGGAGCACGCCGCGTGTGAGGTGAGCACCACAGTTGTGACTCGGGGCGTGTGCAGGACCCCGCGGGTGCGACTTCAGTCCATTTTACGAGGTGCAACTCAGTTACGTTAATCCTGGGACCCATCACTTTAACCAAGACCCCTCTTGGCACGGCGAGGAAATGGGTTGGGTGGGTCAGTGCTGGCACTGAGCCTAAATAAGCTGCTTGGCTTCCCAGATTGCAATTCCTGTACTGGACCCCCCAAAACTCTCCCAACTTCAGGCTCTCAGCTTCTCACACTCCAGCTTTGCAGTGCTTGGAGCCATTTCCTCCTGCAAAATAACTAAAGGATGACTAAAAGGGAAGTGAAAATCATGCCTCCCCTGTATATTAATGAATGGGGAAATCCAAGATCTCCCCGCTAATACAGAAAGCGTACCCAAGGGTTTTCTTCTGTCATTGAAGTGCTCCCTCATTCAGCTGTGGCACCAGCCGTGTGAGCAAATACTGTCTGTGACAAGAAATTGCGATAAGTAAACCCTACAAATTCACAGGAAAAAAAAAATAATTATTGCTCGTAATGTTTGTATTTCACCGTTGCACAAAAGACTGTTTTTTTTAGTATCTTTTTTTAAATGATTGCGATTTAAATGACTCTGCAGCCATTCCAGAGAACTGCAAGCAATTGCTACTCTTTGAAAAACAGCAGCAGCAAGAAGAACCAAGCGTGTGGGAGGCTGCCGTGATTTCAGCCCGGTGTGGGCAGGAATCTGCTGCGTGGCCTTAGCCGGGTAGCCCAGGAGAAGTGGGGGGACACCCACTTCTCGGTGTCACCCGTGGGTCTTGCGGGCTGTCCTGCTTCAGATGGGCAAAGGCAGCGCCCGGGCTGGCGGCAGGGAGTTCTGGCAGTGGTGACGTTAGAGAACACGTAACTCGTCTCTTGGCTACAGTGACGTCATCAGATGTACCCGTTCTAATTTTATCACTTACAACTAATTGCGCTTGATATTGTAAAGCTTCTTTTCCTTGCGCTTGGAACTGGCGAGTGAAAATCTTGTGAGCTCTTTTGATAGGCCCTGGTAATATTTCCCAGTTTTGCAGAGCATTAATACAAATTGAAGACGGCAAGAGCTCACTGTTAACTCTAGGTACTAGAGAGCAAACCTAATTTTTGCATGCTTGAGGTTTAAGCAAACATCGGTTTTTATCAATGGCCGCTTGTTTAGCGTTCCCTTTCTGAAGGGAGGGATACGGGGCTGGTCGCCGCTAAATGCGAGTGCACCGAGTCTTGCTTAAAGGTAGGGGCTGTAAATGGGTGGGTACAAGCAAAGCACTTTGTATGAGGAGTACGGGAGATGCTGTGCTGGCCACATCGTGCTGTCACGTTTTTCTGTCAGCTGAGGCTCAGCTTCTCTCCTTCCCTCACGGCTTACGTTTGCAATCCTCTTTAAAGGTGAGCCACTCTTGGGGCAGCGAGCGCCCGCAGCGCCCAACCCAGAGCGTGAGCAGGGCAGCTGCTGGTGTCTCCGCAGGGATGTGTCAAAGAAAACGCGGAATAAAACGCGGTTGGACCTATTATTCACATAGCCGCCTGCATTTGGATTTTTCTTCCCTTTGTGCATCAGGGAACAGATTTTTCTTTCAGAGCTTGTGAGGACGTTCTGGCTTTCCCATCAAACGCCGCAGGGGACGCGCTGCTGGCTCGCCTTCTGGGGGTGCAAATCTGGGGCTGGTTGTACTTCACTCATTCTGCAGAAGACTGAGAGGCTGTAATTAACTTTCCAGTGAAATCCCTTTGCGGGCCACAGTGCCACTTAGGGTAGTCCCCCTGGAGTCTCCCAGCCAGGATTTGGGCTGGGGTAGTCTCTGGCAGCACGATTTTAATGCTGCCTGTGTTCAGAGCGGCGTGTCCAGTGTCCTTTGCAGATTCTGTAGGTTGCGCAGGTCTCGAGAGGGCTGTAGGATTTGCTGGCAGCAAGGTGGCTGGCTGTATGTGCTGAGCGAGTTTCTTAAAAGCATCTGTTTTATTTTTAAGAGCCTTGAATAACTTAATATTTATTTTTTTTTTAGAATGTACTTGGTAACACTCATTTTTTTTGAATATAGATTTTTCTTTCTTAAATAAAAAATATTTCTGAATTCATCCTACCTTCCTATCTCAGTTTTAATGTTCAGCTAAAACCAGAGGTGTAGAATACCAAGAGAAAGATGTGCTCAGAAAACTGGTGAAAGTCAAGGAGACAGAAGCGCATTTTAGATCACATTTGCAGCGAGTCATTAATGCCGCTCACGTTCCCATTGAAGTCAATGGAAATTCACAGTAAGCGTGGTTAGACAGCTAACTGCTAGCCAGTCTCTGCAGTATTTCCTAGAGATACAATACCCTTTCTCCAAATTGCTTCACTGGCTGAGGTATTCAAAGACTTCCCTTTGTGTTAGACCATTTAAAAAAGGGTTGAGAGAGGCTGGGTGCTACCTGCAAAAATGCTCTAGATCCCAGCTACTGCATGTCAAAAGTTTCTCTTTTATTTGCTGGAATAACACAAAGGGCAACTAAGCTGTAGTAAAAAGGGCTGTGATCATTAAGAATAAACATGGCTGTACAGAAGGCAGTTGTTTTGCTTGTCAGGCTTAAAATTAGTCTGAGTATGCAGAGCATTCAGACTTTGTTGGTCTGACCCAGGCTGGTTTTGACAATCCCACTCCCTTTCAGAGAGTCGATTACTTTAATTTCTTTTAAAGGCAAAAGTTGTCATCACCTCCCACATCCGCAGAATGCCTCAACAGTTTCCAATGAAAACAGGAGGTGAGCCTGTTTTGTCGTTGGTTGGCATTAAAGGGATGTTTTATTATGGTGACATTAATGCAAACTCCAGAGAATCGATGAGAAATATATGAAGCACAGTGATTTCCTAAGATTTTGTGAGACGTTTTGTTAAAGGCAGTAAATTGTAATCATGTGATTTATCCAAAAATTACTTTGCTATTATATTAATTCTTAATTTACTTTATTTGGGAGAAGCTGTCTATTTTTCTATAATTTAGTGATCAATATCTCAAGCCTTTAAATTACACAGAGGGTGAAAATTGCAAGACTCGTCTTCCTATTTTCTAATAAACACGAAGTTTTGGTTGGATGAAGTTACTACTAGGCTATTAGTTTTAAAACTAATTTAGAATTAATTCTGTATTCATTCCACTTAATTTTTGTTTTCAAATATGGTACATGACTCAGAAGTCTACATGCTATAATCTCTCTTCGCTGATTAGCAGGTGGACCTCTTGGCTGGGCTGCAGTGCCCTCTGAAAACATCCGTTTTCTCCACGGACTATAAGAGAAGCCGACATTGGGCAGGCTTCTAACTTAGGAACGTGTGCAAGAGCTTACGGTTAAGTCCTGATGAATCCCAGCTTTCGTGTGTCATCATCTGAAGTACCTTGGTGTGCTTTATACGCTTGCTTTGTGAAACATACTATTTATAAACCCTATCTGATTTTTTTCCCAGCAGATTAATTTATATTGTTAGGTCTTCATACCTATTTAATTCATGTTCCTTCTAAAAAAAAAAAAAAAAAAGAAAAAGTCATTTCACATCTTTTTTTTTTTTTTGTGTCTATGTTTTCTTTTAAAACAAAAGTCTCATGTGGGTATTACCACATACTCTTGCTTATTTTTTCCCATTGAGTTGGGAATTAAACCGGAAAGAAAGTTTGTAGCTGAATTCTCTTAAAATGTTGTGGAATGAAGGAAAAGTGAAAACTGCAGTGTGTACTTCAAGGCTTCTGGATCAGTTAGTTAAAATAACGGGTAGAATCGAGAGCAGTAGAGTAAAGGGCGTATATTTCGTATACTTTATTTTAGAGTAAGTTGCAAATCAAAAGCCAGGGTTCAGTGGGATCAGATTGTTAGTTGGAAGCCTACTTTCTTTTATGCTGAGGCTAAATGAAGACACCAAGGGTCTTTGTAGTTAAAAGGTAAGATGGTAGCGGGGTAGGGAGATTTGTTTTGCAGCGTGACAGCAATCTGAGCTCTTTGGGCTGCCGTAGATCTGCATGCGTTATCTCAGGTTTAAGGTTGGAAGCTGGTGCTGTGTGGGTGAGGAGCTCTGCGGAACAACAGTGCTGGAGAAAACCGCTTGACTTCCTGGGAGTTGGGATTTTGGAATCAGGGTTCTGCCATATTATATGGAAACGGTGGTATTTACCATGACATGATAGCTGTCCTGTGGCGCCTTACTTGCTCCTTTCGGGGGCACTGTTGGGGATGAAGGCACTAGACTAAAAGCGTGGTCTTGGTCCGTAGTGTCCTTCCCTTTGGAGGGAGGTTTCTTGCAGCACATGGATGTTGTGTTGGCCGGATCAGCACTGGGCATGTCTTCCCATGACAGCAGCAGGTAAGAGGGTGATTGGTCAGAGGGGTTTGGGTCAATGCAAGGCCATACATTAGAAACGTGCCTGTGTAGCAACAATGGTCAGGTAAGAGAGAGGTTTGAAGGCAGTAAAGATTTATTTTTAATTCATTCTTTTTCTGAAGTGAGACATTTATGACTGTGTAAGCCAGTAGCTGCTTCCTGGTAGTTGTTCATATTGAATTATCAGCAAAACCTGACATCCTTGTTTATTCACAAATTAAGTCCCACGGAGCAATCTGAGATAGTCATTCTTTGCGGGGAGCTGTCGACGACCATGGGGCATGAGCTGCCTGATTTACAACCAAAGTAAGATACTGCTCTGGCTGCAGAGGCCTGCCTACAGCGAGAACAGACGCCGTGTGCCATTTTGAATACTTACCTTTAGGTGTGGCTCTGCCTTAAAGCCAGTTGGAAAGAACTGTTTGATCAGATGGGACATCTGACTGGGCAAGGTTTAATGAGCTGTTTTCTTGGCGAAGGCATCCTTGCTGGTACACCAATCTAATGATCCAGTAAACTTTTTTTTTTGGTATTGAGAAAGTGTGAGCTTTCTAGCTGCGAGACATGTCATATAAATGACCTTTTACTTTTGTGTCCCTCAAAAGTAAAGGGAGCCCACGGTGTGATTGTCGTTCAGTTATACATTGCTGTCTTTCACTGTTATGAATGGTGTAGTCCTTGCACATTTATCATTCAAAATTAACCTTTTTTTCTGATGCTAAACTGAAGGTTTTGTAGTTTTGGCTGGTTCTGTGTTTTGGCTCATTGCATAAAAGCACAGTTTTAGAATTACAAGCAAAATCAGGATGAGTCTACAACCTAAACATAAACTTTTTACACGTGTAAAAGATCATTACTTCAAAGGGAGCTTTATGGCTATGGTAAACTGACTCTCCATGTCAGATTTTCAACTGATATAAACTAGATGGGGGGTTAATTTCTCCTTTTGCCCAGCTGCTGAGCGCCAACAGATCAAACTGAAGTCACTGGGAGCTGTACAACTGAATCTTCGTTATAAGCAGGAGGCTTCTAATTTCTAATGCTCAAGCCAACTTGCATGTGTGCTCTTAAAAAAGAGGCCTAAATGTGGCTTTGATTCTGTAATAGCCTGCAGATGAGGAATGAGTGATCTAAGTTTATGCTTTTCTGAATGAAATTTCTTCTTTCTTTTTGGTGACACCAGCACATACTGGGATGGAGAGGAGAAAAAAGCTGTGGAGTTGGGAGCTGGGCTATCACGTGTTTAAACTTTAAACGTTGTTGTAGGAAGTTGTTTCACTGAGAGGAAAAGTGGTCTTGTGATGAAGGATGTCTGGCTTCTATCCTGGCTCTGCCGTGTAGTTTGTGTCTTTTTGGATAAGAACATCCTCTCCTGTGCCTCAGGCTCTCATCTACGTGCCTGGGTTCTCGTCTTCCATGCTGCAGATTATCATGTGGCTATGCCACATACCCAATATATATATATATATGCTTGATAGATGGCATGTGGTTCAGTGTTTAATTTACCTTTATGATGCGGTTCCTACTTGCTTCCTGTCAGATTTTTCCTAGTAGCAAATAGCCCCAATATTTGTGCTGACTCAGCTATGCTAATGGACATATGGTGAGGAGAAGTCAAGATTTTCTCTGTTTACCAGCTGCAGATAAATGTTTTTTCCTGTTTGTTTAAAAATCTGCCTTGATAGCAGAGGAGTATGAAGAAGGGATCAGTTCTCCCTTTTCTTCCAGTGATGGTAGGTAGAGTCACAACAGAGACATCTATATTGCAAGGTTTCCATGTGTTACAGTTAGGGGAACAAATCCATTGTGGAAATATATAGTACAAATCTTTAGTGTAAGTCTTATAGTACAAATCTTTAGTGGAAAAATCTATAAATAAGCAGAAGCAGAGAAGCATGTGTTCCTTGATACTCCATGGAGCAGCTGATATAAATAGGTTCTGTATTATAAAGGTAGCCAGTACAAAGTGAAAAAGTACCTGAGAACAGAAGACCCCCTGAATAGAGAAGTTTAAGGGCCAACAAGCTCATCTGACTTGAAAATTGAAGAGTTGTCTGAAATAGATGTTGCCATGGAGACAGAGAGGCTTAGCAGCCTGAGACTGATTTCATTGGTCTGCTGCTAGCACAAGTTGCTTGTTTGAGTAGCATTAATATGTTGTCTCATGCTGCTTTATATGCCGAGACCATCTGGCATTAGTGGTATTTAAAGGTGCAGTTCTCTTACGGAAAGGGTTGGCCAACATGATTTGATTTGTGCTCGTAAGACGAGTTACAAGAGTTAAGAGGCCTTTGGAAAGCTGCCTCGTGCACGAAAAGTATTCTGAAAAGTCACAGCCCGTACAGAGATGAAGCGGGGCTTTGGGCAGCGGCACGGGGAATTTCAGGAGTTTGTTTTATACTCAGTCAGCACACATTTAAAGTATTCACTGCCCAAACGTGCACTTTTGCATGTTTCTTCAGGTGTGTATGTGGAGGCAGCCATGTTTCGCTTTTCAAAAATAAGCCTTTTCACTGTAGACTGGCAAACTGCTTGGGAGCTGCAGCTCCACCGCCTTGAACAAGCAGGAGATCATGTTGCTCATCGTATTGTGTATTAAGGAAAAGTAGGGTTAAATGAACAAAATAAGGTCTGACCAAACAGAGCCCCTCTAGGTTATTTCAGAGTCCATGCTTTCAAGAAGAAATATTTTCTGTTAGTTTGGCTATATACCATTGAAAACATATTTTGTAGCAAAGTATTTGATAAGAAAGACAGTTTGTGGGGACTAAGATAAACCTTATCTTTGATCTATTTATAGCTGTGAGTCTTCATCTGCTTTTCTTAATACCACTCTGGAGTGGGAGTTATCTTCCAAAGGAGCTTACATGACAGTGCTGACATTCCTCAGAGGCTCATAAATTTTCACTATTTTTTTTCTTTGATAGTTATTATCATGATACTTAATAATTCTCAAGAGTTTTTCCCCAGACAGAGATGGATGGCTAAAGAGTGACCAAATAATAGCCAGAAAACGTTCCTGTCTGAGCCCGTGAATTCCTGTGTAGAGGTTTGTCTGCGGCTGAGCATCGTAGGAAAAGTGACTGGGGGGAACAGCAGCTGGAGGCTTTGTTCTCCTGGACAGACTTAATAGTATTTGAAGTTAAATCTTGATGATAAACGCTATGAAAGCATAGGAATGGAAGCATTTTTGCATTCTCAAGCTACCCATGTTCTGAAGTTAACGATGAAGAGCGTTCATAATGGCGTTCTGCAGCTGTGTAACACTTGTCCACAGAAGTTCATGGGATATTGGTGGTGTACTCTGTAGTACGATAATAAAATGAAATGAAGACTTGGGATGTATTTCACAAATCTTTAGGTTTAAGGCTTTTATTCCGGAACTCCCACTTTGATGCCAAAAGAAATTCTTCACATAATTTCCCTTCAAATGCAAGACCCAAGAAATACATAGCTGTGGATTTTCTAGCTCCTTTAAATAGCTTTAGAATTATTATATTTGATGCTTAATGTTTTTACAGCTTAGTTCTGTTTTAACTCTGTCAGAATGAATATAGGGCACATGAAGAAAGCCAAATAACTTATCTCCCCAGCCCACTCTCAAGCTCCAGTTGCTTGTTTGCAAGTCAGTTTGCTCCCTGGTGTGTTTCTTGAAGCTGGTCATGCAGTTCTCTCTGAGAAAAAGCTTGGGTGCAGTTTTGGGGATGAATTCACCCCTAAACCCACCTCACGGGGATATGGACAGGACCGCCGCAGCACTGTTTGCTGCTGTTATCCCTG
Source organism: Rissa tridactyla (assembly GCF_028500815.1). Classification (NCBI taxonomy): domain Eukaryota; kingdom Metazoa; phylum Chordata; class Aves; order Charadriiformes; family Laridae; genus Rissa; species Rissa tridactyla. Next base: position 43,728,522 of record NC_071470.1, on the reverse strand, counting down.
AGCAGTCTTCCAGTGCTACCTCGCCATGTCTCGCAGCATCACATACATCTGCCCACTCTCACAACACACCCAGGGTATGCTACACGCTTTCATAGTGTTGCTATTAAAATCAGCCTGAGAGGCTGTGACACAGCCCTCACGTGATTGCAGGCGCTTTGAACTAGATAAACCCACAAGTAATTACTTCTTAAAGACAGCTGGTGGGGCCCGTCGCAGCCTTGTCCAACCACGGGGATGATCAGAAGGGACCAGCCCTGAGGAGCGAGGGTGTAAGCCACCAACGCCACATGGCACGAGAGGTCTCCTGGGTGCCCTTAGCAATGTAGGCAAAGCCATAATTGTTGGTTTCCAGTTTTATAATCAGAAGTTGTACTTTCTTGAAAATTATTTATACTTAAAAGCTTAATTTCTGGAGCCACCTATTTTGGCCAGATGCTACTTCATGCTTTCACATTATTTGGTTTGTTTCAGTCTTCCAGATACTGAAATATGACATATCAATATTTATGGTCTGGGAATGAACTTTTTTTTTAAACTTCATTTCATTCATTTCCAAGGATGGAATCATAGAATCTGTTAGGTTTGGACGGGACCTTTAAAGGTCGTCTAGTCCAACCCCCCTGCAGTAAGCAGGGATATCTTCAACTAGATCAGGTTGCTCAGAGCCTCATCAAGCCTGGCCTTGAATGTCTCCAGGGATGGGGCCTCCGCCACCTCTCTGGGCAACCTGTTCCAGTATCTCACCACCCTCATTGTAAAGAACTTCTTCCTAATGTCTCATCTAAACCTACCCTGCTCTAGTTTAAAGCCATTGCCCCTTGTCCTATCGCTACGTGCCCTTGCAAACAGTCCCTTCCCAGCTTTCTTGTAGGCCCCCTTCAGGTACTGGAAGGCCACTATAAGGTATCCCAGGAGCCTTCTCTTCTCCAGGCTGAACAATCCCACTTCCATTCTTGCAGCATTTCCATAGCACTTAAATGAGCCTACTGCAGCTGATTAAACTATTCACAGGTTATTTTGGTGTGAGGAAAGAGGATCAAATCGAGAAACAATACCATCTGGAATAGTGTTTGAGCTACTTAACATCATACTGAGTTACAAAGTCTGATGTCTTGTATTGTTTGAAATGGAAATAGTTGCAACTAGGCTTTTTTGTCTGGAGTGTTCAACCCAATTCTTTAAATTTAATGTTAATGTGAAGTGGAATGAACACTGATCAATTTATCATGTATTTTACTGGTAGCCTTGAAAACTAATGATGTGGAAATACGCATTTGAAATAAGCAGCTATAAATGGCTAATGACAAGTTCTTCTCACAGTACCATTGCCATAGATCTGTAGATCCAATAAATCTATTTTAGCAATACATTTTCTGTATTGACTGGGTTACTTTAATCCCATATATATATATTCCCATATATATATAATATAATCCCATATTATGGGGGCAATTTCGGAAAACTGTAGTTAGAAGCAGCTGACTTATCAGAAGGCGAAATCAATGTATAAAGAATCAATAAAAGGCTCCAGAAATGCTCAGTTTAAATGTAAACAGAGCTGCTATTAGATTTATGCTTTGTAAACTTCATCCCAGGTAAATTGCACCTTTGGATGGCATTCCAGTGCTATTCCAGTAGTCCCATTGAAATCACTATATAAGGTCACTCTGGAGTGCTTAGGTATTATTCTAAGACTTGACAAAGATTTAGTGCCCGTCTACATCTCTGACTTCCTCTGCAACTTTGAGAAAGGTATTTGTTCTGCCTCTCCCTCAGTTCACCCTCTGGGACCCTGGAGCAAGAGTGCTTGCATAGCTTGCAGGAATCTGTGAGAGGGAATCCTTTGATGGCTGTGTTGCCTAAACACCACAGAAACTGGAGATATTAGTGCAATCCAATCCATTTTTCGTTTCAGGAGCTGAAGGGATTAGGATAGTCTAAACCAAAAATATGAATTTGTCATGGCTGGAGGAGGTAGAGTCTCCTGTTGCAGGTCCTGCGTAGGGTTCTTTAGTGTCCTCTCTAATGACATTGAGGCAGTGAGGCATTGTCTTCTGCTCTTATTCATCCACTCTGTAAGTACTGGCTAGAGTAGAGCATGGTGTCTCTATAAGTTCCTTATTCGCTTTGTGGCAATATTTACTTTAAATTGCTATATCGCAGGTCTCGTGTTTTTTTTCAGCATAAAGTAGATTGGTGTGAGTCAGGACCTTGAGCATCATTCTCCTAACCAGAGTTAGGAAGAGAGCTGTATTTTGCAAAGAACAGGTGAGCATCCAGAGCTGAACAACTTACAGTTTGCTTATTGCTGGTGCCTGTCATCTGGGAGCACTTCACAGACTATTCTATTAAAATCAATTACATGGACATTGAGTTAGATGGCCCTTACCCTATTGCTGGTATAAAAAAATGTGGGTTGAAACCTTTATGAGCTCCCAGTTCTAATTTAAGCTCATTGCATCCTGGAAGGCTGTGAACCGCATATTTTTTTTTCGTACAGGGATTCATTTAAAACATTCTTCTCTTTCCTTTCTTCCTCCTCCTTTCTTTTCACTATCTCTTTTTTTCCGCATTTTTTTTTCTTTATCGTTGCAGTTGCCTTTTAAAAGCAGCCTCTCAAAATACAGCAAAGGCGAAACAGGGGAGGAAACAGAAGAGACTTCAGAAAATGTGGTTTTGCTGCAGATTCTGTAGAGATTCAGTTTTCTCCAGCCTTAAGGCTGCATTATAGCGTGTATCAAGATTATACTATCTAGAGGGAAGCTGTAGCTGTAATTTACAACAAGAACATGGCACATTAGTCAGCAATCTGTTTTTAACATTGTGGTTTAGAGCAGAACTTGCCCTTTCTGTAGGAGGATCTCCAGCAGAATCTCAGGAAAATTGAAGCAGCTGTGGCTGTAAAAGGAAATGTACATTAAAAATGCCAGGGAGAAACCACAGGCAAGGATCCTTCTGTGCCATTTATAGCTCTGTCATTAAATGTCCCTTTCAAAACTTTGAACGGAGATGGAAATCATGTTTACATTTAGATACATAAAAGGAATAGACAAATAATGACATCAGTGGTTCAGCTGGTGGTTGCTGCTGTCTGTGATAAACTGGGATTTGTCGTTGCTGTTAGTGTCTGAACAGAAACCACTGAGAGTAAGAGCCTGGGAGTACAAGAGGCAGTAAGTGTACAGGGTCTTGCCTAGTCTATAGGAGGGGAAGGAAGCAAATGAAATATTGTGATATTTTCACCATTAATATTTTTATAGAGAAATGCTGATTTGGTTTTTGAGATTTTCATGAGCAGACTCAACAGGAGTGTGGATCAAACTTTTCTCTCCGATTGCTTTAGGTGAGGGATAGGTTGATTTCAATGCGGTCATCATCCTTTTCTGTTAGTTTCCCTTTGGTTGCCCCTGTGTTACTCTCTGTTGTGTAAAAAAACATTGAGATTAATGCAGCATAATTTCTCTTTGTGTTTACCTGGCAAATTGGGTAGCATGTTTAATTTTTGAAACAGTTTATCAGAAGCCCATTGAGTGCATTTCAAGAAATGTATGTCAAGGGTTATTTCTTCCAGCTTTCCCATTAACTGGTTTGCAGTGATGAATGCATCTTCCAGTAAAGCAGTCAAAACTAAATGTCATGAAAATCTATATGGGTTTCAGTTCTGCACACAATGAAGTCCACTGAAGCTTTGCCAGTGACGTCAAGGGATCCAGACTTTAATGTATTACCTACACTGTTAAGTACTATGGATGTGAGACAAGAGGGTGGGCTACGTGTGCCTTCATAAGCCATTATTAACATGAAATAACTTATAATCAGTTAAAATCATACATGATTGCATGTGTATATTGATGTGTACGTGTACATTTTATATCAAAAATCTTCCAAAAGGTCCTTGTAGAAAGGAAAAATTCAGATCTCTCAATCATTGGCTGTGTAGAGGTTCTGTTTCTTGGGAGCTGTAGCAAAAGCTTATCAATGTGGAAGTGAAGGTGCACTGGTCAGTGTGGTAATTGCCGATCTGACCTTTAAAGCTCATTGAATACTCAAGATGAGAAAGTAAATTTAGTAAAAACTTATGCTAGTCCTTATCTTAGATAGGATTCCACATTAAAAACTAGATATTTGGTAAAATTTCCAGGCCTTCATATTCATGCTGCAATTACCTTTTCATAAAGCAATGACATTAAATGTGAAAAGAAGGATGGTAAATACTCAATTTTAACATTCTTCAGTTAGCACTGATGGCATTCATCGGCCACAGCAGTGAAGTCTCATGGAGACTTCTGAATTATTATCACAGATTCATAGAATCACTTAGGTTGGAAAACACCTTTAAACCAAGTCCAACTGTTAACCTAACACTGCCAAGTCCACCACTAAACCATGTCCCTCAGCACCACATCTACGTACCTCCAGGGTTGGTGACTCAACCTCTTCCCTGGGCAGCCTGTTCCAATGCTTGACAGTCCTTTCAGTGAAGAAATTTTTCCTTGTATCCAATCTAAACCTCCCCTGGCACAACTTGAGGCCATTTCCTCTTGACCGATCACTTGTTGCGTGGGAGAAGAGACCGACCCCCGCCTCGCTACAACCTCCTTTCAGGGAGTTGTAGAGAGCAATAAGGTCTCCCCTCAGCCTCCTTTTCTCCAGGCTAAACCCTGGAGGTTTATCCTTCAAACCCTAATCAGACTTGTGCTCTACCCTTCACCAACTTGGTTGCCCTTCTCTGGGCAGGGCAGGACAGGACAAGGAGCAGCCAGTGATTTTGAGATTTTGTTAATTCTTCTGTTTGATAAGCGAATGAATCCCAGATCATCTGAAGATAATATACTGATATAAATTAGCATACAATTATGCTTGATCTTGTGTTGTAGGTTGTTTTATGTCATAACAGTGTACACAGTTTAACAACAGATACAATACACAAAGCTCATGCTCCTCCCTTGTTTCTAGTCAGTAATATAGCTAATTTGTGATGTTCTGCCTTTCCTGATATTATTAGCAAAGCTTTAATGGTCTGCAGTGTGTGCAAAATTGACACTCCGATTGATTTTTCTTTCCTGTTTCCTTGGCTATCCCTAGTAGCAATTATAATTTCAGACTACTTTGAAAAACAATCGGTTTTGCTAAGCTCTTGGGGGAATTAAAAAAAAAAAACAACACACCACAAACACCAAAAAACAAACAAGCAAGAAACCCTTTCCAAAGCTACTTTTTATTTTCAAATCCTCACAAAACAAAAATGTATTTTTTGGACTTTGAAATATGAAAAATCACAAATCTTGTGTCTTTTATTTGTATTCCTTGATTTCCTGGATCAGTCAAGCCTCTGGGGCAGGTCTTCATTCTATAGTGGCAAGGTTTCACCTAGGAGGAAGATTTGGTTAAATAAGTTTTAATAAGAATGAATAATCATGTAAAATTACCCAACTACTAATCGGAGATCTAAGCATGAAAGTATTGTTGAAATTCATGTCTCAGTTTGCCATTCTTGGTTTATCAAAATTCTCCAGTTGTTTATTAAGTCTTTTTGCAGGTGATTTCCTGGCGTATGTTGACCCATCCTTCAAAACTTCAAGTGTTATTATATGTTATAGAAAAAGATCTTTTTAACTTTATGGCAACTCTGTAAAAATTACAGTGTGGTCAGGGGAGGTTTTTCAGGTCAGCCTGCTTGCTCAACTTCCAAGAGCGAGGCCGGTATCTGTAACTCTGCAGACACAGTGGTCCTGTCTCACCAGAGGATTAAGGCAAACCAGAACACCATTGGTAGGTGGCAGAATGAATGATACCCTCAGAAAACAGGATTTCAAGCGTTCACATTGGGCTCAAAAGCCTTTAGGATCTACTAAGCCCAAACTGTGTTCAAGTCAAGAGCTTGCTTTGTTTGCTGTTCAGTAATTTCAAAGGGGAAAAACATAAATAACTTTAAAAAGGAAGTGGTCTTAGAGAATGGGAACAAAAATATCAAAGGTAACTTTCTAAAACTTTCTCATGTATTGAAGGGGTAAGAGCAGATACGTTAGAGGCATATGGTGCATCTTGAATAACTGTTTTATTTATTTCTCTACAAATAGAGAAAAGAAATAAAAGAATCTACCTAATGTTAAAGTCTGTGAAAGCTCTTTAGACAAAAAGAAACAAAATTCTCCCAAGAGTGTTAGTGTGTTGCTATGTGAACAGTCATAATGCAGTAGCAGAAAATGTTTGCTGAGTGCCCGCTATTCTAGGAAGGATTTTCTGTAGGCTATATCAAAAGAGAAAGAAGTGTTTTGATGCCAGTTAAAAAGATCTGTCCATGTTGTGGGATTTGTTCAGTAGTGTTTACTCTGAAGGATCATGGCAAGCCTATTTACCAAGACTTGAACAGACTCGAAAATTGCTGAAGAGTTAAGACGATATTCAAAGACAATTTAATTACTTATATATGTGTGAAGGACAAATTTATTCTGAAAAGATAGGCATGGGCCCATCCCTTCATAAGGTGTCTACCAATTAACTAAAAGTGCAGTTGTATGAGAAAGTAAACTTATACTTCGTTTATTCAAGTGTCTGAATTCAATGGTGTTGATAAAAATATGTTAGTAGAGGGTTTTCCTCTATGTTAATAGAACTTTTCCTGAGGGTGTTTTGAGATGACTAAGATTTTTGGGTGCTAATTTGTATTGCTAGCCTGTGTAGCCTGTAAACCTGCATCTCCATGACTGTTGGTCACCCACTTTGGTAGGTTAAACTTGTCCATGCGGCTGTCACACCTCCATTTACAAGATTTCCTCATGCAGTATGCTTGTTGAAATTGAAATCTGGGGAGAGGGACAGGATAAACAATCCATTCATGAAGGCAATGTCACAGAATTTTTAACGAGGACAGATATGACTTTATTATGTTTCCTAATAATCTGGAGGTTGGCACCCTTGGAAAGAGAGGATCTTTAACAATGTGAGGCATTCATTCCCAATGGGATTGGGGGTATTGTAATATCCAGGTATTCTGTGGAAATAGGCAAACAAAGAAATCTTCTTTGTGGAAACATCTTGCTTTGTCGATGCTGATGACGTTATTGAAGTGCTGTTATTAAGTTTTCCTTGATATTTTTTGTATGAAATAATGTTCGTAGCTGATATCACAAAGCTGGTGTTGACTGTTCTCATTGTCTTGTTGACGCCACTACATTATTAAATGTCTTAAAATGGATTTTTTCACATTTTCCTAATAACTAAAATAAATGGAAGTTATTAAAGTAGTGAAATTGAATATAATTATACTTCCTATGATTTAGTTCATGGTTTTTTTTTTTTTCCTTCAAGGAAAACTTTGGAAATTAATGTGAAACTTAACTATAATTCTAAAGGTTCCTTCCTTTTCTGTGTTGTTATTGTATTTTTTTGTGTGGTTTTTTTTTAATCAGAACTCCTTTCTAGAAGGAAATTCCTGACCGTTTGATTTTTTCCCACGTAAGCGCTGAACTGTATTTGTCGTGTCAACTCGTAATGTTGTCATAGTATCATAACTATGGTTTGAAACCTGTGGGATTTCCTCAGGAACCAGGAATCATAAGCAGTGTTTATAGAGAGACTCTCTGGTACTACATTTCGCTGATAAATGGAATGCAAGAAATGAATTAAGAAGTGTTTTTAGTTAATTATTAAGCATTACCATTTTTAGAATGATCAGAAGAGAAAGAACTGGGCAAAACTCTTCATAATTCTAGTAAAAGTGAAATTGCAGTGTAGATGATTTTTTGATTAATTTGACTTTTGAGAGTGGTCTGTAATTGAAACATAATTTTGGTCCATATTATGGATGAAAACATCACTATTAAGGATCCATTTTCCTTAATTCGAATTTATTCTGCTTATAATAAAGATGGATGCATTGTTCCTGGGTAGTAAAGTCAACACAACAATGGAAAAACGAGCTGGCTTTTGTACAAACAGTTACGTACTGCACAGCTGCTTAAGTGGAACTAGAAGTTGGTTGCAGGATTTTTTTTCAGGGGTAAGAATACTGTGATGATGGATATAATGTAAAAATGTAAGAGAGGAAAGTTAAAAATGGTTCAGAAAGAGCAACATGTAATTTTAAAGCACTAAGCCTGTAGAGGTATCAGCTAGAATAATTTCACCTTTTGACACATAAACTGGGACAATACATTTCCTATCATTGTCCCAATGCATGTGATGTTCCATCAGTTCCTAGCACTTTAAAAAGCCACAACATTATGGTCCCCTGGGAGGCTAAGCATGAGTTATACTTTACCACTTGCCAAGGCCATAAAGAGAATAAATGTAAATATATTAGTTTGGCAGCAACTTGTGAGACATAGCTGCTGCTGTCTTGAGTGTCCAACAGGTCTCCAGTGAATAGGTGCTGATTACTGTGCCAAATGGGATCTTTTTCAGGGTGGATGGATGGAAACCAAAGGGTGAGGATGGTGAAGTCACATATGGAAACTACTTTTCAGTGTTGAATATCCAATCAGAGAGAAAGTAATAAACTTGTGTAAACTTAATAGTGAGGAGATGGTTTATGAGAAAAAGGTGAGAACATGAAATATGAAAATAGTCATGTAAAAAAAAGACAGGAAAAACATCTAGCAATATTCAAGTTAGAAAATTAAATTATGAAAACAAATATGAGCAAATTCCTAGAAGTGTTCCCTCCTTGTTTGTTCTTAGGCAACTGCTTGTCCGTCTTGTTAGGTCTGCAGCATGATAAGCCAGTGAAGACTTCCCCCCCCCCCTTTTTTTTTTTCTTTTAATTACAATGTAATAACAACTTTAATAACAATTCTTTGCAACTTTAGATGACGTGGAAACAGCAGGATGCTCCAGGTGGTGTGATCTCGCAGGGTGAATGGTGTTGGAAAGCTGATGGCACAGTCACTAGGTTACAACGAGGTCATGGAAACATTAACTTTGTGGCCTGGTGCTGCCTGTCATCGAGTCTGTGGGTGGCACTGGGACTGGACTGGCAACATGCAGCACTGAGGCACCGCTCGCTTGAGGGCCATGTGGCCGGGTTGCTCAGCACCTAGCACCTCTAATTCTCTGTCTCCAGAAGAGAGCACTGTTTGAGCGCAGGCTGCCGGGTTCGCACCTTCTGCCTGTTGTCCTCCCTCTTTGTGGGTCCCGTGCAGTGTAACTTCCTTTTCCCTCCCCCTTTACTTCAGAGGACCTCCGATTTCTTCAAAGTATTTCTTTGCTGTTCTCAAAAACATCAGCTTGAATCACGGAATAGCCTTCTGGGTAAGTGAATGAATTTCAAAGCGCTGTTTTCCAGCCGCTGTGATGCTGTCAGATACTCCCTTTGTTCGCTCACAAGCCTCGCAGCAGAATTGAACTCACGCCTTTCAGAGGCTGACATGGTATGTTATTTCTTATTTCATCTTATTGTCTGCCTGGGGTAGCTTATACCGGTTTGGTATTCTTCTCTATAATTGCCTTTATTAATCGACCTGTTACAGCAGCTTAGCTTAACTCGCCCTGAAGTAGAATCATAGAATCATAGAATTGTTAGGGTTGGAAGGGACCTCAAAGATCATCTAGTTCGGCTCCCCCACCACCGTGGGCGGGGACATCACCCACTAGACCAGGTTGCTCAGAGCCACATCCAGCCTGGCCTTGAACACTTCCAGGGAAGGGGCTTCCACCACCTCTCTGGGCAACCTGTTCCAGTGTCTCACCACCCTCATGGTGAAGAACTTCTTCCTAACGTCCAGTCTGAATCGACCCATCTCTAGTTTTGATCCATTCCCTCTAGTCCTACCAGTACCTGACATCCTAAAAAGTCCCTCACCAGCTTTCTTGTAGACCCTTTGTAGACCATTGTAGGCCTTAAGTCTGCAATAACTTCTGGACTTAACTTGACTTGGTGGAAAAAGTCCAGTGTGGTTATCTTCTGCATTGTATTTCAACCTCAGGAAATCCTGGCCTCCTGTTCCCCAGACTGAAGGACGTGTAAGTGCTACAGGAGCACAGCAGCATTTGTATTTCCCCAGTGATTTCCAGTGGAAAATCTTAGCATGTATTAAATATTTTCCTCGTATTAAGAATTTTTTTTAAGGTGTGTTCTTTGCTTCTGCTCCAAGTTAGTAGTTTAAATATGCTTCTTTTTCTCTTCTGTTTCTAACTGTCTGTAAAAGGGTAAGATAAATTAAAAACCCACAAGTGTTTCTGAAGGAAGACGAGTGCTTGGAAGTTCTTGGAAGAAACATACTTTGTCTTAATGCAACACCATAAATACATGAAATGGCTGGTGAAAATAATTATAATACCGTAGCCTTACAATTTTTAAAGGAGAAAAAGCGTATTTTTCTATACCCGCTTCAAGCCCATTATGACGTGAAATAAAGTTTGTGTGCACTGTGATGTAAAGGAGGATTTATAGCTACTGTGTAAACCTTGATAAGGATGCATTTGACTTGCTGAACTGTCCCATACTTATTTCATTGCTTTGTGGATAGTTTCTGCAATGCATAGATCCAGTGGAGAGATTTAAGGGCAAATTAGGTGTAGTACGCTAGGCATGGTGGTAACAAGTCATAGGTTCTCTTCCTAGTGTCTAAATCTTTGCTTTTCTGGTAGATAACCATATATGGTATATATAACCATCATGCCTCTGTACTCGTCACTGGTGAGGCCTCACCTCGAGTACTGTGTTCAGTTCTGGGCCCCTCTGTACAAGAGGGACATAGAAGTGCTGGAGCGTGTCCAGAGGAGAGCTACCAGGCTGGTGAGGGGTCTGGAGACCAGGTCATATGAGGAGAGGCTGAGGGAGCTGGGCATGTTTAGCTTGGAGAAGAGGAGGCTGAGGGGGGACCTCATTGCCCTCTACAACTACCTCAAAGGAGGTTGTAGAGAGGTGGGTGTTGGCCTCTTCTCCCAGGTGAATAATGACAGGACCAGAGGAAATGGTCTGAAGCTGCGGCAGGGGAGGTTTAGATTAGAGATTAGGAAGAATTACTTTACTGAAAGAGTGGTCAGGCACTGGAACAGCCTGCCCAGGGAGGTGGTTGAGTCACCATCCCTAGAGGCGTTTAAGAAACGTCTAGATTTGGCACTTCAGGACATGCTCTAGTGGCAGAGATTGTAGGGGTTTTTTTTGGTGTGTGTATGGTTGGACTCGATGATCTCAAAGGTCCTTTCCAACCATGAAGATTCTATGATTCTACACTATGGGGCGTATATGAATAAATTCTGTCTTCTCTCTGCTGTATGTAGGTGTTCATGACTCTGAAAAACTAAGGTATGGTGCAAATCCTCTTAAAGGCCATTGAAGTGCACCATGTAACAGAGAGTAGAGCAGAACCCAAATCCCACATCTTGCCTCCCCTGCATAGCAGGGGGACAAAGTTGTCAGGATCCTTAAATGGCTGTCACTAGTGTGACAGTGTAGAAACTTGCATTGAACAGGCCCTCTGAAGAAAGTGGAGTTTAGCTTGGTCTGCTACCAAGTATTCTGCTTTCAGAATAATTCTGTGAAATTACCTACAGCAGGGTTTGTGCAAGAAAAAAATAGCATTAGGAATTCGTGCCAGCGAAATGTGGCACGTTCAGTATCCAGTATCTCCAGGCATAGAATATTGATGCCAAAGTGAAATCTTAATTTCTTATATTTGACAGAAAGATACACCTAACATACAAAATGTGCTCTGAGGGGAATCTCTCTTGCCTCTTTAGTGCTCTGAAATGTACAGTGGCCCTGAAAACAGTGTATCTTCAGAGTGAATTATTTATGGAAGGCACTTCTGTGTTACATGGGTGCTCATTAGACCAGTAGACTGCTGCTTCTGAGGTTTGCTGCCACCCATACTCAGCCGTGTCCGTCATCTTTATGTCTGTTATTCCTTTATAACTGACAACTAGTTGCAGTCAGATGGCGGAGTAATGGAGCAATCCCATACCACAAAACTGAAAGAGTAAAACGACCAAACTAAACTGTAACAAAAAGTCCAGCACGGCAAAGTTCCAAAGAGCAAAATCCTCTTTCTGTACGAAGTAATACAGTTAGCACCACATGTAATTAAAAAAAGAACAACAAACCAACATTAAAAAATGGGAAATGTTACTTACCCAGGTCTTAACCACATACTTCTTACATGTGTGCTTATATGTTTGAAGTGTGGAGGTTTGAACTTTCAAACATCTGGGCCTTCCTTTTATGAAAAAGAGTGTACTGAAGTATAAAATAAAAAAATAATAAATAAATCAATCACTGCTGTGAACCACTATGCTGATTTCTATGCCAGCTCTTTTCTAGTCTTAGTTCAGGCTACTTTTCTGCTCACTGTCAGAAACAGGTTTAAGCGCAGCATTGGACTGGACTCTGATTATTTTAGGCAATGACCCTTCTTTAATTCATAGACAATTTGGCACAGGATTTGAAGTAACCTGGTTTGACACTGTTTTGTCAAATCTCAGATGTGCTAAAACATTTCTCTGTTCTATAGAATGTTATTTTTTTTCAGTAATTAATATTTCCAGCCTTTCAAAAAAGCCAGAACTGCTTTTTGAGTTTGCTGACTCAAATAGTAACAGAAACAGACTCTAATTTCCATATTAAGAAAGGTGTGACTCTGGACTTTGATAATAAATTTGAATACCAGCATTTGTTATCTTACTGATTAATTTAGCAGGCAAATTCAGTTTAAAAATAAAACTGTTGTGGCATGCACCTTTTCCTTTGACAGGTGCTTGGATACTGGCTCTCCAGGATGCTTGCAGACTCTTAAGTTGTTCAATTGTAGGAAGAAGAGACTGTGTCTAGTTCTAGCTAGGATTTCCACTTCGTAAGAGAGCTGGAGTTCAGGGAAAAGGTCTAAAAACTCTGTGTGGGAAGAGGGTTTCAATACACATAAGCCACAGTGGGAGACTGTGAACAGCAAGTCCACTTTTTTCTGCTGATGGTACTGTGTTGTCAAACTGCACAATTTCATCTGTTGGTGACTGTCACCTTTCTGAGACTCCTCTAGGTCATGACAGCTAATTCAGTCTGTCTGTAGTGTCACACTGGAGAGGTGGCCCTCCAAGTGGCGTGGCCAATTCCTGGCTCGAACGGCCGCATCCTGAAATCTTGATTCAGATCTGGGGGTCAGCTGTGAAAGGCAGGGCCGGCATCGCTTTCATGCTCTCACGTCCTCCTTTCTTCCCCAAGATGGGGTGCTTGTGTAGAACTGGAAGATGTTTTGCAGATTATAAATTAAAGGAGAAGTGAAAGAAAATAGCAGTGAGAAACCTACATCAGCTGTATCAAGTAGCTCGGTGTAAGGAATTGCTATAGTGGTCGAAGTGGTAAAGAAAAGTATCCTGGAAGGTTCATCAGACCAGGGCATAGTCTACAAAGGGTGTCAGGAGTTAGTTATTTTAAAAAAAATTGATAAACCTTGAAAGATACTTTTAAAGCAAAATCTTCTAGCAGGAGAAGAATATACAATATCCATGTGGAACTTACTAGCTTCTCTGTCATCCTCACTTACCTGGTTAAAAAAAATACGTGTCTTTCACTCTTATATGTTGAGATTTTGAATATTCATGGGATTTAAATGAAACTACACATAAAGGGCAGAATGAAAACACATTCTCTTCTCTAGTTGTGTCTAGTTTGCCTGAAAAATATGTTATATTCACTAGGTGTGACATTACTTCTCACAAAACTTGCGTTTTCCTTTGTGGGTGGATTTGTGTGGGTATAATCACAATTCAGCAATCCTAAAATAAAGCCATAAGGTAGCACATTTTCTTCCTTTAAATAGAAACATATAGCTATAAAGCCCAATGATAAGCAAATAGCAGCTGAACATCACATGTCATCCTGCTTTCTCTCATGCGCATCGATGTGATACCAAAATGACATCTGTTAGGGTATTTTTGTACCGAAAATCCCTGAAGAAAGAGCTCTGCAGTACAGCTGCCCAGACTTCAAAAAAGTGTTATAATCATGCTCTTAAATTTTTGTTTAGTGGAAACATACTAACAGTATACACAGGAACAATTGCAGTATGGTGACAAGAGAGTGCTATGTATTTCTCCCTCTGCCAAAATTCACCTGCTTTTATACTAGTTGTACAATGAACTGATTTTCATTTTGGACAGTCTTGCTTTCCTTATACAAACCTCTCTATTTCTTTGTGTTTTGTTTTTTTTTGTCACATCGCAAAATGAATTGTTCCTTAAGAAAAAATGTAGTCATATTCAGTTTTCTATTTGAGCTAAACGTTGTTTACTCAGCCTATTTTGTAGGTGTCTTTGGGTCCAAAGGCTTGGAGCATCATTTAGGCTTGGTACTCAGTTTTGTTGCTGTGGAGACATTAACTGGCAAAATATCAGTAAACATTAAAATATTACTTTGTACTTCTGAGCCATTAATGATCGCTTCTGTTGTCCACTGAACAAATTTTCAAACCGCCTTCCTTGTACTTACTCCCATGGTGACATCCGTGGCAGCAAATTACTTCCCCAAAACAGCGTCAGAGGCCATGATTTGATGCCCTTCTTCAGATTTCTCCATAATATTTACTTTTGTCACAGCAGTTCCCCAAGGTAAGGGAGGAAAAAGGGTTAATGAGATCTGTGGTGAGATCATCACCTGCCCTGTGCTTGCCATATGCTTCTATTCTCTTTTCTTCTTTTGCCTAGACAGGAAATGATCTGAGACCTGGTACAATCTTTGTTTGCTCAGTGGTAGCACGGTGGTGTTTGTCCTGCCATGGAAACTGTTAAGGATTCGTGATAACAGTATTAATACTTGTATGGAAAGTCTCGCACTGCTGGGGTGGCAGCTTTGAGTAACCCATGGTTAAGATCCCTGCGTGGCTTTCTGCACTGCGACTGGCCCTTGTAATCCTGCTTGCACACATGTTGGGAAAGAGGGCTGTTGGCTCCAACCGATGATTTTTTTTTTTTTTTTTTTTTTTTTTAAAAACCAGCCATTGTTCAGTGATCAATACAGTGAACTATATTGATTTTTTCATATTTCTATACATGACTCAACCCAGTCACCATTGACAAGCAAGCTAAAATAGGAGTTTGTCTTTTTCTGGGAAAAAAAATATCGTGGTCGGACTATTTTTGTCTGGTTGGAAAGAGCTGTAAACCAAAGCATGAACTGTTCATAACAGGCGTGTATAACACATAGCTCAGAAAGCCTGATAAATTCTGTTTTCCTATGTTACACGGCATTCTGTTTTAGTTTGGTAGTTTGTACGTTATGCAGCCGTGACAGAACAACATCTCGATGGAAGTCCGGGAGCTGTTCCTAGTCAGGAAACTCTTACGGTTCCTGAAATTATCTTTTGGGTTTTGGGGTTTTTTCTTCTTGCCATAAAAGACTTATGTTCGCCCTCATATCCTGCTTCCTTTGACAGGTTGAGTAGATTATTTGGATCTAAACATTCTGAGTAGCATGAGATGTGATAAAAGCATTGCTCCCGATGTGAAATATTTCATCAGCAAACCTTGGTTTTGAGTTTGTCGCTTTCGTGGGGTTACAGTAGTGGACTACCATGTCCAGCGGGGGAAATAAAGAGTACCCTGAGAGCCTGGCACGTGCTTGTTCCCAGCATAGCCTTCTCACTAAGGGCTGCTTTGTTTTCCCTCTGTAAAAAAAAAAAAAAAAAGTCATTCTGTAACACTGAAGAGTTTGAAATAGTTGTCTTAGCATAGCAGTAGTATAATATAAATGTAATTTTACTTTCTGTATCCCTTTTTAACTAAAGTAAGAGGAAGAAAGGCTGGATGTTGTACTTACTATGCTTTTCTACAGTTGGTTACCAGATACGAGTCTGCAGAGCAGACGGTTAAGCACCAGCACCCAACTACAATCATGTGCCTTGCACTGATGCTTGCACCTTTGGAGTAGCTTTTCAAAGTGTCATGATTCTAAATTTCATATTGCCTGGTGCAAGATGGAGTTCTCAAGCTTTTATAAATCTGCTGGTTCGTATCTGGTTTGAAGAGAAGGCCTCAGTGAAAACAAGCCACCTGGAGAATTTTAACATGAAAAATTAATTTGTTTTCTAGGGTTACACAAGTGGAAAGAAAGTATCTTTGCAAAAAAAATATTGTCTTAATAGGGCCTATGTTTTTTACCCCTAGATTATTTATAAATAGGTGAAAGCTTTTGCTTAAAAAAAAATAATAGTTAAATGTGGACAGAAACCAAATATGGAAAAATTGTATCCAGAAAGAATTTTTTCAGAAATAAAGATTGATCCAGAATTTCCAGGAGTCAGTGGAAAATCTCTTCTCAATGTTGTTGCTTTTGCATGAGACCGTAACGCCTTATTCTGGCAAACTCCTGAGAGCATGTGCTTGACTTTATGTTCCAGACTAACCCCTCTGACGCTAATATGCTGAAGGTAAGCATGTGTTTAGTGTCCTTCACTGGTTCAAGTCCTAAACAAAGGGAAAAGTTGATACAACTGAGCTCTCAGCGTAATTGCAATGGCCGTTTCTGCTACTAGCAACGTTAAAAGGAAAAATGTCTTTCTTGCATAAATATGGAAGTTTTTATGGTTAGAAGAAGAGCCATGTGAAGTCAAATATCACTCGGATGTTTTTGGTAGAAAGTATTGTTCCTACCTGTTGGGTTAGTAGCATGTCTTGGTGAGTTTTATATGCTGGCCGCTGTTTCCCAAATTTGTTGCCTTTCATTAAGTGTGGTCTTTAATGGACAATGTGATAATCTTCAGTCCCTCTGCCTTCCTGTTTCTGTTTTCCTATAATCTGAACACAATTTTAAAGATTATTTTACATATTATAACTATTTTCTTTTCTTTATGGCTCAGCAGGCAGCTGGGAAAAATATACTGAAACATGTTTTTGGCAGTCGTCATGCTGTGATCATAAAAGTTAAAGCCAGGATGAAAGAGAAAGTTAAGTAAAATGCATATAAAAAAAAAAAAGAAGTAGAAAATATGGCAAAGACTGGATAGCTAATACTTTATCAAACAATCCAAGCAGCTTTAAGTTTGTCTTTTAATGCACAAATAGAATCACTTGATAAAAAAGGCTTGTCTTTCAGATTGTTTGATTAAATAAGAATGAACTACTGCATCATAAGGTGTAAGGGGGTTATTAAAGACAGGGAATACTGGGTCACTTCCTAAAGGGTTCCGTTTCTCTCCTTTGGAGTCATGTGGTTTTGATTTTGTTTGTGAACTGTGCCAAATCTGTGTTTTCATATGATTTTGAATATCTGCAAATGCAATTCCTTTGGTTAAAATTAGAAGTTTGCTTTAGATCTAAGAAGATGTTAGCGAACAGAAACATGAAAAATATTTTCATGACCCGGGGATGACCTCCTTGGTGCCCGAGCGTCTCAATGAGGGACATTCACGTGTGTCTGTAGGATGTAGATGCACACATACACACACACAATAGTAGAGTACTGCGTCCACTCTACCCAGTACTGTTCCCCAGTTCATTGAATTACTGTCCTTGATTGAAGAGCCTATTGGATCAGACACCAGATGTTCTTCCTATTTGATTGGAATCAGTATTTCCTAGACATCCGTTTCTCTTCATTAGAGAATTTTTTCTTTTCAAAAAGCCCCAAATGCCTGAAACTTCAAAGTGAAAATACAGCTGTAGGGCTTCTTAGGAGATGCCTTTTGGCTGTATTATTCTCTCCTCTGTGGTCTGGCTAGCTAGCTACTTCATGGCGTCTCTAGCCATGAAGAATGACAGTATGTATGAGAAAAGTAATTGCAGCAATCTCAGAATATTTGTTAATAAATAAAGGTACGAAATGCATGAAATCAGCTTTTAAAAAAGTGCCCGACTTTATTATGCTTTTTCATTATACCTCTCCAGCTTTCTACACCTGCTTAAAATGAAATAAAATGCAATAAAGCTCTAAGGTAGGGCACAGTTTGCCTCTCACTTTCACTGCTTCAGTATTGGTCTGAATTACAGATGTATGACAAAATATTTCAGCGCCTAGTGTTTTAATGCACTTATTAAAAAATATAAATGACTACCCAGGAACTGTGGTGCATACACTCAAACTGATGCCAGATACCACTGATACCAGTAACAAAAGCCCTTTGGACTCTTATTAGTGAAGGAATTTGCTCTTAGATGACAGGTACATTTTCACTCATATGATGTTTTCTCCTGCATTGGCAGGAAAGAGCTTGTCTGATGTACTGCTAGTAACATAAAGGAGAAAGAAAGTTTCAAGTGAGATGAAAGGAGCACAAAAGTTGGATTACTGTAGCTTTTTGTATTGCTCAGAGGGAGAAATAATTCAGCAGTGCTAGGAAGAGCTTCTGATCCTGCTGTTCGTTGCACTTTAATGTGCCTTGCATGTTGGAGGTATAGTGGGTATAATTGTAGGAAACGGCTGTTATTCGCCCTTTTGTGAGGAACATGCCATGTTACTTTGAACTAACCTTTCTGCTTGCACTGAGAATAAGCCCTGGGTAAGTTCATTTTACATCAAATTGCACAAGGCTCTATTGCGGTACATAGAGCTCATTATAAAATACCTAGTCGCTCAGCCACCGGTTCACTTTCTGCACTTATAGGTGCTGTTCAAGGATGGGATTGCGATTTCCATTGTCCTTGACTGTAGACCATATGGAGAACAGGTGCCCTGCTCTCCTGTCTCTTAATGCAGAACTGTCTTCATGCTCTTTGGAGGGAAAACCCAGCAGAAGCTCTGAGGAAAGCTGAGAAGATACAAAGCTTTTATGTTTGTTCCCTATATAAGGAAAAAATCGGCCTGTTTTTAGGACATGAGAATGTGCGTCCCTGGGCAGACCTAAAAGCTGTTACAGATTTTTTTTTTTTGTGAAGCATTTGTTTCTGTGCTATGAAGGCTGTTCTGTATCTTGCAGCCATACAGCTGTGCTGTGGCTTGCAGTGTCGGGGTCAGTATCCATATGAGAATTTTTGTCTGAAGCTCCTTCATCTAAAGGCTTTTCTCTTGAAAGCCTTCTGGATCCACTCCCATCTCTACTGAGATAAAGGATTTGCTGGTTCAGTCGTCTCCATCATTATTCTTGAGTCAACAAGCTGTTATATGATTCACTTCTTCCTCTTATGCACCAAGTTTGATTTTATTAGCCTCTGTAGCAGTTTAGCTTCCTCTCCTTATACTGTCTTGCTAGGAATCATCACTTTTTTTTTTAATGCTTAGGATGACATGGGGGACACTTTCTAAAGGGTATCCGTATTTCAAACATGTGAGTGTGAAGAGATAGACCCCCTCCAAGCATCCAGGTCTGCATTTCTGCCTAAACCGGCTATAAATAATTCATTAAGGTTTACAATACCATTTTAAAATAAAATTTTACATACCATTGAAATGTTCTGAAGCCCAGTGTGGCAACGTTTGAGATGTAGTGTTGGACTGCCAATCTTGATCACTCTGTACGCACTTAACCTTTTTTTTTTTTCTGCTGCTTCCTACAGACCTGACTTAACTGTTGCTATCTCAAGAACAAGTACAATCAAGCTTTACTGCTGGTTATCACATAGCACTCATACCTTAAATGCAGAAACTTGAGAGAGTATTAGCTGCTAAAATCAGGCTGGAGTTGAAGTGCAGCAAAAGAACAGATATCAATAAGCTACTTTTTAATCAAGATTTCATATAGTTTACCAGGTTTTTAAGCCTACAGTGCAGCTGCAGTTTTTCTGGTGAAAAAAACCACCCTAACTTCTGAAATTACAGAATTCTGTTTTTTAAAATTCTCTGTACCGAAAGGGTGATGCTGAAATAGTTTTAGGATTAAAAGAAGTTACCTGGGTATTTGTTGGTTTCTGAAGATATTGACATAAATCACGTAATTTATGTTCTGATGTAAATAGTGTCCTCTCTTAGTCATCACGAGTCAATCTTTAATATGTTTTTTTCCACAAAGGAGCGAAGTAACAGCATAATTAGCTTTCACAGTTTACCTATGTCTTTCTTACTGTAATTTATTTTAAAAGGACACTTTATAACTCTTTCTGTAAACCCCATGCCCAATAATCACAGAAGCTATGATCAGTAAATATTAGGGCTCATCTAAGCAAGGGGAGCTAAATAAATATGCCAGCACAAAAGATGCTCTTATTCTCTAACACGTCGTCTACATGAGGGACTTGTTCCAGATGTACATTTATGGGGAGATTTTATCCCTCTCCATCTGTTAGCAATGACCAATGCACTTTAGCATCATCTGTCTGAATCGCAGATCTGCAGCCCACAGGTTTTTTCACACAGTGTCACATTGTGACAACACAGCAGTGGAATAAAATGATTTTCTAGTTACCGATAAAGAAGGAGCATCCAGTATGTGGAGTAACAAGTGCCATTGCCATGCCTCAGAAATCCTCCTGGAAATCAAGGGAGGAAGTCTGGGGGCTCACTGCTAATTATTTCTAGATCCTTAAGCACAGAAAATATATTTCCCAAGGACCCAGACTGTCCTTGCCATGGGAATTGTAATCCTTTTCAGTCATAAATAGCTTTTCTCCCTGGAGAGAAAAAATGCAAAGAGTTTTGGTAGGTGAAGGTGGGTTCTGTGAGTGCGCTTCCTTGCACATACTGGTGCAGCCCTGAAAGCTGCCCGAGCTCGCTTTCCTCCCGAACTGCAGCCTCGCAGCAAGTACCGGGACGTGATGCTACAGAGGGGGAACTCTGGCCTGACTTTACACCCTCAGCCCTCTTCAGATTTGCTTTCTGCTCTGGGCACTGCTGGGGGAATCACTGCGCCCGTCAGTTCCAGCCTGGAAACAGCGTCCGAGCGCGCTCGTGTCTGCGCTTACGGGCTTTTGGCCACCCATTTGGCAGAGGGAAGACACATGGCAATGTTGAATTGGGCCTGTATATCTTTCTGGGAAAGAATTATTTACATCTTTTCATTGACTTTGTTTGTTTGTTTCCAGTAAAAAGGGAGAGCTCACTTTTCCTTCTTCACCTTATTTGTCCAGTATTTCTGCCTGCCTCTTCGGCTTTAGAGAGGATCTGAATATAAATTGGTTATTTCCGACTTTTACTTCTTCTCTTCATGAAATCAGCATGAGGAAAAGCAGACCCCAGTTGTGTCTCCTGCTGGTAGCAGGCATTTGAACTAGTTTTGCTTTGAAATTTCTTGTGTATTTGTTACATGCAAAAGGAATGAGATAGGCGAGCTCAGTCCTTTTGAAGTGCTCTGATTGCTGGCAGGTACTTTCGTAGATGAAGTGAGAAAGCAGATTCTAGAGTTTGCTGAGGAGAGAAAGCTTGTTAAGTGAACTTGATGAGGAACCATCATAAATACGTGTCTAAATTATGTATCAACTTTCTCTTCATCAGAACGTCTGTTTTCATGATGGATTAAAAAAGTATCTTTGCTCTATGTGCCAACCAAAACTGGAGGGATACAGTAAGTGTCTTTGAAATGAAAATTCACTTGGTCATGCATAGTTATAAATGGAAAAGCCCCCTCTCTTACTGAGCACAGTGGAAAAGATGAATTGAATCAGTTGTATCCCACACCCAGCATCACAGCAGACAGAGAGAGAGCTGGGCTACGGAGATGATTAGGGGACTGGAACACCTCTCTTATGAAGAAAGGCTGAGGGATTTGAGTCTCTTCAGTCTGGAAAAAAGACGGCTGAGGGGGGATCTTATCAACACTTATAAATACTTAAAGGGTGGGTGTCAGGAGGATGGGACCAGGCTCTTTTCAGTGGTGCCCGGGGACAGGACAAGAGGTAATGGGCACAAACTTGAGCATAGGAAGTTCCATCTAAATATGAGGAGGAGCTTCCTTACTTTGAGGGTGGCAGAGCACTGGAACAGGCTGCCCAGAGAGGTGGTGGAGTCTCCTTCTCTGGAGACATTCAAAACCCACCTGGATGCGTTCCTGTGCAACCTGCTCTGGGTGACCCTGCTCTGGCAGGGGGGTTGGACTAGATGATCTCCAGAGGTCCCTTCCAACCATACCATTCTGTGATTCTGTGATCTGTGTCATCTCTGTACTGACAGTGTCCTCCACAAAGAATCCCAGGGGTACGTTTTGGTCTGGGTTTTTTCCTAGCAAGGAGAGGAAAAACTGGGAGGTGAAAAAACTGTACCTGTCTCATACTCTACCACAGGCTGGTAAGGGTGGTTCAGGACAGTTCATTCCAGGTTTGGTTTCTGAGGAACCTCACCTTCAATGCTGAACTAATGATACTTGGCTGCTGTAAGGATGTAATGAATTCTGTAAATGCAAAGTCCTATTCAGTTCTCCTAGAGCATGAAAAATGCAATGCAATGTAAAACTAATCTGGTTAATCTGTTTGAATATATAGATGTTTATTTGTTACTTCCAAAATTCTGATGAATTTTAAATCTGCTTTGAACTTCAGAGAGCACTTCTTAACACATTTACACAAAACCAGGGTTCTGCGCACATCACATTTCAGTGTTTCTTATTAAGTTAAAGGTTTTGATTAAATGAGTAAACTTGTTTTGCTTTGCAAAAGATTTATTATGATTTAAAGAATCATGATCAATTCTACTAGATAGTGCCATCAGCTTGCGCGGAGTAACACAAAGCTAGAAGGGAGAAACTGTTCTGCTCTCTGGTAAAGCAAGTGGGCTTTACCCAAAAAACCGAATTAGTGCTATGCTGTGCAACGCTTCAGTGTAAGCGCAGGGTGCTGCGGGAAGATCAGCATAGGGATGTGCCAGCGCAGAGCTGTAGGTGGGGAGCGGAGGAGCCGAGCAGATGCTTTGCCCACTTCTCGTGGGTGGCTGTGCCAAGTTCTGTAACTGCCAGGGTGAGGGTGGGCTGTTGGAAACCTGAGGGAAGCATCGAGTCACGCAGAACCTTTTTGGTGGAAATAACTGCCTCGAGCATGAGGTAATCTGTCTGGAGGATTTAATTTCCAGCGCAAAGACATACAAGATCCTATTTTGAAGCCCAACTGACAGACTTTATGCTTGGTAGAATGCAGATCGCATCTTAATTTGTTCGTGTCAAGGCCAGCAGAAACATAGCTGTTCTTTGTGTGCTTTCACTTGGGTTCAATGTGCTGTACAGATGCTGCTGTTAACTTTAAGTGGTAGTGTTTCAAATAATTAAGAAAATTTCCCGAAAAAAGCTTGAGACCAGTCTTGAATCATAGCTGTTAAAAAATGCATGCATTTATTTAAAGCAGGAGCTTGCCAAAAGATCCTTGATTTTCTTTTCCTCTTGTTTTCTTCTCAGTGTATTTTCTAGCAGTTAGTGGTAAGAAAGTGAAAGATTTGGATTTTTCAAAGGCCTCCGTATTGACCCATTTTTGCTTTCGTGTAAGCCTCCTGTGAAACTTTCCAGTGGTTTCTCTTTCAGCAAGGTTAGACCAACGCTACGTCTTAGTATATGTCAACCTAAAATTATATAAGGCCTATAGAAAGATTTAGAAACTAATCCTGCATTGCAGTTCTATCTTTCAATGCCATTTTCACACAAGTCATGGAGATCAACATTTCTATTGAAATGCTGTTGAGGCAGGTTGCAGACATTTTCTTTACAGGTTGTTAGAAATTTGAATTTCCTAATTGTTTCACTTTCTGATCACACCTCCTCATTTATTTTTTTCTTTCCCTCTCTTACTTTTCTTATAATCAAAGGAGAAACCTATTTTATAATCCTTGGTTTTCCATGTAGTTCATCTCCAGGGAATTTCTTTCTCTTTGAACTACTAAGAAAAATGTGGAGCATAAGCAAGTCTTCAATCACATTTAATGAATGAATTTCATGCCAGCAGGGGTTCTGGTATTTTCCATGCCATTTATCTACAAGAAAAGTTTACTGGTTGCCATATTAAAAATGATAAACAACTATAAGTAATCCAAAACACTAAATCTGTTATTTCAGAGACGTTACTGGATTTTCCATGAGAAATACAGGAAAGCAGAAGGATTCCAGTTTTTAAGGGTCTTTGAGGCTGACTTGCAAAACAGTTCATTAAACACTTAAACTTTCCAGTAGCTATTTTTTTCCTTCCATATGGCTTGCACTTCCAAGAGTGAACTACTGTACTTTTCAAAGTTAACTGCTTGACATTAGACCATGACTAGTGGCATGACATTACCTTGACTCATAGTATATGTAATTAGTAGGTGCTAAACTTTTTGTCCCTACATTTTAGAAAATTACCGTCTTTACTGTACAAATACAGCCTGACCTGAAAATGGCAGTGGTTAATCATCTTTAATTGGACAACCTGCCTAATATTAATCATGTACACGCTGTTCCTAGGAAACTGCAGAAGACCTTAGCTGACAGTAACTACAGAAGCGAGTGGTGACATTTCACAATGTTTGTCAGGCACCAGAAAGGCACGACATTTTAAAATACTTCTTCCTCAATCATTTACCAGGTTGTAATGTACCACACAGCCAATCTAAGAGGGATGTAAAAGCCTTCTAAAAGCCATAATGATGTGATGGCTGAGCTTTCACCAGAGATACTGAGATATTTATAAACTTGATCGCTGCATTTAATTTCTTATGACTTGCCCCAAAAGATGTTAGTATACACCCATTCATTTGTTGTCACAAACCTCTGTATCTGGGATGAAATTACATTTCAGCATTGATAAATGTCATGCTCACATTGTTACACAAGACAGACTTTTTCTACTGTGAGTGAGAGATTAGTTTGAAAAGTTATTGTCAGAAAATGAATAAGATTAAATAAGAATTTTAAATATTCAAGCAATGTAAATACTCATCTATGTTTGTCATATCTTGGACCATGGGAATTCATTAAAACAGTTTTACTTTTTTTGGGGAGAGGGTCAAATAAATGAGAAAAAATAGTTATATTTCTTCATGCTGCTTCTCACTTAAAGCTACCTCCTGTTCTCTGCAGTGGAACAGGAGTGTGTCTACTTGTTTGGAGAAACTGTTTAAAAGTTCATCATCAAATTGAGATTTACTGAGTCCTTTCATAAAAAAAAAAATAATTCTGTGAGGCAATTACAATAACAGAATCCTATGAAGGGTGATTAAGCTCTGCATTAAATGGCTCATGAAGGATTAATGGGAGGAGCAGCTCTTCCTCTAAGTAGCCTGCTAGCAACAGGTGACTGAAGGCTGTTTTCCCCATGGGGTGGGCTGTTCTCCAGAGAAGACTGAAGCTGTTGGAGATGGTGTGGCAGGAGATATTCAATGAGTAGACCAGAGCACCCATAAAGTGAGGAGTGCTGGCTTAGGGACTGGACAATTGGCATCCTCAGCGTTTGAGGTGTCTGTGTCAGCCCATGGGGTGGAGGAGAAGGAGCTGGTTCCTTTGGGAGCCTAAAATGATTAGGAAAGGATTCCAAAAAAGTTTTCCAGAAGGTATGCCCTGAGCTGCAGTTTTTACTCTAACATGAAAGGCAGAAATGCAAATGCAAATTAAGGGCTTCATTACCTGCAAAGCCAGCAGATACAGTAGCCTGTGGGAGCTCCCTTGGCTTTTTGGGCACTGTGATGGTAACTAATGACTTCAGCAGCATTGTCCCTTTTTCCAGAATGGACTCCTTAACTTTGCCCATGATAGGCATGGACAACTAATGACCAAACTGCTAATTCCCCCGCAGCCAGCTTGTAGCATTAATTTGTCTCCCCTGAAATAAACAGTAAAAATCGAGTTTGTTTCTCTTGGAGCAGCTGCAAAGTTTAGATAGGAGAATGACCCATTTTTTCCATTGTTCTGTAGATGTAAATTACACTGTTGAAATGATGAAGAGTTTTCCTAAAATTGTTGGATACCGCATGAAATTTAATATCTTCTGGTATTGAGCAGAAACCCAGTATTTCTTCGGTTGCTGCACCCAGGGGTAAAAAAACGGCAGCGCTGGCAGAGAACAGGTCCCACCTGTGTGGACCATGCAGCCTTTTTCTCTGCAGCCAGAGGACTGATAGGAGATGGATTCCTTTGCTTCAGAGAAAGGAGTAGGAAGATGCCCAGGGGAGCTAAAATATGAACACAAAATTAAGTTTTGAAATAGGGCTGTTATTCAGCTCTCTATTATCTTTCTCTTTTCGTTCCTTTGTGTTCGCTTTTAGATTAGTTTTTTTTAACTCTTGGTTTGTTAGCAAAACTTGGAGTTCTGCTGACGCCTCACTGCCAACAGGATTCTTTGTATACTGGTTTCACGCTTCATGTTATAAGTGATGTTATTTTTTCTTTATCAGTCTAAAAATGGTCGTTGTTTCCTTTAACTGAAAATCACTGTCTCTTGTTTTGTGGTCTAGGGAAGTGCTGCTTTCCAGACCGATTCCTCCGTGCCACAATGGCCAGTATATTTGACTGTCCCTCATTATTCTTCCTGAGGAAAATGGGGCTGATTTCTTCAATTGCATTTCATAGGAAAGACTTTCCATATTTCCAATGACTCTCTTTACCTTTTCCTGAACTCCTTTTAGCTTTTAATGCTCATTTGAGATGGGTCATTACCACTGAAGATACGCTGGAGATGAGGCCGGACTCTTGGTTCACTATGGACCCTGTGCCTGTTTTCACAAACCTTTCTAAACGCTGTTAATGATCCTTTGGGGAGGGGGGCAAGCAGTACTGTGTAGGAAACGTATGTTTCTATTTCTTCATTTGACCCAGGCCTTATAAAATTCAAGTGGAAAAGCCAGGGGGTTAATGCACAGGGCTGGGAATCAGGAGAAATTATTTCTCCTTCAGGCTTCCTTAGTGATGTCCGAGGGAAAACCACAAATGCAGAATGCAACTGTGTTCGTCCACAGTTCATACGCGTACTGCAGTAACAACTTTGCCTGTTAGCTTGTGAAGCAGTTTTCCCGTAAGTAGCATCCCAGTATACATATGGATAAGTATTCATGTTAATTCATAGTAATTATGAGACAGTGCTGCGTATTTTATCAAATAGTATCCATCTATTTTAATAGGATAGGGTTGATGGACAGGGTTGATTGCATGGTGTTGGTGATCAGACCTCTTGCATTCCCTGGTATTAACAGATAAGAAAAAACAGTAAATAGGAGTTCAATGCTAAAAGAGGAAACAGAGGTTGTTAGTCACTGTAATGGCATTGTGTGTATCAGATAAAATGAAGCTATTTCACTGAAACTAGAAAACTTTTTAATGTATCTAACTGACAAAAAGTTTCAGGGATGAATCCATATGTGCAGAAACATTTTAGCTGGGAGGAAAGAAGTCACGGTATTAATAGCCCTGTGTCTGCTAGCATCTTATCACTGGATTAAGGTTAACAAGCACAGACTGAAGAGTCGTAAGTAGATACGTCTGTGTGCTTGATTAGCAATTATTTAGGTCTCGTTTGTGTAATACACTTCCTGGCTTGAATTTGCCCCTGTGATAGTGCTAAAGGCTATTGCAAAGTGTGTTCAAAGACTATTCAGAGCACGTAATCAGCAGAATGTTTGATAAAACTGTTACAGCTGAGGAACTGCATTTAAAAAGGAAAAGGATAAGGAAAAAGGGCTTCAACTCAGAGAACAGCATATTCTTAATTTTAGTTCCTGGACAATCCTTTTAATCTCATTCAGGTGTTTATATTATACTAAAACCTTTCTGGAATCAGGGCTCAAAATGTAGTCTTTTAAAAGGTATATCCTTCACAGCTCTGTAAGACCTCTCTCGTGTTTTTTCATGTCTAGGGTCATGCGAATGTGACTAAAGAGCAATTTGGAATATTGGACTGCTTATTTATATATTGAATAGATATACGAATGTATAGGGAATATATATTAAATAAATAGTATACATGGAATGTTATATATGAATATACAAGATATATTAAATCAACATTAAATATATGCGTAATCATTCCATATATGTATTCATTAATGTATGTGGAATGTTTATGTATATATTTAATACTGGACCATTTATTGGACTATTAAATGGGAAAGATTAATTTTGAGTTTAGTTATTGTACTTGCTTCATAAAGTCTGAGCTGAATATTCAAAGCAACTTCTGAATAAGACTATTCAGATCATTAGGATCAACAGCTGTTCACTGGCGGTGCTTTGGTAAAAGAACTGCTGTTTAATGCATGTGTAGTGTGATAAGCTTAGCCTAATCTTTGAGAATATATTGAAGAAAAGAAGCTCTGTTAGTGTTAGTTTATATATTTAAAAACTACCTGATCAAGACACTCTTTTGTAGTATTGAGGCATCAATTGCATTAGGTCTCAACAGTAATAATGTTAACAGTTGTGCTTAGTATTTATTTTGGCATATTGTGTTGTCCTCTTTTCTTTTCTGCCTATTCTTTCTCTGCCTTTGGCAAACAGCTGAATATAAATTATTATTTGTTTAGCTAGAGTTTAGGAAAAAAACAAAATCCACTTTTCTGAAGGAGCCTTGTTACCTTATTGGGGATACTGTGACCAGTTGATACCCACATCACAGGTGTGCTGTATGGTCTAGGCCATGGGTGATTTTTATGTGTTGTTCTAAGACATGTTCTTCTTCCTTCTTGCAGGAGAACCAGAGTTTAAATATGTTGGGAATATGCACGGCAATGAAGCTGTCGGAAGGGAGTTGCTCATCTTCTTGGCTCAGTACTTGTGTAATGAATACCAGAAAGGAAATGAAACTATTATCAACTTGATCCATAGCACACGTATCCATATCATGCCATCTTTGAACCCAGATGGCTTTGAGAAGGCAGCATCCCAGGTTTGTATATAAAAATAGTTATCAATGTCTATGTCAACCTTAGGATCTTAATGACACTTGGACTAGCATTTTTACAGGTACATGAACTCTTGGTGGTGACTGTTGACTGGAACAGCATAACTGAAGTATTTCCTAATAGTACAGTAGGCTTGTTCTGTTTAACAAGGAGGATTTCATGCTTGGGTTTTCAACAAATAGCCGTCTCTCTTGGGAGTGAGTTTACTGTATTTTAAATATAATGTTTATGTTTCATGCGTAGTCTTTCATCTGAGTTCACTGACTGAGCTGCTTCCTAAACAAGTAACTTCTAGTTATACATGATGTTTCAAAAGTGGTAGAAGAGGGAAAGTTGATGTTTCCTTTAAGAATATTGTCATGTAAATGCACTTACATGATTTAGTCACATTCATCAGAGCTTGATCCCAAAACAAGCAAACTTTGTGAGCCACCTTTTTAATATGAATAACTTCGATTCTAAATTTCAGGTACTTTAATTAAGGTATTAGTCAAGAAAATTTAGCATGTATTTTAGGATGGCAACTCAGTCAAGAAACACGTAATGTGTTAATGCAGAATTAGCAAATAGAGGCCAAATAGGATCCTGTTTTACAAAGCTTCTGGTATGTATTATGCATTTATTTTTTAAATTACTATGGAAATGTTGAATCTTTTTTGTGACTATTTGTTTGTGATTAAACAAATGTAACCGTATTAAGATCTTTATTTAACTGATTCTCATGAAGTCTTTAAAAAAAACTCCAAAACGACAGAACTCTTTTTACTCATACCCAGTCGTATGTCTCCCTCTCGTGGCAACGAAGCAGAAGCTGTCCTCAAATTGGTGCAGCGTTTTACTTCTTTGAAATCTCTCTCTGTAGAGATACCATAATAATATTATTTGAAACTTTTGCTCCTTAGTCAAAGTACACTTGCTTTCACATGTTTGCCTAACATTTGATTTATACAATTTGCTTCAGTGCTGCTATTCTAACTTTGAAGTATCTTGAGCCTGTACGCAGTGTGTGACAGTAGATTCAATATACCCCAAGATTAAAAACAGTAATCAAATTAAACCTACTTTATGCAGTACTAAAACCTTACAGAGACCAGCTAGGGAAGACTGTGCGTTCTGAAGGCATTTCCTTAATGCAACCCAAAACCTGTTTTAGGGAATTGGCTTAAAGAAAAGATTTTTGCAAAAATTCTCACTGCATCTTTATTCAGTGTCACCATTGCAGTGAAGGAAGCTGACAGACACCATAAAAATAAAAATCTTAGGTAAATAACAGTTAAGGTCCTTCTTTACCTTGAAGCTATTTAGAGAAATTTTGAAACAAGTGCAGATGTTCCTTGTGGCTGGCTGAGAAATCTACAGCTGCTCTGAGGCTCACTAAGATAAGGTCTGTAATTCATGAGCATGGGCATGAGGCAATGGGGAAAAGCCAGGTCTCAGGGGAAGACTCAGCAGGCACTGGAAAATCTGATGCTGCTGGTAATTTTGCCCATCCTTAGTCCAGATCTGCCGCTATGAGAATGATCCTCTCCTCCGAGACCCTCAGTGAAACAGAGGTTGGTTTTGTTCCCACAGAGTTCTAGGAAGAAATAAGGGTGACTCACCTCTTGGTGCTTCAGAAGTTTTTACTTCCACTTGATTCCTCCTTATTCTCGAGAATGTGAGAAATAAACCCATGATTTGAATTTGCATGGCTAAATATACCCGTATAAAGCTTGATATGTAATCTCCTGAATCTACTCATCTCCCTTCTCTTTCTGTTCCCTTTTCTCACTCAGCCCGGTGAACTTAAAGACTGGTTTGTAGGCCGAAGTAATGCCCAAGGGATAGATCTAAACCGAAATTTCCCTGATCTTGATAGAATAGTCTATGTTAACGAGAAAGAAGGTGGCCCGAACAACCATCTGCTGAAAAACATGAAAAAAGCTGTGGACCAGAATCCTAAGGTAAGTAGGGGCTGAGTATCGGGTCACTTACGTGCCCATCTCTTCCCTTTTATGCAAGCAGACATGTAGCAACCTTGAAGAGATGTGTGTATGATCTTTACGATTCACATTCTTCTGAATAGTTTGTTCATTTTGTTAAATTTATCCATCTGATGCTTCTTGAATTTTTTCTCAAAATGGCTTGCTGTAGTAAACTCTTTTGATCCACATTGCTTAATCCTTAGACAATTCCTCGCTCAAAACATCTTTTATTTTTAAGGCGAGAGATTGTGTAGCCTTCTGCCTTGATTTGAAGCTATTCTTGCAGATATTCTGCATTTTTACCACTGCCAGAAATTCACTTGTGTATCGTGCTTAATTGCGTTGCTGGCTAGATAGCTATTCTCACATACAATACATGCATTTTTATTAAGCTTAAGCCTTAATTTACAGGCATATATCTGGAGGGATTTTTATCTTCTTGTGTTTACCCTCAGAGGAGGTTCTGGAAAATACAGTGTTGTGAGTGTAGTCCCATAGGATTGTGGCCTAAATAACCATATTCTATCTTCAAATTCAAATTATTAAATGAAGTAATTTTACTTTCTGTGCAGAGAATAGCCTACCAACGTTTATTTTGAATTAGTTTGTTTTCCTTGATTTAAAATTTTGTAGGCTTTTTTTTTTAGCCATAATGGGAAGAAATATAAGATTGAGATTGCTTTATTTGCTGTCTTATTCTCAACTAATTTACACCAGTTTTAGACTCATATTAATCTACTTAATTTGTAATTATGAATCTGATGTAAAGGACTGATTTTGTTCTCTCTGAAGCCAAAATAAAATTGCTGTTCATTTAAATGTCTTGCACAATATATGTGATAATAATTAAGCCCACTATACATAATTGAATAAGTTTCTATGTTGAATTATCAATTTGTAACTGCTGGTAATGCCATTTTGTTATAGCTCGCTCCTGAAACAAAAGGTGTCATTCACTGGATTATGGATATTCCCTTTGTGCTCTCTGCCAATCTTCATGGAGGAGACCTCGTCGCAAACTATCCTTATGATGAGACTCGGAGTGGTATGTAATAGAAGTTAACGTGAAATAGTAGGAGGTAGATAGAAATCACATTCTATGCTTATTTCACTGCAACCTAAGGTCCACTTTGTAAACATGTTGTTGCCTTGTAATGACTTATTTTAGCATATTAATCACACGTTCAAAGCTAGTCGCTGTATGACTGTGTTTTCTAGTTTTGAAGATGTTAGTTTGCTTCAGTAGAGTTACATCACAAAAATGATGTAATACCTGAGGGAATCGTGGTCCCTCAGATATTTTAATCATGGCAACTTAGCACTTAAATTAGCTGGGGCTGTTTGTACCCTATTAACTGAAGCACGAGAGATGTGCCTAGGCTGCCTGAATGATCTAAGGCTTCTCTACTTGCACCTTTAAAAAGTGACTTTCTGAAAGCGGTAGTGTGCTAATAGAAATAACTATCATTGTTCCCACTTTCTCAGTATTGGTTCTGTATAAAAAGGATCACGTTGTGGCAGACGCATTATTATTTAGCACACAGCAATATTTGTTTGTTTCTTCTGCCACTAGGGGATGTGCACATGACTGAAATGGTTATAAGATGATGGTATTGTTTACGATTGTCTTCCTTCAATCTACTTTCTCGCAGTCTAATTGCAAATTCTTTTAACATCAGACCGTAAAATTCACTAGGGAGAGACCTTTTTCTATGTACTGCGTGTACTAAGAAAATATCTAAACCCTAGAATAGTTTAGATTTTGTAGTGCGCTTTGAAATTAATTATTTTCATAAATATTAAGATTGGTATGAATAGTCACCTTAATAATTGCCTGTACCAGGTTGTCCCATTGATGAAGTATCGGGGAAATGTTAATGTTATTAAGATAATGCTATAGTAGATAGGGCACTTACTCAAGTACAGAGAATTTCCAGGCACAGTTCTGCTGTGCAGTGCTGGTAGTCTAGGTTGTGAGCCCAGTCGGTATGACTGCCCTTTTAATAATCCTTGTTCCTGGACTGCTTTTCCTCCCTAGGCAGCGCTCACGAATACAGCTCCTGCCCCGATGATGCCATTTTTCAAAGCCTGGCTCGCAGTTATTCTTCTTTTAATCCTGCTATGTCTGATCCAAACAGACCACCGTGTCGTAAAAATGACGATGACAGCAGCTTTGTGGATGGAACAACTAATGGTGGTGCATGGTACAGCGTCCCGGGAGGTGAGCCCCACTGCGTGGGGGTTCAGCGTCTCTGGTGGTTGTTTTAAGCTTGAGTTTTCACTAGTTTAATTACAGACTGGAATACTGCAATTAATTCACAACTTTTGGTGTGGTTAAGGCTAAATCAGAGAAAGATCACTCACCACAGTGCATTTACACAATCCCATAAAGCTCATCATGATGCCTATTAAAATATTCCTCTTTTATTGCTTTTTATACAGTTTCTCCACACAAGGTTTGCAAATTTACTAGTTCTACGGTGGGTGAGTGATTGCCATTCTATCATGAGAGCTTAAGAGTTGGGTTTTTTTTTTAATTAAAAAAGAGTAAAAAATCCCCTGGTAAGCCCTAATGAGAGAGAGCAGGCTACTGACTGTTCGTTTTAACCTCAATACTGAAAGTGTCCAACCTTGAAAGAGGTGGAGAAGCCTGATTTTGCGATGGTATTGGCAATGGGCGTTTGGCTTTTGATTTCCATGTGAACAAAATCCAGCCATGAAGATAATTGCATCTCCATACTTTGCAGCTCAATTAGTACCTGACTCCTGCCCAGGTAGTGTTCCCCTAGACTTTGGTAGAGCCTTCCGTGCAAAGAGGAACAGCAGAGCTCTCATCATCGCATCAATGGATAATTTTCCAGGAGAAGTCTGGAAGAGTAGCGTGAAATGAAACATATCATTCCTTTTTACTAAGAATTTTGATATATCATTTTCTTTGTAAACTGAGGCAAAAAAGGTTTGGGGATAGCTAAATTTTTCAGTCTTCTGTGTCTGCTAAACTGAGACAAAACTTTGGAGCAAAAACTGAGCTGGGGGTTTCTGAGCTAGAAACTCAACTACGTTGGAGTGATTTTCCTGTGCATTGGCTTTGTGGTTTGTACCAGATAACTTGGAACACACGTACCAGTTTTATTGTTTCCTTTCCTCTTAATATTCAATTACAGTTTCTGAATGAATTTTAAGTTTTTACATGGAATAAGTAGGAATCTCTCAAAGCATTAGGACAGCTTAGGTGGTAGCCGAGCTCTGCTCCTGTTACAATAAAGGGGGCACTAGAAGAGGAAAATAATTAAGCTCGTATAAAAAAATTAGAAGCAGAACAACAGCTGGTAGGGCTCACACAGCCAGCAATTGCCTGCTTAAACTTAGAGTTGTTATTCCCAATCTTCACAGGAGCAGCATGTTTCCTCTGCTGTAGTACCACAGGTACCAGGGACTGGGTATGAAATGAAATGTTGACATTTCTGAATATGACTAAAAAGCAAAAATTTCCCTTTGTGTGAAGCTTTCCACATACTTCAAATTGGAACCATTAAAACACCCTTGACAAAACAGAGTCTGCATAATTTGAAAAAAACCTCAATATAAACAAAACATTGAGCAGTTTAATAGTTAATTTTTGTTTCAATTCAGTCCAAAAATCATCTTAATGAAATATTAAGTATTAACTATAAAAACATGAACATATTTAACTTCAGCTTCTTTTTCCTTAGGAAAATGCTATAAAAAACAGTCTTTCCATTGTTTTGATGAAATGCTTTGATTCAGACTAAACTGCACAAGCCAAAGGCACATTTTTCCATTGGAAAAACTTGTAGGAAAGTTGAAATTATTTCCTCCTTTCGGATCTTACTTTAAGTTAGACTGCAAATTCCCCAAGCGAGCCCTTTTTCTCATGTATTTGTACAGAAGTTAGTAGACAGAAATCCTAGTACTAACCAGGATCTATGACCCTAATATGGTACAGCTAATAAAAAATAGAGAGGCAACAATGTACTTTGGACCATACAACATAAGTCTATTTTTTTCCCCATGTGTAGAAATCAACTGGCAAGCTGTGACTTTTGAACAAAACCTCCATGGTAATGTTTGCCACAGGCTGACTTAAAAAAACCAAAAATAATTCAGCAAAAACAGTTCTGTCGTTTCCATGTCTAGTGCTAAGGAAAATAACTGAACATTGCTTAGCTCAAGTGAAAATTTTCTTGGAAGCTTTAGTCTGAAAATCTCTGTCTGGAAACTGAAATGTGGCATGTGAGTTACCTGTTGTATCAGTGACCTCTTGCTATCCGTATGATAACGCACTCAAAGTTAGCAGTGGCATAAGCTATTGAGAAGCCATTTGTATTGCTTTAGGAAAAGTATTTCATTGTATATCCTTACCAGAGTTCAGAATTTATCAAGAGGAACTCTCTGGGGACCTTGTCTCCATGGGATCTGCTCCGATTTGGAGCCAAGGTGGTGCTTCTCCGCCTTTGCACCTTTGGGTTGCTGCGGGCTGTTCTGGGTCCTGCGAGGGGGCGAGAGTAGCTCAGTGTCCTATGGGCATCTAGAGGTTTGGCTGGCATCCTTGTGTGATTTCCCTGGGTTGAACAGAGGCAAAACAAGAGGCCTTGCCACAAGTTTGTAGAGAAAGGAGGAAAACTGCAGCAACGTGACTGGGAATAGAGATAGAAAAGAGGTGAGAGTAGGCACCGGAGCTGTGTTTGGTGTAGAAAGGAGTGCATGGCTTTAGCAGAGCAGCAGTGAGGGAAGGAAAAAGGGGAGAGTAGAGGAAAGCTGAGCCAAGTGAGAGGGACTTTGCTCTCCTAGATGCCGCCTTGGACAGTACCTATTCAGACCAAGAGCTCTGACCTAGGAAGGGCTGATTTTTCTTCCTCAGAAATTACTAAAGTTGCTGTTGCCCTGTAGAGCTTATTATGGTGCCTCCAGTTATGTTGCATCAATTTCTTTGCCCGTATCACTCGCCTGCAGGAACTTCTACCTTCTGTAAAAGACAGCACTACGTGGTGGACCAGCAGCAGTCTTCATTGGTTCCTCAGTGTGCAGGCATAGTATATGGGTGGTTCTCTCGTGTGAGTTGGTTTTGCCTATGTTTTTCCGAATACCTGTGCTCTTTCAGTAGTAAGGCTGAGCATCTGGTAGCAGCCCTTGTCTCAAGCTGGAAGCAAAGATGAACCCTCCATTGCGTTCACGTTCTGTCTTTCCCTCTTGTCAAACCTTAGGATTTCTTCATCAACCTCAGGCAAGGTGGCCAATTCTCCGTTCAGGTTTTGGGGTGGAGAGAGCAGATGATGTACAGGAATATTTGACACTTGCTTCCATCGCTTAATACACTTTGAGAATTTTCTCACCATTACCTGGTTAGTAGTTACCTTCTTCTCTGTAGCAGGGACATGGAAAAGATAGCTCCCCCAACAGCATCTTGGTGCTAAATCTGAGACTACGATGCCTGTTACGCTTGCTTTGTATTATTTGTCGTCTGTAATTAGTTGATTCTTGTAGGTTTTTCAGAGAGCAGAAAGCAAAGGCAAAGAGGTCATTCCTCAATGTTCAGGAAAGGCCCCGTTAGGCACCAGACCCTGGGGAAAATAAAATCCATGCTATTTTTAACTCTGGTCCTCTCCCTGCCAGTGTGTAATTAATGATTTCAGTTATGCACAAGAAAGCCAAATTAAATTTGCACAGCCAGCTTTAATTTTGGCATTTCCTTAGCTGTCGGTTGCATAACTTTTCAACATTGATAATGTTTTTTTAATGTATGTGTTGTGCGGAATATCTATTTGGACATATAAATGAGAAGAGCAGATAGCAATGAAGTACTAACTAGCCACATGCCTGTTCTGCTTGTTCGGTCATTACAGAGTCACCTGAGTCTAATCAGATTCGTGTCATTACAAAAATAGCATTTCAAAGCAGCTTACATTGCTGTACTATTAGGCTATTGTTTAAGTGTCTTTTTATTTTCAGATACTGTCAAATCACTCTTGGCACTCCATTAATTCATTCCTAACTCCAGTTACCTTTCAAGTTACCAGTTTTTTAAGCAATGTTTGTTAGGTAAATTTTTTTTAGGATTTTGTACATGTGTAGGAGAAGGTGGCACACGTTCTCCCTGTTATGCACAAGGCTCAAGTTCATCCAGTCCTGCTGAAAGCTACTGTCTTTCTATGTGTAGAAGCTGAACTAGCTTAGTGCTGTAGCTTGTAATTCAAAGTCCAAGTAATTCTGGTGCCTGGGCGCCAGGCGCACACCCTGCGCTCCGCTTTCTTTGTGAAGGTTGGAGTTCCTTTTGCTAAAAGCTGAAGAAATTAATTTTGTTGCATATGCTAAGCTTGTTTATGTGAGTATTAACATAGAGACACTGTCATCCTTCAGGACAGTGGAGCAGTGCAACAGAAGAGTGCGTGTGTGTTGCCCAGTTTCAAAGAAAAGTCCTACTTGGGGTCAGCAGTGAAGGGCATGAATCTCGGTTATACCTGAGGCCTGCTAAGCCTTTCTGATCTTCAGAGAGTGGTCCCTGTTAAAGCACAGTAAAGCTAGTCTGGCGCTATCCTTTGTTAAAATGGGAGGCTTTGGGTGTGTGGTGGTGTGCGTGCATGTGATGTGCGCCATGCGCATGACAAGAAGGAACAGGGCAGTTAGAGAGCTTGACCAGTGGCAGCAAGGTTGCCGCAGAGTTGCATAAATCTTTTGAAATATATCGATTTCTTGGATGTTGCACCTAATTGCCACGTTAAATAGGCAGGTAGAGTGCAAATTGTATGTAGCAGCCTGATGCTCTCCAGAGTACAGGTGTAGTAGGCCACAGTTTAGATCTAGGCTCCCTTCACCCCCTTCTCCATCCCAGAGATGCAGATCGTCACCTGCAGCTCGGTGATGCAAGCTGAATTTTTTCGGGAGCAACACATACAAACTGTGGACAAGGACAGGAGCTGGGAAACAAACTATAGGATATGGACATTGTGCACAGAACTGGAAAATATATTGCTTCTTTATTCTGTCCTTGAGAAATTAGGGCATCCCTTGCTTTGGGACATGGGGATGAGGGAGAAGTTTCCAGAGAATTGGAGTAGTAATGGTCAATGAGTTGTTGGCACCACAGTAAAATTACATCATGCCCTTCAGCTCCCAGTTCTTCTCTTCATGGATTCTTTCTTTCTTATAGAAGAAAGGCAAAAATCAAGAAAAACAACATTATCTAGTGTCTGGAACAGATGCCTGGCAGTCAGCACTGCCGTCAGGATTTTACTCCTGACTCTGCTGCTCTCTCGCTGTGTACTGCTGAATGGTCCATCTTGCTTTCTGCCCGCTGGGACATCAGAGCCGTCCCTCCCAAGAGCATCTTTGCCTCCTGTGTCCTCATTTTTCAGCCACTTAAAAAAGGCTTAGAAATAAAAAGGTTCTTTTAGGAATCTGAAAAGTCCCTGTTCATATCAGTAGTTAGGGAGTCTCATTGCCTGGTTGACCAAAAATAGATTCACTCTAATGTGTTGGCAAAATCCCACCTGACTCAATCTGTTCGCTGCCCTCGGTGTTCTCTTTTGGATATGACATCAGCTCTCTGGACGTTTCTGGACCGGTGCACAACAACGGTGCTTTGGTAAAGAGACTGCATTAGGTTTCGTATGTAGCTTGCACGGGGGAACATAGGGCTGAATGAATTAGCTGTGCTTGAAGTGCTTTATAATCCCTCAGTGACCACCATGGGAATGCTCAAAATGCTTGGTAGCCGCCGTCTTTTCAGTCCTCTGTTTGAGAATCCACTGACAGAAAAATTTCCCTATAAATGAAGTTTGTAGAAAGTTTGCTTTTTTAATTCTTTTTTTGGTGGAAAATCATAAATATTTGGAATCTATGCTGAGAAGCTTGACAAAGAATATTCCTTAGCAATCAGATGCTTTTCTTGTAAGATGAAACCCTCTATTTTCAGAGAAAAAACCCCATGTTTTAGGACCCGTCTTTATAAACCTCTTTTTCAAAGGCACTTTATCATGTTTCATTTGCTTTATAATTAATTGTCATTCTTCTTGGTTTACAAAGTGATCACATTTTACTTTCATCTGAAAATATTTTAGCCATAATCAGAAATAATTTTCTGTTCCTGAAAAGAAAGAAAAGTAATTTATATGTCAGCTATCCAAGAGCATGTGTCGGGTAGGAGTATACAGGGCAGGTGCAACATCAGGTAGAAGTATACAGGCTGGATGTTAAGTCTTTCTAAGCTTTCCTTGGGAAGAAAATGTCTCTGGGAATGAATTCTCTTGTTGGTTTCTCTGATTTAATGCCTCTGATTTGAGAACTAAGCTGATTCAATAGAACTGCACCAATAGTATTTATAGCTATTCTTAACAGCCCCAGCATCTCACGTGTCCCCCTTTACTCTGTTTACCTCAGAACCATGCAAAATGCAACACTAACTCTCTTTTCTGGCATTGTAGGAATGCAGGATTTCAATTATCTCAGCAGCAACTGCTTTGAAATCACAGTGGAGCTGAGCTGTGAAAAATTCCCACCTGAAGAAACTCTGAAGGGCTACTGGGAGGACAACAAGAACTCCCTTATCAATTACATCGAGCAGGTAACAAAAAAGAGGATGGTAAAACTCTAGTCATTGTACAGGAAACTTCTAAAATTTGTGCTGTGTGAACATCTAATTCAACATTTCATATTAATCCAATTGATGCTCCGTAATGCTTATGTATCTCTAAGGCGGTAAATCCTGTGTGATCTTTCTGAGCATGCGGAATAGAAGAAAAGAAGAAAGATGTTATAATGTGGAATTTATCTCACCTTACTTAAACTGTTACAGACATGTAATTTATATGATTTGTGTTGGCTTCCTCGATGAAAAGAAATACACATCACCAGAGTGTATAATTCATCTCCCCAGCACTGATGTGTATACTAAGAGGAGATGGGTTGCCCTCTACAGATAGCAAAGTGTGCCTACAGACGTGAGGTGAATCGCTCTGGATGCACAGGGCCCCAGAATGGCTGGATTAGACTGTAGCTGCCAGGCAGTTCAGTGTAATGTCAGGGGACATCTCTAATCCTGGCTTTGTAGATACTGCGCTGCTCTCTGAGGGCATGAGCTGCTGATATTCAACATAGAGCTGTCTATATGATGATTCCATTAAAAATTATACAAAATCTGGTGAGAAGTGTAAAACGTAGTCGTGGGTTTAGATAATCTTGTGCTAATGGGGTTCTAGAAGGTAAGACTCCTGAAATAGATCTCTGTGCGTGCTTGGGGTTTGGGTTTTTTGCTGGTGTGGTTTGGTTTTGGTTTCAGGGGTTTTTTTGTTGGTTTGTGGGTTTTTGGTTTTTTCATCACTCCATGCCAATGTAACAGGCCACAGTGAAATGATTGTTCCAAACAGTGTGGGAGTTTTGAATTTCTGAAACCTGGATATTGTAGTTAAAGATCACAAATATATCTAATATCATTAATGGCTGCACATTTGGGTTGTGAAGTCAGAAACATACTTTGTTAGCAGAGCTGGTCACATGATACATTCATTTCTTTAAGAATTTATTTGTGCAGAAATGCTGTAGTTAGCCAGAAATCTTAAATATTTGAACATTTAAAATGCTTGAGTTATACTGTTAGTAAGTTGTGTGTAGGCTGAGGAAAAAGCTGTATCCGCCCTGCATGTTTTTACCTCTTTATTATGGGATCCACCTCAAATTGTTCAGCTCTTTTGCACATGGGTTAATTTTCTCTGACTCATGGAAAACTATGATGTCACTGCATTTTCAAAATTACTGATGTGTAAGAGGTTATTTTGCCAACTTCCTTTGCTCCTGCGGAGCTGCTGGCTTTATCCATGAAGTTCAGATGGTCTATCTGGCAATGGTTTTTATCCTCCTACAGGATAAGAGGTCCAGCTCTGTGCTCCAGCTCCCCCGTGACTGCTGAGGACAGTGCAAATATGTACTTTCTGCTTTTCTAAGCCAATCTGTGTCAGGCTTCTCCCACAGTGTAACTTAAAGGAATCTGGTGAACTAAATTATAGGAGCTGAATACACCATACAGGTTCGTAAAGGGGAATGTCAAAATCTCAAAACAAAATTTGCGATCCACAAGTCTTTTCAAATGCCACAGAATCAGAGAGAAGCCTAAACTCCACAGCACTTCCCCGCTTAATTTCCAGGCTCCCAATGAGATGCATCTCTGCACAGGTTCAAAACGTCCCATTCTCCTTGAATGCTGAGAGCTCCATATCTCAAGCTGTGAAAAGGTGGTTGATCCTCAGTGTCTTGCCTCTGAGGAGCTCAGTCTGCTTTCAGACCATGCTTAAGAAATACTAACAGGACTGGTCTCTCCACACACTGCAGCCAAGTCGGTGCTTTATTTTCATATATGCTGGGAAAAGACAGATTAGGTGCTGCTGGTGCTGTTGCTTGGAGTATGTTGCCTAAGAGGCAAGAAGGAACTAGGACATGACCCACCATCGCCTTTCTCTTACAGGCCATGTTGGGGGTGTTGTGACTCTATGTGGTCCCAGATAAAAGACCTGGATGTTTTGAGTGCACAATAAAGACCTCAAGCATCTCACATAGACATTGCCCATCGAAGCCCAAGTGCCTGCATCTATCCTTGTTAAGGTTTCACTTTTAAGCAGTTATGTCCATTATTAGCCCTAAAATCTTACAGTTCATGAAACTTTTTTTTAAAAAAAAAGTGGTTCTTTTTTTTTAGGCTGCCTTTCAAAGCTTTTCAGCACATTCATTAATCCCCAGTGACAAAGACTTTCAAGTCAGTGTTTATTATTATGATTTGCTGCATATTTCTGAGAAGTGCTTGCATTTCACAGAGAAATTAGCACTACCAGCTGAATTATTTTTCCTCTTCACCATTTGTTCCATTATGATGTTTAGTAATTATCCTTGATAGTTGTCAGCAAGTAGACTGTGGGACCTATAACATGGATCGTTAGATATATCAATAGATACTTCACTGACAAAAATGCCATCTTTTCTTAAGAATTTTCCAGTGTTTCCCATGTGTTGCTGACTTTATTTATTTATTTTAGATTCATCGAGGAGTGAAGGGGTTTGTTAAAGATCTTCAGGGCAATCCGATAGCAAATGCTACAATTTCTGTGGAGGGGATAAGCCATGACATTACATCAGGTGAGTGTTGTAGCTCATCAAAACAGGAAGTGCTAGAACACACTGCTTCTCCCTCTGCTTGGCAGCCTGGAGCCATTTCAGATCCTGTTGCCTGAAGCTTTAAGGGAGCACCATTTTGAAGCCAGGACAGGCATGTTGTGCCTCAAGAAGCTTGTTGCCTGCAGGATTTCATTAATCTTTCTCTTGTATTTTGCTCTCAAAGTAGCTGGACACTGGTTATTGGGACTTCATAGATCTCTGGCGTGAATTGGTTCTGGTGGCTCTTGGTTATCCATGCTTAGTTTGTCTTCTAATTTGTGGTGCAAGTAGTGTTTCACAGCTCTGCCAGGATTTAAAGTCCCATTGACAGTGCCATTTTGGGTTTGAAGGCTAAATTTTAGTCCCAAACTGTTATATTACTTGTGATGTGATCATACCTTTTGGTACGTAAATTCTTGACAGATTTTCAGTTTACGTAACTTTCTCCTGTGAAGATAATTTTTTTTTCTCCTGTTTACAATTATGTGACTTTTTTTGAAGGGTGATTCTAAAAAGTGGAAAGTATCATGTTGTTCATAGAAAATTCTATGTCACCTCTTTGGTGATGTGCTTTATTCTAGGGAAGAATTCAAAGGTAGCTCACACAGTGCCAACTTGCAGCTTCTCTGGACACCTATGCTTTCTTACTCGGAATGACAATTTTTTTTTTTGTTTGTTTGCACAAGATACTAATTAGAAAAACAATAATAAAATGTCATTGCTTTATGCATGAGCTTACGTTACGGTCCTTTTCTCAATGATATGTCTTACTATACTGTTACGGAGATGCAGAATACTATGAAACAGGACTAGCAGACCCTTCCGTTGGCTTCGATTTGTGTTTGTTCTCACATCACCTGCAAAGAGGGCAGCATTTCTGCCAAGCACGAGAACAGTCTATGATAACATTAGCCACCTTCTTTCACTGTATATAAGAAGGCAAAAAGTATAAAGGCTGAAAATAAATTTTCAGGGATAATAAAATGGGAGTAAGCTGTGCAAAGAGGTATTTTGAGGTACGACTGATGCATACGGTATTACAGCTCATGCTTCTATGGTACAGAAAAGCACCTAATCATGAATCCTCTCACATCATTGTGTGTGTATAAGTCTGGAAGTCATGTATTGTCAAAACAGCGAGGAAAACAAGTACTTGAATTTTAGCACATTCAAAAAGAAGGATAAATGTTCTTTGGCTTTTTTTCCCCCTGCTCCTTTGTTCATGAGTTAAAATTCAACTTTGTTCCAGTGCCAGGAATTAGAATAGATCATTATCATAGCTCTGCAGCAGTATTTTTTCCCTTTTTGTTTTATGAAGAGAAAAGTCTGGGGACAACTGGACTGACTACTGACACTTTTTGACCATGTGAATTGCAGACATCTAAGTAACATTTCCCTCTGTGCTCTGCGAAGCTGCAGATGTGCTGAAAAAGCATTTAAGGAACTGTCAGTAAGAGCACGGCCAAGTCTTTTAAATGGCACTGCTAACTGACCTTTAGAACAGCCTTGCAATGTTTTCTGGAGATAGAGAAATTCAGAGTATTAGCCTGTGACAAATTAGATGATTCCCCACTTCTGGTGAGTCTTTGGGAAAATGGGAGAGGGTCATTTCTATAGAGGAGGATGATGCGTTTTTATTCTGAGACTGAAAAAGATGATCTGCAGTAACACTCAGTGCAGTAGGAGCCTTTCTTTGACACGAGTGGATCAAACTTTCATTTCTTTGTTTCGCTAGACGTTGGATACTGAAACATGTAGATATTTATGCTTCAGGGATGATACACATGCAATATTCTAGGAAATTATGATTTATAGCTTTCTCTGCAAGACAAATTGAAAAAAGTGGTCCCGTTTATTTAAATTTGATGATAATTAGATGTATTTACATTTGGA
This sequence comes from Rissa tridactyla, assembly GCF_028500815.1. NCBI lineage: Eukaryota > Metazoa > Chordata > Aves > Charadriiformes > Laridae > Rissa > Rissa tridactyla. Next base: position 43,684,872 of record NC_071470.1, on the reverse strand, counting down.
TTTTCAGAATACTGGGGGACATTCAAAATTCACATTGCATTGCAAACTGAAACTCAGACACTTTACAAGAGCAGTACATTGGCTGAGGGTGCCTTTGAAGTAGAATAATGTCCCATGTTGTCCTCTTCTTCAGTGTGCTGGAGAACCTTCAGCCTCAGCAGGCAAAATCTTTCATGGTGGCTACAGCACAACTTCAGAGTTTAAATCTGTGTTTTGGTTACCTGAAAAGAAGAAGAAAATCTGTAATGATATGTTCATACGGCCCTTACAGAAGAATCTTTTCAGGACAAAAGAAATGTGTAATTAGTTTTATACATATTTATTTGGATTTTTTTTTTCTTCTTCTCTACAGCCAAGGATGGTGATTACTGGAGATTGCTTGTGCCTGGAAATTACAAACTTACAGCCTCAGCACCAGGCTATCTAGCAATAACTAAAAAAGTGGCTGTGCCCTTTAGCCCTGCCGTTGTGGTAAGTGCTCCTGTGTATGTTGGTTTATCATCTATTATATGTAAAAAAGAGTCTCTTATTTTTCTTTCCTTCATGGTGTACATATAAGCACGAGGTGATTTTTCAGAATATGCTAATTTAGAAGACAGATTGGAAATCTAATTTTCTAGTACTTGCTGCACAAGCAACTGAGAGTAATCTCATTGTACACTCATTGCATCTCCTGTTGGAGATTTAAAATGAAAAGACACAGAGAGGGGTAATATTAGGATACTTACACTTTTTTTTTATTGGTTGATGTGTGAATAGCCAATCAGATAAAAGATTACAGAGTATCTTTAAATATTGCAATGCAAAAAGTAAGAGATGTTGAGGTTTTCATTGAGATATGATACTTTTAATCTAAATTGTCAAGCTGCTATCTGCATAGGTTAAAACCAGTGTTCATCTCTGTGCAGAAAAATAGTGATGGAGCTCTGCTTTGTGTAGATAGCTAACATGTATAGTGAATAAGACCTAGGCTGCATCTAAGAATTTGGAAGAATTACTAATTAATCCTCTGTACAGGTGTGGATTCCACTCTTAACAATTAAAATAAATGCTTATTTCTCTAGCGTGTATCGTATGCTAGGTTATACTACACTAGCACATCGTATCTACACTAATGAGCCATGTGTCAGAACAGTTCCCTGGATCTTCTTGATGGCATAAAATTGAATATATGTTTTGGTATGCTGGGGGTCTGCATTGCTAGGTGTTAGCAATATGCTGATGATACTTTCTATTATATGCTAGAAGATTTTTGTGGCTGGCTATTATTCAAATTTAATTTCATGGACTCATATTTTTTTGAAGTATTTAGACAAGTCAAAACCGGACAGATGTCTGGTTTCTTTTAGAAATGTCACTCACTTATGTGCATTTTGTAGATAAGTGTATTGTACTGATATGTTAGTATTGCACATATTTAAATCAGCCCTGAGAGACTTTGGAATAAACCTAGCCTAAAATGGAAGGTACCTGCCTAAACCTCATGTCTGTGTTAAACAGCTTCTTTCAGTAAGTAACTCTTAAAAGCTTACACTTCTCTCTCTCTGCAAATCTTACCAATGTTTTTGATTCTCTTATGCAGGTTGATTTTGAACTGGAGTCATTGTCTGAAAGGAAAGAAGAGGAGAAAGAAGAGTTGATGGAATGGTGGAAGATGATGTCAGAAACACTAAATTTTTAAATTAAGATTTTGGCTTTACAGCTTTTATTCTATTATATGTTGACTTAGTATAATGTACTGTGGAAGGTCCCTATATTCTAGATTTTGTGCACTTCACAATAATTAATTTTGAATTTTTAAGTCATCTTTTGATTAATATGATTATAAATAACTACTAGCCTCTTAGCTATATAAATAAGTTATTAATTTTCTTTCATATTGTTATAGAAAATTTACTCTTATATACAAATCAGAAAAAAATGAGTGAATGTCTCTGCCGCCTATATGGAAGTACAATCTGTTGTGTATTATTTGCAAGTTCAGAATATGTAGGTTAACTCTTGATTTTTCAAAAAGAAATATGCTGTAGTCAGTTCCCAATACTGCCAGAAATATTTGACAGTGCATAGTAGTAGACAGTGCTCTTTACTGAGTTCTATAATGGATGTTATTGAAAAGATTTATAATAACAGTGTGTGGTGTAATACTGTTTTGCAAGGATTAAAATTCAGTATAACATTTTGTATGTGTCTGGTGTTGGGGCTATTTAACTATGTAGGAAACATAAGCTGACTTCATTTTAGTAAGAAGAAGGAATCTGCGTAAGCTCTTTTATTAAAGATGGCATGGAAAGAATTCAGGAAATAGCAGAGCTTTATTCCTTAAACTGTTAATGATATTTCAAGATCAGTTTTTAATTATTTCTCATGACTTACTAACAAAATGAAAACTTCTGAATGGGCAAAGAAGAGGAGCTTGTGCATCTTGTTAATATGCTGCTTGTGTTTTACAGCAAGAAAAAACGATTGCTTCAGGTGATGGCTGTTTTAATTAGATAATTACCTTTTGAGTAATCTTTACATTTGTCAGTGGTGTCTAGATAATCAGCCATAAGTTCATATGTTCACCAAAAGCTACGAAAACATTGCAGTTTAGACAATGAAAGGGAAGTCTACCGAAGACATGCATTTAGTCTCATAAGCCAAGAATGGGTTCGTTTCCGACTTTGTTTCTTTTGCTGCTTAGTCTTATCTAAAGCTAGAAGCAGGATATCTAAGTGAGAAATTTTTCAGTGTGATGAAATTTTCCCAAAATACTTGAAGATAATAAAAAAAGCAACTGTGGTTTTAAAAGTTCCTTCTTTCTCCCATTCTTTTTAGTATACTTTGAATTAACTTCAGTATTTTGTCTAAGATGAGTGAAACATGCAGAGTCAGAGAATACACATGAAGTGCAGTGGGTGCAAGTTTGGTATAATTCTTCTGAAACCGCTGCCGGTACGCTACGTGATAGCAACTAAGCATCTCGTCTGTTTGAAAGCTTACACACTGTTGCTAGTCTATTTTAATTCAAGATCAGGCGTTTGATACAGATTCGCTTCCTCTGTTTCTTTATTATCACTGTCTGTGTTTTGATTAGCATATTATTTTAGTTGATGCTGTAGGAGTTCAGTACCGTTCAGAACCAGCCAACAATGCACTATCATACTCCCACTGTAAGTGAATAATCACATGTTCAGGAGTAGGATCCAAATTTACCTCCTTTGGGTATTTAAAAATCTACTGAAAATAGTGTTTTTTGAGAATTTTAAATTCTTTAATTAAAATAACACTTGGTCCTTCAAAGTAACAACAGGCTTAAGGTTTGACACGCATTGATAAGTTGAACAGCAATAAAAAGGCATAAACTTTCTCTCATCCAGAATTTGCTATATAACCTGTAGCTCACTTGGGTAGTAGATATTTAATTCCAAACTTCAGGGGGACTTCACTTGCTGTAAGTCATTAAGCAGTGATGAACTTTGAATCTCCATTGCGATGAGGAACTCCTGTGGCAAATAAAGAATTGTATCTGAATGTGTCTTGATAACAACTTGTGGGTAGCTGCGCAGAAGGGTGCGCGTAAAGGATGCTCAGTTACACCAACTCGGGGGTTTATGACAATTTGAAAAAGTCTAAGACACGTAGCACAAAAACCCGCACTGCCTGGAAGTAATGATACTGTTTTCAACTGAACCAGGTAAAATCAAAGCAAACAGTATTAAAACCGAATTAAAACAAGAGACTGCTGGCATGCGGGCGTATGGCTATTGGAGCGTTTCTGACCTGTAAACTAATGTAATAATGCAATTGTATATTTGTGGAGAACACCCTGCTCTGCCCCTTCCAGACCTAACAATTTCAATCCAAACGATGTTACTACGTGGTGCGATGCCTTTCATGCATCCAGTCTTCCCGTGTGGTGGATTCTCTGGCATAGTTCATGCAGACATTACATCAAAGTGATCTCATAACAGGTTTCTAATCCTTACTTGTGTTACACGTGTGAGATCCTCTGGGCTACTGTGTCATGCATTTGTGATTAAATGTAGTGTCCCTTAAGTGATCTCTTTGTTTTGCTCTAGATGACTGCTTGCTATTACAGTGCTGAGAACAGGTTAAAGTGATTAAATGTTACAGCACCAGAACCACTGCCACTGTTCTTGCTGTAGGTAAACATCCTTAAGAACAGCATAGCCAGGATTCTCCATAAATGAATTCATTATGTAGCTTTCCTAGCTGAACTGAGCTGTGTTGTAGGTCTGTGTATGTTTAAATGGAAGATTAAAGTGTTGTGTGATGCTGAGCTTTTGGTTAAAAAGGCACATGCTGTACCATTGTACAATAAATGTGCAGGTTTATTTAAAATGTAAAATGTGTGAATAATTTACAGGTTCAAAATGTGACCTCTTTGGCTGTGTGTGTCTGCAGAGTATGCCATAAACATCCTCAGTGAGGTGCATGTGCCAATTAAATTGCTGTTTGAACAGAGAAACAAGACTGGGATTAGTGCCGGTATCCCATTGAGAGCCATCCATAGCCCCTTAACTTTGTGCCAGAACATCCTCCTTTTGGAGCATACATCTTTCTGAGCACTTTTCCCATGCGGGTTTGCAGTAAAGTCATGGATAAGAATAAGATGCTCTGCATCCATGCAGGGTCAGTGGGGACAGGGCATACAATTCTGCATCTCTCTCCCTTCCCCAGTATTTACAAATGTATTCTTTTTCTGATCCTGAGGACTGATATGGAAAGCACAGTGTGCAGTGTCTTTGCAAACCCACAGTACTATGTATTCCTTGTAACTACGGTGGTCAGGGTTATAATAATGAAATAATGCAAATAAAGTCACCGCGTCTGAGTTATGTTTCCCTTTTCCTAGGTTGTGGTGTTTGTGTTGGTATATGTGAATTCACATGTAGTTCTGGCTATTTCTGAGCTGATAATAACACATTAACGTGTAAATTAAAACCAAGATGGTATGTAAGAAAGAATTGCTACCAAGTTGTTTTTTTTTTTTCTTTTAATAGACCTAACAGGTGTGTTAGGAACCTAATAACTAGCCCATGAAAGGAAAGAGGATTCAGCGAAGGATGACAGGTAGATGTAGAGCAGTTGGAATTTAAATTTAAAAGGTGCAGCTCCCTTGAGCCTCATTCAGGCCTGTGGAGGCTGTAGACTAGCAGCAGTTTAATGTCCACCTCTCTAAGAGTTCGAGCAGCCATCTGGAGCTTCTCGGTAAACCTGCTCCAGTGGAGGAGGGCCTTGTTTCCCGCTTGCAGTTAGCACTGGAAATGCAGGACCCAGAAACATCACCACGGCACTTGCTTTCTGCCTTCCTGAACCTTGCAAAGAGCTCGTTCTAATCGTCTCCTTGCAGGTATTTTCTTTTATTCCACCTGTACGTTTCTGTTTATGTAGAGCTACATCTGTTGTGAATAATGGAGTGCTTGTTAATTTGACTCATAAGTTCGGTCATTGCCACAGCCCCTCTTCCAGTGTTTCTGACTTCTATAATTAAACCCAGAAAACAAAAACACTCAGGAGATTTTCTGAAAGACATGGCATAAAAAAACCCCAGTGGGTTGGTTTGTCTCCCGGCTTGTGAGGGTTTTGAGTGAGCTTGCTTCAAGTTTCCATTTTTAAAGCCTGCTTTAGGGGGAGAAGAAAATGACAACTGAGAAGTTGATGTAATCCTGTGTCTCCAGGGCCTTAGTTTTGAGCAGTATAGCAAGTATTGCAATAGACAGTATAAAAATGAGATTTTTAGAAACAACTACTGTTTACTTTTGCTTACTGTGATAATGGGAGTATGTTAATTGAGTTAAATGGCTTTGCCGTGCTGATCTTTCTTCAGCCCTCCTTATTTTGCCTCTCCATGCCCCAGGCATTATATTTCAGCAATGACTTAAACACATCCATGATTAGGCACCATTTATCACAGTGCTAGACTTTCCCTGAATTAATGGTTAATAATTCATGTTATTTTATCTTTGTCCTACTTTCGTATTCAGTTAAGCCACCACAGATTTTTGTAATCATGCTTCCCTCTGTGAACAGTGGAAATTGTCAAAGAGAGAAGCCGAAGAGTTTGGCTCCTGCATTGGGAATGTAGAGGGAATTTGACATCTGGGAATGCAATGGAAGCAGTTTAGTATTGTGAAATAAGTAGATTTTGTAGACCTTTTTGCTAGTCATTCTTTAGTAAAGGACTGAATAGTGCCTAGGGGATTCTAGGAGTGCAGTATGTCTGTGTGTTTAGACTTTAGGTAAAGCTACTCTGGAAATATTCCTGTTAGTTTCACTGAGGTTTTTATCAGACCCTCAAGCCTGGAATCTGAGTAGTCAGGACTATCTGCTGCCAAGGCTACTCATTTTGCATTAGCAGTAATTGTTCTTCGTTTTTTTTCCAGGAGAAAGATGCAAAATAATAAAACCAAGAAATGAAGACCACTTTCACAAAGTGCAGAACTGGTCATGGAACTTGTTAAGAGTCATTGCAAGACCTAAAGTAGAAATTATGGAGATTAGCTGGACCAGTGGGAACTGCTGCTCAGTGGAAGATAGGAGGGTAAATCAGGGTGCCATTTTTGTTACATTCACTTACTCAGGATGTGGTCAGGGATATAATTTAGAGGCAAAATATTGAGCTAGGTGAACTTCTCACCTGACTGCAGCGTCCGGCGCTAGAGGGAATCACAGTGTTGCAATACCAACCAGTAATGTGAGATTCCAGTTCATGAACTCAGAGGAGCATCTGTTCTGCAGTCCGCGGTGGCACGTGTGCTGGTGTCCAGCGGTGCAAAACCAACATCCCTCCTCCACATTCCAGCACCTCTCACACAAGAGGTAAATTAAACACATTTCAGAAACCATGGACAAGATTCAAGAGAGGACTTGGCTGCCAAGAGCAGTACGAAATTACAGTCTGACTTCCCGCCCTTCGGCTCACTAAATATCCGCTCATGTGGCTTTCCTTGGCTGCTTCCCGTTCTCTCTCTGGGTGTGTCAAAAACTAGCCCAGCCTGAGCAGCTCAAGGATCACTTGTGCCAAGACCCATCAGGAGTGGATTACAGGGCTGTCTTGTGTCTAAAGGTCCTAAGTTTGCACTTGCACTGTGAGGCAGGCCCTCTGCGGCATGGCCTGGCATCATGAATCTTCCAGTCTCCTGGATGGGGACCCCACCAGCAGCTTGATTTTGGCTTACAGGCTTAGGTTTCTTCCAGTGGAGGTAGAAGACAGCTGCTACACCTCCCTGGTGGTATAGGAGGAAGGATCTGGCCTACGCCCCTGACTCCAGGTCAGCGTGTGGCAGGCATACATTAAGACTTGGAGGCTGGGAAGCATTCCTGGATTCCATAGGTTAGATGTGGTCTGAGATGTGGTTTCTGAGACATGGTCTTAGAAGCTCAATCTGAAAAGGAATAGCAATAAACCTAATACTGCCTTCTTTCCCCTTCAGATTCAGGTAATTTTTTTTAAGGTTTATCATGATAGTGATATTTATCCCTGTATATGCATATATCAGCATATCTGCTTTGTGTTTCCTATGGGGGATGGAATGCTTTTTAGTTTAAAGGAGCTTTGGATAAAATACAGAAGCAGTTTTGGGAGCAGGAACACACTGAAACACAACTAACTGGCTTGTGCTGGACAGCATTTAATATTACTGCGTAGCAAATGAGGGGCATTCACTCCAGTCCCGCTGTTAATAGCTTTTAACAGGTGTAATAAAAACTGTTGGGAGTCAGTTCTTGCAGATGTTTAGTATGTATAAAAAATTAGGGCACAGGAAGTTCTTACTGCAAAGAAAAGACTTAGATGCCACAAAGTTTATCTTTTGGATTCCCTGTGTGCATACACACGTGAACGTGTGTGGGATGGAAGGAGCAGGGCAAGAATGTACATCATCTTCTTTAGGCTATTTTAGGCACTTAATTGCTCAGAAATCCTTGAAGGCACCTACTCGGTTTGCCATAAAGGGGATGCAGACTCCTAGTTTTATGAATGATGTCTAAATTAGATGCCTATGTTAGACAAGTGAACCCCAGGCAGACCCGTGTTATGGAGCTGGGTGCCCCAGGGGGCAAAGGAGGTGCCCCTCAGTGGGGAGGGCCAGGCAGTCGCCTTGCTGAAGAGGCCGGGGAAGCCTGGGGTCCAGTTGCTGCTTGCAGGAACACTTTAAAATACGTAAGTTACAACTCTGATGTGGCTGGTGACTATATCAAAGCAGCAACGGCGGCTGCTGGCCCGGTGTACAGGCTGCCCTGCATCACGTCTGATGCACCAGATGCCTTCATGCGCTGTGCTGAAGCCTGTAGAGCTGAATCTTTTACTGCATTTTGACCTAAAAAGCCTATTTATTAGCTGTTTTAGTAGGCCTTTTGCAAAAGGGAACGCTGTCTTGTGCCTTCTTCAGGTAACTGAAAGACTAAATGTAAAGAAACTGGTTCTGAACTTTGTTATATCAGGACATGATACATGCCTTTCCAAATAAATACAGGTTCTCTCCTCAGCTCTCTATTTCCACATCCGTCTGATAGGCCTCAACATCAGATGCCTGTTAACGTATGTGGCAATATGCAAGAAGTTAAACATCTGCAAAAATCTTCTGATCATTTTTGTACTGTCTCAAAAGATAGACATAGCTTGCAGGGGATTTCCACTGAAAAGAAACAAAATTTGGAGGACATTCTAAGTTAAGTCATTTAATATCTGTTTGCCAATACACTGGATGGTATTACAAGATGCCAAGATAAATTCAAATTAACATGAAAAATATTCAGTACTATTAGTTGTGGGTTTATATAAGTTGCTGGCACATTATGTTAAGAATTCTCAGAGAAATAGTTGCCAGGAAAAAAAAATCCAAATGAGAAAAATAGTAATTACATATAATACACTTGAACAAGTGTCACAGAAGAATGAAATTTTTACCCAGTGGAATTTTGCTTTGGGAGAGCAATTAAACAGATGTGTTCACAGACTGTTTCAAAATTAATTGATCTCAAAAAGCTCATTTTAAGGTTGAGAAAATTGAAGCCAAAATAAAAACAGAAAACACTATGAATTCCAAAATAAAAGTACAATAAATACGAATTTAAATGATTATAAAAAGATTGCAGTGAATATTTGTGTACCAAAAAAATTCACATATGATAAAACTTCCTAGAAGTCTTGAGTGCCTTGGAAAACTGTGGGTTGAAGAATAATTTTTAAAAAGGGTTATTGAAAGATAAACAGTAAAATTTTGGAAAACCTACTATTCTGCCTTCTCACGAATCTTTCAATTGTAAAAATGTCAATTCAGATTTTTGATATTTTATGGTATAATGCTTATACTTAAAAGCATTTTTACTAGTTTCATAGCTATTATTAATGTAGCCACATGATTGAACCCACAGTCTAGCAAAGAAAGACTCGACAAGATCAAATAGTTGGCAGCTGAAACTAGGCAAACGCGGAAGCAGAATTCAGAAGTTCAGTATTTTCTTAGTGAGGCTAATTCACCTTTGCAGAAGTTCACATAGCTGTACAGCAGATTTTTCATCACATGAATTTTTTTAAAGTAAGACTGTTGTCAATTTGAAAGACTCTTTAAGTGCTGTTTGTGTACCTTGGCTGAACCAATCCTTTAGTCTTCATGGGTACGCCCTTTCAGTTGATTGTCCCATCTGGTTTAATTGTTTCCCAAGGCTTTAGACAATCACACATCCCTTCTGCTTCATCAATCTAAGAGCATTTCTTGGATGCGTTAATTACGGGATTCTGAGAATTCAGGCTTGGATTCCGTGGGCAGTATCTGTATGCCATTAAAAATATCTGGGTATTGATTTTCCATGTTTGCTTCTGGCGTGGTTCCCTTGCTATCTGTGCTCTGAATGAAGCCAAGTGAGATTTTTAGCTATGATTCTGAACTGAATTTTCAAATACAATAGAATCTGCTGAAATGTTATAGGAATGTATTTGATTTTAAGGTCAATCAAAATGCTTAAAAGCACTTTCTCTCCTTCAGTCTTACGTGTTTCTCAATTTTCTTGGAATTACACTCTTCCTAATATTTACTAATAAAAGACAGGTGTGCTTGCATGATACTTATATTGTCAGCAGCTTCAACTTCCATAATATCCAAGAAAATTATTTGTATTGCAAGTCTCCATTCCTCTCAAATCCCTCTACTTCCATAGGGAGGGATGGGATGTCAAAGCCATACGTTCCTTCCCCTGCCCAGAAGTTTTTAATTGTCCTTTCTCCACAAACTCCTTTTTTTTCATTCCAGCATCCCCAAGGTACACGCTAAAATCCTGGTATGGCCTGTGCACTGCAGAAGATGATGGTTTCCAGGTCACAAAATGTGAAAGAGATTGTGATATGACGAAATTCATTATCTAAAGGGTGAAGCTAAGCTGCTGCTTCTAATAGAAGGTCATACAGTCACAGAACAGGCATTCTGTGCTGTTTTATCATTTGCTTTATCATTTCTAATGAACAACCTCGTTAATCTGGGCTTTTGGATAGAAATTGTTGAAGGCAATGAGTAGTCTTTATACTTCATGTCCTGCCATATCTTTATTCAGGAATTATTCTCCTTGAAGATGGGGCTAGAAAAGTGCAATCGTAAACTGCAGTTCAGTTCCTCATACTATTAAGTCTCTTATACTAGAACAAACAGCTCCAACACAACTTGTACTTTCTTTTAGACAAATGGATTCTTAGGTGAATATTGTGCAAACTGCAAAAAAGCACTCACAAAAGGGAAGCAAAGATTTATTTACATACACATACATTCATATATATAGATATATACATCTATATACATATACCTCTGTATACCTGTCTATATATTTAAATATACACATATATTTAGTCTTCCCTGAACTTCAATGCTTCACTTTAAGCGTTTTCTTCACCTAGTCTTTCATAAAACAGCAACAATAGGGGTTATCTCAGACCTCTGTATTTGTTGGGCAATAATAAATTAACAGCCTTTTCTCTCTAGTGGTGGGCAAAAGGCCCAGCACTTTTCTTAGCATATTACAGTCAGCTGCAGGTGACTCAGACTTCAGGACTATCTCATGGTTTTATTCATATTCTGTTTCTCATTTTGGCTTGCAAGGCATATTTTTCCTGCAAGAGAGGATGGCCCATGAAATGGCTTCGTTTGACCTACCCTAATCCCTACCACATCAATTTTAATACTTGAAAAACTTGTTCATTCGAATAGTTTGAGCTGCTGCTTAATCTTGGAATCAAAACCATGCTTAGTAATAAGAGGAAATATCAGGATAAGCTTCATTAACTGTAGGCAAGCAGCTAGGAGCAGAAACATCCAGGAGCACACCCAGTGAAACTCCTTCTTGGATACAGCCAAAGCTGAGAACGTGAAATCTGCGTGTTTATGGGGACACTGAATCTACAATGAAGGAAAAAACAAAGTCACACCACACTTTTAATTTTAAACCAGTTCTTCTCCAGGGCATCCTACAATTGTTTTTCACAACTGAGTAGATTATTGCAGTGGAGGAAGGAAAGCTTAAAAAAGGGATTCTGTTTGATTTACTTTTCTTCTCTACACTTCCCTGTCACCAGCTAAATAACTAATATTCCTTAGCAATAGTTCCTCTAACGCCAGAGTCACAATTACCATTACTGAGATTCTGTCAGTCTCAGAATATATATTCCTTTGATGTTTCCCAGATATTTCTTCTAGATACTGTGTAGGAAACCTTGAAATTTGACTATGCCTTGAAACTTTAGGATGCTGAGTTTAGGCTGAAGGTCCACAGCGGCTGTCGCTGGCACTGCTGTATGGAAGGTAGCGGAGGTGTGCCCATAGGTACCGGCTGTGAATCTGTGCCGTGCAGCCAAGCAGTAACTTGCTGGAATATTTTAAGGCAACAGCTCACATTCAGTTTGCTTATACCAACAATGTCTTTTCTAGCTCTTCATAACGTATACTACCCACAATGATTTGCTTATAATGAGGTTACAAAAAGGGGACGTGAAAAGACATGATGGGAACTAGCTGTGTGGAGAAGACAGGCCTTTCCCGTACAATCTTGCAACTCTCATCTGTGTTGTAAGTTCAGTTATTCAAATATTTTGTATTTCTACGTAGAAAGAACAAAACAGCAATCTGGGACAAAACTGACAGGAAAGCTACAATATGGTTATTTATCTGAGGAATCAATAGAGGAATCAATAAATACTTAAATATAAACTCTCTTTTTTTTTCTTTTTTTTTGGAGAGGGGGGCAAGGAGGGGGAGTGGATCTGGAATGCACTTAGAAGCCTAAAACGGGGGGAAAAAAAAAAAATCATACTTTCATACTTTTCCAAAGAATGTTTTTCCTTTAGAAAATCGCAGATCAAAATAACCAAAAGATAAAAATCAAGTTGTGCAAACACTTCCTGTTACAGCTTTTTTTTTTTTTTTTAACCAAAGTCTTTAATATTTGGAAAACTTGCTTTGAAAAGCTAAAAAAAAAAAAAAAGCTACAAAAAACTTGGATTCTGAGTATGTGGAAAATCTAAGCATAAAATTAAGAACTATGTAAATGCCCTAAATACCTTTTAGTTATTACTTGATGATCAAAACTTAAAACAAGACCTGGACATCTATGCTGCCTATTGCTGCTAAGACTGCATTATTATGTTTCCACCTTGAAATTCTGTGAAGTGGGAGATGCATTGTGACTCAAACCATCTCTGCAGCTGGGTACAATCCTCTGTTAGAGAGATGGGACAAGCAGATTTTGGCTAATAAGGTGACCATCCTCCGTATTGCCCCTTAATCCACCACACCTGTGAGTCAGCAAATTCAGGTGTTTAGGTACCTGTTTGGCCTTGATCCTTGCTGTCCCTAGAGAGGAGGAGACACTTGAAGTAAAGATGTGCTGAACTGACTCACCACCTCCCATTTTGTTTAAAAACGGATCACAGCCAGAGTCTATTTTCCACTCTATATTTAAAACCATTGACTTCAGTGGAATTACTCTGGATTCCAAATGCCATCCTACAGAGCAGAAAATGACCTTATGTCCCTTTTCTTCCCACCACAACGATCCTCTTTCAGCTTTCACACATTGAGCAGGGGCAGTTTGGCATGTGCTCCTACTGCGCATTTCCCTCCCAATTACCTGTTTCCTCTCCTGTGTGCATTTTTGGCATAACGTGTCATGTTCTGAAACTTCACATACCTGAAATATTTGGAACCAGAGAGTTCTGGACACATCTGGTTATCAGATTCTAGATGGCTGCCCCTTTTGTGAATAAAAGCCTCACACTGCCATGGGAAATTCCACTAAGATTTTCCCCTTTGTATTATAATTTTGCTTCCAATGTCTTACTGCTTCCTTTATTAACAAAGAAATATTATAGCAACTATGCAAAAAGCTGCAGAAGCTTAACTGGAAGTCGTCACGTTTTAGGACAAGAAGGTAAAGTCCTCTTCTTCCAGGTGAGAAAATACACCTCTCACAGCTAAATTCAGTGGCAACTTTTGCCATCCACTGCCTCAAACCAGGACAGGTAAATGCTCAGCAAGTGACATGGACTATGTGAAACAGTTCTGTAGCCGAATGGCTAGAAATCATGTTTTTCTGTGTACTTCTACTGTGAAAAAATGCGTGTAACCACACGATCAGCACACACTTTCTTGTAAAATTGTAGTCCGAAAAGCTTGAGAAACCTCGTTTGACTTAGCCGGCTACCGATGCTTGACGTCAAACTAGCACACAGGCGTGCTCTTGGTACGGGCTTCATCTTGCGCTCTAGCTTAGGAGTTAGGACAGTGTTTTCAGAAGTTTCTTGACCCTCCTCGGCTTCTTCAGAACAACATCTTTCCCATACAGATAGAGTTCAAATGAAAGGCTGGCTGCAACTCAAATGCTGAACAGGATTGCTAGAGCTAGCAAACAAATTGAGGCTCATGAACAGGATGCTGTTGAAATCTCTGTTATTAGGCATTTAACCACAGGAGTTCTTTCTCCTCTGGATTTTAACATAAGCATCTTTCTATTTCCACTTTGGATTAAAAAAAAAATACACTAGAAATCATTAGAAAAAGATTCAGTTACAGATTATTTCTTCTGTTTGGAACAGTTTTTTCTTTAGTTACAAAAATCCAGGTTTTTTTTGTGGCAAAAATAAAGCCGATACCACTTATTATAGAAATAATTACCTTCTTGTCATATCTTGCTCTCTGAATAAAACATACTTTTATTCTATTAGCTAGTCATGTAGTAAGATGGTGCTCAGCTAATTATTTGTAAGTTCTTTTGTTTTAGTAAATGGGAAAAGTACCAAGCTCCAGCTACAGCAATGGCAGCTTGTTCTGACTACACACCAAAAGGCTACAGATATGCCTGAACTAACTTAGATGATGCTGTGTTGGCCTACAAAGAGTTGTGAATTTAAGGCTGGAAGAAGTTTCAGGATAGTCATACAATGAGGGAAACAGTCCACAGGAGGGCATGGAAGAGGTGTGCTAAAATCTCTCCCTAGTTCTGTATCTGTAAATTATTATATTAAAGACTTAAGTACTTGCTTCACTTTTGTGCTCGAGTTGCTGCCCTATTAAAGAGGACGGGAACATTCACACGATCGGTGATAGGTACCAGTATCGGTGTCTGGCATAATCAGTGTTCAACACACTTAGAAAAAAAGGAATTATAATCACCCTGTTGCACTTGCTACCTTTCCTCTTGGCATAACGCCCAACAGCTGCACTAACGAGAGAAGTTATCAGCCCTAATTGTCCTTCACCTCCCTCCCTGCGGGAAGGGACTGGCCTCTCTGATCTGCTGACAGAGCCAGTGTAGTGTTTCATTTAAAATGGCATTGGTTAGCTGAAACAGTTGGGTTTTGCTAACTTGGCTCTTTTAGACTGAAATGAATTAGGGCTCTAGCTAGCCTCCTCCTCTAGCTCAGCTGTTTATGGGCTGCATGCACATTTGCATCCTGAATCACAATGTAAGTAGCAAATGTGGGTCAGTAACAAACCAAGACTGAATTTGACAAAGGATTTATTTTGAATATTAATTGTAGTAATGAAAAAATACAAGTATGTAATGTAGTGGCTAAACAAAAGGCTACAGGCTATTACATGCATTTATTGTTACTACACCCCGTGCAATATATCATGGTATAAGGCTAGTAAAGCAAGCTAATGTGTTAACAAGGAGAACCAGTAATTCAAGCCCTAACAGCTAGCAAAAAGAAGGCAAAGTGTGCTGGTTATGCATAACATCAGGCCCTTGATATCTTGTTAAAATGGTGAGGCACTGAAAAGAACAGCTGTAGCCACTTCTTGTAAAACAAGATACTTGTAACTGATGTAGGGGTTAAAGGAGCTTCTTCAGTTCCCTAACTGGGAAGCCTGATTTTGAAAGCAGAGGCATGGTTTTGAGATACTACTTCCCTTTCTGACCATAGTAAGGGTTCTTTCCTGTTCTCTCTTTCTAGTGGAGAGCCTGTTTCTGTCTCAGGTGAACTGGAAGATGAGGTGAGTGTGGAACCTTTTTTTTCTTTTTCACTCAGCATTCGCTGCAGCACCCCAGTGCTCAGTGCCAGACTGGCCTCACCCTGAATGTGGTGGCCAGGGGCTCTTGAATACAGTGCTGGTGCATTTACTTGTTCCTTTGTAGCCTTAATAATGTTATAAGTTAACCTTTGCATTCTGGATCTGCGTCTGTTTGTGTTTTGGAAGAACTCTTCCGAAAAAGAGAAATCTTACCATAAAGACTGGAGAAATGTGTGTTTCAGAGGTCTTGGTTTAAAAGCCCAAATTCTTAAACTGGAGTGAAGCCTGTATATTCAGAAGCGTGGTGGGGCATTGCTCAGTACTTGGTGTTGCAAGACTTCAAAATGGCCAAGCTCCACTCTTACATGTGCCCATATGTCTCTTGTTGTTAACTTTGGTGGGACGTGCCTCTAGCAGTGTTCGCAGCTTGTGGGTTCAAGTACTCTTACCAAGTAATGCGGGGAAGGATAGCCCTCAAGGGTGGGATATGTAACTGCTAACAGTCTGCACAGGCTGGTGTGCTGGTGAGAAACCTCAGTTCCTCCTGAAGGAGGATTGGGAGACTCCCACATGGCCACCTGGGGCCTGGAGCAATTGGTCTTTTGCTGCTGCAACGTGGACTCTGCTGTTGCAACGTGGAGTCATCGGTGCAGCTTAGCTGCCGTACTTTTCTTGATGATGGTTTAATTAGTTATAGAAAGCAGGATGAGAAGGATTGGGATCGTTCCTCTCTCCTCAACCAAGTGTTGCTCCAGAGCAGAGTGGTTGTGTTGCTGTCAGGGGTGAGGGCTTGGCTCTCCTCCAGGGGAGGACCACTGAATCCCAAACACCCTTTGCTGCATGAGAACAGTTAAAATTCCTAAAACTTCAGGTGGATGTACCCACGAAATACAAGAGAATGGGATTCAGTAGAGCGGCTGCTTCTAGAGTACTGCGTTCTTTATGGTGCTGAATTTCTTTGAAACACAAGTCATATGTTTCTTGGGATTGAATACCCTGGAGGAAATCTGTCTTTCTGCAAGATAAAAAACATTGGGGAAAGCCAGCTAAGGGGAAAATTCAGCTGCGATATACGGTGTGAATGTTTCCTGGGGTTTACGATATATGCTGCATACACTAGATGGCAATGTAATACCTGCATAAAGAGGTTACCAATTTGAATTCAACAAAAAGCGCTTTGAGGTAGGTACTAGAAGCTCTTTCAAAGTAATACCTTTGCCTTAGCGGTTTTACTGTGAGCATATATTCTAAGGAAAGAGAAAAACACAAGGCCAGTTTAGATCATTATAGGTCCACTGAGTTTGATTCTTGCTTGTTCACAGTTCTTTATTAATTTTCAGAACTGTGTATATATATATCACACAGCTTAATAATTACTACATAAGGTAAACTCTGGTAGTATGTGGTTTAATGTCCTTCATTAGGTTTTGCATCTCCTAACCCTGTTTGACACTAGCTCAAATAGCTTTGAAACATCCTTCCCTTATATTCCCTTTAGAATACTTTAGACACTGCAGATGTTCCCTTTTCATTTCCTCTTTTTCCGATGACCGAAAGCCTGTGCAATAGCTCAGTAATGTTTCTGGGACACAAGGAAGCTCTGTTGCATGTGTATTCCAAGTCTACCTTTTTCTCAGGCTTTGCTGTGATTTTCTGGATTTAGCCCAGGCATAGATAAGCCTGTGATAATATTTGATTTAACATACGTGTACTGTACTTTACTTATTCATGTATTTAGGTGATTGGCTCATTTGAATATGGACAGTACAAAAAGGTGTAATACATCTGAATGTTCAGTAAGGTTGTGCAATGTACTGGGAAACTCTTCCTCTACTGTTTTTTTTTTTTTTAAATTATTATTATTTACTTGCTTCACGTACTATTTAAATAAAATTTAAAGGACATCTGCTGTCCTGAGCTCATAGCAGAAATTCTAATTCATTCTTTTGTAGTGCTGCTGTCCCCAAAAATCAAACAGGGAAATAGCTGTGTTGCAGCTTTTGAATTATAAGCCAAGAAGTTAATATTGCAATATTCAATTCATACTCTTTGCAGCTCTCTTTATTGTGTAATCAGAATGAAACACTCCTTAGTTAGTGAAATTCTGGTTTTTGTTTTTAGTCAATGAAGGCTTGGTGGGACACTCCAGATGGTATTCTTCAGTATTTCTGGTGTCTAGGTATGAAGAGCTGCTGTAACCCAAGGCAACAAGCAATAATCCCATACGTCCCTCAAGAATCCACCCTGTCAAATATCTTTTTACATCCCATATAGCCATTCAGTTTTGTGTCTCAGGTCTTCATTTTCTATCTCCCAATTAATTCTTCTAGTATTTCCCCCACTAGAACAGTCTCTCTCTCTCTCTCTCTTTATTATTTCCGTCCTGTCCATCCATCTGCTTTTTTTAGCTACCTTTTCCTTCTTCCTGCCTTGCTTCTGTATAGAACATACCCTCAGGGATCAGGAACCTTATATGTTAGCTTGCAGGGAATTAACAGAACTACTTGGATTTGTTTTCTCCGGTGAGGGCTTGGTTTGGTATTACTATTTCTTTATACTCATGCTTTGACTCTGTCATAAGATCAATTAACTATTTGTTTTCTCAACAGAGTATCTGAATGTAAGCATGCACAATAAAACTACAGGAAAGCTTAACACTGCATTTCAAGGACTAATTGCTGTCGTGTATTTATCCTGACTGTCCCTCTTCCTTCTTGTCTTCTGACGTGATGGAAGCTGCTGCAGTTATGCTTCCTTCCTTAGCCTCTCTTCTAGCAAGGGCCTGCTCTTGCAGTTGAGGTCAGCTGTGGAGTTATCCCTGAACACAGCCCTCTGTTACAAACCGGCGTGGGTTTGCAATGTACTGCAGCGTTGCCAGCCTTGGGGTCTTCTTTTAAAGTGAAACAGAAAGCAAAAGTGAAAACTGAATTAATGCATTAATTTATGGAAAATGCTTTCCCTGATCGGGCAGTATGGCCTTAGATAAAAGTCAGCTGAAAATTCTCCGTGAAATCCTTTTGGTGCCTTTGATTGCTGAAGGGGGTCACAGGATAAATTCCTCCTTTCCTAATGCCGCACATACCATGGGGCATCTTGCATTTGAGACGTTTCGTTATGTGATATTGTCAGCAAGTTAAAAATAAGCATTTTTAAAGCCTATTAAATGCATATTAAAAATATCTGTACTTTAACCACAGCTGGTTAGAAAATGTATTTTAACATCTGTTGTTTGATTTGACACTTTGACACAAAGAGTTTGTCCTTTTGGTTTCTAAGTGAGAGATTCCTTTGAGGTATAAGGTTAGCAGCCTTGGGTGAAAGATGTCTTCACACCTCCATATAGAGCAAGAGATTAATATATTGAAGAGATTAATTTTATGCAATTAACTTTTTTTTTTTTTGCAAATGAGGAGCAGTCTTCACTCGAGCGTAGAAGAGCAAAGCAACCTGTGCAGACCTATTGTTTTGCTTTATAATTTTGGGGCTAAAGTCTTATGTCATCAGAATATTGTATATCAGATCATTTTCAGGCTTTATAAGGTACCGCACAGTTCCAGGTGTTGGAAAAAAGCAGAAGCCATTCCATATGGGTTTTTTATTTTAACATATAAAGAACGTATATTAGGTAAGAAGCGAAAGGTTAGTGTAATTGATTTAGCCTCAAGACATAAGTCTTCCATATAAGTAATTTTCACAGTTCTTGCTAGCAAATGAGTGGCTTTCGGAAGCAGAAGGAAAATAAAAAAATTAAAACTTGCTTCACTGGTAAACTGATTTGATTCCAGAATGACTGACGTTTTGAGATCAAAAATGAAAATTTGCACATGTCCTTCTTTGATCACAAATTCCCCAACAGAAATCAAAATTAAGAAGCATCTAATAAGTCATGGGTGTCTGAAATGCTAAAATGACTGTTTTGCAGTGGAGTGTCAGCTCAGTCTCTGTAGCAGTTACAGAATCTCAGCCCATTACTTCTTTGCAATTTCCAGCTGAAATTTCATTTTCATTTTGTTGCTACTTACAGTTTATGTGAAACGTAACAAACCTGATGTGAATTTTCTCTTTCTTTGCTTTGTTTTAAGTTAGACGTACAGTGAGACTGTGGTAATGATTGCAGTACCGCATATTTGTTTTCTGTTTAAGTCGGATTTACACTGGCCCACCAAGTCTTTGGCTTTGTTGGTGAAGTAGTTCCCTTCCTTTAAGTTCAAAGCCTTCCCCATAAGGATTTTTCTTTAATTATGGGATTCTATTTCCAAAAAGGAAGTCAGTTGTACAAATAATTCCCACTGCAAATCTTTTGAATCTGGCTAGTGACAATGTTCAGACTGGACGGCTTTGCTATCTTACTTTCTGTTTTCCAGGATAAAATGTATTAACCTTGGAGCTGAAAGCAAATCTTAGCCAATTTAGTAAGAAATGCCCATAGTGCTTATGGTGATCTGCAAAGGTCTTAAGTTTAGAAGACGCAGCCACTGACGGAAATTCCCAGATAGAGAAGAGACAGGGCTATTACCTCGAAAACATGACAAATCCAAAAAATCTACATAGTAATAATTTTTGCCCGCACGTTTCCAGTAACTTGACCTGCATATTTTGGAGAAAATCCTGTAACCCTTTATTGAGCAATTGTTCAAGCATTTGCATCTGCCTTGATGTCTCAGCTTACTCAGGGAGCCTGCCTTGTGAATGAGCTCATTAAGAGCTACGGACGTCAGACTGACGTTACATGTGCCTGAGGATATTATGTGGGCAGTGAAGAAGTAGGAGATTTTTTTGAAACCTTTTTCCAAAATCACTTTTTTAAAAAAATCTCCTGAGATGATGGCAATGGTTATGTTCTCAAAGTGAGTCAGGCATTCGGATTTGCCTTAAAAATCTCTTTGAGAATCTTTAATCTTCATGGCCTAAACACTGGAGAGGAGAGGAAAAAAAAAAAGAACAAATAAGAATAATTAAAAAAAATACCTCAAACCAGCACCACCCCCAAGACCTACAAAGAACACAAATGTGTCTCTTTCTTCAGTATATGAATATGTGGCTCTCTTTCTTCAGTATAAAGTTTCTTTAATATTTTGGTGTATTTAATACACTGATCCTTTTTTAAAAATAAAGTTATTAAAAAATGCATCATTTCTATGTTGTATGCTGAATTCCCTGTCCCTACCCCTAAGCAAAGGTTGTATTTATGCTGCATATAAAGCTAAGGTGACTTTTTTTTTTTTTTTGAAGAGGCAGAGTCAGCATGCTTGTTAATTCTTTCAGTGTAAGGAAATTAAAATGCAAAGATAAAGGGTTAGAGATGTTAAACATAAACCATAAAATATTAAATGTTGAGAAAATTGTGACGCAGTATGTGTGAATTAGGTGAAAAGAGCATTTTTTTCTTTCTTTTTTTTTTTTTCCTTCTCTAAGAAGCCCGTTTTGTGACTGCTGGTAGCTGAAACATCTTCAGGATTCTGAACACTTTTAGAACCAGAGGAGATCATTTGATAATTTGAGTATTTGCAAAGCTCCAGGTAATTAAACTCTCTTCCTCTCTACCTGGTGGAGGAAGAGCATTGAGTACTTCAAACTTATTTCTCATTGCATTTCAGCAGTCTCTTTTGGCATCTTCTACATATTCATTGCAATAATTAGATGGATGAGAAAGAAGCAGTTGCTGTAGCAGCAGATTACTGCTGAGGAATGAAACAAGCTTTTGGGGAAGATGAAATAATGGAAGGCACCTGGGATCAGAACTCAGGTTTAGGAGGAAGTTTTTGATGGGTGGTAAGGCAGTGATATTGCAAACTTGAGGAGATTCAGAGAAGAAAATGGGTTAAGTTGTCAACAGATTATTGATGTGTGAAGGATAAAGGAGAAATTTGGGAAGGAAATAACAGAGGTAGCGGGTTTGAGGCTGCAGTAGCTGAGGAGAGCAAATGGAGAATGAGCAGCTTTTCAAGGCAGAGGGAGAAACTTAAACCAACAACAAACCCAAGATTAGTGTCAGGCACTGTAAGTACGGTAATGATCAGATCATGAGGGGAGACAGGCAGAATTTGGTGCTCATTCCATGTGCTGAACTCTTCCGGCAAAATTGCTGTGGTGGTTTGTAAAACAAAGCATAGGACAGCACTGAAGGCTTGGGGACGGGGATGTGTCAGCCCTGTTCCCCTAAAAGTGCAGTCATGATTTTATCTAATAAATCTGCCTGTGAAAGACAGGACTGCGAGCAGCAGACAAGCCTGGGGGGAAGCCAGGGTGGCAAAGCCCTCATGTAGCAGCATGCCGAGCTGCCTAACTCAAGCAGACACATCTTCAGAGTGGTCGTGTTTGCACTTCACCTGGTTTCTGGTGTTGCTGGAGGCTGTATCCTACTGAACTTGAATGATGTGAGGCAGAAAGAAGTGGAAACTCTCCACTCCAGAGTGCTGAGAGAGCATTTACGGGAAGTGGTTAATGGCAGTGCAAGGTCTGGTGATTAAAAAGCTTGCTGCAGCCTCATGTCTTTGATCTTACCGTGGCACTTGTCCCATCGATCATTCCAATTTATTGCCCTATCTATGCACATTTGCTCTTTGTGGAACTATTTACGCAATCCATCCTCATTAGATTATCAGGTGATTTACTCCCTGTCTACATAAAACCAATCCACAATGTGTGATTCTGTTGATGTGCGAGTGGGTTTTGTACAGTTCAGTTGATGCTGAAATAAATTGCACTGCCATAAACTCACAGGTTTATAGTATGTGTGTATGTGCGAATGTAGATTAATGGCTGGGTAGAATATCAATTACACTGATGTTGATCGCTACACAGAGCAAACCCTCAAAATAGAAAGAAGCTTAGATGAGAAATACTTCAAGAATGACTATGTTACAGCATGGTGACACAGAATAAAACTTACCCTGAAGCGGATCTTTCTCTCCATGGTTTAATAACATCTAAAACTGAATCTTGCAATCAACTGTAAAAAACAAAAAAACAAACAAAAAAAAAAAGGCAAGCCAAGAAAGTTAACATTTGTTAACATAGTACTGGATTTTTTTTTTCCCAACTTATAAATAGGGAAAAATCCCTAAAAATACAATCTTTAACTATAAAGGATTTATTTGGATAAAATATCGCAGTAAAAACATGTTTCCCAATCTCTGTGCCTGTAAAATAACTTGAATACTACCCAACATACCTTTAAATTTCCCAAGAGCTTAAACCACTATTTAATTTTAAACATATTGATTACTGAAAAGGATCAGGTGCCTAACAGAGGGCTGAAGAGAAGAATTGCTGATGGAAGTTAAGATAAGGAAATAAAACCAACACAGAATAACACATGTAGCCACACCAGGCCATCTGCAGTGAACGCTGCCCCAATATGGATGGTGGGGAAGGAACAGCAGCTCTGGAAGCCAGTGAGTGGTAATGGGGGTTGCTGCGAAAGTGCTAGTATTGCTGTGTAGTGTTATCTAATATCCTAGTATTTTGGGTCTGGGGTGTGCTTGCACTGCTCAGGAGAAAATTCTCTTTCCTGCATTTGAGGGTGGTGCTTCAGTAGCTTGCTCTTACATCTCTCTGGTGGAAATTGAAAAGAATCTACCTACGTGCTTTTCCGTTTGAGTGGATGTTGCTGTTTAAAGCTTTAGCTCTGGTTCAAGCACTTCAGAACTGCTTTGCTTTTCTTAGTCTTGAGTCCAATCTTCAGAAGAAGAAACAATGATAACATGTCGTTTGTTAGCTGATTAAAAATGAAGTATGGTACAGTGGAGGCAATAAGATTGCAGTGCGACTTCTTTGCTGCATCAGTTCAGGTTACTTTACCAGAGACCCCAGCAATCTGGGGCTGATGTTGGATTGGATTAAGCTGCTTGATTTTGTATTTTGGAATTGGTGACAAAGAGGTAAAAATCAGGTCCAGTGACGCTATTACGAAATATTTGATGTCATTGCCTCTCTCAGGCATGTCCTAACTTCTTATAAAAGCAGTGAGTGGGCAATGAGCGTTTAGCAGTTGTACCCTGAACTGTCTGTGTTTAGCTGGAGTTTGAATGGACATATAATATTTTGCTATTTACTTAGTACTATAGCTGCTTAGACTTTATTTTTCCCCAAGAAAAATGTGGGAGGCAAAAAAAATGAAATCCTATGAACTACTAGGAGTAGAAGCCTGGGTTTCACAGAACAGTCTCCAGTAGGGGAAGATAAATTTTCTGATAATGGCAGTGTACATTGTTTCTATAGACAGCAAATTCAAAGAACACTTTAGAGTAAATATCGAGCCATACAATACGTCTCTTGGGATAGACATTAATTTGAATCCTGAATGATGTATCACTCTAATAAAGTCAAAGTCAGAAAGAGCTGAATAAAGGATGTCCTTCACCTGCTGCTTAGCCTGTCACGCATTTTGGAGATGAAGTAGCGGATTACATTCACACAACTAATGAAAGCTCTTAACAAATGAGAGGATATGCTAAAGAGACAGAGCAGTAGGTCTTGCTTCAATAAGGAACCAACTGTTCCCAAAGTGCTTTTTTTTTTTTCCCCTTCCCCCCATGATTAATCTGTATTTGAGACTGTTGACCCGAGTGATCATTCCCAAACGATCGTCTTTGCTTTCTCTCTGCTTAGTTACTATTAATCTAAAGCTGAAGGTCTACGCTTTACTAAGATGGTTTCACTTGTTCTGCTTGTCTCAATAGGTGTTTTTAGAAGACATGTATTTAATTAAACTTGGGAGGACATAAACTAAAAATTCCAGGGGGGGGTTTTGCACAAGAAATGAAGAACTGCTAAAGTTTAAATACTGAAACATTTTGGCAGAAATAATAAAGTACATTCATTACGTTTGCTAGGAAGGAGGGGGCTGGAATTCAACAAACTGAACAATGGCAAAGATTTAATGCTTGGGTATAAGAACATTTTAGAAATAAATGTATAGGGTGGTGATTTTCCAAGTGGGACTGGAAGTAAAATTAAAATCAGATCAAGATGCATGAAAAGATATTGCATACCATTTTGGACTTGTGTTCTGTGATGCACTGACATTATTTTGGCAGTAGGAAAAGTAGCACTTTTGTAAGTGAGTTCACACTCTCCCACTAATTCCAGCCATAGAGCTACAACAACATAACTGCTGAAGAAAGATGAATATGATGGATCGGATAGAGTGCATGGATTAATAGGTGTCAGAGCAGAGAAAAAATGTGCAATGAAGAGAAATGGGGCATGGGAGGAGAAGGAAAACAGGTGTTGCGGCTTACTGGAAGGTTTATGGAATTTGGCACAGAGCATGATCCCATGTTCGCTGAAGCTGATGGCAAAGCTCCCATTAACTTTAATCACGCAGAATCCAGACATTTCCCAGGGTATCCAGAAGAAAGTAAGAAAGATCGCAGGGGAGGAAAATAATCATGAAAAGATGGGAACCTGGAGAACAGCAACACTGAAAAATACAAGCTTGGCAGGAGCCAGCCAACAGAATACAGTGATTTATTAATAATAGTCTTATTCTATCTTATTGACCAAGTGAATACAACTTCAAACAAAGTTAGAACTGGTTGAAAGAATTCCGGTTCTGTCATCTGCATCTATCTAAATAAATGTCCAAATGTCAAGTCCTGTGAATTACCATGGCTTAGAGCAGTATGTCTATTTGTTGGTTGACTGTGGTGATCCAGAAAGAGCCTGTATTATTCTGTGTAGATGCTTCTAGCGATGATGAACATGAGACAGTAGTCATTCATTCTTCCTTACGGAAGACCGGCTTGTCAGGCTGACATACGCTCTTAATTTTGCATGTTCAGCCTATTTGTGCATCCTTAAATTTGGTCAATTCTCTTACCTATCTAAATGGTCACCTTTAAAAAGGCGACTGAAGGACATCTGGACAGGACTGGTGGGATGAACTGCAAGATATCCATTTTGAATACTATCGCTTTAGTAGGAGAAGGACTTCAGTTTTCCCGATGAAACTGCATTTCTCTCAGCCTGTTCAAAGCCACCGGGCAGTGGGTCTTAAACTGTTGGTTTTAGCATGTATTGGTTAATGTGCTTTCAAGGTACTTTTAGCCTCTGAGCCGTGTCTGAGAGTACTTGAAAGTTATACACTGTAAATAATCTATACACGTTATGCAGCAGTGAGGAAATCGGATTAAAAAGAAACCAACCTGATTTGTACTTAAACTATCACCCTATTGTTTTCAGTAGAAAAATCTGAATCACAGAAAAAGGTGGAAATAAAAAAATATTCTGACTAAGCGGTTCTGAAATAAGATGCTTGATGGTATCTTCAGAGCTGGAACTGCTTAAAGGAAGGCTTTATGAATAGTCGAGAAAGCGGTATTGTCTTTACTGTTATTACTTATTATGTGGTATTGCCACATTCAGTGGCATATATTCTTTTCTTTATTAGATTGCATGATTCTGGAAGCAATGATCTATGATCAGAAAAAGTCTTGGATTAGTTTACTTCTAGAATTCAATTGTCCATAGTCACAGCACTATAAAGTGTTTATAATTACTTCTGAGAGGTACTTGGGAATAGGAAACAAGAATTTTTTACTGGCTGGATTTTTAATTGTGAGCAGCAGTTCCCAGAGTGATTTTCATGGACTGTACCTAATAGCTTGGACTTAGGCTAAGGGCCTTATATCAAAAGTAATCTGTGCCATGGTACCTTTTTGTTCAATATCAGTTACAGGATGCCCTTGGTGTATGCAAGCTTACAACCGGGGAGAATTCAGCACCATTACTGAAAAAATTGTTGAGAGGCACTAATGCAGATGACTTTTCTAACAATTATTTCAGGCAGCATAACTTTCTGTCTCTGGCACCTGGCTTTGCTCTTCGTGAGAGCAGCTTTTTGGGCTTTTTTGACTGCCTGTCTTTGGTTTGCAGGTTGTGCGTGAGGCCGGGATATCTGTTATCTCTGTTACCAGCTGGCGTCTCCTCTCTGGCTGGTAAAGAGTAGGCTCTCACTACCCCTACTGATGGCTGTGACATGGTACCCCTGGGCCTGATCCTAGGGCAGATCCTTGTTCCTGCCATCTCTGTGAGGAACTCTGTGGCTGCCGCAGGTGTGACAAGCAGCCAGTTCTGCTGAGGACCACCATAACTGAAAAGGCCATGTATAAACACTGTAAAAAGAATTTGAAGGTTGCAGTTTTGGCAGCCCTGGCTTTTGAGTGGTATGAGATTGTTTAGTGGTAACTACAGTTTAATTATTAGCTGTCTTAGAATTTGCAGTGTTTTATAGTGGCTTGAGCCAGCTTGAGCAGCAAGGACACCGCACAATTAACCATAGCAAAAATGCACGTATTTTGCATTAATATGTGTTCAGGATCAATGATTACATAGATTTGTCCAATTATCATAATTACAATCCAGTTTTTTTCTCCCCACATGAAAAAATGGTACCACTTGGCTAGTTTTTTGATGATAGTCATCATCACCTTTACAATGTATTAATTGCAAATACTTGTCTTATTCTGTGTCTGGCTTTTCTGTGCCCATCCACATATATTCTTTATTGTGTGAACATGTTTAATACTATAGATTTTAGAGGCTGTTTTCTTAGAGGGAGATCACGGTATTTATGTAACCTAAGAGCAATAAAAAGCAAAGAGCAGCGGCAGTGCACACATCGGCATGGAGCTTGCTGAAGCTGTGTTTGCTAAGGAGATGAAGAGCCCTGGGGGCAGAAGGATCCGCTGGTAGCCAAGCGCAGCATGGAGCTTGTGAGAAAGTGAGCACCAGACCACAGTAATGTCTTACACCACAAACCTGTTAACCCAGACAATTATTTTTAGACTAGCAAAAAACCTTATTTGGTGTTTACTTATCGTTTTCTTTTCTCACAATTTTTCTCTGTTCTCAACTAAACACGAACTAGCTAGGTCCATAATTTAGGTAGATACATCCATCCATATTTAAATCTCCTTAAGTGTTACTTTTCTGTCTGTTACATTTGTTAAGCTCTTGACCTCATTAATGCTGACAGAAGCTTCAGCTAGCGGAGTGCATGCCAGTGCTGACAAGACACTGATTATGACCTTTGCTGGGATTTGAATGAGTCTTAAATTGCAGATCATAAAGGCACATACGTATTGCTGATGTCTGGGATTGTGTGTCTGGATGTTTGATTACAGTGCCGACTGCCCCCAGCATATTCTATGGTCTAGCGCTGGAAAGCTCAGCAGGATGAATAAGACAACTGCAGAATTCTCCAATCAGATATGGATTATAGGTTTAATTCCATGTTTCGTTCTGACTGTCTTCAATTTAATTCTGTAGGGCTGTATAATTTATCTTATAAAAGTTTCTGTGATGAAATATCAATAATCTGCAGCACCCAGAAAGGTATTGGAATATGGGTGATAGGAAGAGAAGTCTCTTGATTGTAGTAGAGCCATGAGTTTCACGTGATTTTGAATGACACTTTATATAAACTATTTCATAGCTTTCTGAATAACTTATTGAGGAAAAACTGACAAGAAACCTATAGAAAGTTTGTCTTCTAAAATGTCTATGGGATATAGATATCTATATGTATGGAACCAAAGTAGTTTCGTCTCTGCCATAAATAAAAAGGTTAAACGCTGGCATTTAAAAATTATTCTATTAAGGTGCTTCTGACATATTGTGTGTAAATAACTTGGGACTATCTTCCCGTGTTCAGAAACAAATCTGAAAATGTGCTGATGGCAGGTGTAACAGACCACTACTTAGAAAGTGCTGCTCAAACACTTTGTGATGTCTCTGCTTCTCTATTTCGAAGTAAATGCACTGTTTCTCCTCTGCCTGCCTCAGACTTTATTTCGCTGATCGTGGTTGAAAAAGAGTCCAATAATCTAAAATGACATTAAAGGGCAATACCTGTTGCTCTGAAGTGGCAGTAATTGTACTGTGTATTCAAGATTTATGGCAGGGCAAACTTGCTTATCAACTTTGATTTCAGGGGACCATTTAAATCTTTAGTATGAATGTCTGTAATCCAGAAATATTTTTGCTTTATATTACCTGCAATGCCTCATGCCAGCTGAGCAAACCCACCCTGCTGTGAGGATAAACATGTTACATCTGCATTCAGTGCAGTATTTAAAGATATCACAGATAGTTCTGTATGGAAATAACAGTGTTCATACAGAAATGTTAAAAATGAGTCCCTGTGTGTTTTTATTATGCTCACCTCTGAGCTATTTTTCTTCTGCTGTTCAATTCATTTACTAGCAAATGATAGGTTTACAAACATGCCTCTTGTTAGAATTATGATTCCTAAAGTCTCCACCTTCGGTTTGTGAGATATTATGCCAGGAGAAGTGAGTATTGCTGAAAATACTGGCTTCGAGGGAGTGAAATACGCAAGTCACACACAAACAGAAGGGAGGAAATGTTATTATTCTAATATCAGTATTAAGTAGATAAAGAACCAATCCACCGAAACTGAATGACTTACCCCAATATCATCCAAATTTCTTTGCAGTAAAGCCAAGGAGATGTTTTTGATTTCTCTAGTGCTTAACCCCACCCTTGCTTCACAATATCCTTTATTTTAAAACAATCCCTAAATCCTGTTCATATCATGTGAGAGCAAAAGAAATTTTTGCGTCTTGACATAGTCTAACTATTAATTTGGGAAAAAAAAAAGGCCCAAAGCATCTACAGAAAAAATCCAGCATCACCAAATAATTTATTGATACATTCCTTGTCACCAGGGTCTTTCGATGCAGAGATTTTTAAAGTGGCGCGCTTTTTTTCCTTTCTTCTTTTAATTGCATGTAGAATGATATCTGTATGTTAAAATGTTCAATCTGCTTGCTCATTATTGGCAAGAGAAACAAATTTTGAACCGTCTTCTGGCACATCTCCATCCCTAAATCTGCTGCACATAGCTGTTCTAATGTTTCCTTTTTTCTCCAGAGTAGGCACAATCACTCTTTGTCCTCTGCAGAGC
Organism: Rissa tridactyla; assembly: GCF_028500815.1. NCBI lineage: Eukaryota > Metazoa > Chordata > Aves > Charadriiformes > Laridae > Rissa > Rissa tridactyla. The sequence continues at coordinate 43,655,433 of NC_071470.1, read as the reverse complement.
AGATCAGTGCACAGGGAAATCTCATCTCAGCCCTAGCACAACTTGACTCCTGTGGTGTTGCAGTACTGAATTCTGGCCATCTGTGTCTTACTGCTTCAGCAAGTTTCCTCTTGGTATTGTCATTAAGCATTTTCTGCACGCAGCCTTTGCACTTGGAAATGAGCAATGTTGTGTTAATCTAATTCTAGTGCATCAGCTAGACTGTGTAAATTTGTGAGGACGCGTTATTTGGACCAGAATACATATTTCCTTTCCATTAAATACATATTTTCCCCCTTGCCACTAGTCTTCCAATTACATTCAGATATCTGTCCTATTGCAGATCACTAGTTACTTTGCTCAGAAAAGAAACCCTGGCTTCCTCATAAATATAGTGCCACTTTGTTATTGAAAGTTATTCTTCACACTCTTTTCCATTATAAAACACAATAGAAAGATATTTATGCAAGAGAAAGGGGTCACAAAGCAGTTTAATCTTTGGTGTTCTTCAGCTTGGATCTCTGTCACCTTCTGGATGTTATGTACATAATGTCCAGTGGTGTGAGAATATAAACCTGCTTTTAAAGGAGGCAAGAAAGCTTGCTTTACAGTGACTTTTCTATTGCCATTCTGCAAAGGTATGTTATTTGCCTCATTAGAGATCTTTTTTAAAAAAAAACAAAACAAAAAAACCCAAAGCACCCCCACAAAACAAAATAAAAAGCAATAGCACATTTTCTATTAGAAAATGTAAAGCAAGATTTCTTCTTTGTAATTAACAGTGAAGTAACAACCAGATGTCTCAGTTAGTGATGGGCTACCTATTTCATTAGCTATTCTTCACAGCGAACAGATGGTTCCTGCTACAAAACACTAAACATCTAAATACATGATGAAAAATTAGCAGATATGGCAGTCAGGAAATGCAAAGAAACTCTATACAAGAGGCGCTGAGTGCACAACCTGTGTGGCTTGGACACATAAACCAACACATGCCTTGGTTACCCTTTCAGCCGCAGTAAAAGTGCAGGGAGATGGAAGTGGGCGGTTCAGAAGTAAAGCAAATTGACAGCTTCTGTATAGACAAAAGCATCACCTGGCTCAGCTTGACACGTGCAGCTGAGAGTAGAGGGCTTTTGGGCACAGGCCTTCCACATTTCCAGTGCGACGGGGTCCTGGAAATTGCTGGAAGTACAAATACTTCCTGCTTCTGGAAAGCTGGTGCTCTGTCTTCTCTGTATTATCCAACGTGTTTTGCTCTGTTTGCTGAATTTGAGTTTGATAGAAGGGTCGTAACTATTCCAGAACCAAAAAACCATCTCTCTTTGAGTTTATGAAGCCCGGTCCAAGGAAAGACACACTAGTGAATGTGTCCGTGCATTTTTTTTTTCTCTTAGCTCTGGAGCACGCTTTATTTTGGGAAATAAATATTTTGCAGAAAGAGCGTGAGGGGGTCTACTGGAGACTTTTAACTGCCGTAAGGACAATTGGTGTCATCTTAGTGATGATGAAGACCGTTTCTGTCATACAGAAAGGCCCTGCTGTCACATGGGTCTTCACAGCAACTACCTGGGCTGGCAGCTGTAGTTTTATATCTTTCCATCGATAGTACAAATCCAGAACCTTCAGAAACAAGTTTTGTTCATTTTCATTGCCTTTGCTTGTCTTACTGACAGTGTTCTACTGCTCAGTTGCACGGTTAGGTTGGTAGCTTGCACACTTCTTAGTAATTTGTGGACGTGAGTAAATTCAAGTTGAATATTCATTGGGATTTCCCAGCTGAATATGATGTATAGATGCTACTTGTTTTATGTTATTCATACTTGGTAGTGACAGAGACCCCTGTGGTAGGGAGCAAGCAATTTTTAGCCTTATTTAATAGTTGTGTCATGTCTCTGCATCATGTACTGCACAGGCTACACAACCCTACTGAGCAGAAATAACTTGCTTAACAAAAATAAGGTGAAAGAAATAGCATCACGAGAAGGCCGTTCATAATGAGCCATGCGAGATTTGTACTAAAGTGATTTAATTTGATATAGACTGTCCCTATTTAAAAAAAAAAAAAACAACCTGCATCATCTCAGATGAGAGGAAGAATTCCCCCTGATATCATTAGGTGTTTGTTGTATGAGGGTATTTGTGGAAGATTCCCAAAACTTCTTTAGGCAGTTGTAACTTGAGTATTCTGTAAATCTCCCAGGATAGGAATTGAATCTCTTTTTCATTATATTTCATGTCATATGAATTTGTGGTTTGTGTGTGTTTTGTTTTTTTTTTTTTTCCTCTGACAATAAATATAAGTGTCAGAAGAACTAAATTGGGCATAATGGGTGCTCCACAGCAGCTGAAAGTCCTTGGGTGAAGGACTCCAACTGCTGGCTTGTGCTGTGGTCTGGCACCTGTGAGCCAAGTGTGGCAAGAGCCTTGGATAATGAGAGAGGTTGATTAATGTAGGATTGTTGGAGAAAAAAAAATATTTTCTTTTTTTCATAACAGCACAGCAATTTTGAAAGTATACAAATGAATTTTAAGTTCAGCTCAGGTTGTCAGGTTTATTATTCTTTTAGGTTATTGCAGGTGGTAAATTCTTTTTAATCTTTCTTTTACTGTTCTATGTATTTGTTTAGAAATTCCTGAACTTTGGGAACATCTGCGTTTTGTTTTCCTCAGTATTATTAAAGTTGTGTCACATGCATCAGATTTGCTTTCAGAATATCATTATGTGCAGCAGTGCCACCAGATTAGAGATGATTATGATTATGAACTACCCATACATTTACTTCTCAGTTCTATGCCAGTCTGTAAACTGGCTGAGTGGATCTGATTTGCAGCATGGCTTTTTTCTGCAACATGCAGATGATTAAGACCTATAATTACCTAATGATCTATACAGCAATTCAACAAATTCTTTTGCTCTGATTGCCTACTCCCCGCAGAAGCCTTTCTGTAGCTTCACAGAAATTTCCGCTCCTGGCTCCTCCAAACCTCAGCTATGAAACGTCTTTTAATTTATAAAAGAACTTAACATTCCTCTTTGTAGTGGCGGAGGTGGCTATGCAAACCTCGCAGCTTAGCATGGAGCATGAGGGGAAATAAAAAGCCGTAACAGTCACTATGTAAAAGAAGAGCTTTTTACAGCTATCCTTTAACGGCAGCCAGCAGCGATGTCAGCCAGCCGTCCTCTGCAGAAGGTGAAGTTACAAACACCGCTTCTGAGGGCAGAGTGACCTGGCGTTTCTGAATTAACCGTAAGTGTAACATCTCCTTTAAGTGACAACCTGAAACAATAATAGTGTTTAGGGAAACAATGGCCTGTTTAAGAGCGAGTGATGTTGGAACATGGGGAGCGTTGGCCGTCCTTGACTTTCCGACAGCCTGGGAGACGGTGAGGAAGTGCAGATGGAGCCAGTCTGCACAGGCCTCTTCACGCTCACTTTTTTTTTCTTTTTTCAAACAGCAGGAAAATATTGAACAGTGCCAAAGTCCGAATGAGTCACTTCGTGTACAATAGGAAAAATCATAGAGTACTGAAGACCACCTTAGATGTGAGTTCAAAAGAAAAATGTGTATACACATCTTGCATGTATCGCTGATGTTCTTCCTTTAAATCCCCACTATGAATTTTCCAGGAAAACATGTGACAAACAACAAAGAGAAAGTTCTCTGATTTATATTGTATTCTAGAATGGTAGAAGAAAATGTTGGCAAATAATCAGGGCGATGTTAAAATAAAAAACAAGGGGCGCATCTCAGAAAAAGTTGATTTAGAGCCCTATCAATCTCCTATTTAAATCAGTGGCAAAACTCCAGGTGGCTTCAGAGGGAGAAGGATTCAGCACGGAGAAAACAGACTGTGAACATATTTTTTAGCTCAGTTTCTCCCCCCCTCCCCCCAAATGACTGAAAATTTAAACCACACTTAATGCAACTGGTTCTCACAGGTAATATGGAAAGCATGCACTTGTGTTGCAACTAATTATTTCTGCTTTGACAATACCAGAAACTACGATAACTCCAAAGAGAAAAGTATAATTACTACGAGGGATGTGTTTCTGCCACTAGAAGTAAACAAGAAAGCTCATATCCTCAATTAGAGGAAAGGTTTGGAAGAAAAAGTGTCTATGGCAGAACAGTATGAAAGGCAAGTAAGAAATCTGAGGTAAAGCCAAAGACCATCTGCAAGAATGGCAAACAAAGGCCCGAAGATCAGATTTCTTAGGGCAAATGAAACCCTTGACATTAAAGGAGGTGTGCTGATTGGTCTCGGTGACTTTGAGTTAGGGCTTTAATTGGATTGAAATTATCATACCAGAACATAGCAGCAAAAGTCTAAAACTGCAAGCTGGTGGCCTAGTATGTGTGAGGAAGTACTGGTTGAATCAACAAATCAGGACACGGTTGTATTTATTCTGCATGTTGAATCATGCTTTATGTTTTGGTCTCCAGACTGTTTTGTTACATCTTTGTACTCCCTCAGCATTGACTGAAAAGATATTCATGGTTCATAACAGTTGGGCAAAAATTGAATTCCATCTGTTTCTTCCATAATAAGTAACTGGAATGAAGGTCTTAACAGAGAACTCCTCCTTGCAAAACATCACATCAATGCTATTTGCGATTTTATGTCTGAGACTCTTGCTTAACGTATTCGTGCAAAGGAAAACTGCTTTCCTATGCAGAAGTCCATATGATCAGACAGCAGTGCCAGCTGATCATCCAGTCTGGCAAAGAACCCACAGCCACTTCTGATGTGTAACAGCTCATGGATTTTTGACTGGTACCTCAAGATAATTCTAGTAGGATAAGAGTTTTCTATGGAAAATCAAATGAATTAGAATTCCAGGTCTCTCTAACAAGCACTTTAATTGTGGCAAATCCATCCAGAAATATGTATAGGTTTATTGAAATGTTTCTTATTCTTTCATAAGTTAGACTCTCTAAGGCTTTTATATGCAATTTTTTTCTTATTTTGTTTTAAATTATGCTTACTGCTGATCTGAAAGCCGATTAAAAATTAATGTTTTCTACAAGGACCCGAATGTTAGCATTTGGATGTTGAAATCTATCTGTCATTAGAAAGTCAATCTAGTAATATAGTCAGTTCTATTATTTGGATAAGATATAGATAGAAGAATAATACAGAAAATAAACCCAGAGAAACTATAGTCAAAGGCATGGAACACCTGCAGCTGTAGTGACCCTTGGGGCCAGGGAGGAAGTAGATCTGGGGTGTTTCAGAGGAAAGACAAAGGAAATTGGTAGTGAATGTTATATTAAAATAGTTTTGTACGTCTGATGCAGCTGAGAAGAATGTGAGCCGAGTCTTAAACATTATTGCATTTCAGCAGTGTCACCTCAGCTCACTCTGTTGTGAAGCTTCCTCCACAAGTTACTAAGAAATTGGCACAAATTAATTTACAGTTTTGTTCTGAGTGATATTAGAAATGGATAAACAGTCCATAGGCATCTTGAAGTAAGCGTTGGCAGTCACTGTTGACACAGAACCCAGCAGTGCAGTTCTTATGTCCCAGTCATTCCATAATCATTGGCAGAGGTACATAGCTATCTCTAGAGCAAATATTAACTCTGCTGCTAGATGAGATGTTTGTCATTACAGTAGATAAAACAGAAATTTGAGCTGAATATTGTTGTTCCTGATGAAAGGAAGTAAAAAACGGAGTCCAAGAGCTCTGCAATATGCTGTTTTATCCTTTTCCTGAGAAAATAATGGATTGGAAACTATCACGTATTAATCGTTTTTATTGTATTTTCTTTCTATGTCCCTCTTATACATCCTTTCTGTCTAGTTTAGGACTTCACATACAATTATAATCTAAAGGTGCAGGTCACCATGTTCAAAATGTTACACCCGTTTCTGGCAACATCCTCATAAATAGCCTGGAGCATATGCTTCCTGTATCGTCCCCCTCTCGAAGGGAGAAAGGCTGTTATTGCTGATAACTAGTCAGCTCCTCTGTGATTCATGGGAATAAAGAGCCAATACACTCCTAAATGTTTCTGTCTCACCCGCAGTCTTACCACTTGATGTTGTGTCCTTAGTCAGGACTTCCTAGAATGGTCTGGTCATCACGTCCTGATGCTCTTTGGCACCAATGAAGTCTACAATGCCCTTGGGTAAAATGACTTTACTTTTTGGAACAGAATTTTATTTCCTACGTCAGTAGTTTTTTCTGATTCCATGGAAACTACTTTCAGGACCTCATCTACATTCTACTTGAATTTATGGGCAATTTGCCTTTCAGCATTGGAAATATTTTTCCAATCAAATGTTGTTTCTTTGTCAGTGTGTATTTAAAAAAAAAATAAATCTTTTAACAAACCAACTCCTTATTGTCAGAGTCAGAGAGGTGATTAAAAAGAAAAGGCTATTTTCAAGAGCTAGCTCCTCTGCCACAGCTGCCGCCTCAGATAAAGTGCTCTGGAGATCAAAAATAGTGAAGGAAAATGCTGTGTTTAAATCATTTGAATCTCATGGAACATGAAGGTCTCACTGGCTGAACTAGTAAATGTTTCTTCAGAGATGTATCAGTTCTGCACAGTGTGTTCTGTGGATTTTTCACTGCAGGAACTGGGTATTAAAATGAAGATTTCTTTTGATTTTCATCAGAATCTCACAGATTCATGGCAACCCTTTAGAGCTGTCTTTGTTATAACTATAGCTTACCGATGCAAAGCAAATCACATTTTAGCCAAAAACATATTGCAGGTCTGTTTTTCACCTATAAAGCAGTATTGTTTAAATCCGTGTGTGTCATCGTCGTGTCCCCCCCCCGCCCCCGCAAAAAAAGAAAACCAAAAAGACCAACAAACTGTGAGTCTGATCTTGAAAAGGTTAAATAACCACCAACAACCCAACAAAAGTAGAATCAGAAAATTATTTTAATACTGTTCTTGAAAACATCCTATGAGCTCCTTCCCCTTTAGATTCACCTAAATATCCAGTTTGAGAACCTACACTATCGTTAATCGCTGCTTACAAATAGAACTGGTATAAGACCCTTGCATTTCTCAATCCATTTAGTTGAAGGATCAGCCTTACTTTCTGAAATAAATCCAAGGATCATTTCATAGCATGTTGCCACAACGGTTTCCACTTACAACTCTCTCTCTCTATATATATGTATGTATGTATTTTAATGCAAAGCAGGCTGAGAAACTTAACTTCAGTGAAGGCAGTGTTTGAGACGTCTGTGACTAGCTGCACTGGAACCGCTTATAGCCCACAATCTCCTGTGTTTTGGTAGCTGATTTGTCGGGGTTCGTCTCCCATTCTCACAAGCATGATTGTGTAGTGTCTGCCTATGATGGATTAATACACATATTGCAAAGTCCAGCTGAAACTGGCAGAATCTGAAATTATGTAGCTTCTTATAAAAGGTCAGGCTTTTACACCAACAATATTAGGTCATCGTTAAATCTGTAGTAGCTATGAAAATATCAGTATCTGAGAGGCGAGGTTGCTACTCTTTGCTTTATATTTTTCTTTCTATATCATCTGGACTTGATTCTATTTAAAAATGTCGATGCAATGAAAAAAAACCCAACACAACAAAGCAAGCCAGGAACCTCAACAGTGAAGCCAAGCGAGTTGTTAATAATGACAGATTTTTGACTTTTCTGCAGATAGAAGCATTTGTCCATACGGAATGAGAACTGGCAAATATAAGCCCCATTTAGATTCAATTCATCACATTTTCATTGTCTTACTGTTTAATTAAAAGACCGTTGTGTTCAATGGCACAATAAATTCAGCACAACTGGGGATGACTTTCTGAGCAGGAAACACTAACGTCAGGGTTATTTTCTACCTTTCTCTGATAGTGATCCTAATTGCTGCATTATTTTTAGAGAGTTGTCTGTTGATAAAAAGCTCGGTAAGGATGACCTTTGAAGAAGCCAAGATGATACTTTTCCCCTTGCACAACAGACTCTGTCTCCCCCCACTCAGTCCCACCTCAAAGCAGACACTCCTGCCCCTTGATATTAAAGGGTGCTGCTTCACAAAGAGAAGTCCCTATCTGACTTGATACTGTCATTTTCAGTTTCCTACGGATTATAGGAAAGATCACACGTTTTTACGTGTAGTATGCTCTTCTGTTGTCTGCTTTGTCCCACAGATTTTTGCTTCTTTTTGGACAGGAAAGCTGATTTCCCCACACTGGTGTTTCTGGGGCAGGGAGCATTAAAGCCTGGAACCCCCTCCCTCCACTCAATTTAAAAGTAAGCTTTAAAAACCCCAAAGTGACCAGAAGGCTTTCTGCAGTGCATTAGTGACTTATTTATTTTTTAATGTTCATTTAAACACCCTCTCCTTACCTCCAGTGGGAAGGATTTGAAGCCCTACCTCAGCAGTTATTGAGGAGTATCCAATGGAGCGATGCAACCTTTGTCTTCCCACCGTACAGAGAGGAAGAAGAGGGCTCTAGGTGTCTGGCTGTCGAGATGGGTTCCTAGTTCGCCAGGCTTCCAGGTCAGCAGGGTGAAGTGGGCAGGAGGCATCGGCAAAGCCCAAAGATACACTGTAAGTCATGGCAGGAGGAAGCTGGTGTGCTGCTGTTGAGGTGAAATAGGCTCTGTGGAGCAGCGTACGGCTTCACAGTAGCTTAGGAGGGTGGATAGGAGGATTACTTGGCAATTATCATTCAGTCTGATCCTGGAAGGATCCAGTTGTGAACATTTGTCCAGGCTTTCCACAAGATGCCTCAGCATTCAGCACTTCAAAGTGTCAGGGCCAGAAATGGGGAGGGAAATGATTGCTCATGATGACTGCCAAAACTCTGTATTTGTACAAATTTGGCACTTTATAAATAGCTATGTCCTTGAGAGAGTTTACTAAACTATAAACATTCATTACAATGTTTTCTAATCTAAATGTGATGATTAGGGTTTTGGGGTTTTTTGGTGTGGTGTTTTTTTTGGGTTTTTTTTTTTTTTTTTTTTTTAGAATAGGACAGACATTAATTTGATAAAATCTTGATGCAAGTAGAGAACTATTTCCCTGCTTATCTCCCTGGGGAAATTGGCCCATCAATTTTTAGCTCCTATAAAAGGGGATAGAAGACAGTTCCCAAGGACTAGATTCAGAGAGAGCAGATTGTGGAGGTCCGTCTCATCCTACTTAATGCGGTTCAGATGTAGGAGGCTCCACCCACTCTAAAAGATGGTTAGCTTCTAGTGATTTTCCATAACTAGCATAATTAGATAATTTTTAATTTTTAACAGTATCTGTCTGCAGTGAAATACTTCTGGTGAAGGAACGTACACAGACTGTATATCACCGCATATGTCTGCAAGATAAATTGTTTTTTATCTCCTATCTTGACCTCCCTCCTCCAGAATTAAATTTTCAGACACACCCAAATTTATGTCAATCCTTAAAAAACAAGCAATTATTTTTAAAGGAACACAGAAAAGTGATTCTATTTTCATTTGACACAGACTGTGGGGGTAATAAGTTCTGAGGAGCTGTGATGTGAGTAATTCCAGTAAGAAGATTTGTAATCACAGGCTGTGTATCCTGTTAGTTAATTTGGAGTACAGGAACAAAGTTTCATCAAAAGTTTGTAGCAGCAAAATGATTTGTCTCCCTTAGGCACCCAACCGAATGCTTTAGAGAATCTGAGATTGGAGAATTAGAGTAGAAAGTGTATCTGGCAACCCTCGAGCATTTATTTGTCTCAGTATGCTTACCACACAAAGTCACCACAGCTTTTATTACCTTAAATTGATTGTGAAATGTTGCTGTTGTGGAATTTTGAGATTTCTTCACAAAGTTTCCAATACACTAGTAAAGGGGCTTTCGCATGATTTTAATGCAATTTGATCCCCATCTCAACTGGAGCTAGTGATGTGTCTAAATTATCCTTTTTGTTTGGATCAAACGTAGTCGTTTCAAAGTGAGTATTCTGGTGATCCTCTCTTTTCGCTTTGGTTTGGTTTGTATTCAGAAGCACGAGTTAGACAGCATTGCTCAGCCAGTGTAAGCACCCCAAAACCCACACAGCACCAATGGCAGGTCCTCCCTACTGCTTGCCGATGTATAGATACCCTGTATGTACGCTGAATCACACATTCACATAACTGAGCACGTACCCTGGAGCAGTTTTCTATTCTCCGTAATTACTTGGGGTTTAGTCTGGCAGGCTGGTGCACATCTCCTAATTCCCTTAAAGCATCTTCCTTTTTGCAAGCGGGGAAGAAATGAGATGTCAAACTTTGAGCGAGCCAGTACCGTGCAGCACACAGCGTGCTCTTCCCAAACCGCGCTGGTGCTCTGTGTTCAAGTGGCATGGCAACTGCTGCTATGGAAACTGCTTCCATGATGACCAGTGTCATAACTCCCCTGTTTTATCAGCAAGCTATCGCACTTTCAGCATATCAAATCATACATCTGCCTTAACGAGTAGGAAGATCCGAGAAAGTCGCTAATTCAACTTCTGTTAGTAAATGTGACTGATTCTTTTTCAGAGTGTACATTAAAATAACTTCACTGTTTCTTTCTTAGCTTATCTCCCTTACGTTCACTTTTGCAAGTAGTTTCCCAAGTACTGAATATGCTAACATCTACCCGAAAAGCTGATGGTGATAGCTCTGGAGGTTTCCCCCCCTCTCCTGCCTTGAGTCCTCAGTATTGAATCTGAACAGTGAAGCTGGTACAGATGGAAAATAGAGGAGGGGAAATGTGAATATGTAAGAACCTGGAAAATAAGCATTGCCAAAGTCCTCTGCATAGTACCAAATGGAGGAGTTTGGTGTAGTAATTAGCTACACCAAAGGTAGTAGGCGTAGCTAATTGAGGACTGACAGTGTCCTTTTAGTTTTTTCTCCTCTGTGATACTACTGTTCTTATCACTCTGAGGTATCTTGGGGAAATCATTGCGTAATTCAGGAGCAGAACTGACTGAGGGACCGGTCACTTTACTGGCTTGCTGTGTGACCTTGTATTGTTTCACTTCAGTGTGATATTATTCTTCCCTCTCTAAATTTTGTTTAAAAATATATTTTTCATGAAGGATTTATGAAATATAATTAACATTTGCAAAGGATTTTTTTTTCACACAAAAAAGCAATGTAACAACATCATGACATGACACTCATTACTTGGCTTTATGCATTTATTATTCATCTGCAAATAGTCTTTTGGCTCAAGCAAAGGGAGTTCTGGATGGAAAAATTCAGTGTCAGCAACTCCATATCCTCCCTATTGCCTTATTTACTTCTTTCTTGAAAAATCTCATGTGTGTTCTTAATTTTACTGGGTGCTTGCTAATCAGTTTTCTCATCACAGCAGATAAATGGTGCTCTGCAGACAATACTTTCACATTCGTTGGTGGCAGGGTTGGAACCATGTTGTTTCTTCAGATTGGCAGATGTAATCTAAGAGAACTTCAATTTGTCTTCATAGTCTCTGCCTTCCAATTCTTGTTTTCTGCTTCCCTAACATTTTTAAAGAGCTGCCTTTCCACATGCTTTGCAGCCTATCTTTTCTTGTTTATTTATCGGAATAAGTAAAACTAACAGAAAAAGAATCTGGCATAAGACTGCTGGTGTTGTTGTATCAGGGATTGAGGATGGTACGGTGCCGCCCTTGGAGACGGTGATGTATCCCATTCTCTCTGGGACACAGAGACACTCTGCAAAAGTCACTGGATGATTTTCAAAATACTAACAGCAATGTCGTTAAAGATCTGCCAAGTACAATGGTTGGGGGACTGTACAAAACACTATTTCAGGACTACTGGAAATTTCCATGAAATGTGGGGAGATGTGGAAAAAAAATCAAAACCAAACAAAACCAAACCACCTGAAAAACATTGCAGGTTGTAAGCTAAATGTTTTAGTAATGATCTATGGATGTACAGGGATCACAGAAATTCAAGGGAGGCTTTCCAGAGAAGAGTATAAGATCAGGCTACACCATCTGATGCCTGGAATATATGAAAGAGTCAGGATTTTCTATGTGCGATTATTTATACACGCACATGTCATCTTTCTATTGCATATCATGTGTTAAGTGTAAATTGGACAGCCTCTTTCATTCCAGACAAGAATTCCCTATATTTTAAATATGGCTGCAGCAAAGAAAAAATTAAGAACAAACACAGGGCTTGGTTCTCCAGTAGAGACAGGCTTTGTAAACCAATAGTAGTCCTTTGCTTAATGAGAAGCTAAGCAGAATATTTCTGCCAGCTCTGCTGGTGTAAGGGATTCAGAAGCGGTGTGTGGCCAAGGAACATAAGGAAGAGTGACCTTGGTATCTTTAGATCTGTTTCTTTCTTTTTCTTCTCTGTTTGGTAAGGCTGTGCTAATTTGGGGAATTTGTCTGATTGTGATCCAAATGAGAAATATTATACTAGCCAAAGCTGCAAAACAAAAATTAAGTACTCTTGAAGTTGTTGAAATTATTTTAAATACACTTTTGAACATTTGTCTTAGTAGTTTTATCCTAATGAATAAATCTTGAATACGGTTACATTTTAAAGCCACTTTAAATCCAGATTTGACAATACTTTGTTTGTTCTACTTACTCTCATCTCTCTTCGTCTTTGGGTTTTTTTTTTTTTTTGTTATGCTGATGTTTTTTCTGCTGTAATAATGTGACTGAAGCTATTTCTGTTCTATGTTGCCTAAATGGCTTTTTATAGAATTTACTCTTTGGTCATACCTTCTGTTTTCTTTTTGATTCTTTCTCCTGCCAGTTTTACCTCTTTCTTCCTTCCTATTCTTTTTCTTCTTCTATCTTACATATTTATCTCTCTTTTCCAATACTCATTTTTTTTCTTTTTACCTGGGAACTCATAAAATATAACTATTATTGTTTTACCTTTTAAACTCTATTTAAAAATATTTTATTAATCTTACGTGTAGCTATGTAGAAAATAAAGAGTTATGCCCATGTATCTAATTCTGATTTAAGTGACAAATTAAATAACTTATTTTTTTGACATGATCTAACACGATCAAGTCAATTGACATGATTGAACAGGGTCAAGCAGAAAGTCTGCTAGTACTTTCAGTTTGCCTAGCAGAAAAACTGAATAGATTTTTTTTTTTACATCAGGGACATTGGATATTATTCCAGAAGGGCACAAAATGGTAAAGTTAGTGTCTATCTTTGAAGGGACTGAAAAGGAATTATTATCGATGCTTCAGCTATGCTTCAATGCATAGAAAAATACTGGAACTAAAAATCAAGCCAAGTATTTGTAAGTATTTTAAAAAAGGAGAGTAACAAAAGGAGATAAGTTGTTGTCAACACAGGCCTGTAAAAAATGAATTAAATCTATTTAATTTCCACCCAGGACTGGCTAATACCCCTTGTCAGTAGAGAAAAGTTATTAAATATTGTTACTTTAGCAGATACTTTCATAAGCAAAGGAAATACAGTCTAGACGTAAGATGAATCATTAGAAGATGAATTCAGACTCAAAGACTATATTCAGCAAGCTTCTGAGGTCCACTGTCAACTCTTTTAATTAGCTAGCTGGATAGTAGGTCAGAGAGTGTTCTTATTATCTTTGTCGATGGCATCCTCCTGGGAGAGTCAGCGAGCGCTTTCAAGCAGGGTCTGGACTTGGAGATAAGCATTAGCGTTGGGGGCATCGTGGTATTGTGTCTCTTCCCCAGAGCACAGGACAGGACAACCCTTTTTTGCAAGAGTTCAGTTTGGCTGCTACCAGTCACATGTAAGCCTGGTTTATAGCTCATGTCATGCTAACATCTGTCAGTAGGGCATGATGTAGGTGTGACAGGATATGCAATAGCTCCCACTCGGAGATGGGAGAGCCTTGGAGCTGGTTTGTGGTGTCAGCCTTGGGGCACCACTCTTTCTGGAGGGATGCGCTTTTGGAGAGGGTCATGGAGTGAGCAGCCAAAATGATAAGAACCAGTGAAACTGGGAAAGCACTGGGCCGATTGTTGAATCTAATGGAGACAAGAAGGAAGCATGTTAAGTCTTCAAATACATAAAATATTTCTCCTAAAGCTGTCTGCTGTGGTTAAAGCAAGAAGCAGTGAATTAACCGCAGCATGTGACAACTAATTATAAGGTTAAATAAGTATTGGGATAGATTCTTGCAAAAGGGTTTCATTACTAAGGGCTTTAACAGTGAAGTTAGAGAAATATCTGTTAGGAATAGCTGACATGCAGTTTGATCCTGCTTGGTGGAGGTAGAGGGCTTAATGAATGACCTTTTTATTTCCCTTCCAGCTTTATGTTTTAAGATTTTATGATCAGAAGAAAAGATTCCAGGGCAAAAAGATAGCTTTATATTTCAGTCCTGCTGCTCAGTGAGGTTTTGGACATGGAGCGTGTTCTGAAGAGCTGAAAAATCACATTTTGAAAGTAGGCACATGTGAAGTTTGTTTGACAAGACACAAGAAAATTTAAAGATGGGCCCATGCAACCTTTAGAAGACCTCTGTCTCATTTTCTGTAGTATGCTAGCAATTAGGGTGATTCTTCTTCTCTCTAATGCTACAGTGTCGTTTGATATATGGACTGGCTGATGTTTTTCAAAGATTTTTTTTTTTCCCCCTTCATCTATAAAAACAGCTCTCTTGGAGGCTTTTGATTAACATGGAACAAAGAAACATTATTTCACTTGTGAGAATATTTTTGTGGTACTAGAAATATTCTCAAGGGTGTGAACTTTATGGGGAGTGTTTAGCAGCACAGATTCCACCTATTTTCCCACGTTCGCTTTGTAATTTGAAGTCTGAGTTGAAAATTCAAGCATTACCACTCAAAGTTTTCCCTAGTAAAATCCTATTAAAACCATATTTCTGAAACAAAAATTACAGTATGACCAAAACAGTTGGAATGTTCTCACTAAGGCGTATCTGCAACACTTGATAGCTATTGGCATTTTAGATTTATGAAGGGCCAGCTGTGAGACTTTCACGAAACAGAACTTCTGATGTATTTATTATTAATAATAAGCAGAAGCATGCATTGGAAAACAAATTGCACTACGTGATAAGCTAAGGAAATTAGTATCTCTACTCTAGTAAATTTCTCGTGCCAAACGTGATTGTGCATTTGCATAATGACTTCATTTGATCATAAGTGGTCAGAAAAATGCCCCTCCCCCCAGTACAAAATTATTTCTTGCTTTGATTTTTTTTTTTAATTTTACAAGATGATTAAACATGATCAAACTGCCTTTAAACATATACCAGAAATTAGCTTTGTTGGTTGCTAGTAATCTGCTGTCAGAAAGCCATCAATTCATCCATGTGATCTTTAGCTTTGAAAAACACATTATTTTCTTTTTTCAGATATGCGTAGCTAATTATTGTTTAATTGTTTACAGAACTACCAGGAGAACTATTGAAATTTGTTCAGTTGTTTAAGGCAGCTTGCCAGCTCATGCGCAGATATAGACATCTATCCAGTTTCCCACTCATAGGGAGTTTCCTTTCTGTTTCTCACTTGTATTTAGTTCTACCAAATATCTACCTGACTCCTCATTGGGATTTATCTAAAAATTTAGCAATACTATTCTAATAAATCATTGTTTCTCTTATTATTTTTTTTTAATACATCTTTGGTTAGGATGAAAAGTTGGACTTTTTTATAACATACTTGTAATAGCCTATTTCTGTACATGGGAATACATTATTATTGGCAGTGTGATGAGGCAAATAGTTTAATAAATACATGTAAATTCACTTGCTTTAGGAAAGAACTGTTTGGATGACCAAAGTACTCACATGTTTCTGGCTTTTGCAGTGCCACTGGCTGATGTTGACATAGTATCTTTAATCTGATTTATTTAACTGATCTTTTTTATTGAGGGACAAGATATATCTGATCCGGTGCAATTCTATCAAAGTACCAGGGGCCCAAATCACGCATTATTGAACGTATAATATGGATTCCATTGACTGATTGTAGTTTATATTGTTAGGCAATACATAAAAAAATCCTGTTTACATACTATAAATTATATGAGTAATAAACTGGATTATATTTTCTAAACATCTTGTTTATTAGAGCATGCTGGTTAGATTGTGATACCAAAGTCGAATATGGATATAAACCATCAGTAAGATTGTAAATTTAGTAATTAATAAAAATTGCTGTAGATTTGTAGTGGGATTTAAAACAGTGCTATTTTCTGCAGCAAACTTATCCCATGGAATAGTCCCTCTGTTTCCTTACCATTGGTGTCCAATGACGTGCTCTCTCGTTCTTTTGTTATGCTGCTGGTCTAACTTTAGATTAAAAGTAGGAACTGTGGTGAAATTGTTTACATACAGCTCCCTTTGCCAATAAATCCATACTCCATTATCCTAATATTTGTGTTTCAGGTCCCATAAGCATGTATGACATTGTATAGGTAGTAATCTTACGTAGGTCTGTGCTTGTTAACTATGGAAATATAAGCTTACAATATAAAATTGGTGCTTAACAAATACTTACTTGAAAAAAGTAAATTAGAACTATAGTCCTACAGGACCATCTCTTCCAAACTGGTGATTTAATTTCGTTTTCTAAATTTGAACCTGCAAATCAGTAAAAGAGTGAATCAGTGCTCATTCTGAGTCTTGTCCAAAACTATTTCAGTGAAGGAAATGCACCTATTGAGGTCAGTGGGCTTTGGCTCCCACCCTGTCTCATGCCTGTAGGGCTGAGATGTGTAAAATAGATGAATATGTAGATTTAATGGGCAGTCAGGTTAGAAAACTTTCACCCTGAACGGTTACTATCCAGCTATGACTTTCTCACTTATGCAGTATTTAAATCTCTCAAACCCTCATGGAAGTGGCGTGAAAGATACAGAACTTTCCTTTCTGAGTGTTTCAGCAAAATGCTTATATTGGATAAAGCTGCACAATATTGTCTGACAGTTTTGAAGCCCACCTAAAAATCTATGTCTGAATTTATTTATTGATTTGCATGGCAGCAGTCAAGGCCCTTTACTGTAAAATGGACAGAAAAGTTAAATTTGTCTTGAAAAAGACAGCTGACTCTTCAAGAAAGCAGGTAAAGAAATAAATTCAACTCCATAGGATATATTTAGTAAGCACTCCTGAAAGTTAAATAAACAAAGCAATCATAAACACCTAGTTTCGATTGGTTTTCAAAATCTGATATTGATGATGTTGGGGAAAAACGTACCAGGAAAATTTTTGTGAAATTCGTGTTCCTATTTCAGGTTTAATTTTTGATGTCTCTCTTGCATGCTAGGTTCTTAATGTAAAGTGCTGAGCATGCTGTCCTTCATCTACCAAAACTCTGAACTTCTTGCTTAACTTTAAAGATGAACAAATCAAAAAGTCCTTTATGATAGGGCTGAAAATTTCCTGACGGTTCATTTGTCTGCCTGCCAATGAGAAAATTTTGTCTTCCTAATACGGTCCAGATTCTGCACTAGTGATCAAATAAAAGCATGTGATGACACTGATGTCACTTTTTAAAGAAAATTGTGATAGAACTACTGATGAATATTTATTGTAATAACTTGTCTTTCCTGACACAATAGTCACACGAATCAGAGTTATTTCTCTAAGTAAGGACCTAGTCTACTGCAAACTCCCTTGAGATTTTAGGAAATTAGGCATGCCTCTCTCTTGCTATTTTTCTCCATTTCCTGTCTTGTAAAAACCCGGTCTCAAACAGGTCTGTACCGCTTCTATGCTGGCAGAAAAGGAATATTCTGGGGAGCAGAGTTTCCTCAAGGTGTTTGGAAACCTGTCTTTTTAGACTCGCTCCCTCCTGTGTGAGGAATATCTTGATGCTAACTACTTGCTTGGAAATTATGGTAATCCACTATAAGATAAAATACAACTAAAAATACCTTATCACTTCATACATACTAAACAATATCACTTCAAAATTTTATTCAGATAAGTAGTGAAGTGAAATGAAACGCCACCATTACAATCTACTTAGTGAAAGATCAAACCAAAAAGCTGTTTCATGCAGTCTAGCTCTCTGTTAGATGATTTTATGGCTGTTTGGGGTTGGGATTCTCTTTCACTCGGTGGCTGCCTTCCACAGAAGCATCCGACTCCCTCTGAAATGCACTCCTTTTAATAGCCAAATTCTTTCTTGGAGCCCTCCAGGGATTCCATTCAGATCCAGATTTTTCCATCCTGTTTCCATCTCTAAATTTTCAGTGGAAAGTTTTGATATACTTCCCATTAAATTACAAAGAGTCTCCCCTTCCTTGGGATGTAAAAGTCATGCCTGCAGACCAGTCTTCATCGTATGTATTTGACTAGCTTGTGACTCTGTGACGGGAAGGAAGGCTTCATCTTCCCATCAGTGTCCGAGTGTATCTTCTCTTTCAAGGAAAAACTGATGTGAGAGGCTTTGGTTGGTTACCAGAGCTACTCAGACAGGGCTTTCACTTTGCTGTCATCTCAGTTACGGTTACAGCTGCTTGTGTGAAAGTGTTATAAAGTAGATCCACAAAATAACTCAGGTTATGAGTAAACTCCTCGAGGTGTTATTATTCAACAATATCGTTCCTTTATAAAGTGTGTGTATTTCAGTGCAAAGTGCCTCCCTTCTCTGAGACCTGTAAATTGGTCACCTATAGACTGTCAAAAATACTTCCTATATACATCTAGATGAGATTAATGCATGTGCCCCACAACAGGCTGTTGACTGAGCCTAGACGTATTAGGAATTAAACACTCCAAGACCATAATATGTATGATGCAACCACAGCCAAAATCTATATTGCAGAAAGCCTTCAAGAATGTTCTTTGCGTGTAAATTGTAACACTGATTACCTCTGTGATGTAAAACTAAGACCTCTAAATATACAGGAGACCACATATCAAATAAAGATAAATAAAATATAAATTATATTAGTTTCTCATTCTTTTTTTTTTTTTTGGAGCATCAATGGACTTTTTATGCAGATATATAATAATATAAAGAATGAAATAAAAGTGCTGATAAGAAATCCTAGATCAAATAGCTTTCAGAGGCTGGATAAGTTTTTTGTATTGTGTTTGTTTCTTGGGGTTTTTTTGTTGGTTTGTTTGTTTTTCCTGATACACCCACATATCTAATTCTCTCCAGCTTCTAAATCTTGTAGAGTCTCAGAGTAACAATACACATCCAATACTCTTGCTTTTGCCTCAACAGAAAAGAGCTAATGGTGCTGACAGTCTTTGAAAATCTTTCCAGTTGGCCCAATATGGAATAAATTATCCTGAAAAAGAAGTAGAACTCTTACAGCTATGCTATTATTGTAGTGCGTTCCATCAGCAGTACCTTTAAGTGTTTAATAATGCATTACAGCACAGAGAAAAGGCTAATGGAGGAATCTACCTTTATTACAGAAAAACTGGTGTATGATTTGTGTCTCCTGCTTTTTCTAAGAAAAGTACTCCTCAAGGCAGGAATTGTGATTTTTATATTGTAGCTTCAAGCATCAGTTCTTTAAGTAAACACTGCTAATGTAAAACGCCCATGTAATTTCCTTAGGAAGTAGTTTAGGAGGAAAAAGGAGCGTAGTATTATGTAGGATTTTTCCAAACATAGGTGCTAACTTTGACTTTATTTCAAGAGTGTCCTTAAGCATGTGTCTCACTTTAATTCTGTAAATCTATTGATGCTATTATGACTTCTTATGTATTAGGATGACATACACGTGTACTTAGGGATGTACTCTTGCCACAAAAGGAGATGTGGCATTTTTTCTTTGCAAATGTTCTTGCCTTTATATCCCCCTCCTCACAGATTCGACTTTATCTTCTGCCCTTCCAGTACTTATCTATCCACTTCTCCAGAGAGCTCATCAGACACATTTCATTGACCAGAAGCATTAGATGCAATTGTTTGTATAGTTGTGCAATGAAACACCTCAGGGTGAAAAAGCATAAACTGGATTTAATAGGCATTATTTCATAAATTCTGTTTTCAGGTTATTCATCTGGTTCATAGTGCAGTCTTGGACCTGGCTGGTTGGCATGACTGAGTTGCAGTTAACTGCAGTTAACCGCTGTACAGCAATGTAAATAAACGGGCAGTCATGGAAAGGGTCAGAGCTGTCACGGGGTAGTGCTTAAGATGGTATTTCTGACAGTGCTTCGTACCTCAGAATAAGGCCTGAGGGTGACACTGCTTTAACATCTACCAGAAGTGAAGGCAGACTGATTTTCAGATGAGAAGTTGAAAAGTCTGTGGGGTGACTGCAGCAGGATATGGTTGTAGTTGAGGACAGCTTGACCTCTCCCATTGAGGAGGAAACTATCCATACAGCAGTCAAAAATCAAGACAATGTGTCTACTGATGACTGTAAATGGTTTTACAAAAAATTACTAAATTCATAAGACTGCAGGCTACAAACAATGGAACTTGCTTGTTTATAACATCTTTAAACTTTTGCTTACAAAAACTTGAAATACATGCTGTACTTGCAAAACACTTTTTGAGATCCCATATGAAGTCCAGCCTTGATATTGTGATGCACAGCTACAGAATCACATTGAAAAGTCTGAGGGGTTGACAGAGATACTGTATATCTTATGTGAGGGTGATGCTATCATCCTTTTCCCAAAATTAATATTTCCCCCAAACTCAGCATCCTGAAGTTAGAAAATAGCTGAGAAACAACAGTATTGATAAGTGATTTTGTGTGTATAGGTGCATCTTTAAGCATGATGTTTTTTTCCTACTCTTTTTGTATTTTTTCTAATTGTACCGTTAGTCCATCTGAATGTGCATAATGGTATTCACGTGCAGCTTTTGCTAATAATACCGTCTGCTCTGAAGGATGAAGGAAATTCCTTAAGTCTAACTTTTCAGAATATCTTTGAGTGAAACTCACCAGATAGTAATAGAAATAATATAAAAAAGGGTTGTTCCTTGTTAAGAATCAGAAACTTTTCCCACCAAAACCTATGGTAATTTCTTAATAGGGGCTGAGTTTTATTATTTGTATGTTATCAACAGAAGGATTATTTTCAAATTTTTATTTAGTTTGCATGTTATGAACAGAAAACATAAACAGTCACAGGATCAGGTATTTATTCTGGCCAATTTTCATCTAGAATCATTCTATATATTTTTTTAAATAAGAAAAAAAATTTTGTAGATCTGTTTTGTGTTTTAAAATGCTCTTGGCAGGAAGGATAGGCATAGAAAAGGCATTCTACATGAAGCTCTTTGCTTTCAGATTTTACCATTTGCTCTTAAGAGCTAGGTATACAGATTGGGAGAGCAAAAGAATAGCAGGAAATAAAAAAACCTAAATAAAAACAACAAAAATCCCCAACAAGATTGTTTGTGGGGATTGTAAATCAGATGATTGACTAGTATAAGCAAAGAGCTGTTATTCTTTATCAGTTAGTGGGTGTCCAATGTTTCATTTTCACTTATCTAGCATTGCTTTTTGTTTTCAACCAGACCATGTCTATGTTTTACAAGATTAGAATTCACCTGGGTAATTACACCCTATTAGCAAGGCTAAAAGGGCAATGAGAGAGAGAGAGAAATAGGAGAAATAAAAAGCATTGGTGGTGTTTTAGTACCAAGAATGGATGGGAAACTGCATGAACTTTACAGAGAAATTGGGATATAGCCAGGGAGATGAAGACATTATTCCTTCACTTTTCCCTTATCTGGGATGAATATCCTGTTGTTGGGGTTGGGTTTTGGGTTTTTTTTTGTTTATTTTGTTTTGGTTTTTGTTTTTGTAGAGAAGTCTGAAATGTAATGACAAATTCACCCACTCCAGCTTGTGGGCATGTTATTGATGGCTGTGATATGACATGTTTCCTGATGTCCTGATGGTAATGTTCTCCACTAATTCCTGGATTCGTTGCCACACTAAACAAGTTTCTCATATGCTCATCATAAAAGAAGCCTCATCAGATTGTCCAGCTGTAGCAAATCCCAGATGCATTTGTCTTCATTTTAGGAAATTCTGGTTTGTTGCACAAACATCCACAGAAATGCTTAAACCTTATATCAGCTGATTTTATTTCAAAGTTATTATCCTATATGATATTATACACTTATATATGCCATCCTCCCACGCTGCAAGTAACTGGAACACCTAAGACTTCAGACCAAGAGAAAATTTAATAACTTTCCTAATGTCAAATATGAAAACTTTGACTATTTGTTTTTCGGTAAAAGGAGCTCTCTACAGTCTTGAGATTTTTGGATTGATTTGGCACATATCTAGCTTAAAAAAAAAAAAGGTCCTTCTTGCCTATGGAACCCAACTCTGGAAGTAATACTGAGTGAGGAATGAATGACTGGGATGGCTGATATTATGGGTAGAAGAAGAGGAGAGGAGAGACATGGAAAACGTAGAGGTATTTTTCTATTATTCTCTTTGCTGTGGTTATAAATTATTATCACATAAATAAAATTAAGACTTTAGTCTAGAGCTCTGTTTCTGTGTCTATGTTGAAGTTGGAATTTATTTTTTTTAGAGCAGTCACCCTAAAAACCACAAACACAGAGCAGGTTTCCCAGGGTATCCAGTCCTCTTCACATGCAGAAAGGGCGGCTCCTCTAATGAGCAAGTTGTAATTATCCAAGTGTTAGGGGCAGAAGGTTGCTAGCTGAGATGCATAGAGGTCCAAAGAATGGAACAGTCTAACTCTGTAATGAATTGAGTTTAAAATTACCATATTTGAGCTTTTCAAGTTTGCATCTAAATTTTTTCCAGTCTTTGGATTTATGAAGAATTCTGTTTCTACTGAGTGTATTTGTATACTTTCTCCCAAAGAACATAAATTTACTTCAGTAAGCTAGCTGCTTCTCAATAGCAAAATATATTTCCCATAGCACTTCTCATTCCTTCCATTTTTTTAAAAGTTTCTAAAGCTTAGCTTATTATAGATGATATAATTAAGAACACAAATTATTTACTTAGTGTTGCTTTTTACTTATCCATTCTGCAGTTTCCGTAGTCCAAGATAATTCCATTTATTCCTCCTGATGGAAAGTCCATTCATTTATTATTTACTTGGGTTGGTAGTTTATAGTGAGGATGCATGGAAATGAAGGGATGGGCATCTGAGGGAAGGCTAGCTATACTTAACCATCAGCTTGTAAATCACTAGAGGTCTATATAATTTGTTGAAATACTTGGGAAAATTTCTGCTCAACATTTTTTCTTATTATTTTGTTAAAAATACCCCACAACTATTTTTGACTAGCAACCAAAAAACTGGCAAAGAATGAAAAGTAAGGAAAAGGGAAAGAAATATAACTGGAGAGCTGGAGGAGAAGAGCTGGAAAGGCTGGAACAGAAGTCGTCTCTGAATTTTCTTACTTATGTGAAATTCTCTCAGTTTCAGCTTTCCACGCCAGTACTTTGTAGGACTGCGATCATATTGTGTTTGCTAAGACATAGGCTTGCCATTTTTCCTCCTTCTTTTTTTCTGCTTAACTGTTGATAGGAAGTACAACCCATTTCCTCTGTACTTGATACTAAAGTGAAGTTGCAGATCTAGCTGATAATTTATTGTTTAGCTTGGTGGTGATGGCTACCTTCCATTTCACCCAAGGGGACTTCTACTCACTATTTTGTTAAATTATAGTTGTTGTCAATGCATCCTTTCCTTCCCTTTCTTCAGCATCATGGTCCAGCTGTCTACTGAGTGCAGGGAAAACAGCTGACTGTCCAAGGTTAAAGCAAGAAGGATATTTTGCTGTTACTGGAAAGCTAAGAGTGAGCAGAATAAGAGCCTGAAGAAAAGGAGTTATCCAAATACTCTGATTAAAAGATCTTCTCATTCCACTTGACGTTCATGCGTCTACTGGTGGTAGTTTTGTTGTTAGCGTATAACTCTAAATCCAAGGCCACCATGACAGGAACTTTTTTTAAAGCAAATTAACTCTAGAGGAAACTCAAAATTTTTCTGACATTTTTGACATTGCTGTAAGGCATGTGCTTGCCTTTAACAGTAGCTATTAGACACTATTTTGTTTCAGGAAAGAAGGTTTTTGTTTAAGACACTTTTGTTTAAAGACTCTTCTCGTCTATACCAAACTGGTGTGTCACTTTATGAAGAAAAGACAAATCTCAGATTAATGCTCTTGATGAGAATTAAACTTCAGATTTATTTCATCTAGTCTGTACTCAACTTGAGGATAACTAACTTCATTAGAAGTCAGACTTTGATGAATCACAACTTCAGCTTGAGCACTGAATAGAAACACTATTAGTTACAGAACCCTAATTCAGACTGCAGTACCTTGAGACACTGATATGTATGTTTTGACTTGTAAGAAAGTCTGTAAAAATTTACATAGGAAAGAAAATTAAAGGGTCACCAAATACTTGCTTGGGATTATTTCAGCTGGTGAATTTCTGGATGCTAAGCACTTGCTAAAAGTTTAATGTCATGTTAACCTTGAACGGTTTTGTCAAGAAAGTGATAAATAGCCTTTAAGCGTCAGAGCAATCAGGAGCGAAAGGAGAGATTCCAGTTGACTCTTCATAAAGCTGCAAATAAGAGCAGACTCTCTTTGTGCCACTCCTTCAAACCATACCTTGCTGCTGGTCAGCTTAATGTAAGTTTGATCTTCATTGATCTGTAGTCAAGAACTCTCTGCTGAAGATGAAGAGAGCAAAGAAAGGTTAACTTTCTCACACTGTCACACTGTTTTCCTGCATCAAACCTATTGAAGCAAGTTGCTTTAAAATCATTAGTTCTTTTACCGACCTTTCTATAAGTTCTTTGGTTTAAGATCATAAAACATCTGCCAGATCCTAACCACACACGTTTACAATCCCATATGACATTTTTCCATTCTCTTAATAAAAATACTAAAATGAAAAAACGTTCTTGCTTAACTCTACTACTGTCATATGCAGAAAGCAGATGAGAAGTTAATGCAAAAAGGGAAAAGCATGAATGCAAAGAGAAGCTGTTTAGCATGTGATTCAAGAGCATACCAATTAGTGAAAAAAGGTATTGATATGGAAACAAGGCCAGAGAAATACTGATTTCTTGCAGTGAACTAATAAACCTTTTCCTACTCTCCCAGTGGCTTTGCATGAGATTGATTTAAAGATTAGCATCCACATCAAATTGAAATTGGACCCTAAATTTACCCTTGACCTGATGCCTGTGGTATTTGCTTGCTAGCGCTGCACCTGAATTCAATCTCAAGTGGCATATTACTTGTAAAGGCACTCCTGAAAATGTAGTATTTGGAAGATAATTCACAAATTTAGAAAGTAAATCACAATGGCAGGCCAGTAGCCTTTTCTGCATGGTTGTACCCCTCTCAGAATGCACCTTGCTAAAGCTGAAGGATGACAAAGGTGATGATGGCGACCGGCTGTTACCTTTACACATAACTACAGGTGTTTCTTTTACAGATTGAATTCTAGTCTGTTAAGACTTTAAATCCTTGCCAGAGGGTAAAACACTAACCTATGTCTCTCACACATAATTGATATTTAGACATAGTTTTAAATCAAAGCCGATTGTTCAAAAATCTCTAAGCAATGTTCTGCGGGGAGTGCTCTTGATATTATTTGGGGCTGCCTCTGCATGGGGGATATATTTCCCTAAATCTCAGTTCCATTGCCATTAAGAATCAAAGAATTATTGTGTGTCTTCTTCCTCCAGCTTCAGTGAACAATGGGAGCAGCACTAAAATTGTTGCTCTTGCATTGATGCCGTTGGATCATACTCAGGTTTCCCTCTTATTTTGAGTAGTAAATCCAAAAAATGTAACACTGTACAACTCCTACAGTTAAAAAAGGGTTCCTTTTGTATCTCATTATCATATTGCTTGTCTGAGTTTTTAAAAAATAAGCCAGTTTAGCCAGAGAAGATTAAACACTGAACTCTTATGCCAGAAGAGCTGTGTGTAACCCTTTGCAGTAGGATGCTCCACTTTGCCCCATAGCTACCTGTCTCCACTTAAATTACCTACCAGTGAATACATGCAGTTCTCATTTGTTACCATGAAAACGTGAACAAATCTTAGGCCTTGCTTAATTTCCATCGCTTGCTTGAGGCTCAGCAAGCATATCGCATTGCCACATGCCACTTTTCCTGACCTTGTATCCTGGAGAACTTTGAACATCTTAATATTTAAGCATGAATGACGCATAGTGAGAACAAGTTAGTCAATCAAGAATCAGTCATTTCTGAAAATAACTGTTATGCACAGTGAATCATCTTCATTTAGTAGTGTTGGTATTGATTTTCTGTAAACCAGCTGTTGCCAGTTTTACACGATCAAAGATTTCTGAGCAATGAGCATGCTAGCGAGGTTAAGCATAGAGCAGAATGACTAGGTATGCTGTATTTTGGAAATGTAGTTTTTAAAACGTGATAAATCCTTAGATCATGACAGAGGCATAAAATACTAGTGAGTCTGGCTGCCGGCAGTGAATTGTACAGATCTGGCCTGAGATGTGGGTAACTAGCTTAAAACATGAATTACAATTTAAGATTTTTTAAAGCTCAGTAGAGGGTTTCTGTCTCCTAGAGAAATAATAAGAAAGCCTTCAGCATTTTAAATGCAGAATCAATTACCAAGGACAAAATTTACACAGTAAGGCTGCTATTTGCTACCTTTAACAGAGACCTGTTTCCTCAAATGGGTTCTGATGCCCAATGCCCAGTGTTAGTAAAGCCAGAGAGTTTTGCCTGCTCTCCACCCCTGCCTTGGTACTTAAAAAGATGTATAGGTAAAAGCAGAAAGAAAGCCTTATGCAGTGATAAAAAGCCTAGCAAGGTCTCGGACTCAGTTTATCCACCCAAGTCTTCTGGGTTCAGCCCAAGCTCCCTTCAGTTGCGCTGTGGTGGCCTAGCCCATCCCTCAGTGTGACATGATGGGCTTTTCCCTCGCCCTTTTCCCAAAGCATGGTTGTCAGGCTCTACTTGCTCGACCTGCACCCGTCTCTCACCCCACTCACCAGTGCAGAGTTTGCGTAGAGCCACCATGGCCACCCCAGCACTTATGGGGTGGACATGGCAGAGGTGGCAAAGTGCTAAGGCACTCCAAGCAGCAAACATCTAAAGGAGAAGCTTCATCGAAATAATAAGGTAAAGTGAATATCGTTCTAGCTATTTTTCCCCTGCAGCCTTAAAAATTTAAACGTTTAGTATGAAATAGGGTTACTCTTATATACGTATCTTCTCAAAAGGCTTAATTATTGATGGGAAGTGTAATTTTCTTACATTAAAGCTCTAACACTAGTAACAATAAACATATTAGGTGTGCATAATTACAGAATTTCACTGCAGAAACAGCAAGTATACTTGTACATTCAAGAAATGTTTGTTTCGTTGTGCATTGAATGCAAGTTTATATGCATTGTATGCAAAGTGTTACTCTAAGCCAGTGTGAAATGTTCTTCCAATTAAATTTAGTTTCTTATTAGAAAATACCACTTTCGGTACCTTTGTATACCCTTAAATTTTCATATGGATTTTAAAATAGTTCCTTAAGGAACAAAATAATTTTAAAAAGAACCGGTTACTTAATGATTCTTTCTGCATTTCTTACCTTTATTCAGTACAGTACAATAAAAGAGTTTAGGAAATTTCTTCCTTGTTTTTAAGTTCCAGAGCCTGTATAAAAAGCAGAAGAACTGAATGCATTGCTACTTAAATTTTAGTAAACTAATTAATCTTTGCTTGAGAAAAAGTTGCATTTAGACTTGATCATATATGATAGTTTGTCTAAAATACATTGCGTTATTTTTACTTAGTCATGTAAAGAGACCCAGTATTTTTCAAAGGTGTGCATACTGACAAAATCAGTAATTTTATTAAGACTGTTCACAGAAAGCAGAAGTCATGAATGCTAAGTGAGTTCATGCTTCTGCTTCAAACACATCTTCACAAAGCTTTTTGTGGTGTTCGTGCAGCTTTACTCTGGACCTTTAGACTTCTCATGCCTTAGCTTTACTTAGCCTCTTGAAAAGAGGTGGGGGGAGAAGATCAGACTTTTCCTGCTGAGCGTATAGGCTCAACTCCTCTCTTTTAATCTTGCTACCTTTAGCAGAACTGGCAGAGAGAATCCAAGCTGGTGAGGGAAAACAGGTTTTGATATTTCTGGGTAACATCTCCAGTGTTGTCTGTGTTGTTCTTTCATCGAAGGCACTTTTATTTTCAAAATGAAAAACTGTCACAATAAATAATCTTCACAAGTTTTGGAGGGCATTATTTGCTCCGTTGAATCTCCTCAATGATCTTGATTCAAACATCAAAAACTTTTCACAGAGTTGGGAAAGCCTTTTCATTCCCAAACTGGGGAAGCAATTTCGGTGGTATAGCAATTGAGCCAGCTTTGCTTACAGAAAGGAATGCAGTTCTCCGGTCCCTATAATGGAAAAAAAATTACGAATCATTTCTGCTGTCGTTCTTGTGGCTGTGGTTTCTTTTTCATGGTTCTGTTTCAATCTCTGTGACCTTGCAGCTGCTGCAGCCATGTTGCTTGGTCTCAGAAATGAGGCTTTAGCATTTTTTTTTGCTTTATGCTGTGAAGACCGTGACCCATTGACTTGTTATGATTTTTTAAAAGGTCTCCATAGAATTTAATCCAGTTGTTCACATCTGGAAAGTAGAAACAGAACTGTCTGATTTATTTAAATTTTTTTTTTTTTTTTGCAGTGGGGGAAATGAGGAAGGGAGGAGAAGGTAAAGAAAAAGATCAAGATTTGGATTTTAGTTACTTCTACTGCTTGCTGAACTAGTATTAGTGGTTTGTAGAAATTTAACCTACACAGAAAGAGAGGCCCAGTTTTATTCTTCAGGCAATCAAGTCTAACCCTGGGAAAATAGTTTTTACATCGTTTTACCTGCTTAGATATGGAAGCACCAACGCAGAAAACAGAAGAAAAGGTAGCAGAAGATTCAGGGGCCAGACAGACGCTTTATGATGAGCAATCAGTGCTGTTGTCCCCCCATGCACCCCAGACCCCAGGGGTGCACAGCAGTGTCCCCTCAGTGGAGAGCAGCCCTCTCCGTGACAGAGGAGTCACAGCCTTTCTGAGCCCCCTCATTACCAGTTCTTAGGGGGCCAAGGTAATGAGTCGCTGCAGAGTTTATTTGATTGGGCTCAGTGCAGCAGTTTCTCTCTCACATCAGTGCGCCTCTGTACTGATGGGCAGCTGATGAAGCAGCAGGCTGGTATCAGGAGCTGCTATCTAATCCAGGCAGCGAGCTGCATTTCAACCAAAAAACACAACAGGAAAGTTGACACCCGATTAGCCTACTGAAGCAAAGTGAAATTCGATGAAGACGATAGATAGATACCCTTTAATAAATAAATCTTGAGGTTTCTTAAGTGATTGAAATAACTTTGCTGTACAAAAATCTCCACAGCAAGACACAATTATATGGCTGCCAGCTAAAAAGAAAATACCCCCACAGTGAAATATGCCATCATCCAGATTAAATACAACTTTTTGAGGTTACTAGGAGTTTCTGCTAAAATAAAGTTACTCTGTCAAAGCAGAACAAACATCTCCTTAGAAGCCTTTGTTGGTGGGAATAGGCTCTACAAGGTCTCAGTCCCTCAGTGGCTGCATTCCAGCCCGTGATCTCCTTCTAGCTTACTCAAAATGGGTTCCAACAGGTAGCAGGAAAAAAAGGTTTGGGGTTTGTGTGTTGTTGTTTTTTTTAATTATTATTATTTTAATTTTTTTTTGTTATTATTTGAAATAGTTTGTTCATTTAGCTCTTATTTTTTCAACAACTTCTCCCAGCCCCACACACTTCCCCCCATTTCTGGGGAGAAAATTAGTGGCGATGGGAGCCAGAGAGCTGAACAGCAAGACCACATATTTTACCATCTAGATGTTTTCACTCTGCTAATTTGAATGTAAGACTTCTAATCGCATTGCTGATTGTCAGTATGTTAAGAGTACAGGACACCATCACACACTTCAAGTATTACAAAAAGCAGACACAAGAGACAGAGAGATGATTTACAAACTAGAAATCTCATGCAGTTGATGTTTATTGGCGCTATCTATGAGCTGAAGCAACCTATAAATCTACGATGTTGATGAAAGTTTATTTATTACTGTGCTGTCAGTGAAATTAGTAACGTTCTGGGCAGTAATTTTCTTATTGAGGTAGTAAGAAAATTAGATGCTTTCACTGGCAAACAACCTGGAGCACTAGGGAGTTGTATAACAAGATCTAGGAAATTTAACAACTTGTTGGTAGTGTAGAAGTGGTGAGGGTAATCTGGGAAAATGCATTTCTACAAAAATATTTCTAATGAAAGAAAAAATTGTGCCACAACATAAGCTTAAAGTCTCCATATAAGACCTGAACTTTGACTGTGATAAGAAAATCCAGTACTTATTTGGCTGCACCAGTGAGGTGATATTCATTCCTGTATAATTAGATGTGATAGTATACACATAAACACATTTGGTTCTGAACACCAGAAAAGCAGAAGAATGCTGAGGATATACCTTAAGAAGTAAAAAGAATCGTCAAACACGAGGCCGTTTGTAGGTATGGCTAGGTGGCAGATAAGGAAAGATTGGTACAGCTGCATGAAGAACGACACAGCAGAAGAGATAATATATTCTACAGGTTCTAAGTTCACATAGCACTTTTCATCATCAAGTTGTCCTAATCCTCTGAAAATGAGTGAGTTGTGTTATTTCTTAGCAAAAATAAAGCAGCATAACTTAAAGCAGTGAAAATAAACAGCGGGGGAAGATGTAGTATTTTCAAAAGCTATAGTAAATGAATAAATGAAATAATTGCAATCATCTTTGGAACTACTGTATATGTATTAACTAAAATTATCTTTTATATATGTAATTGCATATCTTGGCAATTTATTCATTGTGATCATTTCGCAAGTCAATCTTCTCTGCTTTGCAGTTTTGTGGTAAGATTGCTCAACATGTTTTTGACTTGGTAGACTATATAACAAGGTCTGACCCCAAAATCTTCTACCAATTTTACATTGTAGGTGTACTAAAGTGAGGCATTATGAAACATAACAGTTAGAAGTTGTCAGATGCGTCATAATGGCTGTTTCTAACCCTTTCTATGAAAATACTTCTACATATATTTTGTTAATTCCTAATATTTTATCATCTGATTCTTTCCAAGACTTTTCTCATATTCATTCATTTTGAAGATAAGAAAACTTATGGATAACCTGGATTTATTCTTATGGAAAAAAAAAAATATATGTACTATATAGAAACCATTTTACAGGGCCAGACACCTTGATCATATGCTGATTGTGCCTGAGCTATAAACAAGGAACTATGCAGTTCACTATTTATTCCAGAACAATAAATATGAAATCCAAATCTTGTTAGAATAAAAGGTGAATAGAAACTTTAGAAAGAAGGAGCTAAAGTAAATGGAAGGAAATTAAAAGCCAAATATATTAGTATTTTTCCTGTTAATGTATTTTTGTTCTCTTGTTGGTGAAAAAACTGTCACTAAATTTCATATTAAGCAGTGTGTTCTACATGTTAACATTGTTAGATATTAATATTCAACCTATTTGGACAAGAAAATCTCAGAAGTGATAACTCTACCCTGGCATTTCAAAATCCTATAAGGCTTTTGATGATTTTTTTTTTTCTAGCAGTGTTCACTTTTTCCAGTAAGTTGGACATCAAAAGTACTGTAGCTGCATAAACATGAGAAATATAAAGAAAATATTTGATTTTACTTTAAAATGTATCAATAAAAAGTGGGTTACAGGATAAGTTTGAATATATCTTACTGGATATTACTGGGAGTGTGGCTTAATTTGAGAGCACAACATTTCTCAAGTGTACCATCTGTTCTTTTTAGACTGTACCTTTATTAATGAGAAATTTACTGAGTGAAGAGCTTATATAGCACAGCCAAATGGGAACCCCATTCACTAACCAGTGGTATAAATAGCAGTTTTGTTTTGGGGGGTGGTTGTTTCTTTCTTTTTCTTCACTGACTGGATCAGCTCCCGTTTGAAGTATGCACAGTAACTCTATAAAAATACAGGTGTTGTCAAAGGTGTCTCTGAAACATCAGATGATCTTCCTAATCAGATATGAATAAATTTCTAATATTAAAGGTAGAAATATTTCCTCTAAAGCCAAGTTTGTGAATAGTCATTGTATCCTTAGAGGTCTGAATACTTTAAACTTGGGAGGAAATTGAAGACATTATAAGAATTTGAAGTTCTGGCTTATCACTACTTCTTCATATCAGCAAACTCAGATTTAGTAAAATCATTTTGCTTAATAATAGTGTGGAATATGTCTTTGTCACTTCTGAGGCATTAGGATAGGAGTGAGCTGTGCTGCTGGTAGCAAAAGCTGCGCATTTGCTTTGTGTACGTTTGGAACACAAGCGACAAAACAGTAATATCCTCTCTGTGATGTGATAAGAATAATAAGCAATTCTCCTTATTTCAGGTAGGTCTAGGTTATTACTGCCTACCAAATAGAAAAGGTCATTGCAATTTCATTGGTATGGAGCCAGTCAGTGAAATTCAGTTGTTTGGGAAAGCATTTTGCTCTGCATTTGATTTTGCTCAAAAATAATTGGGAACTGCCAATTCTAAAGGGAAAGAGACTGTGCTCTTTTACCCAGGATTCTCTATAATTTTATTTTAGTAAAGGAGTAAGTTAATGAGTGTTTTATGCAATCCACAGATGTGAAGGTAAAAATTAAACTCTAATCTAAAGTCTATAAAAGCAAACACACACCGGAGATTCAATCCTTCAGATAAAAACAGTTATCACTGAAATGAGAAAAACTGAAATTACTGTTGCCCGCATTATGACAGTTTTTTGCCCTTTGCAGAATTTCTAAAGTAAGTACAATAAAGCAAACACTTGTACAGCATTTTTGGTATAAAACTCTAACAACGCTTTAAAACATATGCATGACTCTCACTCACCTTTTTGTCTCACACACATATTTTAACCACGACTTAGATAAACAAATTCAGATAGGGAGAGGTGGTTTGAGAATAGTGGTGGCAGTGGCTAGAAAGGCAGGGTTTTGAACCGTCAGTGGCACTTGTGTCTTTCTGCCACTCTACAAGGAAGATGGATTTTGATTTTGCATGCAGAAGGGTTGGTGACAATGTTCTACTTTATATTGAAGAAGGCTGCATTCTTAACCCAAACAGTTAAACCCAATGTGTCACAGTCCTTCCAGAATAATCTGACTTACTTCAAAATCAGAAGAGATTTTCTATAGAAATATTTTAGTCTCTTTATTGTCTCCTGATTTTTTTGTTTTTTTGGTTTTTTTTTGGTTTCATGGCTTCTGAATTTTTCTCTTTAACAATGGGGTCTAGGATTCGCAAGGACTGGGGGTGTGGTTATTTTTGCCTTTTTTTTTTTAAGATAAAATCTTAGATTCTGCCATGGTTACGTACTTCCTGAAGCTGTCTGTTTGCAAAATACTAACCACTATTGCGACATGGCAACTCTGGCAGAAGGAGGAAACCCCACGCTGTGAGGACCCTGCAGCCAGAGGAGGTGCTGAGCACTACCTAGAGCTCTTCCCTGGCTGGCAAGGAAAGTGCTCCTCCAGCACAGAAACAGGGGGGATATTCCTCCTAATAAACAGAAGGAGTTACAGGAAACAAATGATGTCTGAATCTTTTTGGTAGCACTGTTGCACCCGCAACAGTTGACAGGCCTTCAAAAAGTGAAGCAAATGTTTCAGAAGTCTCACTGTACATGTTATCTGCTCCTGTATGGGTGGAAGATGGATTAACTGAAATGAGCTCTTCCAGTTTGCAGTTCTCCCATGACTAGATAAATAACAATAATAAAATTAAAAGCAGTGCTGCCCTGGGGACAGTAAGTCTCTCAAGATCAGTAGTTTGTATTTTTACTGCGTCAGCAAGGATGTAGATTTGTAAATATCCCAGACTACCCAAAAGGGCAATAAGTTATTCATCTTTTGTTGTTTTCTTACGTAATATACTTCCTTATTTTCAGTAGAGAAGGAAATATAATGCTGAGAACCAGTGCTAGAAGTTGCCTACTCAGAGTCTTTCTCATAAATACGAGTGAGTCAGAAGTTGCCAATTTGTTCAGGAAAAGCTATGTAACACCACCACACAGAGAAGAAAGAAATGTATTTTCTTAAGGGCGCCTTGTACTACCAGAGTTTTAAAGGCTGATTAATTATAAAGGTCAGAAGTTAGTGTTTGTTTTCAGGATAAAAACTCTGCTTTGGCAAAAACTTCTCATTTACTGTAGGTAGTGAAGGCTTGGATTACATTAATTTATAGTTTGTATTCTGCCATACATCATTGTGAAAAACGCTTCCGAAGTGCTATTATATTGAAATTATAGTGTCATAGGAAAGCACGTGTAATAAGGTCTGTGCTAAAGGATGTAGTTATCATTCTGGCCTCATTAAAGTCAAAAGAGTTTTTACGGATGACCTCAGTGAAGTTATGACTTCCACCCACCCCATCTCTACTAGACAGCTGCCAGTCTTAAACTGAGACATCGGGCTGGGGTTTCCAGTAAAGTCTTTCTCAATTTCTAGCTAAATTCTTTCTTTATGTGACTTATTTCTACCATCATGTGAGCTGTAGTATCCAGGAAGCTTTTCAACTGACTGGCTGCTGAAATGCTTATTTTGTGCCTATAGGACTTCTTGGGCTCAGTTTATTTGCCTAAACTTCACTATTTGCTGCTGCTTGGACCACTCTGATGTACCGGAAGCACTTGTGCAAACAAGAGAAGGTCTGGAAAGATGCAAGAATATATGTGAATTTAGTTCAATAAGCCCTCAGTTAAAGAGCGTAGCTAATGTACAAGGATATTAGAACACTATCCCACAAAAATATGCCATTTCAATAAAGACTTTGTGTTGAATTCTGCCTCTTTTAGTTTAGAGTCTTTCAAATATTTGTTTTGAAAGTACATTTTTCTTTTAAAATGAACATGAATTATAGCAAATAAAAATGAGATTTAAGGTCTACACATAATATTGAATTCGTGGAAGACAAATTCTGTTTTTTAATTTTTTAAAAATGAACTTAAAAAAATATTGACTTGGTTTCAGCCTGACCACATTTCCCACACAGTATTCTTTAGTTCAGGGCCTGAATTAATATAAATCCACCATTTGCTCAGCCCTTGACTCATGACAATTACTACTTTCCCACACAGATACTATCACAAGGAGATTTCTTTTGGGGTACTTCTTTTCCACCTTCTTCCAATCTGAAGGAGTGATGGGATTTCAAACACGTTGTTTTCCTTTGCCTCTTGTCAAGTTTGAAGACAGTAGTTTGAGCCAGAGCATTGGCCCATGGTATTGTCAGACCCCTGACTCCTCCCCAGCATTGCATTAGTAACCTGGGCTTCTGGCAAAGGGCTGTGGATTCCAGGGGCTGCTGGGTAGCTGAAAATGAAAAACAAACCCTCCAGCAATATTGAAGCTCTCATCTCAAATGTCTTTAGTTCCTACACAGCTCTGAGTGCTTGGGCTTTAACTAGTAGGAATGAGTCCTGTAGTCAGAAAGTGAACGGCATGCCAGAATAGGTCTGCTCGGGATAATAACATTTCTTCTCATTTTATGGCCTTGGTGTGAAGTTCTGACGCCATTTAGTAATAATTTTGCCTTCAACTGAACAGATTCAAGATTTGCTCTTATTTTTCCTCTTGAAACTGGAGCTATGTCTACTTATCTATATTGCTGTTATAGAAACTTTTGTCAGCCTTCTGCCAAGATAAATAGTTCTCTTAGTAACGTAAATTGAAAAGATTTCATCTCAGTCTGAGTCTAAATGATCTACTGATCTGTTTATCTAATCAGCCCACTTTCTTTCTAATCTATTACATTGACATCTGAATTTGAGTCTGTTATATGATAGATTAAACTTAAATAAACTGTCCTCTAACACATCGGTATACTTCTTAAATTTCCCTCTCTCTCTTTCTTGCCTACAAGAGATGTTTCAACACTGGAGTTTTAAATGATCCCAACCTGGCTTATATTATTTTTTGAGACAAGCTACAGGTTTCCAACCTGTGGCCCCTTTTAAGCAAATTTTCTCTTCTGTAAATATGTCCGTGAAAAATCAAGTTACATTTTGATCAATGCTTTCAACTAATGATGCTATTTTGTAGAAGAGCTGGCATTATTAAATATTCTATCCAGAGGTTTATGTTTAAAATCATTCTTCTTATCTCATTGATTTTATTTGCAAAAATTAGAAATACAGCACTCAATCAAATCTTTTGGGGAGAGGCAGAGTTATAAAACAACAAAATGGAAAGAAACACAGTTTACAGTGAAAACGTTCAGTTTTCTCAGTGTAATTTTACCATGCGTTATTTATACTTTGTCAAACTTTTAGCTAATGTATGTTAACTGAAGTGACCTAGAGTTATTGCCCAATAGATACAATTATTCTTATTGCCTGTTTCTTATTGTGTGTTTTATTTTGATGTGTTAGGTTAGAGAGGTTAGATTCCTCCTTTCTGCCTTCTTTGCTGTTCACCGTGTTAGAGGGATTGTCCCCTTACAAGTTACTCACATAAGTAATCACAGTTTAATCCTTCTAAGTTGCTAGAATCCCATTATATTAAAGAGTTTTCTGAATCTATGGGTTTTATTCTGATTTTATTTTTCTGAGGAAGTAAAATATCTTCATAAAGAAAGGATAGTTCTCTGATTAAGATACTGTGTCAATATCACTGTAATTCATCTAGCCTCTGTAATGCATTCTTGCATCATCTTCAGCCAAATCTGGGTTTTTTGGGAAGAACTAGAAGATTTTTCTTTTGAAAAAGGAATGGTAAGGTCTTTGCATTCTTTTTTTCCCCAGTTTTCTGTGACTCCTCTGTAGGAATCTGTATATCCTGGCTTCTAATCCCTCAGAAAAGGAGGAAACAATCCACTGAGGTAGTGGTAGTAACTTCAAAGACTAACTCCCTAGCACTTTTTAACTGAGAAAACAATACTTTCTTTACTCCTGCTTAAAAGAGTTCAATCACAGACTGGATACTTGTGGCTATATTTACTATTCTTAGTGTGCCTGTATCTATTTTCTCCATATAAAAGGGAATGATGGCATTCACGTGTAGGATTAACATTAGTAAGAAATCGCAAGATGAAAGATGCCATGGAACTGAAAAATGTTCGGAGTATATTTCCAAAGTCCTGATTATTTTGTTTTCCCTTTGGATACGAGTGAATTTCTTGACTAGATGGTAACTAGGTCAATGAGTAGATAATTTATTCACATGACTAGAAGTATTTTTTTAGAGTTGTTGATTTCACTGTTTTCTTGTTTATCACTATATGTATTTAACGATATTGTGATATGTTTAGCTAATTTCCATTGCCTACTAGATATGGTATAGTCAACTACCATGTGTATCAAAAACAGGGAGCAGGTCTTGCAAGGTGCTGTATGGTGTAAATTTTCCTTTACACCAGTAAGGGTCAGCACTTTCATTGCCTCCCAGGGCTGTAATGGAAGATATGAAAGTATTTTATTGCTCCATTTTAATGTTTATAGTTCTGCCTTTCATGCGATGGGATTTGAAACCACACTACAAAGAGACAATGAAATGTGAAACTTCCAAGGGTTTGATTTTCCTATTGAAGGCATCATAGTGTTTCTGTTGAGGAAAGTGGTAATGCGCTGCAATTAGTATCTGGGCTGTAGAGAAGAAGCAGAGTTATTCTTCTGAATACAGAATACTCATAAAAAATATACAGTCCAAGGAGTTTTTATTGGTTGGCAGCCACAAGGCTTCGTTTTGCCTGGATCAGAACTCTGTTGGTTTTCTGGTATTTTTTCTTAATACTCGAACAGTTCAGTTTAATCTAATTTGGATGTTTAATATTCCTTTGTTTAAATAGTATCTCGTTTTAAGAAAAATATTTTAAAGGGTATAATTGCACCTTCAGGTTTACATTAACATCCTGTGAAATAAGATACATGTTAAATTAGTACTGATCAGAAATTAACTACTACCATGAGGTCTCTGTGTTTCATCCTGCATAGTTAACCTGCAAAAAGGGTACAACTCAGGAAAATATCCAACTTCCACCTCTTCTTACCAACATAGAATTTGTAATACTTGCAGCAAAGCTGATGCCATTTCAATGCAAAAACTGAAAAGGAATATTGTGTTTACTGTGATTAATAGCAGAATGAAATAATCTGTTGAAAAGCTACGTGTGAAAACAAAAAGCCTGCATCTTCAAAAGTACCAAATCTAATACCCTTCTGTCCACCCTGTGGGATATCTTCCTGGAGTCTCAATGCACCTTATGACATGAACGTGAAGATTGAAATATCTTATGAAGAATCAGGCTCTAGTTTTGTGCCTGGTCGCTTTATTCTGAGGCCACATAAGTCATCTGTTATCTTATTTGCTACTGAATATATATTTATATTCACAGCATATCCTACGCAGCAACTGCCAAACCTTCCTTCTCCCCCCTCCCCTTCCTCCCATCCCCTAAACTAAATAATACTCTTCCAGGAAGTTAGAAAACATATTTTGAGGTTTTGGGTGAGAATTTTGGAGTACAATCAAAGCCAAGTAGGAAATATTGAAAATACTTTGGTTTTATCAAAGAGATGTTTACATTTTTTGCCTGAAATCACAAAGGATCTTAGGTGCTATTCACAAGGTAAGAAGTAAGATATATTTATCTCCCGTAATTAGTTAGGCAGTATATAGGCCAGAGTGGGTATCTGAATACAAGTGTGTGAGGAAGGCATTCCAATTTCCATATTTTAGAGCAATACAACACTGCTGTTTTTTCTATTAGTATTCCTCCACTATTCAGTGATTTAGAATTTGATTTTTATTTTCTAAGAATCGTCTTACCTTCCAAATTACAATTCTAACTGCTTTAATTCAAATTGAATTAATCCTGAACGCTGTACTCTTTCCATAGGTGATGTTGCTAGATAAAGGAGTTTTATCCTGCCCTTTATCCTCTCCCAAAAATGTTTGGAAAGTGAATCATGCTAATGTGTTTTCCTGTATGTTCATAATAAAATAGAAAGAATGATCAGCCAAGCCTGGATCTGTTCTGTGCCCTCAGAAAAGAACTATATTTTAAAAAAAAAAAAAAGCAGGCTGAGGGGCTGATTTTACATTCTTACACATGTGCAATTTCCATTGGAAACCATAATAATTTTTCATGTAATGGAGTTTAAAAACAAAATTAAAACCATTCAAAAGTAATTTCTCTACAGCAAGCTGTAAGTCCTCTACTTTTCCCACATCGTATAAGAAAATTCTTTGTAATTTTGTATGAAGTAAGTCATTTCAAACAAAGCTGGATTGTTTTTGATGTCATGTAAATTACATTATAATATGTTTTTAATTGGAGAAAGAAAGGTAATGGCAGACTTACTGTGTTATGCAAACCAGACCTTTTAAACATGCAGAATAATTTATAGTAACTTGAACTTTTAGAAGTGTAAAAGGATCCCTTGCTTTTTATTTGAGCTTGTTGAAGAGGTCAGCATTTGTAAAGCCTGTTATAGTGGACTAAATGCTCCTCTGAAAGGAAGAATTTTTTCCCCTCATTTTTGGCCTCTTTTGTTTCATTAACTGGTCTTAGGACGTGAAGCTGCATCTTTAACTCATAACACTTCTACCTAGGAACTCAATACGCTTCATGAAAAATAGTTGATTTAGCCCTGCAATATTTCAATGAGGAATGCAATTGATGGGTGGGAATCGTGTTCAAGGACACCTGGCATAATCACTGAAGATCTGTGCGTGATCCTCTAGTACAAGATGTAGGTCTCCCAAACCCCAGCCATGTTCCTTAGCCGCAGATTAAGGAACAGATAAGATGATGGTAGGTATTATAATGTGTTTACAGTGTTAGGATCCAGTAGGACATAGAAGGTTGTACGTTAGAGTAGTGTAATTTCTATAGTTTTACAGGAGCGTCTTCAACACTTCAACACGATATTACCATAATAGAAATATTTAGTGTGGCTAATATTTATATTTTGTTCTGCATTGTAATTTTCAACTTCATATTGGTCTCTTGACAAAGGCATGTCTACGCAACTTCTTCACGTAAGAAACATAAGCAGGTATTTAATTCTTACTGACACAGAGGTATGGAAGGGTATTGATATTAAACGTTTTGAAGACAAAAATCACTGCGAGTGCATTCTTCCATCCCTACCTGATTTGCTCAGTGGAATGTTCCACAGAGACTAAAATACTAATTTTCTACATTACTTTTATAAAGTAATTTCCTGGTGTTTTAAAATAATGCTGCTCTTGGTTTAAGTATTACTGACTCAAACGAACTGATGAAAATGAATTTGTCGTGGATACTCTGTTGCTAAACAGGCTAAGCTCTTTGTGAGTTCAAAGGCTAAACTATTGCCAGAATGAAATTTAAACTTGTCTCTGTTAAACATCTGTGCTCTCAGAGTTACCAGTGATGTGTCCCTTTGACCTGTTTCATTTGAACTTTGCTGGAAGTGAATTTTCAAACTACTAAATCTAACTTCAGGGTGTGATTCACTGCTGGGTGTTGATAGGTAATTGGATGGTGAACTCACAAGGGGCATGAGAGTACCGGAGCTCCTATGTTCTCAAAGGAAAGAAACCAAAAAATTTTAAATGCAATTAGGAATGGGTGAGGGTGGAGTTTCTCTTTATTATAAAGAAAATAGATTTTGCAGTGTGGGTTTTTTTTTTTATGGCAGTTAGTTTTTATGTAAACAGGTCAAGTACTTTTACATATCATGTAGTAATATAAATGATGATAAAACAAACATACTGGGGCAGATAAAACATTCTTATTTGTAGCATGCAAATCAACTTATTTGAGCAGAAATTTTGAGCAGAATAAGCGGGAACTTATTCTGCAATTGCAGGACTTGTGACATTCAAGAAGCATTAGGACTTCTCGATGGTAGACCTGGGAGAGGGCAATCCTTGCCCACAGGCTACTTGACAATTCATCGGTTCTTGTGTACCCAGAGGCTAAAATAGATCCTACCTTGACTAGCAGAGTGGGGGATAGACGATGTGATATACATAGCCTCATCTTGCAAAGATGGGCTCTAGTAGTTCTGCTACCTTCATTTCTATGTGAAAGAGGAAGGATTTGCCTGTGTGTGCTATGAAATCTGCTTGTAGTCATTCTTACTAGAACTATCCAGTTCTACTAATGAAACCGGTTTCATCTGTATTTTCTGAAACTTGGGAAACCACACCAGCCTTGGTTTTCCAGCATTATAGTCATTGCATCAAATTCTCCTCTAGTAACAGTCCTACTGATGAGAGGGGTTTGCTGGTGTATGCTATGTGCTATAGATATTAGAAATCTTGTCTCCATCTGAAATGACTTGTGTTAATTATTTTGTCCCTGATACGACACAACAGCCTCCTGCTGTGCGTGTTTTATCAGTGTGTTTCTGTGTAGATGTAAGTTCTTAAGTAAAGTGTGTATTGCTCCACAGGGAGAAAGATGGGTGAGAAGCGGGTGAGCTTTATTGTTGCAGTGAACTATACTAATGGGGATTCAAAACATAGCGGAAAAGGACACTTTGGGATTCATTTAACAACATTCATAACCTTGGCACCAATCCCAGTGTATCGGTGTTGAACTGAATAAAACAAATATTGGATTGCTGAATGGAGCTTTCTGAAGTGTCTTGCATGTGTTTCTGCTTTACATGGTAAATATTTGTGGATCTGTTTTTAGTTAATATTATTGACACAGATTAGGTGAGGAAAAGAGACCCAAACTCAAAAAACATTCAGAAGCTTGCTTAAACTATTAGTTTATCCCTTCTAATGCTCTGTGGTACTACTTCAGTATGTATTTATTTCTGTAGAAATACCAGAGTGTCTGATGTGTTTTTCCTAACCTTAGCACAATTAATAGCACTTCTGAGAGAAAAGCTTACTGTATGATTGATATCATATTTTACTGAAGACACAAAAACAAAAGGAAAAAAAGTAATAAAATCCTTAATGTCTCTTTGAATCTAATTTCTTTAATGATGTATTGCATGATTAGAAGAATAGGAGGATGTGCAACTATTTTCTGTCTTCTAATTATAAAGAAGATCTAAATGATGTTGCACTGAACCTCCTTTTTAGAACTTCCCCCACCACCACCCCCGAAGAAGTCCATTGCACTCTGGTTGCTGAATATTATGTCAGTGCAGGTTTTCCCATTATGGAAGCCCATCTGTACAGCTTTTCCGCCAGTAACTACGTGTTCTTTTCTAACTCAAACAAAATGGCTTCGGCAGCGCCTCACTTTCTGTTACCTTCACCCACACACAGGCACGCTGGGCTGCGAGAGCACCCGGCAGTTTTCTCCCAAATTATTTGTGCCTGTTTTCTTTCTCGTGTTTGCCTCTGCGAGAACAGCTTACAGCTATGTTTATAGGAACAATGCTCTGTAGAAAAGACCCAAAAATAACGTAAAAGTTATGTTACTAATTTATTAGCTGCTGTTGTGAGTTTGGAGGTAGAGTTTTATTAGGAGCACTTGTGCAAATAGTCATGGTTCATAATATGAAGCCTGAAACATGGTGTTGTTAAAGCCCCTAAATCTAAGTGGCACTAATCAGCCTCTCATTGCAGACCATCCTTGGTAGGTTTGACAGCAAGTGGCATTTAAAATTTTCTAACTGTGGACAACAAGGAGGCTGCTAAAAGCACTCACCTCAGCCCATGCTGAAGTTGTGCACTACGTTGCCAGTACAGAAAAGCGAAGGCAGCAAAAAATTGCTTCAACCACTAAGCAGAGCCCAGCATTTAGTGCGTCCTGCCCCACTTTCCTCAGCAGTCTGTGTGCAGCTGTGAGACCAGCACTGCTGGAGGGGTAGTCCTACCTGGATGCCAGTGCCGGTAAATAGTTCACAGGGAGGTTTGCAAAAGGTAGAAGTAGGTATCCCTTCTCTGTCTCTGGGCTTTCTCTGCAGCAGCTGTTGTTGATAAGACACTGCTGCATTCAGGGAGGTCGAGCAAGCATTACAGGTGATGGCTGGACATCTCTCTGGAGGGACTGTACACAAGAGTGGTGTTGAAACATGACCCCTCCATTACTATACCTCCTGTCTGAGAGTCTAAAAATAATCCCTTTCCAATCTTCTGTGTTGTGAAACATGCAGTCAATGCATGAGCC
Organism: Rissa tridactyla; assembly: GCF_028500815.1. Lineage (NCBI taxonomy): Eukaryota > Metazoa > Chordata > Aves > Charadriiformes > Laridae > Rissa > Rissa tridactyla. Next base: position 43,612,359 of record NC_071470.1, on the reverse strand, counting down.
GGTCAGTGAGCTGCCAGACTGTTTCGCTTCAATAGTTTCCTTGTAACTGAAAAAAACAAAAACCCCAAATGATCTAATTTTACGTATCAAGTAGAAAAACTGTTCCTTTTGTATTGCTCTCTCAGTTGAAAATATGCAGCAAAATATAAAATAATATATAGAAATCAAAACAGCCTAAATGCACTTCTTTTCTCTACCAAGAATATTGAGGCAAATATATGGTAGAGGGAAGTCGTATTACAAGGTACTCACATAAGAGTAAATATTGAATAGTAACCATATTTTCCTTCCCCTCCTTGCTAGAGCTGCTAATGAGAAATACCTGGTAAGCTTCCCTGCTGTTACATTCAGAATTCTTAGCTCTACATCTATATTTGATAAAATATGATGTTCTGAGGTTTACAATCTAGAAATCAAGTGTCCTGGGAAACTTGCGTTTTTCTGGAACAGAACACAAGCAATAAATCACAGGAAAGGATGTCTCTGGAGTAGAAAATGATAAAGCTCATGAGGAGAAACAAACAAATGTGGTAGGCATATGTAGCTAGCTATACACTTTCACAGAACTTAACCTCGTCAAACTTTAGTCTCCTTAGTGGAAAACTTGCTGAAATGAAAGCCAAATTTAAAGTTCAGTTGGATGTGTGATATTGCACCTTTAAAAGATGAATATTTACTGTTTCGTAAGTTGATTAGTCTTTTAATGGCATTTGTGCATTCAACTTCAGATAGGGCATACTGATGTTTTCTAGCCCTACTCAAGCTGTTATTATTGGCATATTCTTGCACCAGTACATAATCATTTTGGCAATCAGAGTGTGGCCAACAGTGATTCTGGCCAATGGGTGTAGCTGCAAGAGTATGTAGAAAAAGTTCATCTGCTAGCTAACGTCCTGTCAGAATTTCCATTACACATTCTTTTGCTGGTAGGGTTTTAAATATTGGTCTTTAATAGTTCCTTTTGGGCTGAAACCTGTCATGCATGAGTCTTGTGTTGTTTGCAATTAAACCCTAGTAATTCCAGATTTGAACTACCACATTCCATGATTCAAGTTGCATTTGTACCTATACAATCTGAATTCTTTTTCTTGTAGTTACAGATTTTGGTTTTGATTTGAAATTTGATTGTCTGAAACCCACTCCAACTGGTGAAGGGAGTACTAATGACTTTCCTATGTTGTTTTTTTTTTTTTTTCTTTTTCTTTAAACCCCCAAAACACCCAAAATAATTGTAAGATCAAATATGAAACCTCAGTAAATGCAGTTTCCAAGTGATTAGCGTATGAGGAAGCCATTCATAGAAAGATACTAGGCAAATGGCAGAGTTACGTGAGGAACAGTTTTCTTGTTGAGGTATCTTCCCTCATAAGGGATAACAGTAATCCATGAAAATCAGTATCCTTCTGTATGACAAGTATGGAATGTATCCTTTCCTTCCCTTGATCCTATAGTCCCACAGCAGCAGTGGAGATCCTTGTATGCACCCTGAACTGAGCAGTGCTTGCTTTCAGCAGGCTGACCAGAACAGCAAGAGCTCAAGGATGTGTTTGGGATGTATATCTTCAGCGCCTGATGAGCCCTGCAAAGATTGGCAAGGCTGTGGGAGAGCCCAGGGAGTCCCTGGAAGCCCCATTTTACTAGCACAGGATCCAAACTCTGTGGCTGTGATGCTTTTGGCCATCAGCTTTCTTGTGACTCATTTCTGAGGAGTGGGGTGGCAGGAAGGTGGCTTTCTACCTGTGGAAAAACGTATCTTCTGGTTCAGTGGTGAAGTACCCAGTAGAGCCCTGGCTTTCAGGCTCTGATGTTGGCATGTGGACCTCTAGCCCCAACACAAAGGATCACGGATGATGAGAAGCTGCATCTCTACCACAGGACATCTTGGAAATTTTGAGCTCTACCCCACTGCTGGATTATATCCTTGCCCTACGTGCCCTGTATGTGGCTTTCAGTTTTAGACTTGCACCAATGCTCTTGAAGTAGCTTGTGTGCCAGCTCTGCTGATGTCTTCTCATTTTGCCACTTGGAAATTCTCCCAGAAGGAAGCCTATAGATGCAGGCACGGCCCTAGTACTGTGAGCCTGTTGGGAACGATCCTGGTCTCTGGCAGCCATGGCATGCAATGCGTGCAGGGGGAGGGAGCCTGGTGGATGTGTCTTTTGGTTGCGTGCTGCTCCACTGGGGCATGAAGTCAGGTCGTGAAAGGGCATAGCACATTATAAGATGCACTGGCATATTAAGTTTGGCAGGCCGGGAAAAAAAAATTGCAGCAGGTTGTGTTGGTGGTTTCTATATATTTAGAACACCAGCACATACCATCTTCTGGTTAACATCTGCATTTTGTTAAGGTGATACCTCTTTATTTCCCCTTAGAGTGGTGTTCAGATAAAAAGTAATGGATATGTATTGGGTGGCTGTGGGAGAAGGGGATGTGATACTCCACTATGACAGCGTAGATGTAGCTGAAAGCTACTACAGCATTTCAGTAACTGTAGGCACAGGTGGCAGCCGAACAGTGGCTTCCAGGTCAGCACTTGCAGGATCCTGCCTGGTTCTTTTTTTGCATCAGATGCTTAGGAAAAAACTATAGTTATTAAATTAGGCAACTAAATTTCACCAGCCATTTGGTCTTAAACTGGAACAAATACCACAGCAGTCAGTTTGATGCTAAGCATTTGACCCTACAGCATAACACAACAATCTAGCTGTGTCAGTGGGGCAGTTGGAGGTAACGAGCCTGCATGAAAAACATATGTGCAAGTCAGCAACACCAGGATACCTTTCTGGTACCAAAGCAGCTCAGATAGTCTCCCATAAATAGTATATTGTGCAGTGCAGATATACTCAAAGTTTCTAGGCCAGGGCAGGCATTCCCACTTCCAATGTTTAGTAAATTAGTCCCTCTATGTTTTGACCAAGTGCAGGAGTGCTTAAAATGTTATGAGTGTTTTGGGGTTTATTGAAATATTTAATCTTATAAAGAGTGCTTATTGAAGGCAGGTACTGCTGTCATCACCACAGATGCAGTTCTCATCACTACATCACTGAACATTTCTCCCAGGACTAGTAACCGAATGCTTTGTCCTTACCTCTCTAAGTAGAGAGGCAACGGGATTCAAACCCCCTCATTCTCATCTTAATAACTTCAGACTCTTTGCTACCACATTTTTAACGACATCACATATAAAACGGATGGTCTTTGTGACAATTTTCTATATTTGCATATTCCCAAGCTTAGATCACACTTGGAGCTAACCTTGTACTTCAGCATCCAATCCATTTGAAATGTATTTCACAGGCTTATTTTTCTTGATCAGAAGCACCTAGCTGCTGCTCAAGGCATTTATACATTATTCATAAAAACACGTACAAAAATTATATTGGATCAATATTCACAAACCAGCAAGGTTTCAAATAGCATGTAGGCATTTAGCTCTAAGCTATTGAAGTCTGCTCCAGTTCTGAAAGAACTATTACTTTTAAATCCTCATAAATCTGTGGGAAATTATAATATTGATCCTTTTATTTTTGTCCTGCTGCACATTCAATTTGCATCCCACAGAGTGCACTATGTAACTTTTCCTGAAGCAAAAGGGACACGAGCATCTATACAGAAAACAGCTATGATATATTGCATATATAAAATAACTTTATAGTTGGACAGTGATTAAAAATAAAATGTGCATTGAATTAGTCTCATATTTCTGTGTTCCTACACATTGTCAAGAATCCCTGAGTAATGTGCTTATCAAGAATTGACAGAGTATTATGCAAACATTGACTTTTTATTGCAGCTTCAATCTGGATTTATGCCAAAAAACCTCTGTTATATTGTTATTTTGAGTAACGAGAGGCATTTATAATGCATTGAAGCATGAACAAATTTTGGAGGCAACTTTTATATCTCTCTGAGGTCTTTAGTATGTTGAGTCTCTGCAGTTGAAGTATTCCAGGCCCAAGGATTTCTACAATAGTTAGAATTCAGATTTTTTACATATGAATTAGGGATTTTTCACTGTATGGACACATATTTTAAGCACTCCCAATCATTTTGAGAGTTGTCTAGGATTCTAGATTCGTTCAAACCCAGAAACCCAGTTTCCTGAAAAACTAAAAATTGTACACACATGCACATAAGATCCTTCTAAAGCAGAAATGTGGAATGAAGTGGTGAAATTCCAGGTGGAGTAGAAGGTCCAAATTTTTCTTTTGAAGGAATCGTAGCTTTTTTTTTTTCAGCTGCTTTTACAAGCTCCCCACAACGTCGGGAAAACGGCAGCAGCGTAGGAAGCGTTGGAACACTGGTCCTTCTGAGCATCTGTGGCATTAGGGAGTCCATTTGTTGAGCAGTTCTGAAGCCCCAAACCCGAGAGCTGGTTTTCAGGCTTTTGAGTCTTGAGCAATTTGCCAGAGGAATTGCGGAGGAATTCATTTGGCAAGCTAGAAGGAAACCAGGTAAATTTATGATCAGACCTGTCTGGTTTTCATAGGAATTTTGCTGGAATTGCCATATTCCTGAGAAGCAGTTAATTTCCAAGGAACTGGCATTTTTGTTTAGAAAAAAATTCTGTCACAAAATATAGAGCTCTCTCTATCACTGGGTTTGGCTGCCATCCTTAGGAACCTTCGGGGAAGATCTCAACATTTCTGTGTAGAGAACGTTATTGTTTTTCTTTGTAGATGTGAGTTAAGCGCTGCCACGGACAAAAGCTTCAGTCTCCTTTACAACCGTCTGCTTGGGCAGCTGGGTCTCCTCTGTAGCTCGCGCTCATGCATTTGGAAAATACAATTTTCCCCACATCTGTTACCGGGAAGACAAGCATGTTGTTAGGCATTTATCTCATCATTTCAAGCAACAGCAGCAGTGTTTTTGTTTTTATTTTTTTTGACCAGAAGAGGTGGATAACAGCTTATTCTTCCTCTCTCTATTTGTATAAATAGTTCCAGAGACGCTGATGGCTCTATGCCCTATAGAAACGACTGGTTTTGATTTTAAATCTGCTGTACAAATGGGGGCAAGTGCTATCCTCTTTTAATACAGTTCTCATTTTTAACAACAGAATTCTGAACAGAGCAAAAAGGAGTTTAGTATTGCTTCAGTGTGGGCCTAGGCTGGAAAGAGAGGATGGCCTCTTTCTTTTCTTAGTGATTCTATTATCAGTTCAGTGGACATCTTACAGACATTGCTTTTTTTCCTCAGCACAGCTTTAATTATATCTTCACAAATTTGAAACGATTTACACCAAAAATTATCTAAGTTACAAGGTTTTTAGGGTAGGACCTATATAATTTTTTTGTATATACACGCTTGGTGTACTTGTGATGTTAAAATAGAGAATAATGCAGCTGTAATGGTGTGCAAATGATACATCTGTATGCAGCATCATAGCAGATTAGGAGTTAAAATTCTGTGCTCTCTCTTTTGAGCATACATACATCATTGCAGAGTGAACTGGTCACAAAATGAAGTTCTATACTTAATTCCTGCAAAAAGGCATAATGGTCTTCGGCATTGGAAATTAAAATGCCTGGCAGATGGACTGTGTTCAGTTTACGAGCAAAATGATGAGTATTTTCTTAATTGCAATAGTGCAACTGAGGCTGGTGCCTGAAATTCATGAAGTGTATGCACATTTGGTCACATGTCCACAGTCATAAAGACACTGTCCTTAGAATTAAAATTGGAAATATTTTATGTACAATCAGATGTACAACTAGAAGGAAATAACTGTTTTCTGTTGCAATTAAGGAAACATTAATTGGTTTTCGTTGGTCTTATCATGGATTTAAGTGAGAACTGAAGTTCAAATGGTGAGGAGATCAACTGCTCAGTTTGATCAACAACCTGACTGACCAGTGCCTTCTTCACACAGTCTTCTTTTTTTTATATTAGCATTGCATTTTGACACTGACATAGTCATCATTTCTAATTCTGATGGTGGATGAAGTTGGTTTTCATAGCATCTCAGGAGACTTTTCCCAAGAGGAATACATAAGGAATACTTCAGGCTAAAGTAGATCTAGTTTAAAAAGTAACTGCATTTTTCTCATGGAATAGTACAGGCTTTTTTTCAGAAATATCTTCTCCCTTGATAAATACTGCTTTCAGTTCTTTCAGTTCTTTTTTTTTTTTTTTTTAATGGGAAACTAATGTACAGAAAGGGGTTTGGGAGCTTTTAGTGTTCTTTTTGTTGTTATTTTTTGGGAGCGTTAGGGTTTTTTTTATTTTTAAAAGCCCTTCATCTCCAATTTTGAATTTTGTTTTCACTTTACTCCCTCATTTGGCTATGGAATAAAAAAAATAAATGTATGTCATCTGGGACTTTTGTGTATCCACTGCTTTTTATTCTAACTTTTCAAAACTTTTTCCAGCTTAGAAAAATAATTATGGAAAAAGAAAAAAAAAAAAGCTTTTGAAACTTTGCCACTTTGTACTTAAAGTACAGAGGCATTTTGAAAAGACAAAGGGAAGATGGGAAATATGAACATTATTAATTTTATTGTAGCTACTATCAAAGAAAAAAGGGGAACAACACAAGTTTAAACACTTGTTTGAAAAATGATACATAGTTTTAAAATTTGCAAGTATTTGCTAAATGTTTTTGCAATAACCTAATGTGCTGTAGAAGAACAGGAACCATTTTAAGAACATTAGGTATGAGCTTAACTTGGTCACCTTCTCACTGCTGTCAGGTCCAATTCTTCAAGGACCAGAAAGTACTCAGCAGTGACCGCTCAGTAATGTAGCTCCATTTATATCAATTAAGCTATAGGAATCTACCCCAGCTGCTCATCTGACCTACATTTAGTACCTGCCACTAACAACCATGAAAAGGTTTTATTCTTGTTATCACTGAGGAACCTCACAGTTAAATTAAATTAGTTGTAACATAGAACACCCAAGAAATGAAATGACTTCCACGACTGAAAACTTAGCCAAATAATGGCTTCTGAGACATTAAATAAATTCTGTTTGGCTTCATAGAAGGACAGAACAAAGAGATAAATAATTCAAATATATTTCTGCCAGACAGTCTCAAGAATTTTGAAGACACACTTTTTTTTTTTTTTTTACAAGAGAAGACCACAAGGAGCTGTGTAACTTCTCCATGTCTCTTTTTAAGCAGCCTACTAATGTGGTGAACTGACACTTGATACAGCTTTTGAAGTGGTGTTAGCCGCATACTTGGGAGGAGAAAAGCTTTTTCAGTCTCTTATTTTGTTTTACAAATGCAAATTATTTTCACTGAGGAGTCAGAGACTTTTGTGTGTTGTTTTTCACAGAGATATGTTTGCTCACTTAACCTGACAAAATTTATTTATTTATTTATTTCAGTTCAGTTTCTAGAGCTGCTTCATAACTAGTCTTAAAAAAATTCTATCCACAGTTAGGTATTGCGATGTAGAGTACTCGATTTGTGACACATTATTATGAACTTAAATGGAAAACTAATGTGCAGTGGTCAGTATTGACCACTTATGTAGTGCTTTGTTTTCTATAAAAAAGGTTTCTCTTAAGACATTCAGAAATGGAAATGTTATGGAAGTTGTCAACATGTTTACATTGTATTTTTAAGAAGCATGGATCAAAAGGTGAAAGCAGCCATAAAACTTACGCAAAATGGTAACATCAGTCACAGAATTTCAATACCGGTAAACTGCTCTTCCTGCAGAATCCACCAGGGCCATCTTCCCTTGCAGAGCTAGCTCCACTACGGTGCGAAATCACTATTCTGTATATTTTAACTCCACCCCTCGCTGAAGTCCCTCAGCACAGTATTCTTTGGCTGTCATTCACTAACCAGAAGCCAAGTCATCTGTGTTTGTGTAACTTGGTAAAAGAGAACTTTTAAAGTCTACTCAGTTCAAAGGAGCTTCTGCTTCTAGGTCAGACAGACAATAACTCTTCTCTTTATTGTAAAGCCTTACATGCTAGATCAGTAATTCCAGGCCATCTGAACAATAATATCTGAAGATTATGGTATCATTTATGTATTCCCAAGGAACTAAAATGATTGCCTAAAGTATATTTTTCAGTCAGTCTTCAGTGAGGTCAGGTTTTTTTTCCCCAAATAACTCTCCCTTGAAAATTTGAAGCAACATAAATGAATTGCATATGTAAAGACTCAGATTCACATGTCAACTTATCTCAGCAAACACTTAAACCTCTGTTCGCTATCCAGCTATGCATATACAAATGTAAGAATTCATTTTTCAATGCAGATGACTCAGGAAAAATGTGCCTACCATCTTGAAATTATACATTTTTGCATCTATATTTTTGCACTACCTTTCTATAAGTAATAGGCATGTATATTATTCTTTCAGCAGTTGATAGCACTTCTAAATTAAATATTCCTGTTTAATACAACTCAGGTGTTCATTACATTGTGCATGAAATAGTCATCTTTCCCCATCAGAAATGTCTAGGTTATGCCTACTTTATACAGGAAAGGAGCTTTAAATCCCTGAAGAATTCCATTCTTTTTTATCAGTGATGCCAGTGATGTCAGTCTGGTACGTGATCAGGTTATGAAGTAGAAAATTGAGACCCAAAAGGTGATCACAAGGTACCTGTATCCATGTTATTGAAAAAGATTTTCCATGGATTACATTTTACCTAGCCTTAAAATCTGCCTCTGACTGAACAACAAAAAGCAGAGCTTCCAGACTTTGAGGCTGCAAGCCAATCTGAGAACTCTGAGTTTCATTTTGCAGGAAAATTGAGATTCATCAGCTCTTGGGATTTAAAGCACATGTACCCGGTTTTGCTACTCAAGAACAGGCACCCAAAACATGCCACTAGAAAATAGGAAAAATTGATTCTGAAATATCTAGCATCAATGCCTAGAGGAAAAAAAGAACAAACAAGCATCTCAGATTTTACAGTCATGTCTAGAGACGCAAAGCAGGTTTTGTAGTTCATTAAAATTGTGCTCAGATGTTTTTAGTCTGGACTGGATGGATGCCAGGAATTTACAAATTTCTGGTAGAAATTAGCCACAAGTTCCAAGAAAACTTTGTTTTGGAAACATCAGGGCATGCATGGTCTTCCCTAAAGGAGCGTTGTTATACACTCTGGCTATCCAGCTATGTGCTGCCACTGCTCCAGTAAATTGGCAGGTTGGTCTGGTTTATTTCTGTGAATGTCATTCTTAATGGGCAGTAGGAGAGGTCCTAAAAACTTTCACCTCAGGTCTTGGGTGACTTCATTTGAAGAGAATTTGCAGGTTGTCCACTGTTAAGCAAGAATCCTCACTCACCATAGCTACAGAGCTTCAGGCCAATCCTGGATTTTCCAGACTCTGAATCTTAGCTCTGCAACTGGTAGCCCCAAGTGTAACAACCTGTAAAAAATAAAAGAAGGAAAGCAGTGACGAAGCAGTGGGCTGCCCAAGAGCCAGAGCTTAGGAGTAGGCTGGCCAAAGGTTTCCTTGAGCCCTGACCTGAATCCAGCGTCCCTTAAGTCATCAGAGTAAAACACTTTAGTCCTGAAAAGTTGTGGGTTTGGTTATATTATTTTTTGCTCATTGGTTGCTTTTTCAAAGTCTTTCTTTTTTTTTTTTTTCTTTTTCTCTTTGAAAATGTCCATCTAGCCCCTCTGTGAGGTGAACTAAATTTAGGCAATGCATGCTGGTTCGGTTATTGTCTAGAAGCCAATTTTCTTTAGATATTCTGTAAATGCTTGGAAATAATTTCTCTGAACAGAAAATCAATGTACACCAGGGTGTTACCGAATGCTTGACCTTACCCAGGAAGGTGGAGAAGAGTTAATCACTGACTTAAAAGTAACAGTTGACCGGGTATGAGTGACTGCATTTCATACAAATCAGTCTATATATTTGGAACTTTAAAAGGACCAATTTCCCAAAATTTAATGCCTTGTTGCTGTAAGTGACAGGGATCATAAATTCAAAAGAGGAGATGTTCACGGAAACTGGCAACTGATTTGCAATCCACTAAATGCTCAAAAAGACATGATTTAATCGATGTAAATAAGTTATGCTGGGCAGAAAATAGCGTGGTTATAAGAAAGTGTTAGAATGGTGCTACAAAGTAGAATACAAAATAAAACAAGTTTTCTGATGAATTTAAATAATTAATGGCAATGAATATAACTAAAAAGTTTAAAAATGTGTTTGGCTAAAAAGAAACGTAAAGACAGACTAGCAACAAGACAATCAGAAGATGTTTAAAACACAAAGAACCAAAACAGGAATTCCATTTCTAGATGCAGATGGTAAAATCATGGACCATCAATACAAACAGATAGAAATAGTCAATAGCTATTTCTATTCTGTATTTAGAACAAAGCTGCGGGTATCAAAAATTTATAGAATAGAATTACATTATAAAATAATTAGAAAATTTACGTCCTGCAGTAGAGGGGGGAATAAAACAGCACGTGTCCCCCACCGCCCCCCAGATCAATAGACCTACATAACTAACTCTCAAAAACGTTAAGAGAACTAACAGAGCCATATGACAAGCCAGTAGCATTTGTTTGTTTTTTTGCAAACCTTATAAATTATTACACTATTATATGGTTTATCATTTAGTGTAGTGCTTGATTCTACTGACTTATTTCTTTTTTAGGAGAAGTTATTCTAAAGAAATTTTATTGAGAGCTATAAAATATACTTATTTTATGGATATATCTATCCCACCCATTGAGGGATATTGATCCATGTGTTGAGGGGCCGATGGTTTGGGTAGGTCAGTTTCATGAGCTTTTCCTTATCGTCTTTCATGAATTTTCATATTAAGTTATTATTCTGTTCTAGGGGTATTTTGGTGGGGTATGAGATTATATTAATTTCTTTGGTCTGAAGCTGGAGCATTTCCTGCGTCATTTCAGAGTTGGGGAGTTGTGTTCCACTGGCCAGTGGGCTGTAACCACTCAGCAGATGCCAAATCACAAACCTCTCTTATAAAAGCTGTGGAAGTGCTAAATTGGCAGAGATTGAGATGAAGTCACTGTATTTAACTGATGCTTTGCCATAACATCCTTAAGGTCCATGATCAAACATATCCCAATGCATTATGCAGCTGCTCAAATATATCACTGCTTAGACAGCAGTATGTTTTTATTGGATCCAACCCATGCAAATACCCTTCCTAGGGGTAGCATTTTACATAAATTATATTAATTTCTTCCATGAGCTGTTAGGCTGGAAGTGAAGTCTCCTGTAGGAGAAATAAATATGATCTAAGATCACAGTTTTTATTTATTGCATTTCAGTCAGGAAAAAAATTAAAAATATGTTTATTGAATTACTGATTAAAATAAATAACTTCAGGAATATCAACGCCACAAGAGTCTCCTCTCCATTTTCTAGTCATTCCAACTAGAAATATCCCTACTATGTTGTGCTTAGGTCTTGACCTTCTTATATTTTATCATAAAAGGATGTTCTTGCCATTGAACTCTCTATTCAACATGAGAACTACTGTTAAACCTTATTTCCACTGTAGAAGGTTTCTTTTGATGCCTGCCTGCCATGTCCTTTTGAGCCGCTGTGACCGTCTCGTGGCTCACGCTTCATCACTGGAAATGAAACTGAAATAGCTCTTCACCTAATTTTGTCTGATAAATTTGGCTGTATTTCTCTGAGGTAAAGAGATGGCAAGTTTTAGGTGAAGACTCTCTAATGAGAAGCCTAAGCTGGTAAAGCCATTTATATTCAGTTATTAAAAGATTATGAAGAGCTCTTTTCATGACAAAGAATAAAAATGAAATTGGACTGTGGCAGTGTCATGAGCTGGTAAGCAGAAGACCACAAAGTGACAGGCATGGAAGAGAAGCAACTTAAAGAGACTATGTTTCCTCGCTTGTACACACTCGCCGGGGACAGTCACCTAGTGCAGGCTGCTGTGTGCCATCCACAGCTTCGGCCACCTCCGTGTGGAGCGTGTGTGTTATCGGCCACTGGCCTTCTACCTGTGGTGGTGCTTTGTGGATGGCCTGAAAACTGCTGCTTGCGTAAACAGGATTTATGATAAGTTATGATTTCTGAATGCTTACAAGGCACCTCGCAGACACACTCACACGTAGCTGTAATTTTTGCGTTGTTTCAGTCGTAGGTTTTACGGTATGGTGTTGTGTGCCATCGCTTCATCACAGATGAGGAGTAGAAAGTCGTAGGGCTGGAGAAGGAAACGAGCATCTGAAGATGGGGAATTGAAGGGTGTAACTTGGCAAATGCTTATAGGAGGTCTGTTGCTGGAGAAATCGTATTGTGGAGTTATACTCTGAAAGTGGAATTAAATGTAGCTGCAGGAGAGTTCCCTGAACGCTCCCAGACTCCTATGACAGGAGCTGACCTGTAACCAGAAGCACTGCTAGCATGGATGTGACTATGATCTGCATGTAGGGCTGGATTATGGGAAAAATGAAGGCAGCAACCTCTTTTCCAACTGTAGAAGACGTGCTCTTCTGCAAAAAGCTACTGTAAAGTAGAGAGCCATTTTGCTGCAGGCAAGAATCTTATCAAATGCTTAGGTATGACATAATATATAATTTGCTTCCATAACAGCAAATTGTGCTCAAACAAGCAAATCTAATTTTATTTAAAAAAAGAAGAAAAAAAGGCTGAAAGGACATTGGCACAAGAAAAGGTTTGGTTGATTATTTAAAAAAGAAGTTATTTTATTATCTTAGCTACCATTGGAGAATGTGGTAAGCATTATGATTTAGCTGGTTTAATGTTTCACTTTGAGAACTTTCCAACAGAGTCCCTTCCTGCCCAACACATTCAGCTGAGGCTCCCCCGGGTTTTTTGATTCATTAATACAACCGCTCCTCTGACGTGCGCAATGTCCCTGGCCGTAGGAAGCTTTGGCACTAGCAGGTACAGTTCCCTCTGAAGCCCATGAGACATCCACTGAAGCTAAGAGCTGAGTTTTACTCCTGAACTGTAATAGGACCAAAAAGTTCCCCATACAGTGCAGCTGAGAACACGTTATATCTTGAGCCTTTGTTCACTTTATAAGTAGAAATTGTATTTGGAGCTTGCTGTGAATAAGGTAGCGTGGTACAGGGATATAATTGCAAAGGAAAACATGATGAATGACCTTGTGTGCTACCTTCACTACTGTTTAGCTTTGATGGTTTTACATGTGTTATTACTTTCTCTCTAACAATTTAGTCTTGTATATTCGCCCTTGAATTTGACACTAATGTATACAACATTTGTTGGGGCTTTTTTTTTCCCAGATGAGGAAAATCTTTGTTGCAGAACAAAGGAAAAAAAATCAATTTCTTTAAAAAAAAACAACTTGGCTTTGATCCAGTTAAAAAAAAAAATAATAAAAAAAGAGCTGCTGTCATTATTAGCAAACCCAAGGGGACCATAAAATTTTCACTGGTGCCCAGATGAAAACATTTGCTTTCTGCTCAAGCTGTTCTTTTAAATCTGTCTAAAATTTAAATTTAACTAAGATACGTCTGAAAAAACTTGTTGAACTGATGTTTTATTTAGATATTCTTTATCTCCTACTGAATAGAACTTCTCCCTATAAATTATTCTTACGGGAAATAGTTTCTTGTCTCCAAGCTCTTTTGCATTTAGGACATAGAATAAAATCAGTAGCTGTTCTCTTGCAAAATACCTGTTGCAACAGGGCCATGTTTTATTTTCTACCAGTCAGTACTTTCAGTATTTAAAAACAGATTTCTGACTTTAAAAGGGGATTAAGCCATTGCTAATAGTTTAAGTAAGTTATTAGCCTTTCTATTTAACATTAGGAATTCAACACTGTGCTTCTGAGAAAGTGACCTCAATATAAATTGGATCAGAAAGAACCAGAAATAGAAATTCTCTGGAAACAAAAGGCAGAAAGTAGGGGTTTTCTTTCTTGCTGAGCCAATTGCCAAAAACAACTACGACAGGCTAATGAAGTTCACCATATTAAAAAAAAAACACACAAAAACAACAAACGAAAAACAAAACAACAAAACCCCAAACTTAGATTAGCTTGAATATTCTTAATACTAATTACTTGCTATTTATCTGCAGAATATATCTGTTGTCCTTTTCTCCATTATCTGTCTACAAGCATCTCAGTTTTTGCCTCTGTCTCTGTAGACTTCTCAAGCTGCTGTTTTCAGAAAAAGTGTTTTTAGAGCATCTTTGCTTCCCTGGGCAGTTTCTCCCAATTGTGCTCTCCTACCATTCTTCTGCTAATCTTGAAGACTCTGGACACGTTTCCCATATGGTAATTTTTTTTTTTTCCTCAGGCTTGGAAATTTCTTTCAGGTTTTTAGCATGATAAGCTTAACTAGAAGGACAGACAGATAAAGTGGGATATTATTCTGTTGCTAGGATACCATCAGTCAAACGTCCAGTCTAGACCATGGAAGATGGTACTATTTTTCTCCCTTCTCCATTTTTCTCTTAAAATTTGCTCTGCACTAGAGTCCCAACATTGATCAGACATGTGTTCAATGGCTGTCGTGGCAAGGTTGGTGAGTAATGTTCGACTAGGTGCCCATTGTGAAACTATTAGTGGGGAATTTAACCTTTTCGTGTTTCAGCACAGAAACTGAGGCTGTCTGCTGTCACCAGAGAGCAGTTATGTAGAAGAAAGAAAGATTTTAATACTGTCTGCAGAGAGATTGTATCTGTAGGGCCTTGGATGTTTTAGACGTTTAGCTCTGGTTTAATATACATTACACGTATATTACAATATACTTGTATATAATATACATTACAATATACATACAATACATGAGTATCATATACACAACTAATTCCTGTAAGAGGCAACAGGTCTTAGAGCATATTCCTGAAAGTAAACCCATTCTTCTAAGGCATTTTGCAAGTAAAACTGTTTCCATGAATGAGGGCCTTAGAATGCAGGTCAGTAAATACTGTGTTTTCCCTGCTGATGCCTCACTGTGGGGGGATGACAAGAACAGAAGAGTCTTTCTCCAACCTCAGGGAGCACTCAGTTATTCTTGCCTCCTTGCTGTGGAGGCATGGATGTAGTTAGGAATCCGGCGATGTCCTACTTTATGAGTTGGTACCTTCTCACAGTTTCAAGAGACAGTTTATTTTTATGAAGACTGGTAAATGATGCATGTTGTTTTTCAACATGCTTAGAACTTGGAATGACAGTTGATCATACAGCTCCACTGGAAAATAATGCAGCCATCATAGATAATTATTTTAGGTGATGAAACACATCCAGGGATATTTCCATGTTGCGTGGATATTTTCCATAGGGTATCTTTGCAAGTGCTTGGTCTATTAAGTGGCGAAGATATTTTACAGAATACACATCGTATATGGTGTTTCTCGGATAGAGAAATTAAGCCTCTCTTGTTCTTATGGAATTGCCTTTTATTCTTACTACATTTCAATAAGAGTTTGTGAGGAAAAGTATTGTTTGAAATTACCACTTAATGAATTAATGAAGCTTGAGTCGACATTTCTAAATCCTGCCTTTAATTTAAAAAACTTCTATATCCAACGTGATTTTCCAGAGGAAACCAAATACAATTACACAACATCCATGTTCTGCATGATTTTTTTTCATTATGGTCTTTGATGGCTATCAGGATTTTCTTTTGGTGGTTACTAAAGCCAAAGCTTTAAATAAATCTTTTCAAATAAACAAGTATCTATTGTAATGTTCAAGTGCTTCTGTGGTCAAACCCTTCTCCTGAATAAACTTTGCTTAAATTTCTGTCACTTATTTATGTGGAAATTTATTCTGTTTGAATATTTGAATCTGATGTTTCCTCCTGGTCTGTCAAGTTTCAACAAGTACCAAAATTACAGTACTAAGCACTTATAATTGTAACTTATAAATCAATCTGATGCGTGCAGAGACCAGATAAATGTACATCAGCCCAGGTTTCTCATCAGCGTTTCTAATGCTAGTTACTGAGGCAGAACAACAAAATTAGCGCTGGCTCTCAGTGGTGGTCGCTTCAAAGAAAAGTTAGAGACAACTCTTGGGTTTTATTTTTCAACATGGATCCTCCTCATATATAAGATGAAGCTCTTTTTCCAAACAAATATTTACTAAGAATACACGTTACAACAGCTTCTCTTGTGGATATAAATGCATTTTGAAAAGTTATGCTTTGGTAGAGTTAAACCACATTCTGTCAGTGAAAGAAACTGCCCCAGTAAAAGCACAAAATTTAGTCAGCGTAAATGAGCCTGAATAAAAGCTTTCAAAAGGCACCTGCTAAATTAAGGTCCACTGCTCTCCCTGTCCTGGAGCAACCCAGGCCTGCTGGCAAAAATCAGTAGTATAAATGTTGCCTAATACTAGTTCACACTACACCATTTTGCTACCGAAAAAAGTTAGCTATTCTGAAATAACTAAAATTTTCCTTCAGTTATTCTGACCACGTTTACTTAGCCAGGAGGTAGAGATTTGCCAGCAATTTTCCAGATATAGGTATTAGTTGCTTTATAACAATGCTGAGGGTGAGCACTAACCTTAGCAAACTCTCTTTCTTTTGTTCTAATGTTATCCAATGATGTGGTTAAAACATAAAGAGCTGGCTAATATTTTTCTAATTATTTCCAATATTTCTTATGCTTCTGTAACTTTTAAGCTTTTATGTGGTTGGGTTTTTTTAAGCCTATGGATGTAAACTAATACTGATTTGTCAATTAGCACTTTCATGCAAGGGTTCTGATACTGCAAATCTTTCCAGAAATTATCCGACTTGCAGGAGAGGCTTTACGGGGCAGTTAGAGAAGTTAGCAGGGTTGTTTGATGTTGTGTCAGAACATCTGGGTTTAGCACCAACATAACAGTGTCATATGGAAGCAGTACATTTTCTTAAACTGCCATTTGGCTTTGTTTTACAGAATTCTTATTACAATATTTATAGAAGATAATAAACATAAAACATCTTTACAGCTTAGTATAAAAACTTCTGTATGGTTTGTTTCAATGTTTAAATTTATTTTTTAGCTTGTTCTCAAGTGCTTTTGAAACAACAAAGGTGTGAGCCTTTGTATTCGAGCATTAATTAGAAATTTTTAAAAAAAGTATTGACTGTCTATCAAAGCTGTAACTTGTCCACTGAATTCTTCCACTTCTGATTAAAGGGTCTTGGGAGTGACGGTTTTCAGGAGTCACGCAAAATAGTCATCAGAGAATAAGCAGAAGATGAATTTCCTCATTGCTTTAAGATGCTGTCAGTAGGAGGGAACATCTATTGCAACATCAGGTGCATTGCCCGAGTCCAAACAGAAGGCCAGACTACAAGGAGCAAGTGAGCAAAGAAAACCTACTTCACTGATGTTTTTTTTAAATGAACGAATCCTAGTGCAAGTTTGCTGCCAGATTCCTTTGTCCGAATTGTCAGAACTGAACAGCACTTTTCCTTTTTCTCTCTTTATAGTCTCTGTTTCTCTGCTGTCCAAATACAGTGTGCGTCTACATACAAAATGCTGTGCGAATGAAGGTCTATTACCCCTTAGATACTGTCATGGTGATTAGGGACCTCTCTAGATGTAGGAAAAATTTCTCAAACTCTCTTCAAGTTTCTCTACCTCAAAGAAAGGCATGAAACAAGAATTTTTACTGTTCTCAGTAAGAAACATAATATTTGGACAATCCATATTTCAAAGGCAATCTGTAGCGATCCTGCAGTATTGCTTCTGGACACAGGAAATTGGAAACTTAAAAGCCATCTGAAGCTGAAAATGAGAACATAGTATAACCGACTAGCAAAGGTGGCAAAACTTCACTTTTATTTACGGTAAGGAGAGGTGGGCCACCCTCTTGATTTGGTTTACAGGCATCTGGTTTTCATCTTCAAATTTCACGTCCTTTTATTTTTAAAAATAAGTTTTAAAATGCCTCATTTGGTGTGTGTAGGGGGAAGGTTCTGGATTGCTTTTGTTAGGATCTTACATAATTTTTTTGCTTGTTTGGGGAAAAAAAAAAACAGCGTTTCTCCGTTTATTTGTTTGTTTCAGGCTGACCTAGGTTGTTTACAGTTTTCAGTCCAAACACTGGAACAAAAGTCTTCTCCAAACCTGCCCCACACCCCCAGCCCTCTTTGTGTAACTTTACACTAGAACAGAACTATGAGCCAGTTTGTCTGGGTCATATTCCCAAGGACAGTCTGATATTTTTCAAGTATCTTCACATCAACAAAAAAAACCAAAACACTAACAAAAGAAAGACATCTTTTCCATTTTAATTCCAAATGAGGACAGAAGAAGGGAAAACGAAACCTGTTTGTGCTGAAGGACAAACCTGATAGGAGGGGTAAATAATCTTCCAAGTTTGCATAGAGTAGAAACAAGGCATTATAACAAAATGATATATTTAAAAATATAGTTCCTTTAAACTTCTTGCTGAGTCGAATTTCACTTTCAGTGAGGCTCGAGATCTTGCTAAAGAAATGTCTTTTCCTTGTTGTTTGTGTTAGGAGAAAACACCACTATAAACGACAAGGAATTATTAGGGAAATATCTTGACATTTTTAATGTAAGAAAGGAAGCAAATCATGGTCATATGTATCTTTTGTCTGGCTCAGAATTATCTCTATCATGTTGGAAGTTTTTATTCGGAAGTCTGTGTTGACTCTCATGATTAGGGCCAGAAATCCTACAGCTGACAGGAAAGTGACCTATAAATAATGATCTATGATGGACTTGTCATATAGTCACTAAATGAAATATTCTAGTACCTGTTTCCTTTGTCTTGTTTCTCAGTTTCCGTCTTCTTTAAGGTTATTCCTTTTGACATATCCAGCTAGCTGTCTGGTAGGAATAAGTTTTCTTTGTCTTGTAACTCTATTCCATTTTCACCAAAAAAGTACCACTGAACGTATTATTGGAATTATTTTTGTGAGCAAAACTCCACTTGAATATGATTTGATACAGTTAGTATTGGATTTCCAAGTCGAAGTTAAATATTTTTTTAAAAAAGAAAGGTTTATATACACATCTATATGGATATATTAAAAAAACAGGACTAGAAGGAGTTGCTTACAATGCAGTATGAATTCTGGAGTTTTGAGCAAATGAAAAAGTCAGAATTTAGTAAGAATATAAATTTATAACACATCAAATACGCTATAGTAATTACCTGCATGCATTCGCTAACTACTAAGCTGTATAAAGAAAATCAGCCAGCTCAAGGTAACAGCCCATCTTCACTCTCTTAGCCAATAACAAAACAGTTTTTCAGCAAGGAGTAAATGATTTCATTTCATTTACTAATGGTGAAAAATGTGCATATGGGATGATAACATCATGTAGCAGATGCTCTCTGATTTTGCATCCCAGCTTTTTGCATGGTAACTTCTGTGGTCACTTCCCTCGATACCTCTAGTTGATAATTCCTAAAAGGATTTGTGCCAGGTCTGTCCACTAAAACGGGACGTTCTTGGTATTGAGGTGGAGAAAGACGTTAGGAGAGAGAAGTCCTATAATCGATGTGAATTTTACCATTGAATTCACTGAATTCAGGATTTCACCCAAACTTGCAGTTCAGATCTCCCTTGTACTCTGAGTAATGAGGCAGAGACACCCATGCCAAATGTGCTTCAGTAAGCCTGCCAAAAGTGAACTCCCCTTGCAACACAGTTCAGTGAGCGTTATATACGTAGCATTAGCAGTTGACACTGCTTAAAATGCTGCAATAGAACACTGTGTGAATGAACCACCACAGAAAGTGGGTTTTGTGCCATCTGTGTTTCTATAGAACTAGCAGAACATTTATGTTGGCAAATAAATTAGGGTAAGTTTAATGACAACAAATAACTCAGTTATTTTGACCTTTGTTTTGGTTTATAATCTTACTTCACCTACAAGAAAAGATGGTATGACTTCAAGACCCCCATTTTTGTCTCTGCCAGTCCCACCTTCCCTCCTTTTTGAAGCAAAGTTGATTTACTACAGGAAAAGGAATTATAACTTTGTCTAAGTGACTTAGGAGAACAGATACTTCTTCTTGAGATTACGCTTGGTTGATGGAAATGTCACAATATTTCTTTTTGTAGTTGAATCTCAAGGATTCTTTTTTCTCATGTATAATTCATCTCACTGTTTGAGTAACTCAATACATACACTGTTCAATCACCACTTGAATCCCAATTTTGCAGCCTACATCATTTTCTGTTGACCTACAGTAGAAAATATGCTGTCATCTGTGCCCTGGCCATTACTTGATATGTCTATGAAACTATTGGAGTGACTAACACAGGTCTTTGAAGACTACTTACGTATTCAAACTATGCTTATGATTTAATTTGCTCTAGCAAGGTTGCACATCTGCTCATAAAAATGTCACTTCTTGGCTGAGCTGGAAATGATGTTTTTCAACTGCAGTGCTGCAGTTCTGCTCATCTGGCTGGTCACACACTAACCACAAAAAAGAGGAATCACAGTTCATAACTGGAGATGGAGCTATTCCACTCTTCTTTCCCTTTTCTTTACAAGCTTCAACAAATGAGGAGATACAGTAATAGACTGTGAATGGCATGCTTGTAACAGTGTTAATATTAAAAGCCTTACAAATATTAATGGTGAATCAACTTTCTGTTTCTTTCCTTCTCTAATCAGCTGTACAAAACAGTCCCGGAGAGTTATAGTACAGTACACAAAGGAAAGCAACAGAAACACTAAATGGCTGATATAAACCCAGCCGCCATAAATGTGTAGAGTGAGGGAACCAATGGTTTCATGCTTGTACTCCAAGCATTTGCTTTAATGGCCACAACTGTGTCGGATGGAGCCAGCTGTCAAACTCCTCATAGTGGGGTATCTACCCTTTGTATCCTATTTACATACTTAGTTTCGTTAGAAAGTGTGTTGATTTCACACTACTACCTTGGTATGCAAAATAATATTAATATTGAAATAAGTTATGATCACTCTGTGATGGCAGAAGAACAAAAGCACATGAATATTCCCAATGCACCAAATGCGTCCTTTCAGACTGTTCAGGTATTACCTGGGGACCTAAAGGAGTCCACTGCATTCAGTACCTCATTTCTAACTCTTCATCCTTGTGTAAAACAAACTTCACAATATGACAACCAGCTTGCTATAGTGAAAGCATCCTAAAGGTATAGCTTCTCATCCAGACAGCTAGTGTTTGGCTGCTGCAAAGGATACAGAAAATGTGATATTAAGAGTACACAGCCTATAATGAAATAAGTGAGTGCATGCATACTTTAATCCATATAAACTCCTTTACCTTAATAATAATTGAAGGAAATAAAGCCTTTGGATTTATCACCATTAGTCTAGTTGAGAGGACATAAGTTTGTTCAAGCTTAGGCTCTCTAGCTTCCAGGATAGTAGCAAGCAATTAATTTTAACTTATGATACTTCTAAGAGCACAGGACCCAAAAATTATATAGGAATGCCTGGCCTATTATCCATCTGTTAGTAAACAACATATTATCTTTTCTTTACCAAATGATGGCTGGCCATTTCCTCATTTGCCCATCTGCTTTTGTAACCTTTTATAAAAGGACTGGAAAAATCCCTGTTGTGTATGCTTAGCTAAGAAATCTGAGATTCTGAACCATTTCTCAGTTTCCTTTAGATGCAGCATTTAAAACCACATCTAGTAAGCTGTTAGGGGTTAGTAGCACACCAGAAATATGTAGATTTTCAATGATGCAGGACATAGCATTTTAATTTCTTGGTCTTACCATTTCAGAGGTTGTTACTCAGCAGAAAATATTTATTAGCAAAAAGGTTTTCTTCTCCAGATGTGGGTTTCAAGGTGGCATGCGTACAAAAGATTTGAAATGTTTTGCCCTTTTAGCACAGCAATTTTAACGGATGATTTTCTGATTAACTTACAGCACTTACAAAAGCTTTTGCATAATTCTTCAGTTCTAATATATTTGACCGAATAGTAGCCTGCGTAGTAATGTCAAATAAACGCATATTTCAAACAAGAGCAGGGGGAAATGTAATTTTCCACCCACTAACAGGCTGACTATATATTCAGAAGTGGTATTTGGCAGGAGCTTGACTCAATAAGTTACGAATAGCTGCTGCCCACTGTTTTACTATACAGGGCTGCAGGGAGGACTCGCGAAGTCTGCAATTGCAAAGGGGACCCAAATTCCAGGCTTGTGGGAGTCTAATATTTGAGATCAGCAGGAGAACGACGAAGCTGGCAATGAACAAGGAAGAAGTAGAACTCTAATCAGGACTGAATTAATGCTGATGTGATGACTTGAAATCCAACTTTAGAAGTAAAACAATAACAGATCTGGCTCTACACAGTCTGATACTGCCACCCAGCCTGAATTACTGTTGACAGCTCGTAATTTTATTGCACCAGCATGCCTGATTGCTGTCATTACGCCAGAGATTTGATACTTCTGAAATTCAAACTGGGAAGGAGAGAAGATCATATCTGAAAATAAACAATCAAAAGAAAATTTCTGTGGCAGAGGCTTGTTTACCACATCTTCAGATGGGCAGCTGAGAGAGTCTGGAGGTTGCTGAGTATGAATTCCATAAGAAAAGAATTATATGGTGCTATTAATATTTTCCAATTTCCGTCTGTAAATCTGTACAATGAAACTGAGCATTTTTTCTCTACCTTATGGATTTAGAAACCAACATGTACAGCATTTAAGGAGAAATTTTGCAAAAGGGCATGGAAAAGGAGTTTGAATCCTGATTGTCTACTGTGGCAGAAGCCCAAGCTCACATAGGACTTGACCTATGAAAAAAAACAAAAACAAAAACAAAACTCAAAACCACTGGAAAGTCTTCCCCTGACTCTAATTGGATTTGAAACAGACCTACAACAAGTCAGCTGCAGATCTCAGAGACAGAGGCATTATACCCTTCCTAAATTCTCTTGCTAATGACCAAAGCAAAACTGCAATATAACTGCTTCAGACAATTATAACTTTAATCAAAGGAGTGATCTTCCATATAGTTTTCTCCTTTGGGACACCACAAACTGTTCAAATGTAGTAAGAAATATGACCTGATTTTATGATATTTTGAAAAAAAAAAATAGTCCCTCTCTATATATATATATGACCTTTTAACCCTAATTAAAATGGACACTGTGAGGACGCTGTTGGAGAAAAATACCTGCCAAAGATATGAGCACCATGAGTTATAGGGTGTGGGTTCTTCTCTTTGTGACGGGATGTTGCTTAGTTGCAAGAGCAGTGCCTCTGCAATTCTGCTCAGTTGTTTTTGCAATGGCTTAATCTTGAGAGCTGTTGCCAGTCTGCGTGAGCAGCGTTGGTTTGTGCATGCAGCCTCCCATCATGGTGTTGCTCTGATATGTGCTATTGTGCTTTTGTTTTCATGTTTTATTCCCTTTGTGATGTTTCAGTTTTCCTCTGCAGAAGGTACTGAATGGTACAGTACTTATGGGTCTGGTGGAAGACCCCAAACTGCAATCCTTCATTTACCAGCACTTCATGAGTAAGGATGAGATCCTGCTTCCTTTAGTACGTTCTACTGCTTGGTATTTCACAGTGAGCTCATGCTCAGGCCAGCAAAATCCACTGGGCGTCTATTTTTCCTCTCTACCCTGTGCAGAAGTAAAAAAAAAAATCAATTAGAAAGCTTAGTGGTGTTTTCTGAATGGGGCTTCTGAGTTCAAAGTGTGGTTCAAAAGACACAGTTACAAAGAGTGTTGCGGAGAATAAGGTAACAGTACAACAATATGTGCCTGTAGGTTGTTTGCATTGAAACAAACATCTCATTAAAACGAGGCAGATTTGGATAACCAGTTATACTCCTTGTCGTTCTCAACTTTAACACCTTAACCAATGAAACTGTCATTTTGGCTATCAACAGTTTGGTTTCTAGTCCAGTGCAAGGCAATCTCCAATCCTCAGGCATTATCAGAAATACTTTCCTGTAAAACAAAATTCCATGAAATTGCTTCTGTCTCTATAGGTTTAGGAACATCAGCACTGCGCTGCTGATCTTTTAGACTTTGGCAATACAATGAAGCAATTACAAATTAGGTGGGGTTTCCCTTTGGCTTTAGAGATCTTGAGCACACCTACTTCCATCCTGACAGCAGCTACTTGACATTCAAACCACATTAGGGGCAGCTCATGTCATAAGAACAGCTACAAATCCACCCCAAAACATTTTGGAAAAGCAGAGGACAGGCCCAAACTGCTTCAGCTGTGTTGGTCAAAAAGATCCCCCAAATCTAAAAAATCTATATCTAGCACTGACCTGGCCAATTGCTTCAAGACGCCAGGACCCAGCCCATCAGTACTAGGTACTTTTTTTACATTTCTATGGTAGCACATGGTTCAATTCACATACCCGTGTATTTATGGTAGGAACATGTAGTAGAATTCAAACTGATATGGCATACAGTCGCTTTAAAATTGAGTAAACTATATTGAAATCAGGGACATATTTGAGGGGGAACATGCTATTAAGATAGAGTAGCAGAGAAAGCTAGAGAAACGAATTTTCAAAAGATACTTTTTAAAAATAGTTTTCTTCCACTTATCTTCAAATTCTTGGTAAAGGTTTGGTTTGCTTTATCCCCTCCATGCCTCATAAGAATGACATCTGTTCTTACAGATAGCCTGCAAACTGCACGTCTGCTATCAGAATTTCATATTGGATACCTTCTGTCTTCATCTTGGCTTGCTTGTTTATATACTTAAGGTGATATGTTTGTTTTTGTATATATAAGCTCTTTGAAGCAGAAGTTTGTATAAGATCACACAGTCTTGGTGTGACCTGGCTCTGGACTTCAGGCCCTCCTACAGTCTCTCTCTGTGGTTATCTATGGTTGTATGTGTGTGTGTTTGTATATATAATAAGTTTATAAACAAGTTACAGAAGCTAAGTTGTAGGAAAAGGTAACTGAAATGAATTTAATTTAATTTTACGTACTTAAATGGGCTGACTTTAGGCCCACATGGAGCTTAAAGCCCATGCTCTATTGAAATCTGACTGTTCTCCATGTACAGCAGGTGGTTCAAAGAAAAATGCTCCTCTAGTACATTTTAGCTTTGGGCTGTCTGTTTTCAGAGAGATGCATAAACTTGTAAAACAGATGGCTACACTGACAGCTTGCCAGAAACCTAGGGACCACAGTTAGTCTACATAAAAACATGAACAAAATCACTATTTATTTCTATCCATAACACCTCTAATAACTGAATTGAACTGATCTGCTGCTGTTTAAACACAGCAGTGATGGGTTTTATTGTAAAAAAATTGTGGCGATAAGTGGTGATGAGAGTCCTAGTTTAAGACCTTTCCAGGCAGCACCTTAGATAACCCTTTCTTTGTTCAAAAAAACGAGGCACCTTAGTTGAAACCATTTAATCTAGTATGCTGGCAAACCGCACTTCAGTCCTCTGAAGCAAGGAAATGGGATTTCCTGACGTGATGTGCCAATGCAAAAGGCATTACGTGCTACTAAGGGAGCCCCTGGCCCACCCAGTGCCAGGAGGCTCATTTAACAGTTTTGCTAACGTGGTTTTCAGTGCAAGACACACCGCTTCTCTAGCTTGTTAACCTCTTCTGAATATACTGAATACAAGGGAAAAATTTGCTGCAGGCAGTGGTGTATATACCAGGTATGGTGAAGACCAATAGCTGGTTCTTTATTCAGTGAGAGTCCAGCCAAATATAGAAGATGTAACAGCCAATGCTTAGTGTAGCTTTCTACGGACATTTAAATATGAAAAAGTTTTTATTTTGTCTCAGTTTTCGAACTGTTCAGGTAACGTTGAATATTACCAGGAAGAAATCTCAGAGGCATATATATCAGAACATAGCATATTGTAGCTGCTGTTCTTAACAGGTTTTTGAGCAGCTGCTGAAGCTGAAGGAATGAAATATATATTAAACAAATGCAGCAATACAGACCAAGAAGTTTTGTCCTAGAGGGAGGCTGAGTACACTTTGTATCACACAGTGTTTACTCCTTCTGCTTTCTCCTCTTGTTCAAACAGCAGGACTTCAAGGCAAACAGCCAAGAAGGATTCAGCCCTTCACTGAGGCTGATTCCACAAGCCTGCCAGCCTTTCACGGGCACCAGGCTATACATTTGCAGAAGAGAGCTTGATTGACACTTCAGTGTGATGAAGCATAAATTCAATATTTGGATGCTACGTTTACTGGCGGCACGAAAAGATGAAAATTCCTTATTAGTGCCTTCCGAGCTGCATGAAGCCTCATGTGCAGCCTGACCTAGAGCTGACCCTGTGCAGATATAGTAGAGGTTTCTGGTTAGCTTGTTAGGCGGCGAAGGAATCTGTCTGCAGGGTGAAGCTTGGGGCTCCTGTGCAAAGTACTGTCAGAGGAGGGGTCTTTACTGAGCTCTTTCTTTAACTTTGAAATCCATGTGTGAGAGCTGCCTTTTAATGACTGACGGGATTTGCAAGGAATCCCGTTGCTACCATCCTGGACATGGACTGCTAAAGTACTCTTGGCTGCAAGGATGGAGTCGATGTTAATCGCCTGGTTTTGCAGTGTACCACACAGCTTAGAGAGTGTTTTTTTCCCTCAGTCTCAATATTATAATCAGTTCTCTACAGGCTGAAAGGAAATATCTCTGGGCGGTCTTCATAGGTGTCTGAGCCTGCACCAGAGAAACATTATTACTGCGTTGACGAGAATTGATTGGGCTGGGAGTTATCTACCAGGTTTTGCAATAACTATAGTTCCTGACACAAGTACTGTGACCCCTTAACTCCCATTACCCTTTAAGCTCAATAAGTTTTATTGTTAAGGGATTTCCAGCCCATCCCTATTCATTACCTTGGAAACATAAACAGAAGCATTACTGAAAATGTCTAATAATGAATTTAGCCTAAGCACCCTACTGGGAGGTAGAAGAGCATTATTATCCCCATTTTACAATTGAAGAATAAGTTCCAGAGTTCAAGGCTGGCCACCAGATCTCCTTCTGCCAAGTCTGTCCTGCGTATATGACTAGGCTATTAACTTGAATGCCTCTGCTGACCACTAATACAACAGAATCGACTGTCAAGAAAGGTGGTCTCTCACGTAATCACATTTGAAACCTCTGAGGCTCACTCTATATTAAAAACAACGGTTTAAATCCTACCCATAAACTTGCCAGCAGTCGCTACAGGTTTCTGCAGCATCAGTTTAATAGTCTCTCTGTGTGATACACTGCTTAATTAGAAGGTAGAATGCAGCTGCTGGAGCTTAAGCTTCTGTATCATCTCTACATGCAGCCCCTTTCCAAAGCCCAAACCTGACTGTGACAATTGCACTGAGAGTCGTGTCCTTCTCACTCTTTCACAGTGGGGGTTAAAAAGTCATGGGTATCTCAGTTTTCTATGTAGCTATGGCTAGCTGCAGAGCCAGTGAGACGCAGTATGCTTATTCCATGCATTGAGAAACCAAGACACTGGTCTAAAAACACTGCTATTTTAAACACTACGGTTTCGGTTCTTGGAATTTGTCTTCATGTTTTGTGCAAGAAGCATTCGTGTTTTAAAGTATTTCTTCAAAACCAAAAGGATTTCAGGTTTGGTGGGTTTCTTCAATGAGGGAGAAAGTATTTGTATAATCTCTTGAACCCTATTGCATGGACTTCAACAAAACATCACAATTCTGGTCAAGTTGCAAGGTATGGAAAAACCTCTCTTGCAAGCACCTTAAGTTCTGAGGACGTGGTCACAGAAAATCATATATTGCCAATAACGTTGAAATTAAGAAAATATCTTATGTGGGCGAATGGAGAAATTAAAAGTCCTATTGTAGATGAAACTCTTTGGCAAAGCGTTAAGACAAGTGAGGCAAGTTCAAAGAATGCGAGTTATGCAAGTCAGACATCTGGAAAAAGAAATGCATTCAATGTATTTTGTAAATACATCTTCATGAACTGGGAAACCAGTTTCTCGGAGACAGAGAGAAACATGTAAAGTGGTATAAAGAAGGACTGTTTTGGAAAGAGTTTGAGCTGCTGCATAAACAACAACAAATCCAGGGTGCACTTCTCAGAAAAATTAAAACTGCAAGTTGTATAGTTTAAGCTGGCAAAAGACGTGGATTCTGTGGCTGTCTAAAAGGGCTCAGTGGTAAACTATGCAAAAAAAAAAAAGGCGTTTACTATACTTGCTCAAAAGAGTAACCTCAATGTGCTTTTTGGAATAGATATCCAGAGTACATGAGAAACAATTCTTATTAAAGAGTTTGAGAAATGAGAGTTAATTAAGCTGCAGCCAGGAAGGATGTGGAATATGGCATAATTAACCTTACCCTATTACGCTTGTGCTGGCAGCTAGGTCCAGGAAGAAGGCTTCAAGTGTGCGGTACTGGACAGCTTTAGGAAACAAGGAGCTTGTCTCAAACTACTGCTTGCCTGATTCAATAAGTCTGGGAGTTTGTATACAAGTGTCAGGATAGTCTATTGCAGCTGTGGGATGCCTGTGAAGAAAACCATTGGTTAGGCCAAATATTTATTTGAACTGTGCTCCTTTTAAAATATATCTTGAAGACTTGGCTTGGGGGGCTTGAACTCCTTCTTAGGAGCCAGAGAATAGCTGGAGTGGATGGGGGCTGAAGGTTGTAACTTTGGAGCAGTGAGACAATTATTTTGCTTTTCTATACAGTATTTTACCAAGTTCCTATACATTACCAGTCGGGTTGTATTGTTTCTCCAGCTTTCTGGCGATGTAGTAGGAATGTTCTTGCATGGACCTAGAAGCAGCAGGGCCAGATTTGTAACCCTGATCCGTGGGCAAACTGTTCTCTAGGGGAGAGGAGTCCTGCTAGAAAGGCACATCCTACCTGAAGCATCTGTTTCTGCTTTTTCAGCATTTGGGCGGCATAGCTGTTTCTAGTGTTCCAGTCATAAGAGAGACCCAACAGAAAAAACACACTGAGCACCCACTGATGGGTGACTAGTTAGAAAAGTCAAGGAACTGTTGTAATTTCCTGTGTTTACAGAGCTTATATATGAATGCTACATTAACAGCATGAAATGTGTCCATGCAACGACTGTTCATTAAAATAATGGAAACTCACCCCGACAGCTCAGTACCTTCATCACTTTATGCTGAATTCAGGGTAATAGTTGGTATTTGCTTTCACCTAACTATCATGCTGCCAGGCACTCTGATGTGAGCTTTTCTCAGTCCCTCCTGCACGAGCTCTTTAAATTTGCCTTAAAGCTATAAATACTGTTACACACGTGTCCATGGTGGGTAGGGCACCTGTTTAAGTGCTTCACTAGGGGGCTAGTTACTTGGACAATCGAGAATGCTATTTTCTGTAGAAACTGAGAACATCAGTAACCACTGCAGTCACTAACACAGGTCGAAGCAACATCACCCCGCACCCCAGAGGTGCACACTGGATCCTGATCCTCACCCACGTTCAGAGCTTTTACCTTAGCTGCTCTTGCCCAATATTTGGATGGCTAACCTCTCTTCCTTTATCTTCCAGAAATCTAGTTTCTATAAAAACCAAGCTTTTTTGGCTGAAAATTTTCAATAGATTAGATCTGAATTGATTAGTCATTTGGGATGAACAAAACTACATATTCTTGTTAAATGAACCGTTTGTCAAAGTTACCTGCCTAGATCTATGCATGAATGTCTTACTCATGTTTTCGTCCTCAAAAGCAATAACCAAAGTCTCCACAATAATGCTGCTCATGAGGTAAAGACCCTGACTCATGTTGGGTGGTAATCACAACATGGCTTTCAAAGCTGTTTCCTTGAAAGTTGCGTTTAGCAAATAAGTTCCTTCGAGCGTTTGCAATCTAAAAGGACAAATGAAGAACAGAAGTTGAGAATGCCAGTCTTTACTCCATTTGAACTTCACTGTTTTGTAGAAGTGTTCAGCTGTAAGTATCCTGATAACAGGGGAGCTTGGTGCACTGTAAAAGCTGTACTAGGAGAAATGACGATGCACACTGGCAGATGATACAAAGTGAAAGGAATGGAAAGCTCATGGGAGGAAATGATGACAGATGGATTCAAGAGCAGAGCTGAGAATTTGGCACTTGAGGCAAAGCCTAAATGAATTGTGAAAGTCTCCTACAGTAAAGGATGCAGCTGTCTCATGTTATCCACCTAATCTTCCATCTCCAGGAGCAAAAGATCTTTAATGAATGGTGCCAAACTTGTAGTCCTTGTCTTGCATGTGTTCAACAACACTCATAATGTGGAATCTGTCCAGTATTTCTCTTTCTAAATATCATAAGTCAGTCTTCCCCAGACTTCCTGTGGTCTTCCTCTGGGGGAAAGCTGTCCATTCGCCAACCTCATCTTCACTGGGGAATCTACACACAGGTTAGGTCCACCAGTAGCCCTTACTGTTCTTACAATGTAATTAAAAAAAATAATCAAACCACTGATAATGCATATTCTGATCTTCCTAATTGCTTCAAGATCTTCTATTTCTACAATACCAACGCCACCTAAACTGAACTTTGGATAAATCACTAACAGGGCTACAGTTGCGCCACATAAAATATTCACCTCATTGTTTTGACAGAATGAATAAAGGGGTGTAATTCAAGATCAGGGTTTTCATGGAGCTGAGGGTACTCTCCTTGATATTTGTCCAACTATCTTACATGCCAGTAGCTCTGGGTATTCCTGTTGTTGTCAAGACAGAACATTTGCAGTAATACATATGGTATTCTGATAACTAGCAGGTTATTAATCAGAGATAAAAGACTGTCTTAAGCCATACAAGAGAAATACACCATGTGCTTTCTTGTTCTTGTTAGTAAATACTAGTCTGGATTCTGTCTAAACTCTTGGTCAGTGCTTGGCTCAATGCTTGGCTCAAATAGAGGGATGATATGTCAAATGCAAATGCAGTTGCCTGCAGCAAGTGCTTCTCCCTGAGCTTTGAAAACTTATCCCTTTTAAAAAAAAAAATTAAACAGAAAACAGTTTCTTGACTGGGTTTGGGTTTATCTAATTCAGTGATGACATAGCATATGTTATTAATATAGCTTTTAATTTATTGCATCTAGTTTATTGGTGCCCAGTCTCCTCTCTCTTTACCATGCACACACAGTCTAGGTACGAAAATAAAAATGTTGTTTATCACAGGTTGTGATCTCTGTTTGGCCAGCATATTAAAGCTTCTTGCCTGGATAGGTAGGCAGCAAATTTGTGTGAGTAAATAGCACATTTTTTTATCATCTTTGGTACTTGGAAAACCCCACGTAACACATATAGCGTTAGTATCATATTTCATTAAGACCCCCAGGGTCAGGAAAGGCTATGGCAACCCTGAACACTCATGACAGAACCTTTAAATGACTAGTAGGATGTAAGACTCTATGTGCTTTCAATTCTTGTTACACGTCTGCTTGTTTTGAGAGAAGCGTTGGCCAGAAAACAAGAATTCTGTTTGCAAAACTATTTGAGGTTTAAAATATACAACAATTTTGCAATGGAACATTCACATGACCTTTTAGAATTTCATATAATTATTGATTCATTCTGGCATAACTAATAACTTGTTAGGTAGAAAACTTTTCTTGGAGTATGGGGGGATTCCATACTCAAAGTCTCTTTCCTCTAGTATATAACGTTTTTCTCTTCCATCTTTCTTAATATTGGTATTTTTTAAATATATATAAAATGGACAAAATAATACAGTTCTTACAGAACAGAAAAATTTGAGCCAGGCAGTAGATGGAGTCTGCAGCCTGAGTCACCCACAAACCCTTCAAGCAGTCAGGCTATTTAATGATTTTGGATAAGGGTTTCCAATTTTGACCAGCAAGTCCATTCTGGAATGAAAAAAATCTAGCCAATAGTGCTGACATTGAAGCCTGCATGTTGATTTGATAAATTGTCAATACCTACAGAATTTTTAAAGCTCTTGATCAACCTGGCAGTGATTGTCTTCTGTACTCATAGTTAAGCTAGATTTAAGAAATTGCTAGGCTTTTAAGGATTTTTAAGAAAAGTCAGTCTGTTTTCCTTCTAGTTTAACATACCTTGAAAAATATAGAGGATGTAGCTCTTGTCTAAGCACAAAACTTGTAATCGCTGCAGTCCAAAATGAGAAATTGCTTAAACTGTGCTTATAAAGTCAGTATGAAAGTACATCATCCAAGACTTATAATACCTTTCCCTTCCTTGCTACACTCAAGAAAGGTTTCTTTCTGATTGTTGACTGGTATAAGTTTATTGCTGAGAGTATGAGGAAAGAAATTAACTACTTACAAATTAGAACCTGCATTAGCTTTATAGTTTATAAATCCTTTTAAATACACTGTAAGCATTCAGTATCTGAAACGCTGATGTCTTCTGAAAAATAGTCTCCTAAAAAAAATAGTAATATTGGTCCTTAATTGTGGGTGTGGAATAGTTTGCAGTTCTGGCTCTGACCTGAACTTCATTACACCTAGTGATACTCAAGCACTGACATATGAATACACCCTCACATCAGCATCCTATTTCTAGTTGGCCCACTTAGCTCTTAGAAAAACAAATATTTCTAAACCAGCATAATTTTCCTTGATTCTGGCATGAAATAACTGAGCCACAGCATCTGATGGTGTGAAAGCACTCTGCTTTCCCTGCCTTGCCCATGTCAAGCGTCAGTCTTCCACATGTTTTCGTGACACAGTCTTGTAGGAGTCAGCAGAGTGCTATATAGACTTTGGCCCGAACAGCTGGATGACTGACTGAATCTGCTCACTGACTTCAAATCACATGTTATCAGTGAAACCTTTGCTGCTGTGTTTCCTTTCATTGTGTCCTTAAGCTGACCATTTCCTGCTCATGTCCTTTAAGCAGAGAATATACAGAAGATCAGGGTCAGCCCCGACGCTGCAAACGCTTCACTTATGGTTTGGGAAGATAAAAGCTGTTGTTTTAATAAGGTTTGAACAAACATAAAAGTTGCCTACACTTCTTTTTTTCTAATACAGTCGCAAAGAACTGATCATAAAAATTTCCTTCATCATCAATTTTCAGCCAATATTGAACTGATTTTTTTAAATGTGGTGTGTGGTTCCAGCTGTGATAAATGCAAGCCACTGCAATCTGGTGGAGGAACCAGAATGTTTTTTAATGACCCTACACTGTAATCTAAGCCAAGCAAATATAATGATTCACCCAGGGAAGATAAATTATTGCCTGGAAAAATGCCAAAGCATTTTAATTTGTAACTCCAACATGTCTCTCTTGGAACCCATTGTAAAGCGTCTGGAATACGAAGTATTTTCCAAATTGTTATATAACTTCATAATTCACAGTGGTTTTTTCCCCTTCCTCATCCAGCCACGCATACATATGCTTAATTTAGACCAAAAAAATTGCTTTAAATAGCCACCTGAAAAGCCCTTTGCTATAAACCCATGGGGGAAAAAAATTATCTTAGTTGTGGTTGTCAATAACGTTCAAGATTTGAAGTTGGAGCTGCAGCAGGTGTCAGAGGGCCACTTGTCACCACAGCTTGGAAATGTGACAAATCGTCAGAACTCGTTGGATGTCCTAGGCTGTTATTAGCCATCTGTTCGCAGCTCTGGGCGGGTCAGCTGCCTGGACTTGACCAGAGCCACCCCTTAATTAGAGAATTTACAATTCCAGGCAATTTAGAGCTGATTTTATTTATTGTTTATAAAAGGGAGATGCGTCACACAGCGTAGGGCAGACTTGTTCTGAGATTTTGTGGAAATTGTGATATGCAACTTAGGATTCTGCTGCCAGAGCCTTACCGAGGCACAAAGTGAGCGTGAGTCTGTGTGCTGCTCCAACTACCTTCACCTTTCCGTAACTTCTTTTCTAACATGTCAGGACTTTCAGACGTGTAGGAGAAGCTACTGTGTGCCTGTTTATATTCGGTGTATTGTCATCCTTTCAGACATAAGGTTTTGATGTAACCAGACACGGGATCTCTCTTGCAAAGGCCCTCCTCAGCTGCTGGTGCTCACAAGTGCTCATCTTTTTTCCTGTAACAGTTCCCAGAGAAGTCACTCAGTCCTCAGAAATTTGCAAGGTCAGTGGCTAAGAAGGAGTTAGGATACTGTTGTGTCCCATTCCTCTAGCAGAGTATTAAAGTTTCATCATGTTCCTAACATTTCCAAGGCCAAATAAGTACTTGAAAATAGGATAGAAAGGGCTGTATTTTGATAGCTCTAGCAGGCTTGGCCTTTTTTCTCTGAAACACGTTTGAAAACACTCTGTAGCTAACTGGAGTTACTCTACATGCCAAGGGAAGTTCTGATGAGGTAAGGATAAGGTTAAACAAAAATAAATTATTTGATTGTAATGTATACTTTGCTAGCTGTCTAAAATATTTTCTGATATTCATTAGCATAGAAGGATATTAATAATTCCACTTATATATTTTAAAATGTCTTAGTGTACTAATGTGTCTTTTAAGAAATTAACGACACACTTAAAAATCCTGAAAAATCATGTAATTAATATTGTATTGTACTAGAACAGAAAAAAAGTAAAATTCGGTATATTTAATTCTCACTTTTTGTGCTATTGGTTTTCTTCTTGGGAAGAAGCGTGGGCAATGAAGATGATCTGATAAATTTTACATTCCTCTGTCGCTTATAAGATACCTTCCCTATTAAATAATAAAATGGACAGGAACACGTACTGTGCCTTGGAATGTGATTCAAGCTCTCTCTCACACCTCTTTCCCATAATGGGCCAGCACTACAGTTGAAAATAGCTACCATGAACTGAAGTGACTCTTTACTATCACCTCCTCCTTCTGAGACTATAGTCTTCAGAGTTCTGTCATGGTACACTATGCAGTATGAATTTACATGTTCACCATAATTTTGGATGATAGATCAGGCAGGAGAAAACTATCCTATTCAAGAATATCGTAGAGGACACATTTCCAGAATGAGCCTGGATCGCTTGTTCTACTTCTACTTGCACTGTAACGCACCTCTGGAGATCAGAGTCATAACAGCTTTAAAAATCAATAAAATAACAGTTTATATTTTTTATATATGTTGCTTATCAATATATAACATGGGGAATTCTGACTTCAGAAGGTACAGTTCCATTGAGAGTTTCTGCTAAGATTGTGATACAAATCTTGAGCGGGTTGCACAGTTTAAAGAATGTTTAGATAGAATTCAAGACTCTTAGCTAAAGGTATCCAGCTTTTACTTTGACAGTGAATGTATTAGGCATATATTGTGTGTGCATGTATGGCTCTGCACACATCCTACCTACCTCTCAGTGCAATTCTTGTTTTTCCGAAACTATATGCAAGGTTTGGTGACCTTTTCTTTAGAGGTTGAAAGGCACAGATTTCTTTGAAGTGGCATTTTTTTCCTCACTGAAGTTACTCTTTCCCACCTCTTCCTGTGCAACTTATTTTCAGCTTCTTTTGCATCCACAGAAGCAGCTGTTGGGAAATTTCCTTTTGCCTGCACTATTAATGCTGTGGTAGCAGAGTGTGACCACTATGCTATCACATATCAAGCCAGCCAGGTTTTCCTTGGAAGGTAAGGCGAACGGTGGTTTGAGGAGCAAACGCTGCCCCAACAGCTGACCGCCTGCTCTCAGCCCAGCACCCAGAACCTATTGCTTTACGCTGGGACGGGGAGCAGAGAGCCAGAAGCTATTGCCCAAGGGGAGGAGAGATGAGTCTGCAGTTTAGTCAGCACTGGATGAGGATAAATTTGGAAGCCAGTGGAAGGAGGAGGGAAAGGGCCATGCTGGACTGCCCTTGCAACTGCACTGTATTGTAGACACGCCATGCAAGTCTGAGCTACGCTGTCTGCTACAACACAGTGGCTGTCATGATGGCACTTCTTGTCAGAGTGACGGCATACTGAACTGTACGCAATGGGTAGAGAATGATACGTTAAGTTGATGTCCTAAAGTACAGGTGTTCTGATGACATGCTCAGCTCTGGGTTGAGTGTTCTGAATTTATACTTTCCCTGTGGTTTTTCCTGTTTTCCATTCCTATAAGGAAATTCATTTCAGATTCATTTCAAATATTTCCATATTAGCAAATCTTTTTTTGTGGAAAAGGAAAAGATGAAAGGTAGCTTAGAAAAGTGCAAGTTGAACTATATTTCACTACCGAAGCTTTTCGTTATTTTAATATTCACCCTTATTGTTGTGTTACTTATATTTACTGTGGGTTTTGCCATATGGTAGTAGACAAGAGTATGTTCAATGAAACTTGCTTTAGGAAAAATTAGTTGCAAAAGAAGGTTACTGATAGTACGAGAGGTAACAGTTTTAAACTGAAAGAGAGGGTAGGTTTAGATTCGGTATTAGGAAAAAATTCTTTCCTGTGAGGAGGCAATGGACCCAGTTGCCCAGAGAAGTTGTGGATGCCGCATCCCTGGAAGTGTTCAAGGTCAGGCTGGATGGGGCTCTGAGCAGCCTGGTCTAGTGGGAGGTGTCCCTGCCCATGGCAGGGGGATTGGAACTACATGATCTTTAAGGTCCCTTCCAACCCAAACCATTCTCTGATTCTATGATTCTATTATAACGTTCCCAACAAAATTCTATAGTTTTGTACTAATACATTCTACAGCTTTTTACTAACATATGAGGTGAAGGAGAGCTTCCATCTCTAATCTTTTGTTCTTTCTAGGTACTCTTAGCTTTTCTAAATAGTAATGGAGAAAATCAGAGATGTATATAAAGCACATAGTATTCAGATGCCTACGTTAACACTATTTGAATATCTTGGACCTTACTGGGGAAACCAAGGAGGGAAGACATTTATAATAAGTATGTATCAGATAAGAAATAGTAAATGAATTCTCATTTGTATGACACTTGCTGAGAAGGTGAGATTGAATTGTTCAGTCTACATAACCTGTGTGACTCTCAAAAACTTTACAAAATTTTCTTAAATTTTAGGAAAGCTTATTTCAATAGAAACCCGACAAAAAGGAGCACATCGCATATAACAAGTAACTGTCTACTTGCCTCAGCGGGTATAGTGGTATATGTATGTGTTAATTCACAGGAATTCACGGAACAACACTCACGTAAAATCAGTATGACTGATCAGAACTGTAATTGGATGGTTTCGTTCTTGATTTCTAAATAAATAATACAAAGTTAATTTTTCTGCTCTTTTGTTACAGCCATTCATATACTAAAGAACCTATCACACTGCGAAGTATCCCAAGGGGTTGGAAAACAGTCCAGAGGAAAGAGGAAATTAATATATACAGACAGAGGTGGGAGAGGTAAGTTCATCTTATGCGTGTATATGTATGTTAAACTCAGTGTCTTTTATTTAAAAATGAAAATTAAAGAATTCTTTTTTGTTAGGTAGTAAGTAGAAGATTCTCTAGTTTTAAAGATTTGTTTACCAAAAGATTCTGACTTAATTGGAGCAAGGAGTGTCCAAAGTCGTCTTTTGTCTGTTGAAGGATAGCTAATTTGTAATACACTCTCCCCTCAAAGGGAGGAGATTTATATTTCCTAGTAATAGCGGAATGTCTGGACCACAGAATGAGTCTTTACAAGGCCTGTTTTGAAGAAACCACTGCCAGTACTGGATTGTCACAGTACTGTTTCCTTTTTCTTCTGTTTTTCATGCGTTATTTGGAAGGGAGGATCCCACAGCACAGGGAACAGTGGTGTACCATAACGACCACTGAAATAAGTACAGTTTGAGAAACTGTGAGCACAAGGAAATGGAAGGTATTCAGGTTGGAATTACTGAGGATTTACCCTCCAAAGGCCGCATAAATGTTCATGTTGGTTTTCATTTTAGTCACAGTGGGTTTCCAGTTTCTGCTGTGATCCAGTATCGCAGTCAGATGGGTACTCATTGGATGCTGCTGGTCACTGGTTATGCTTGAATGCTATCCAAACATAGCCAGTTAAGTACCTGTTATTACTTGTTCTTTTTATGTGCCAAAAACATAGCTTGATCTGATAGGACTCCATAAATATAAATATCAAATTTTAAGGCTTTTATTCTGCAGTTCAGATGTTTTAGCCAGTAAAAGAAATTTTCTTTTGACTCTAGTCATCCGGTTTCAAATCTAAGCGTGAAGAACTTTTCTGGGAAAGAGCTAAATTTCATTATTAAAACCAATAAAGATTTCCTCTGTCAAATTTGGCATGCTAGAAATCAATGAAAAGCAAAAAATATAAAAGCGTCAAACTATGCCACCAATGTTAAGTGCTAATTGGCCTAATTTCTGAGTTATGACTTTTATTGTAACTTGGCTATGTCTGTCAGGTTGGGCTGAAAGAATACAAAACGTGGCATGAATATGAAATCTCTGCTGGGAACTTTTTTGGGTTTTTATAATTTCTAACTGTTAAATTTACAGTAGTAAAAAGGTAAAGAGTAGAAGTTCACTTTTCATAATTGCATTCTCTCTTTCAAATAAGATCCATCTTGAAGGTTTCAAAGTTTATTAACATCTGCCAATAATTTGGACTCTAAATATGGATTGACCATAGTGTAATAAAATAAATCAATGACAGAATAAAGTGTTATAAATGTCTCCATGTGGTGACTATGCTTACTAGGATATTTACATACGAATAGGTCTATCTGTATGCAAAAACATACCTTGAGCTGCACAAATTATTCACAAGTGCGTTTTATGAATTGAACCTCATTACCCAAAATGATACTGATACAAAGACATCTTACACTGTATTTTGCTCTTACACCCTTGTACTCTGAATTCTTATATTTAAGAACCATTGCATATGGGAATTAAGTGCTTAAGCATTGGTAGCACCTCAGATCAGTATATATTTTTCAAAGCTATATGTGTTGTGCTACTTTTACATGATGGGGAAAGAGTTTCAGTCCTGGATGTCTTTCTTTTCATGAATTTGAGCTGGAGCATTCTCCATATTCAAACACAGGGTCTTTTATTCTTCTTTTGTAGTTTAATTACATCCTTCAGTCTTCTCCCCAAATATCTAATTTCATCGAAATTGTTGGTAATTCTATCTTGACATATGCAGATATATTGGGGAAAATACACTGAATGTCTGGACTTGTTAGTGAGTTGGAAAACCGATGTCAAATTTATCTTTTGAAAAGTGTGAATTGTGAGTTAAAAGTGTAAAAAGGATGACTTAAATTGTCTGGTTAATTCAAGTCCCTTGAACCAGTTCCAGTCATTTTGTCATTTTTATAAATCTTTGCTAAGATTAAAAGGTTTTCATTAAGAAATACACACGGCAAATTTTGCTCAAACTGTCAATAATAGCAGCTGCTTTTGCCTTACGAATTATCTGTAAAGTAAGACATATTTCAAAGCTTTCAACAGAGAAGAAAACATATTACTTGCTATAGTGGCAAGTTTTCCATTTCATTGTGTAGCGCCACTTAAGGGTCATCCTGTTCCCTCCCAGAAACACATTTGCACAACAATTGCTTAAATGCAAAATAATAGGACAGGGACTTCTGTATTCCTACTTTGAGTGCGATGTAGCAGATGAAATGAGTGTACTGGGTGACTAGCTGACTCTCTATGGAGACAAAAAGTAATCTCTGGACCAGTTATGGATTATAGGCCATGAACTCCTGAATGACGGATGTGTTTGAGCTGTTCATTTCAGCTAAGATGGAAGATTTCTATCAAATCGTTTCAGCTAACTGTTCACTGCCTAATATTTGTGGTCGGTGACCAGATGACTGAAGAAGGGAAATCAGAGGTTTGAGAAAGCCCTAATGAACATTCCTAGGCGTGAGCCTTTG
The DNA here is from genome assembly GCF_028500815.1 of Rissa tridactyla. NCBI lineage: Eukaryota > Metazoa > Chordata > Aves > Charadriiformes > Laridae > Rissa > Rissa tridactyla. The sequence goes on along the minus strand of NC_071470.1, from coordinate 43,572,740 downwards.
TACAAGTACTCATGAGACTTCTTGTTTTCCGCAAGCATTTTGGCTAAAAAAATACTCACATGTTTTCTGAAAATAAATACAAAAGGTCATAAATACCACTGAGGTGAATTCATGGTTCTTAGTGTAATACATATCTCTGAGTACTTAGTTTGCAGTATTCACCCATGTCTGAAGAGTAACAAGGGAGCTCTTGGAACGCAAATGTTCTTCACCAGCAGGAAAACTAGCAACAAAATATATCTATTGTAGAAGGGTTCATGCCTCTAGATCTGAATCTGCCACGTATGCAAAAACACAGAAAACAGTAAAACCGTTGAAATAAAATTTCACTGTGCCTGGGAAAGGCTGAAGTAAAACAACATTAAAAGTAAATCACATATAAACTGTGCAAAAAACACTGTATAAACTGCTAAATGCTACTGAGGGACTGCATGTGTTACAGCTGCAGCTGTTGATTTGTGATATTAGGCCATGCAAATGTTCTTCTAGGGACAAATACACTATATGACTGAAATATAACTGATTTTAAAAAGTATGATATAGTATAGGTGTCGTGTGTAAGGTAGAGGCTTCGACTGCAAGGAAAATCATTAGAGAGGGATTCTTCACCTAACTTTGCTGATGTATGTGATCTTAGAAAATTATCTTCAGAAATGTTAATTTTAATAGAACTGTTGCTGTTGACAAGTTCCTACATATATTTTAAATGATTCATCAGAGTGCTGCAAGCAGAACAGGCAAATAGGAGCTCTGGGGACTTCCTGGACCTCATTGACTGAACACTGAACACCCAGTTTTTCTTCAATCTACAAATTGTACATTGTACAATCAATGTACAAAGCCAGATGCTTTGCACAAACTGCTGAGCTGCTTCTAGAAATTAAACGGGAATTTTAGAAACCCTTAAGTTTTCATAATTGACTTACATTTCATAAGAGGCTGTTAATACATTTATGTCTCATAATTTAAGCACTTCTGTCTATAAATAAGTCTTTTTTTTTCTCTTTCTAAAAAAGAAATTAAAATGTAGTAATTCTTCAAAAGAGCTGACTTGGTTTACAGAGGTACAGAATGCCTATAGCTCTTGTATCCTTAATACATGAAAAGTTCATAAGATTCTTCCTAAACCCTTGTTATGAGAGCAGAGCAAGTTAATATTTGATATGATGTAAAAAATTGGGAATTCCATAGCATTATCAGAAAGTAAGGATGTTATGGACAGAAATTATTGTTCTTAGAAAAAGTCAGTTGTTGAATTTTTCAGAGGCTGACATAATATGGCATTCTTTCAGCTGCAGTCATATACTGGCCATGGATGAATTTTCTGAATCTCTCCTTAAAATTTACACTGAGTTGAAAAAAGTGAAAAGTGGAAAAAGTATCAGGGTGACATGGAGAAAATGATTTACATCTTGTATTCAGATAACAGCAAAATAACCGTTTCCCTTTGACATTCTTACCATTTTTTTGTTACTCTACTTATGGCCTGGGACATTCTTACTTGAACACTCTTTTAACACTACTTAGTATGTCCTTCAACACATGCACTATTGATATCAAAAGTTCATTGTTTTAGAAACATTTTATTAAGATTCATAGCCTTTGAACTTTGCATTGTTATCTGCTAAAACAAAATGACAATCCAATAATTCTCTCCCCCCCTTTTTTTCTGTCCTTCCACTTTTTTTCAACTTCCTTGCTTTTCATTATTACTGTTACTCTGAAATGACTTTATCACAGTGGAACATAAACAAGAGATTAGGTATCTCATCTGGATTAGCTTCACAGCCTCTCTCCTTTTCACCCCCAAAAGCTCAGTGACCTGCTAAAATACGGTATCAGCTGAGTTTTCTTTGGCCAGCTTGGTTCACTTGACTTGACACTAGCAAGATCAAACTACAGCAGACTGTCAGCATAAGGGATATCCTTTGAAAAACACAAGTTTTTCTTCTTTAGAGTCACTTTTTTTTTTCCTAACTCTTTTCTCCTTTGTATTTTGGATTCCCCTTCCCATCTTCACAGAAGGGAAAAAAGCCTTTTTATATCTACAGTTGCCCTCACAATTTTGCTTTACAATACAGCAATCATATATTGAACACTTCAGCAGAAATTACAAATCTTTTCAAAGATAAAAAGCAAGTAACAGTCATTTCTGTATTTTAAAACTCAGATCTCAAAATTAAGAAAATTTTGCTTTTCAGTTTGCAGCATGTGTAAGTAACTGAAATATAACTCCCAAAAATTTTGCTATTTTCAAATTCTGCTAATAATTTTCTTAACTTCATTATAGAAATGAGTAATTAATTAATTGTGGAATAGTACACTGCTAATAAAACTAGTCAAAAATATGTGTACGGAAAAGGTTTTCGCAGTGGAAGACAAGACTGCTCTTTACTGGGTGAAAGCCTGTAGTTACACATCATGTGTCTGTCTTTACACATATATTCAGACAAAAATGTCTGCATGGTTAATGTTTACAATTGCCATGATAATAATGTACAGTAAAGTTCTGTCCCTTCATCGAGGATACCATCCTTCCCCCTTATAAACATGTGTCTAAATATTCTCTTTGGTCCTGAGGGCATCATGAATTCTGAACAGGGTATGGCTTTCCAGTTGATTCATTCGTTCTGCTGGTGCAACAGCACTGATATCAAAGGATTTTAGGGACGAGCTTAGTCTGTGGATGCTGACTGCGATGAAGCTTTGCAATCCTCTGCCACAAAGCTTGAGAGGAACTCTATTATGACCCACTAATTATTTTTTTTCCCAATTAATCTGTAAATGGAACTATGTTGTTAGAGGCCATGGGACGGTACGGTAGTAGGATATGAGACTTGTTGAAACGGAGATAGCGCTACAGTTCAGAAATTCAGGGTTAGAAGAATCAAAATTAGAAATGTAGGTTAAATGGCTTTTGCTGTTTTAGGCAATTCACATAGCTTTCATGCAGCTGTATAGGTTGGGTGGGAATCCAATGTAATTAGTAAAATTGAATATTCTGATTTGAGCTTTCCTGGATGAACACAGAAAGCCCATTTCTATTTAGTGCTATTTTCATTGTTATTCTGCAAGATATACTAGCTTTTTCTGTGTGCTTTGCAACTCTACAGGAGAATGAGTTGGATACAAAAGGAAGACCTATAAATAAACATATAGCCTGGCAAGCTCAGCAGGGTGTCAAAGAATATGTTGACCCACTAATAAGTGAGGGGTATGAATTTTATAGCTGTGATGTCTATGAAATCTCTTCAGTGAACTGTGTATGACACTATCATGTAACGGTTATAAAATATTCAAGCTTTAGTCTTTGGAAATGTTATTGTTTATTGAAAATTAGCTTAAAAATAGCAGTTATTTTAGCTTAGTAGATACCAAGATAGCTGGAAACAATATTGCTATAAAAGAAATTTTAATCATAGAAGCATAATACAAAGAACTGTAATATATAAATATAGGAAAATATGTCTACACTAGCTGAATTCATATGTCATGTGTCCATGCAATTCCAAAGGCAATGTTATATGATTCCATTTTTTGCTTATAGGAGGTGCTTTTTTTTGTCATTTATAATGACATTTCCAGCAGATATTATCAGCTCTTAGGTATGAGGCTTGGTGATCGTGAGTATAAACATTATATGTTATGGCATATAAAATTTCAGTGAGTTGCAAACAGTGAACAAGCTCCTACTTCTGAATGCTTTCTGCAACACTATTGTAACAGGGTCACTCTGTGACAAGTCTACGTGCAGGTGAGGAAGAAAAAAATTGGGCAAAAGCTAATAGTTAGTGAGCCTGCCAACAAACCAATTAACGAAGGCTCCTGCCTCAAGCCACAGCATCAACAGGCGGGCATCAGTGGCTGTCTTGCAAAGGCCTTGTGCTCAGCCCCTTGTTCTGGCTCCTGATCTTTCATCTGTAGCCCCACTCTTAGGGTGTGTTACTTCTAACCAGCTCCTGCTGCGGACAACCTCGGCTGGCTTGACTTCAGGCCCGCAAACGCTTTCTCAGTGACTCCTGGTGCTGTGCTGATTTGCCCCTTTGTCTGCCTTGGGGTTATGCTCTTGACCTGCTCTCCTGGGCCACATGGTCTTCTTCCCTTAACCTCTCGCAGTACCTTTGCTTTGCCTTCTCGCTCCAGTTTCTCACCTTAGTTTTCTGTGAGTATAGTACCTAATTCTTGAGTTACCTGGAATCCAGCCCGTGCTTAGCCACTAGGTCTACCTACCTATGTGCTGCTGTAAAAAGCCCTGTCCTCTCAGAAAATGCCAAAACCAGTCTCGAACTCACTCCTCAGTGGCTCACTCTCACAATAGAAGAAGCTTTTACACAGGAAATTAATGCATGATGGGAGGCACACAGACCAACTTTGCATTTATTTTTCTTAAATAAAACAAAAAAAAATATTGCTCTGTTCTTTTTTTCATCAAAGTTGGTGCACAGCCTGACCACAGAAAGGAGCTGGAACCAGACGTTCCACTTTACTCAGCATAAAGGGTCCAGGCAGATGGAATATGTGCTTCTCTGCACAATATGTGTCTTTGTCAGCAGGAATTTCCATCATTTTAAAAGCAATTTAAAACGCATTTTCATATTAAATTTGTTGCCAAAACTTGTATTAGAGATGTTTGTTTTCCTTCGTGCAGACTCCAGACACATCTTTCTCTTTCTGAGATAACAAATACTGGGTGTGAACTGCTAATGTATAATGATGAGTTGCATTTTGCTAGTCATATCATTATAGCTAATCTAATAAACACTGAAGTGGCTTGATTTGATTACAGTGTGCTGCACAGAAAGCAATACTTTAAGGGAATAATATATTTTGAAGGAATTCTGTGTATTCAGTGTATCCTCTGAAGAGGCAGCCTACTGAAACAACAACTGTTAACATGACATACCTCTCAGTTTTAATTTATTTTTTTTATTTTTAACCTCTGTAAACTTATTGCAAAGTGCAGAGAAGCATGCTTACTTGGGTACAACTTTCACAGGTATACTGACTGAGTGGTAATAGGGACAGAAAATCTCCCTTGTAGACTACTGCTTCTTAATCTGATTTTGGGAATGAAGCTACTGTTTAAGGCTGTCAAATTATCCTCAAGAGCGAGGAAAAACCCTTCTATGAGTCACCAGCTATGCCATGATAATCATATATACCTTTCAGCTGGACAAGAGCTGAAGAAGGTAGTACATTAATTTTTAACATGTTCAGCTTGGAAACTTCACTAGTAAGCCAAAAAGAGAGTCACACATTCATTCCTGTTGTATGTATTACAGAATGAAGCCCTGGCATAAGATGGCCAACAGCTGTATTCTAGACCAACCCAAATAAAGTAATATTTTGGAATCTTTATGAGGAGAGAATAGTGTAGTTCAGATTTGGGGAGAAAGTTTTCACTAAATTGCTCTTCAGTAGTAAAAGCTAAAGTTTACATCATGGATAATCCCAACAATATAGGTAGATTTTACTTACTTTTTGATAAACTCTTAGATTTGGTCTAAAATCTAAGCATTTCAAGAAATTTTTGATTACAGATGGCAGGTGGTGATCAGATACTCAGCATATTTTTCCAAAGTGACAACGTAGCCCATAAGCCGCCTATGTTTTGAGATGGCAGCATCTATGGAAAAGTGATCCTCTTTTACAGAAATAAAAAGAATAAAATCTTATTCACTTCTGGGGAGAAACGTGAACAGTGAGAAAAACTGACAGAGGCATACACTCAGTTAGGGGGATTGATCTATTAGGAGTTCTCTAATACCCGGAGCTGGAGCTACTCATGAGAATAACTTCGCAAAATACGATCTCTGCTGTGGACAGGTGATATTCTGTTCTCTATTAAAACTTGAATGGAGATGAGATTCCACCCTCACTTGACAGGAAAAGATACTAGGATGAGAAAAAAAAAAAGACTATACCTTAAAACCCCCAGACATTCTCAGATACTCAGGGAATAAGTACACTATTACACATGAAAACAAAATATGTCAGAGAAAAAAATAATCAGCTATTTGCTTCGTCTTTGATTTCTGTGGAACTAAGTCTTTAAAATAAGCTTCCTCACTAGGCTAGGCTATCTACTGGTGGTGCCTACAGGTGATAAAACTATATCCTTCTCCCTTTTTCAGCCTAGTCTGCTATGGTTACAGAAAACAATGCCGAAGACACAATTTCTAAAAATATAATTTGATCACAAAGGCAGACGGTTTCATTTGTTCCATTCAGCCACTGCTATCTTGATACATTTTATTTGTTCCCTATTAAATGAATGGAACTAAACCAGACATACAAAAGGAGTTGCTTCCTGGATGACAGTTATCCCAGGCACTGATGAAGCTTCTTATTTTCCAAAAATACCTCATAGATGGGCAGATTCTGAGGCTCTTAGATTAATAATATGTATCTAATACAGGCTGATTTTTTTTGAATTCGTAACACTTCAGTAGTGTAAATTGATAAAGGGAAGGAAAAGAAAGTGGAAAGTCTGGAAATATTATACTTATTGAACTTAAAATAGTCAAAATGATGTAGGGATGTTTGGTATATTACTGATTTAATGCAGTTTCCTCTTATTTTCAAGTTCTCAAATTGAATATGTAAGTGGTGATACGCCTATAAAATCTGTGGATAAGCAAGTGAAATGTTCTGATACAGAGTACCTTTTAAAATTACTATAAGCCTTTTACTCACACAGTCACAAGCATAGGATCACGATTCGTACAGCAATGTAACATTAGGTTTAATTAGATTTTAGATGCTTTTGCACACAGGGTACTATTATATCCCAGTTGTGTGTACTGACTTTTTAAAGCTATAAAACAAAAATAAGCCTTAATTGCATTTGTTGCTGTTCTTTACTATAGCCATATGTAAAAGGGAAGGTGTTATTTCTTGTTATAATAGTCTCCATTTCTCACAGCAGTGTTGATGCTCCAAAGCCTCTACTGCAGGTAGAGTCGGCCAGTCACTGGGTGCTGGAGACCCTTCTGTCTAATCCATTTTTACCTCGAGCACAGCACAGTGTCAGCCATGCAACTGTTTAAAACTGGTTGCTTGAGCTGAATGCACTTCCTTTTCCTCCCTTATAATTCTGGAACATTTTTCTGAGAAAAACCTTTCGTTTGTCAGAGAAATCGTTTTACTTACACTGTACGACCAGATCTAATCCTGAAGTGGTTCGTTTGCTTGTTCTGCCTTTAAGAAGCGGTGGGGATAACAATGGGTTGTAAAAAGCCAATTTCCTGCTGTCGTCCCTCCGACTCTGGTCTCTAATGTTGTCGCTAGGCAAGGCAGTGGAGGTCTTTATGTTACAGAGCTGTACGAAGATTTCTAGTTGTATTTACTGAACGCATTTTCCTGTAAAATCTTTGCTGCATTTAGAAAAGAAGGAAAGGGTTCATATACCTACAACGAGCATATATTTTCTGCGGGCGGTTTTCTTGGCTGGGTATATTTCTGGTGGTAAGGAAAAAGTCAGTGAGGACTGATATGTAGTTGTGAGAGGGATGAAGAGTCCTTCTTGCCTTCAGTTCTGCACCGCTTTCTAATGTGACCTTTTCTTCTGTATTACAGAATCTTTATAATTAGAGACAATTTCTTAATGTTTAAGACAATTGGGAAAACAATATTCAGAAGAAGAAGCAAGTATGTCTTAAGGCTCTTCTCTGCTGGAAGGAGGAAAAGACAGAACTGGGATTTGGAAATGACAAACAAGATCTGCGCATACAGGGCTGAAAATGAAGAAACATAAAATATTGGTTCAGAATTTTAAAGAGCTGCCTGGCTGTTCTCAGACTGAACATGCATGCATGCTTTGAAAGCAGGGATTTCCTACTTGCGAAATATTTTCCTTTTTGTTCAATATCACTCCATCTAATAGATCTACAAGATATACCTCCATGCATTGCCATTTTGAGATAACACAAGGGGAAATAATCTTGCCAATATGTTCTCCATCCCTAAGCATTAGCGCCCCAGCTCAAAGCACGGCCGGTCTCATTGTGGTCAGCCTTGTGGCCAGCCTTCTTTCTCTTTCTTCTCCCGTTTCCTTTCTATTGTGGAAGAACACAATAGAAGCTTCAGAAAGAGGAAAGTACTTGTAGTATTTAGGGTGGACCAAGCACTAATTCAAGACCAAAGAGGACATTCATACAAATGGCAAGATATAAAAATTATGCTCTTAACTAAAAATATCTTTGCTTGCCCTAGATGTACCATGTAGCAATAGTCTATGCTAATTCTTTTTCCCATGTTAAATTATTCATTATAAATGATCATAGATATTCTAAAACATATTTGAAAAAGTAACGATGTAGCAAGCTGCTGTTTATGATACCATCTCATGATTTACCTTCCTCTCCTTTTTTTTTTTTACTCTAATCACAGGTTGCACCCAGACACGAAACAGTACAAAACATTTGCCCACAAGAAACAATGGAAGACATGGGCTGAAAGCCTCATTTTCTCAGCAGCTATGCTAACTGTTTTTCAAATGTCTTTTCTCAATCTGATCAAGGTGTTTAGGTTACGTGGAAATGCTACAATTACCTAGAGGTAGATGACTGCAACGGCTGGCAAAGATATTTTGCTAAACTACTTGCTATTTTCAAGGTATTTAATTTAAAATTATTTGGGCTATCTCTGTGCTGCAGTGCAGAAAACACCAGGGACAAAACCATATTAATCACCTCTAGAATTATTTTTCTGATTCTAAGGCATGCATGAGCATCGAGCACTTTGATAAAGGGGTCTTCCACAAACCCGTTCTGAGACAAGCTTTGGATTTTGGTACCAAGATGACTTGCTCAGACTTTTTTTCCTTATGTAAGTGTGTGTGTTAGCCTCTAATGAAGTGTGAAATCTCACTGACTGTATAAGAAAATCATGAGGAATCCATCATATGTAATAAAGACAGTGCTCCTGGCTGCAAGAATATATCAGTACAACAGCAATATAGGAAGAAGACGCAGATGTGATTTGGTACGGCGTCAGGGTAGCTGCAGGGGACTCAGATATTTAGGTCATGAGAAGAACAAGAATTTTGCTGTAGGTAAACAGGACCTTAATCTCTTCCCAGCTAATGACAAAGTTACTTTGATGCACAGGCCATGATTACGTGGGGAAATTGTACATTACAATCCTTCTTACCTACTCATGTATACTCCTACAAGTTTTGTTCACTCGTTTTGTAAACAGCTGAATAGTCCCATTGTAGTTGCCACTATGGGAAAGAACATGCGTGAGTTAATTAGAACAAGCTTTGTAAGCCTGGTTGTTGCTGCTGTGATCCAAACAGCAAAAATACTGGTTTTAGAATTAGTGAGTCAAAACTTCAATTCAACTTAATGAGATCCTCTTTTTTTAAATACTATTTTTTGTCTTTCTCTTTTTTTTTTCCTGTAAAGAAAGTGTATGTCTTTATGGTTCCCTGTGAGTCAGAATCCTAGGAAAAAATAAGATTGTGTTAAATAAATATCCATTTAGGAGGAACCGTAGGGAGCCCAGCAACATGTATCATCCAGCATCCCAACGGCCATCAGATCACTACTACCATTAGTTAGTGATTCTCAATCTCTAATACTTCAAAACATTTTCAAAGTGTTTTTTTATCCCTTTTCTTTAAAAATCACCCTAAACTTAATTTTGTTGCCTTTAAAAACCTTGGAAAATTAAAAAGCAATTTTAATAGGACCTTGAAACACCCAATAATATCCAACAGTGTCAATTTTTTAAGATTTTTGCATTCAAATAAAAGCTGAAACATTCAGGAACTGAAGTATTAACTGGTTAAAGATCACTTACTTAGTTGAAATGGAAAAGGACTCTATTTCAGGGTAACAGCTGCTTTTGCTCTGATGTCTACATATTTTTGATAGTCTGGGGGAAAGATTTTACTGGTTTTTGATGTGAGAATTTTGTAGGTAGGCAGCTGACAATGTAACAGAACAAAAGGAGCTCTTGGACTGGTGCAGTGTCAGAACTCATCCGCTAATCCACAATGAGCTCATTTCATACTACAGGCCAAAGCAATGCCAAAGCTATGGCATAATTTAAGAACAAATGTGGAAAAATGTGAAATAAATAGATAGAAAATGAATACTGAAATAATATAAAGTAAATGCTGAAAATTAACTGTCTTTTAATTAAAGACAGAGAATAAAGGATGCCTGAGACGTGACAAAATTACAACCAGAAGAGCACTAAAATGAAAACAGTTTCTTTAGCATCTGAGGTTTAATATATGGCATAGATTATTCTATAAATTGGTTTGTAAAATTCAAAGTTAAACTTGCAGATTAAATTTAAAAAGCATTGGTTTGGTGGATCGAGATATACTGAGAGGGGTTGAGAAACCTTTTTCTCAATGTGAGTGCATTATTGGGCAAATCTATATTGCCCCATGCTGTGATAGGAAAGCAGATAAGGTCTTTGCCATCTGTTCTGAATGTCCTGAGTTTAATTCTCCATGGGAGTTAGTACATGGTGCTGGTAGGAGGGGAGGAATTCATTTGGGAAACTGTTTATCTTTCCTTTGGGGAAAGAACATTTTTTACATAATATTATTTTAATCAGAAGAGATTTCAACACATTTCTCTGCTTTCCTGAGATTTCCCAGTGAATTGTAAACTAATGATTCTTGTTGTAAGAAGTAAATTACTATAGGGAGCAATGATATTTATTGAAAGTGCACTTCTATTTTATTTGGGCTTAAAAGAAATGTATAAATATCCTGTTTATATTATATTCATGTTCACAAATTTTACATATGTACTACTTCACAGAACTTAATGATGTCATGATGATTAAGCTCCATTCAGACAAAAATAATAATATTCTGATGCCTGAAAGGGAAAGAGCAAATTAGCGATATACAGCAACTGGGATATTCTTTAAAATCTGGTTTTTGGTTTTGGTTTTTTTTGCCTTGTTTTACTTTTTTCCCCAAGTAGCAAACAAATTTTGAACCTGTTGGTCAGAAAAAAGAGCTCTTTACTCCTGGTACTTTTCTTCCAAATGACAAACAAATGTAGGACACTATACTCATCAAGTCTTTTCTTTCTATCTTTCCCTACCAAAGACATTTTAAACAGATGATCATAGATGTCAGTCATTTAGGGCTACCACCTGCTGAGTTCTCCAAGTGGGTCATGTGAGGGTTCAGTTAAAGCTGTGCTAAAGACCCCGTTTTGTTATTGTATTTCTACCTTTATCATTGTGTGCACAGACACATCTTTATGAAATACATGTATGTGATAAAGGTTTTGCACACAGGTGCAAGGGCTTGGCACTGGCTGGATGTTTTAGAGGCTTTTTTATAACAACATTCTTCTTTTCCAGCCAAAGTTAACATAGCCAGAAAGCCTCATTAATATAAAATGAAGCTGAATTTGCAGCAACTGGTTCTCCCTACTCTCCAGTGTCTGAGTTTCATGACTTTTGCCTATGGGATTGATTATGGGGGGAAGCGATAATGGGATACGAGCTGGTAAGTGATTCTATCTTGCGTATTGATCTTGTCTGACAAGACACCTTCAGAAGAGAGGCAGGAAAGTAATGTGAATGAGTCCTTGGAGGAACGGGAGATGCAGTTGCAAAGCCCTCCAAGCTCAGAGTCACACAGCTGTTTCATTCAAGCTGGGAATATGGAGATCAAAGGAGCTCTGCATTGTTAAATGGGCTCTCTGGAGAGAGGGAAGGAGACAGAGAGGAGAGAGGGATGCAAGTAGGAATTATGCGTTTGCTGTTCTTGCTGACAGGGACAGATGTGAGACATGGACATAGATCCCAGGGGGTGCAACGTGAAGCAACTGGAGTGTTTCCCCAGCTTCTGGGGAATAGTAAACCACGGGGAATGATAGACAGTGAATAGGTGTTGGGCCATTTTAAAGTTCTCTTTTCTCGTAGATACTTCTAATTGGGCAATGCTTTGGTCCAGGGAGGCTACCAGGTGCCAGTGGCAAAAGTCCTACAGGGACCAGGAACTAACCTTAAGCCACTGGCGCTGGGATAGTTGTCACTGGAAGCAGCGGTCTGCAGGTACAGCTTCACTTTTGGGTGGATGGACAGCGCAATTGCACCACAAGAGAGGCAGCAACCCCAGTTATGAGGTAAGTTGTAGGGAAAGTGAAGTTACTTCCCATTTCCCAATGGCACTATAAAGCTTTTCTTTCAGGAGACAGTGAGAAAACATCCCAAAAGAAAGAGACACCTATAATGGGAGAACTAAAGTCTCACATTGTATGTATATAGGTATTAATCTGGTTTTCTTAAACTGCCTTTTCAGTTAAGAAAATCTGTCTATTTTCCAGGGTTCGTGTGTGCAGAGTGGCTGAAAATTTATTACTTTAACAAGATATTAAAAAGTTATTGGAATGACTTTTTAAGGTGTGTTTTCAATTAAGTAACTTTTAAATATTATTTCTGTTGGGTTTGATCTTAAATAAAGAATAATAGTTTGGTGACTGTAATAGTATTCAGTTTACCAATTTATGCGAAGTTTTTGTTTACATTAAAAAAACCAGTCCAGATCCTTACTGTTAAAAGGCATAAATTGAAATAAAGGACCAATGACTTTGTAGTCCAACAGCAAGATCTGTTCTTGTCATCAGGAATGACTTTGGATAGAAAGAGCTTCCAGAAGCCAAGAAAACTTAAATGTTTTGTTCCCATCTGGGTTTAAAGTCATGGTATTTGTGATTCTGACTTATTTAAGCGCTTATAAAAATTTTGCCCTTGTGTATTAAAAAAATGTGATCAAGGGGTGTATTAAAAAAATGTGATCACGGGCCAAATACACTCAAAGTTTAGATATGTCCCTAAGTCTCCTTGACTTCAAGGCAAATTGAGGGCCTAGAGGCTTTTGAAAATTCATTTAAACACCTAGTTCAGCTCAAAAGCTGAAGCCCAAGTTTGAAACTTGTGACAGAGTTGTACATAAAGAATTAATGCAAACATTTTGGGCCTGGACCTTTGGATACTTTCACATTTATAACATTAACTACTGGTCAATGCTGAATATAGTTTCTTTTGAGATGACACAGATATTAGTGTCACTGGGACCTTTCTTTTTCCTAAAAACATGCCTTTTACTTAATTTCGGGATAACAAATTGATTTGTTTAAGTTAGTGGGATAAGTAACATGATGGACTTACTTAAATATTCATTTTCAATAATTAGGTTTTCAGCCTGTATCATTTCTGTTACGCGCTCTGCCAGTATGGAACTTCACAAATTAAATAAACAGTAATAATTTAATTTTCAAGATATTTCAATATAGTATTACTGTAACATGAGATTGAAAAGCTGTGATCTAATTTGTATAACTCAAGAAAAAAAACAATGACTTAAACTACATTGCCAAGGACCTCTACTTACAGTGCTTTAAGTTGTACAGTTAAGGCAGGCAAAGGATAAGGTAGCAGAGGGAAGCTGTGGTGGTGCAGGTAGTGTACCTGTGTGTGCACGTGTTTGCAGTTACATTCATAGATGGATTTATTTACACTTTCATGGCTGATGAGTGTGGAAGCAGGACCTGCTGTAACTAAACAGTACTACAGCTGCCTGAAGATGAGAAGGGCAAACTTGACTGCACGGTTTGGATGTGGAAGGACTTGAAAATTTTCATATTAACATTTTCTTATAAATGACTTCAAATAAGAAAGCAGGTAGTGATGGCAAGAATCTTTGGTGATCAGTGTTGGGGCTGGGTTTTCTGAAATAGCCATTGTCAGGTATTATTTGTAAATCCAAACTCATAAATTCGATCCAATATGGCAAATATTTTCAGTTATGCTGAACATTTCTGAAGCATCCAAATTGTTTTGTCTGCACATGTAAGAAAGCAAGCTAGCTTGAGATTCTCAAGAAAGAGGTGGTCCTCCTGTAAGTCTGAATGCTAGCATGCTTACTTGGGGAGCGCGGAGAGGGTCCGCTTTCCCCTCTCAGCCTGGTGAGTAGAAAGTTTTCTCATCTTCCAGGCAAGTGCCTCAAGCATTTTGAAGGCATTTTGAAACTGAGATCTCCTGGGAAGAGACTCATCAGGCTGACGGAAGGAATGATTCTATAGCTGTGTTATAGTATGAATAATACCTTATAAAAATGAAATTTCTTATCTGTTTCAGTTTTGTGTCTCTGGACTGACGTCAGAACGTTTGTCCTTCTGTTCCCCAACTCATCTTGCATGACCTTTTGAATAATGGCAAAAGAATATTGGTACTGCTCCAGTTTTCTGACATTGACTCAAGTTATTAAAAAGTTTCAGTCAGAAAATAAAAACAATCAGTTGAAATCCTCTCAGAAACTCTTCTGGGAGTCCTGTGTGGAATTTAAAAATATTTGACTCTAGTTAGCATATGGTTTTTTGACATACTCTGTAGTTACAGGTCTGGTCTGAAGAAGTTCGTTCTCCTTCTTCCCAGACAGAAAACAGCAGTGCACGGAATAAGCCTTTTCATCCATCTGTACTATTAAATATTCTATTTTTGCTTTAGTCATTGCCAAACAAACATACTTTCTTGATCTTCTCAGTTTTCTTTATCAGTTTTGCCTAGGTTATTAATTTTAATTTATGTAGTCTATTTCTCTTTCTCCTGTTCTAAATGTAATACTTTCCTAAATCACAGTGGAGCTGCTTTGTGCAGAGGTATGGGAACTTCCTGATAACCTGATGGTTGGAATATCCTCCTGGGAGAGTGGGGCCCTTTTCCAAATCAGACGGACTGAGCACGTGAGCTGCAACTAACCTTCAGCTATCAGATATAGACACAGCAGTTTCCAGACGTACTGCTTAGCTGTCTCCCCAACTAACCTCTGCCCAAGTCCCAGCACGTAGAGCAGAAGGCCAAACAGAAGGGCTTTGGTTGGCAAATCACCGTGATATTTGGGCTGGAAACCTACCTAGAAGCTGAATCTTCCTTCCTGCTGATGGTCACTTGCAAGATGTCGCCTGACACCAATACCCGCCTGTTTCATTTTGCAGAGTTGGGCCTTTGCCCTCCCGAATTCTCTCCCCCTCAGTCTGCTCTCCCCCTCAATCCACATGCCCTTTCATGTGATGGCACGGGTATATTTACAGTTAACTTCCTTTGTGCTATCCTGTTTTATACAATGGGTCAGTGAGGAGTTTTGAATTTACTGGAAATAATGCACACACTTCAGCATGCCGTTGGCAGGAAAAGACGGTCAGCACATTTAGGTCTTTATCCACTCTCAAACCAAAGAGAAGAAACAATCTGTGATCCATGCTTTACTTGTGAGCTCTGGCTACTACCAATTACTGTGCAGATGAAATACGTCCTGGTGTCAGCCTCTCTATGCTGATCACTGTAAAGATCACTTTATTGTTCTCTGGTTTATGGCAACAAAAAAAAAAAGGCAGGAAGTACCCAAAATAATAGTGGTATAAGTTCATATCATACTGGACCAAAAAAAAAAAAAGTCTTTGCTGCACATACAGAACTAACAGTGATTTTGATGGTTTTCTAGGAAAAGGCATTCATAATATATGATGAAGCTAGAGATAGTGTTTCATTTAGTGGGATCAGGAAGTGCTTTGAAAGTGGAAATATTTAGCATGGAAGAGAGTAGATAGTAAATGAATGGATTTTTATTGTACAGCTGGCTTTATAAAATGGCTTTGTAGTTTATTGGTTTGCGCCATGTGGCACATTTCTGGCACTTTCTTTAGATGCTCCAGGGAGCTGTGTTCTCAAGTATCCTCACATATTAATGACAGTTTGTATTGTTTTAGGGGGGAGCCAATCGAGGAGATGACTACAACCAGGGCTTGTGACAGCCTGTGCTATGTAGAAGGAAAGAGTCCAGAAAAAGATATTTGTTGGATATGAAATTAAAGTCATCAAAAGAAACCTAATACAGTAAGGTTTTAAATATTCAGTTAGAGACCTAAGTGGACAAGAGCGCAAAACACACAGTCTCGCCCTTTCAGTCACAGAGCTGTATGATGGAAGTTGTCTGAATATATACTTCTGCCAG
The DNA here is from genome assembly GCF_028500815.1 of Rissa tridactyla. NCBI lineage: Eukaryota > Metazoa > Chordata > Aves > Charadriiformes > Laridae > Rissa > Rissa tridactyla. Next base: position 43,556,740 of record NC_071470.1, on the reverse strand, counting down.
GAAAAAAATGAACTAAAATCTACTATGTATTGTTGAGCTGTTGTATTTTCAGGTTTTACGTTAGGATTTGGTTGCAAGTTTGGAATTTTATTATTCTTTTTTTATTACTTGAGACAGTGAAGGGGGCGAGGTGTTTGCCATGAAAACTTCTGATTTCTAGTTGCTAGGATACTGCTTATTTTGTTCAAGTCTTTTATCAAGGCAAATGGAATATAATACTGCTTATTTTTGATTCTGTCTTGGATTTTGCATCAAAACACTTACAGTCATGAAAACTGGTGAAGATTTCTTCAAATCCTGCTTTTCTATTGACTTGCTGAAGCTCTCTGTGCAGTTCAAACTCAGTACCTGAACATAAAAAAATGGCAATGTTTTAGCCAAAAGTTGTTTGTTGCTATTTATATTTAGCAGACAGTATCTTTAAACATGAAAAATAATTTGATCTATTCTTTTTATACTTTCTAGGACCTTCTACAACTCAAATGGGCACTGTAGAAGTCCCGGACATGCATTTTGAAGTTCATGCAACCATTTTCTAAGTATTGAATGACTTCAGGGGGAGGATCTTACAATTTGTGCACATTTAACAGATATTTATAATATTACAAACATTTTATATTTAAAGAGACTTGTTTCATGAATTTAAATGCTTAAGATGACACGAAGCGATGAATTAAATGTTTTTATAATTGTCAAAATATACATAAGCAAGCATGACCATAATATAACATCTGTTATGTTTCAAGATAGGTCAAGTGAGTAGAATCACAGAATCACAGAATGGTTTGTGTTGGAAGGGACCTTCATCATTAAAATACCTCTGTGCTTCCAGCGTAACTAAATTTTTGAACCGTTTCAGTATTGCATTTCATTTGAGTTTTTCTGAGTGCTTTCTAATTAGGATTACAGTCCAATTACTTGAAAATTCTCCCAAGGGCAGCCTCTGCACCAGAAAGAGACCAGGAAAACACCTATTCTTTGGAGATTTTAGTCCTAACTTGCAACACCAGAAAAATCTTTTAGCAAAACCAGCAGTGATGAAGCTGATCATTCTTCTTGCTCTAGGCCAAATCTTTGCATTAAAAGAGATATTGCTCCCAATCTGCTACACCACATTAATGATCTCACCTCACGCGCTGAATGTTTTTGAAAAGTCCATATAAAGGGTTCCATTTAGCACTGGCTGAATGAATTACTAAATGCAAGTTTACAAATTTTAGTCATCTTCTCCCTTAGAAAGCCCAGGGTGCTTTGCTATGTATCTTGGGTTTTAGTCAAAATATATTAAAATGTTACTATTTTGGAAAAAGTCCACTGGAGTAATGAAGAGCTGTAAAAATGCTATGATAAGCATACTTATCCAACGGGCATAATTTATTTTATGTAAGCGGTCAAATCTTGCATCTTTAACAGCTTGTTTTAACAACTTAATTAAGGTTGGATTTTCGTATATTTGGATAGCTGTCCAAGTGTAGTCACATAAGTCATGACACCACTTTGTTCGCTCTGCGGTCTGAAAAGTATTTAGACCATGTTAGCAAGGGACCATGTTCTAAGCTTGTAAATCCTGCTTGGATGTACTTCATAAAGAGGTTGAGAGGGTCAGCTTCTGAATCTCTGAAGAACTTTGGGACAATAAAATCTTGTGTGATGCTAGGTCAGAGTGTGAGCGGAGCTAGTTCATGACCGCCCGCATCTGACTGCGCACCTGGGAGAGTACGGCACGTAACATTGGGGGTGCAGTCAGCAGAGTACCCCAGTGCTGTATTACCATTACCCCAAGATGATGTCAACTGTGTTGCTAGATGCAACTTCTTGTTATAATAGAGAAACATAGAAGATTTTTGGCATAATTTGTTTGATTCTCACAATATATCCGTACCGTTCTGAATGCTCAGTGCGTCTGAAGTCCAGTGTTGCATGGCATACATAAGCCCAGTGATATTCTTTCACACTGAGAGTTTTCTGACTGCTTTATAGACATTTTTGGTTCCTAAGTAGTGGAAAGGAGCCAAAACACAACTGAGAATATGACCTACTACCTTCTGTGTCAGAAGTGATCCAAGACATGATCACGCTTTCGGATGTGAAAGCTTGTATGGCACTCTAAGAAAAGGCGTCCTGGCAGAACTCATGGAACAGCACCCCAGGATACCCAAAGGTTCAAGTGATTATGGCACCTTTTTTCACCATCTGTGCCACATTGCTTTGCTGTGTTGCTGTGCTAGTCACCACCTGTGCTTCACCCTAGATAAACTGTGTAGAAGCTGATCAAAGTCTTCCTACTTTGCTTCACAAGAACGTGGTGAGCTTTAACTAGGTAACGTTTGCAAGGTATTCTGTGGCTCTGGATACAAAAATGATCCTTTAGAAATTCAAAACAGTAAAATACCTTTCTTCACTGAAACCTTCAGTTGTGAGTGCCTCAAGTTACAGTAGCAGCTTGTATTCATATGATTTGTATGGGGACGTTTAAACAAGGCATTATTTTCAGTATTGCTGGACATTATTCTTAATTTCATAAATTACTGTAACTGCATAAAATCTTCACGCTGACAGCCTCAGAGACACTTGTTGAACCCCTGTGATGTGCCTGTAAGATGCAACACAGAGCTCACTCTAAGGAAAAGAGGGGTCTTGAATGCTCTCTGGGTCCTCCTAGTTCAGAGGCTCTCAAAGGACTGAAAGCATCCTTAGACTTAGAAATGGTTCTTGGAAGTGGAGTTCCAAGCACATACGTTGGAAAAACCTGCAGGAGTGAGGAAAAAAAGTTTTTACATCCTTTATGCTCTGTTGATTCTTGTTCCCAACATTAATGAGTTCAACTAGAGTTGAGGAACTTGTTCAACATTGCAGTCCCCAGAAGTTTACATTTCAACAAACATAAAATATGAACAAAGGAGACAAACAAAAAGAACAGAGAAAGGAAGGATATGGCTTCAAACAAATGAAGCCAATATAAGTCAAAATACAACCAAAGAAAGAGAGGAAGAGTAAATCCTTTAAATAAGCAATATTAGCCACAAAGCCCCAAATGAATATGGGAAAAAAAGAACAAACGATAATTATTCATAGAAGCTCACACCCTCCTCTGGAGATTGCAAACTACTGAATATGCTGAGGCTTTGCAGCCCCTGCTTTTCTTAACTGTACCCCCAATACTAAGCATAACACTTGTCATGCCCTGAGTGCATTAGTAGGCATTAACGGCCCTGAATAGCCTCAGCTGGGACCCCCGCCCACACACCCTCTGCCCATGGGCCCTGGGGCTCCATTTAAGCTCAGAGTCTTCAGTGCTTTCCTGAGTTATGCTGGGTCTGTCTATTCATCTTTGCCGGACCTTGGACTTGCATTGCAGGTAGTCTGTTGCTAGCCCAATCTCTTGGGTGGCCCCTTCTCATTCATACTGTAGCCTTCTCTCTAGTCTCGTCTCCAGCTGCTTTCTACTGGAGTGCCTGGGTGGACCCTGTTTCCAGTGCCCTGTTCTGCCTGTGGTGTTTGTGTACTGTGGGACTGTACCCTAGGCAGTGTGGGCATGGTCTTTTCTGGGGTTGCCCTGAGCTCCTGGCTTGGTCCCCTCTTGCAGAGCAGCCCTGCCTGTGCTGCTTCCTGACAGCACTAAGCGTAAGAGGCCTGGCATGCTGAGACAGAAAGTATGAGGCACGATAGTCCCATATCTGTTTCTCTGGAGCTTCAAAAGAGTGCTTTCAGGGCCTAAAATTTCAGGGAGGAGGGGTGTTTTTTCAAAACGTTCTCTCTTACTGTGGGATGGCTGTCAGGACTTGCCGAAGATCCAACTCTTGGGAAGAGTCAAAGAATAGCGAACACCCATTGTGTGTTTCAGGCTTTCAGCTTGAAAACAAGTTGTACACGTACCAGACTTTTGCTGGGGGAGGGGGGAATGGCATCCATTTTATGAGAGATTTAGAAGCTTAATGCATTTAAATTAGAACTCTCACAAAAGGCTAAATTTCCTTTGGAATGAAATTGCCGTTCTGTGTATGACTTGACAGAGCACTCGGCAGAGAAATAGGAAGGCTGGGAGCAGGGTCTGTAGGATCTCTGTGTTTGTCAGGTAGGTTATTGGCCTGGGGAATATGGATAGACTCCTCAGCATCCTTCTGGAGTGAGCGAGTATGTGAGCTGGTGGGAATCAGAAGGCAGGATTTGAAAATAGTTTAATCTGGCAGAATTTCATTAAAATTGAAACATCTCTGGGAAACGTTTAAACATTAATGGATAGGCAAATTGAGAATAGAAAAATGTTAAATAAAAATAGCAGTGTTGTTGTTTTCCTCTCCAGTTGGCTCTACTGGTAATTCTCCTTGCATACCATATAATAGTAGTTGGTATGGTTCCATCTGGCTGTTTTTTTGGCTTGGGGTTTTTGGTTATTTTTAAAAGTCTTTGCTCAGAACTGTTGATGTTTATCTTCAGAAAACAATATTAAAGTAACTTGCAGCCTTAATCACTCAAGAGTTAAGAAATAGAATTAAGACTGTTGAGGCCATTATAGTTCAATTCCTGTGTACGTTATGAGATAGTCTTTAATTACATGATCTCATTCTTTGTTTTCCCATAGGACCCTGCCTCATTCAGTGTTCAGGATGAACAGTGCTTGGAATGAATCAGCACAACACAGTGAAAGAGTCTGTTGTTTGCAGGACTCATCTCAGTTGTTGAGGAAGTTGGGATATGCGTTTTGAATGAGTTGGGATGTCAAGAAAAGAAAGGATGGTCTTGTAGCTGAGAAAACTGTATGTTGCCCGGGAGAATGAGTTTCTGTCACCGTCTTTGCCGAATAGATCCTGTGAGGTACTATTCTGGGGGAGAAAAAGCAAAAAAACTTTTCTCAGGTATCCATTAAATGTGAACACATAATTTTCCTAGAAATCTGAGGGCATGGGTCCGCATTCTATACTACCAATATCAAACAAAATGTTGAATTCACTGAGCGCTGTTTGTTCTTGCACTTTGGGGAAAATGTATTGTGCGATCATAATTAAGAGCTGTTTAGCAAGTGAGTTGTATAAATGTGTCTTGTGCTTTCAGTACTTCACATTCTGCATTCTTATTATAGCTATTATTTGATGTACTAATAACAAAGTTATCTGTATACACATATCTACCATTTAGTTAACTGCTAAATAGAAAGAGTGACTAATGGTAAGTTAGTCTTTGATATATATGGATATGAAATACTAGTGCAAACTACCTAACATCTTAATTACAGGTTTCCTAAGTTATGATGACAGTTTGGGGTTATCTTTGATACTTAGATGTATATCCTACTATAGTAGCTGCAAATTGTCTGTGAAGGCCTTATTTTCTATTGCAATCTTCTGAAAATAAACCAAATTATTTCGATTGTAAGGGATTCTTTTAAAATCAGGGCCCAAATGAAACTGGTGTATCAGCTTTTACGTATTCAACTTGCACCTAATCTGTTCTACATGTAACTTACTGTGGTTGTCCTTTCCGTTTCCATTTTAACACCTATTTTTAGGCATGAGTTTAGCCAATGCTATAGTGTTGTGGCCAGAATTAATTTTTCCTTACTCTAGAACAAAGCAGAAGTAATCCAGTTGGCCTCTGTTTCTGCGTAACTAGGCCTTACTTCAGAAGGGCCTAATCAATGATGAGTAAGATCCTCACACCGTACTCGAGAGCTGGACTGCAAGTGCCAGTCTGCTCAGATGAATTATTGCTAAAATGTGAATATTTTTTCTCTAAATCATAGTATCATAAGACCAAAAACATTTTTTTTCTTACCTCCGACATCTTCAAACTCTGTCACTGTCAGTAATACAAACAAGGTCTCTATGCTATAGCTCACCAGGGGATTCTCAACTTTCCAAGATTTTACTGGTTCCTAGTCCTCATGCTTTGAAGTAACTGAACTGAAAATCACTGTGCTATTCTACAGTTGAGAAAACAACCTGAGATTCCCAAAATTTTACTCTTATTTTCTAAGCTGTTGATCACTTAGCAAATACTCCCATTTTCACCTATTGCGTGGTGAAAGGTAATGGCAATACATAAGTAATCTAAAAATATTTCTTTGCGTGTGAGCACTTACCCAATCTGTCATTGTTCTGCATTTTAGCAGTTTGTTTTAAGGATTTGAACGTTAAAATCTTTATTTTTTTTTTTTTTAGTGAGAGTTTGGATTTGGTATTTCTTACAGAAAACAGTAAAGGGCAAGGTAACAAAAATGGAGATCACTGACAGTTCTACTGGATTCCAATATATTTTTTAGATTCATAAAAGATTATCGTGCTTTTTAAGTAGTTACTCATCATAGAAGCTAGGTAAAATCATGAATTCACGTCAGATGTTTTAACTCGAGGTTTTATTCACAGCAATCAACTCTAGTCCAGGATAATAAAAACTGAGCTTTACGAGACTATTCCAGGGTTGAGGAGGGTCCGGATGTGGCTGTGACTGTGAGCATGGAAGTGTGTGTACTCAGCACAGATGGGAAGGGGAATAACGCTGCCGCTGCAGCACAAGTACCCTGAGACACAGAGGAGTCGATCCAGCTGAGTAAGTAAGGCTTCCAGCCAGGGGTGCTCTCACAAAAGCACAGCCGTGCTGCGTGCCACGCTGTAAGATGTAGCTTAAATCAGACTCCTCCAAAGCAAGGATATTAGGTCTAAAGAATGACTTTGAGAAGGCCAGTTAAGTCATGGCTTATTCTGTTGGGCTTATGCCTCACAATACAGGCAACTTTGAACCTTCCAATAATCTTCTGAACTACAGTCTGAAAAAAAAAAAAAAAACAAAAAAAACCCAGACAACCAAAGTATAATTTAGGGCTTGTCTACCTCATCTCCAGCTTCTCTTATTTAGTAACAGTAATAACTACAGGCCATTTCAAATGGTCAGAGCCGTCTGTTTCCTCAACCTTTCTTTGGATAGACTGTGAGAAGTGCTACTTTGATTTTTCCTATTTCCTGTATCATTGTATAGCAATCTGATGTAATACAGGTGGAGGACAGTATTTCTAAATCTGTCATGACAATAGAACTGTGTTCAAATAAATGAATGCAAAAATAATACTTAACCTTTTTGGCCCAGTGTTACCCAGAGATGTACAAAAGCAGAGACTGTGACAGATCAGGTGACATCAGCTTTTCCTTAACACTAATATTAGTAAGCCTGGGGATATAGAAAGTACTGTGCAATTCATTGCCTTCTTTTTGAACGATCAAATCTCTTTGTATGAGAAGGGCTATAAATAATCTCTTTGTTTATTCTGCAGCCCAAGGGCAAATCTATGATAGAGACAAGATTCTGCAGCCGCAGAGTTATAGAAAACTCAGCGTTGTCCTGTGCCATTAATAGGAGCCTCTAAGTACTTTTGAGATGACCTAAAAATAAGTCAGTGCAGCTCTTCTGTTTTATAGACAAATTTATTAGAGACAGGGTGGGAGGCGGTGAGAGAAGACAAAAATGTATATGTAAACAAATCTTCAGAAGCAATGCTTTCTAAAGAGTGTGTGTTATGCAAATACGAAGGTAAAACTTGAACTTCAGTACATGCCCAAATGTGAAATCCACATCTAAACTAAAAGGGAGTAACTTGAAAATGTTGGTTGGGAACCAACTGAGAAGGCTCTGTTAATCGAGGTGCGTGTCACTTGTAGTGAAGAAGGATAATTCTAGGCTAAGTAGATTCTGAGGCTACTACTGCAAAAACATCTCACGTCTGTTCCATTTCACTTACAAATAGACCAACTAAAACTGCCCGAAATCAATGGCAGTAAGTAGCACTTGACTTTATCAATAGATTATGGTGTAGCACCAACAACAAACCTTAGTTCAGACCTGTAATGTAAATGAAAGATTGAGCTACTGGGACCTCCCTGGCACGTGGAGTCCAGCCCACTCTTAAACCAAGCAGGTGGCTCACATGCTCTCTTTCAAACTCCCTTTGAAAATTAGATGGGGTTTTCTCCTGGGTGGCTGTGTCAGAATCTCTCTCCAGTTTCAAGGTCATTCTTGAGCAGTTTGTAACCATTTTTCCATTGTGGTGATGCCTTTCTTGTTGCATAGTTAATTTGTTTCCTGCTACTGTATAGGAAGCTAACGTATCCCTTCATGTGATTTTTGAAGTGTTCTCTTCATAGCCTCCTGGAAAAGGGGTTCTACATTCCTTTTATCAAAAGAATAGTCAGGATTATATGCACCACTTCTAATAATCTTCACGTATGCTTGAGCTTGTAATAATGTCATCAATGTTGCTCTTTTTTTTTTTTTTACTGGAAATTTCTTGCCTCATAGATGCCTGGATTGTATTTATCTTTCATGGGTTTAGGAGGTTGATAAACATTTTGTTTGACTATTTAATCCATATTTCTCTTCAATCACTCTTTATGCCTGAGATCCCAGACAGAATTCTTGTTGTTACCCTTTATTTATGACCTTGCACTCTGTACAATTGATTTTCATCCAATTACGATCACTTTGGCTCCTAAGGTCATTCACGTCTAGTATGATAGTACAGTTCCCTTCTGCATGGGTAATTCATCTCAATAATGTATTATCAACAGATCTCAGTGGCATACTTTTATTTTGTATGGTAAGCTTATGAATTAAAATATTATGTAATATTTGCCCTATAGCGGCTTTTTGAGGACTCCACCTAGAAAAGGGTAAGAACTACTTCTGGTCCAGTATTCCTCTACAGTCTGTGTAAAGACGGTAGATTCACATTTTTCTCGGTCTCACTGAATTGTTGCTCCTTGCAACATTATTTGAGAAATATTTGCAAATGTTACATGAACCTTGTGTATACGTCAATAAGGATATTTACATAGAAAATAACTAGAATGGAATAAAAAGGTTTTAAAACTGAACACAGGTGCATGGGAAAACAACGCAGGCTTTTTCTGTACACTTACTTTAGTTGCACCTACACAACGTAATATTAAATCTCTTAGTCTGACATGGGTAGTAAAAGACAAAGTTACAGCAGAAAAATAACCTTTCATCTGGAAAATGACAAGTCTGTGTTGCTTCTTTCTTTGAGAAGAAAAAAATACAGTTCTCTACAACAATATAAAGCAATGCTGACACCTACAGAGAATGTATGTAAATATCAACGTAGAATTTGCATTTTCTGTGGGAATTTCCAGAATTATATGGTAAAAGAACAAATGATTTAAAGCAAACTCTGTTACGCAAAATAAATCTTTCTCTTCCGCTTAGGTCAATCCTTGGTAAATCAGATAAAACTTTGAACATAAACCATATGCTTTAAAAATTATATCATTTACTTTCAGTAATGTACACGTCCAATTGCATATTTTTTTTTTTTTATAAATTGATTCATACAGCTATGGAGGACCCAATAGCCATGAACCAAGCCATCAACATGATGTACGTTGCTGCACAGAACCAGCTTTACTGCCTCTGCTGGGCTGTTTCCCCTTCCCTCCCTCGCTGTGACACAACAGGATTCTATTAGTATTACTGGGGTTTTGCAACGTCTGTGCGAAGCCAAACAGGCCTATAAAAACTTCTGTGTAATACATTGCCCAGATGTGGAGCAAAGCTAAAGAAAAATTAGCCTAACATATTGAGGACAGATTACGTAGAAGAGACATAGCTCTTTTATTGAGTATTTATTCACCAATGTACTACTATGGCTTACGCAAGCTGTGATGTTCACCACACTGGTGCAGAAAGGTGGACTCCTTTCCTTCAATGCATTCGATAGATAAGCATTTTAAATCCACAGAAGCAGCATAACTAACAATTGATTCTCTGCACTAGTCACTTTCTCAGAGGCAACTGACAGGCTTGCCAGGACCCTGCTTAAAATGGCGATTTAGCAAAGTGACCAAGAAATAGGAGACGCTAAGCCATTTAAAAGAAGCTTTGGAAGAATGGGAGATGGCTATTGTGGGCCACCTTGTTGCGGGTCCAACATTCATGTTATCCACACTCCCGCCATGCAAACATTTGGGAGAATTTCGAACACCTAGGAGGATTTCAACTCCCAAAGAAAATTGTTTGAGAAAATTCAAAGTAGTTTTCCAGATCTGCACTGCTGAAGATCGTTGAAATTTTTTGCTTTGGTTCTAAGTATGGCTTGGACCCCACTCAACTTGTGAACAAATGGAAACTAGGAAGACTGAATGACTAGAAAGCTTGCCTTTGAGTTCAGGGTTTTTTTTAACTATAAATCAGAAGGCAATACTACTTGTTAAAGGCAAGTCATAATTATTTTGACATAAAAGGCTGAATAAAAAGCCATCTTTCTAGGCCTTTACTGCTTCTTTGGAAGTTAATATAGTGAAGATATTAATATGTGTCTTTGAAAACCAGGTACATTTCATATCCTGAATCTTTTCATCTGATAGATTACAGGTCTTTGCCAGTCAGATTGTCAAGATCTTTTGAATGAAAAAGTGAACTCTTGGACTAGTTAATGTGTATTTTTTTTTTCTGTTGGACAATCACAATATTAACGTTCTGGCATGTTTGGTTTTAGTGTTAGATAGAATTGTTTGTGTGTTTTATTAATAAGTTGTAGGAATGAAAGCAGCAGACTCACCCCTTTCATACTCTAACTGCGGCCCTAAAAGTGTGTGTACGCTATGTCTAAGTGCATAAAACAGTTTGATAGATAATATTATGTGTATATACAAACACATTCTGATGCATGTATATGAATGCTAAGTTGATCTTAGTTGAAGGAACTAAACCAAGTTGAGAAATACCCTTTCCTCTTCAATAATTGCATGTTTACATTTTCAGCTTTTAATTCATGTATGTGTTTAGAACAGAATAATTGTTTTAAACTCCATTGTTCTAGTGGATCTGAGCGTGATGACAACAGCAGAAAGCTTAGCTTGCAACTTTGAATGCTGTGAGATTAACTTCTCACCAGTGTTTTCCTAACACCAGCAGGCAAACAAATATTGTTTCAGTATCGATCGTCGTTATTTGCAAAGGGCTAGGCCTTCCACGCACACAGTTAAGTAGAAAAGCTCACTGAAGCATAGCTTCAGTTTTTCAGGCAAAATTTCAGGCAATTTTATTTATTTCTTTGTATGCATGTAGATGTATGTAGAAGATGGATGCTGTCTCTCACCTCTCCCTCCCTTGCCATGAGAGTTTACACAAGCAGCAGCTTTTGGTGAAGCCGCAATACAATCGGCGCATTGTTCCAAAGCAACAAAAGGCAACGCATTATTATGTTTTGGGTTTTTTTTTTCTTTTTTCTTTTCTAGTAGCGTTTCAGTCACTTAATGGGGGAAACGGAAATCCCGAGAGGTACGTTTTGCCCGTGAGCTGGAAACAGCCCGGCCCTTGCGGGAGCTGCCGGCGCCGGCAGCCCCGGGGGCCCGCACCCCGCGGGGACCGGGGCCGGGGCCGGGGCCGGGGGAGGCGGCGGCGGCGTCCCGGCCGCCCCGGGCTCTCACTAGGGGTCGCAGGATGCCAAAAAATCACAACCTGCTCGCCAGGGCAAGGATGCCAGACCTCCTCCCTGCCAGGTACCTTCGGTGCCACCGCTTGCGGGCTCGTCCTTGGAGGGGCAGAAAAACGCAAATGCGGGGGTGGTGGGGACATGTGCCGCCCTCCCTCCTGGCGGCTCTGGTTGCTTGCTAAAAACCAGGTTTGTTCAGGGCGGGAGACTTGAATCTGGGAAGAAGATGGCACCTAATTATTACTAAATACACGTATGTCAGGTAGTCCGTAAGAAAGGTCTAACATGGGTACAGGTGAGATTATTTCTGTTGCAGAGCTTAATCTGGATATTAACGGGAGGCTTGGCCAGGCAGTACTTTCTACATTATGCTCATTAAATGCTCACTGTTGAAAATGAGTAGTGAATTTTGTTTGTAAGTACCAGTCTCTTCTTCCACAGTGAAGTCCTTGAGCTGCTACTGATGTTTCAGCACTTGCCTAGCCAACTACCTAATTAACTTAATTATGTCTAGACTATCTGAAGGACTGCATTAAAAATGTAGGCTACATCAACAATATTCCTTGTGAAAGTTCTGATACTAAAATATAATCATGTCTTGGGTTTCAGAAGACAGCTTTCTCATCTAGTTTACCACTGCTTTTTAAACCAAACCTCAGGCATGTTCCTATGTCTTTATTTCCCAAACAAATATTCTGTTACTGTGGTGACAGTGAGGATGGAAGTTAGAGAAAGAAATGTAACAAGCGATAACAACAAAAGATCCAAATTTACCAATGGAGACAATGGGCAAACTGACCTGTTCATTAAAGTAAATGGAATTTGGGCAGGAGTAGGGAACTCATTACAAATATATCAAGCAGCCTTATTCTGAGTAAACTGAAACATGCAAATATCAACAATTGTATTCAATAAATAGTTTGACATTTGACACCAATTGAAAAAAAATTCTTAATTTTTTGTAGTACAAGGATTTTGATAATATGTCTTGTTGCCTTTATCTGCAGCGTCTGCCCTGCAAACTTCTATTCATGTCACTTGCTGAAAAAGAGGATCCACACAGATACAAATTGGCTTATGGTAGACTAACTTAGGGTTTATTTAACTGTTGGGAATTAAGTGCAGTTTTTATATGGTAAGTGCAATTTTTTTAACCAATAAAATGCCCATGCATAGGCATACTTAAAAAAATATATATCTTACCTGTTGTGGCAGTTCTACATAAAAATAAACACGAGTATGAACATACACCTTGACTCTTATGCGCCATGCTTGAAGATTCTGAGTTGTTCATATGTGCAATGGTTTAAGCCTGTACTCATAAAGTAAAGGCTTCAGTGCCTAAGTTGAAGAGGCACATGGGAAACCCAAACCTTGATGCCTTCAGTGTGTACAGTAAATCTGACTCTCCAGATCTGCAGCACATAGCAGAAAGTAACTCTCTATTGCTTTTGCAGTGAGGCTGGATTCTGTATTACATGCAATGCAGAACCGTACATGTGTAAGTGGTGCCTGGGACGTCTTTCATTCTTTTCTTGGAAGGATGAAAATTTTATGTAAATGGTGGTTCCATATTCTCATTTAATTTTGGAAGCATTTTGATCTCAGACTTCAGTTTGGGTCCTTTAGATTGGGAGTGTGTATGTGTATACGTGTATATATGCACACAATTGTCAACAGATGACACCTCTAGTACTGCAGAAAAATGAACTGCAAGGGCTTAGTGCTCTAACCATCCTGAAGGAAAACTCTACTGAAATGGCTGGAAGTTGAGCTCAGATTGTAATGCATATGTATATTCTGTATATATGTGCAATTACTGTAAAATATGTATTATTTACAGCAAGTATTGATTGGTGTTTGCATAAAATTACCACCTTGGTAAGCGAAAGAGCATCCATCTTTAAAATACAATATACTCCCTGGATCCTCCAGACAGAGGTTATTAATTATTGCTGTATGGTGCATCAGTGTCTTCTTTTAAAAGAACCTTATGCTGCACAGTCTAGGAAAATGTTCTGTTGTAGTAAAGAATTGATAATAAGGACAGTACAAATAATTTTGGAAAGACTTGGATAACGTGAATGCAATTAAATTAATTTTGCCATAGACATTTATGATCTTATGCCACTGAAGACTAGAAAAAAGTACCAGCTAAGCCGCCTTAGGCATACGAGGGGTTTTTTTGTATAGCTGCACCATAAAATTCAGTAGGTATGACACTACCTGTATTAATGAAATACACGTTAGACAATGCTGAAAGGGGTAAAAGTTCTCTGCTTTGTAGACAACTTTTGTAAATATTACCACAAATAAAACAAGGCTAATAACTACAGGACAATTTTGCCATCATTGGCAGTGCTTGTATCATCGATTTCTTGCTGCTTTGTGTAAGACGATTGCCATTCTTCCTCCTGGGAGTTGGCCTTATTTATTTTCAGTGATCAGCAGTTAGAAGAATACCTTGTGTCTATGTAGAAAACCCAATTAAGGCAGGGTTCCTCCATATGCTTTAATTCCTTACCTCCAGTCTCAGTGTTACGTGTTTTCTGCAGCAAGTGCCAGAAAGGTTATCGTAAGTGATAAATTACAATGTAAACTAAACCCCAGTTTTTTCATCTGAGCGGTGTATGGCTCAAAACAGTCAACCCTGTTCTGCGGGGTGCTGAGCTGCTTCATCTTCTAGGAATGAAGGGAAGATCAAAATGCTCAGCAGTCACTCAAGATCAGGCTCATTAGAGGCTTTCTTCTGTCAAAAAATCAGCCACTGACTCCCAGCTATGTGACAGTACACCGAATACTGGAGGGTAAGATTAACCCTGCACGCCTAGTCAGTCTAATAACAAATGTCACTTCTCAGTCGAACAGCAACATTTGTTCATAGATGAAGGGAGAACGGGTCTAGGAGTAGGAATATCATTGTTATAGTTTATTAAACTTACATTATCATGTAATTGCCAAAGAAACTCTATTCACCAGCTACCAATGTCTAGAATGATGACTGGTAAGTGATCCTGTTTAGCTCCCATGCAAGTCAAACGCAAGTTTGCTGTCAACTTTGACAAGGAGCAGCCTCTTAAAAAGTTGAGAATTGAATCCTGAATGCTTTACCAACTTGTAAAAATAAACTACAAAATTCAAAACAAACAGCGTTTAGCTGTTTGTTTTTTTTTTTTTTTGCATGCTAGACAATAAAGTAAACGAAACAAAATTAAGTTGGCAAACATTTAGATGTCAGTTTTTCATCTGGCAGTCTCTATCTATCTTCTGAAGAACTGCAAGCTAAGCTCTGCTAAGCTCAAAGCTCGTAGACTTTGTTTTTTAATTAAGAGGAGGGCAGGATGCCTCCTAATACTTGGAATGCAGCTGGTTTCAGACAAGTGAATATTTAATATGACCTCCTATACTAACCTCCTATACCTTCTAGCTTTGAACATTGCTTTAACAATTAAGCTTTTCTGGCCCTGTGTTTAAATAGCTGTCCACAGCTACTGCAAATTGATTTATTACTTGATGAGGATCAGGGATGCTGAGCAAACACAGAACAGTTTCTAATTTAAGTAGTGCACCGCTGGTTTTGTTGTTGTTGCTTGATTACTTGTTTTAAGATCAGTATGCGTTCTCAAGGTAGCTTTATGCTCTTCTGCAGTTTTTAGAGCATTAAAAATGGAGAGGGCATAACACACATGATGCTACACACAGAGTTGGGTTGGGTACCTAATATTAAAATTCACTGGTACTGTCTGCTGACAGATATTGTTTAAGTTGCTTATATAAATACGCTTAATTGTAAAGATTCGGTATGACATTTTTCCATGCTGTGTATCTGCTGCAAGCCGATTTTTAGTTTTAAAAGAAATGTTGAAGAACAAAAAATTAAAACTAATTGAGAATAAGCGATTATTTCACATGCTTAGTGCACCTCAGTTGTACCTATGGGATAAGGAGGGGAAGGCTGTCCAACTTGAATATACGAGGAAGAAGAACTGATCTTGCAGCATGGTAAAGTCGGCACAAAGCTCCTGGGAAGTCGGGAGAAATCAGCAATGGGAATGGTGGACGTATTTTGGGACAATGAAATTGTTTGCATAAGGAAACTGGGCCTGAGAAGCAACAGAGTGAAAGAGGTAGATGGAGGGCTGCAGACAAGCAAAACTGCCTGAACAGCAACATGTAAGGGCTGGAGCTAGGATAACTCTGTAACTGGGAAATAAGGTCAAGAAGCAAGATCAACTTTGCGGTGCATACCTGGAGCAAAGGACAGATAAGGAAGGTGAATGTCAACATAACTAGAAGTTAAATCAGGTGAGAAGGCATAAGGAAAGGATCAACTAGATAATAGGAGTGAAAACAAAACAAAAACCAACCCCGCACAGCTGAAGATGAATCTGAGAGTGAAGAGTCCCAGAATAAGATTAAAGAAAAGTGCAACTAGGACAGCTGGAACTGGGGTGAGAATCAAACGCTAGCATTAACCAGATAAGAAAAACAAAATTGGGATGAAGAGCCAAGACTGAAGAGAGAATGAAAACAGGTTAGAAATAACAAGCCAAGATAACGGCAAAACATGGTAATGGGAAGCAAGCACATGGGAGTGTGCTATTAAAAAACACCCTCTCCCAGAGCTTGGAAGGGATCCCAAGATTCGCTGTCCCTCTTCTGCCAGTAATAACTGTGAAATCCAGTGGTGAAGAGAGATACATCTTTTCAAATTCTGGGACAAACACAGGACTACCTACTCGTGCTAACAGGTACTGCGTGGAGGAGCAGAAGATTCAAAGAGGTGGATGAATTATGTGGGTGTCATTAATGATCGGGCTGTTGCTGGCAGGAGTCTGGTCATGTTTATTCTAGAAACAGAAGGAGGTACCGAAAAAAAAAAGAATCATGAGAAGAGAAATGGTGTCTAAAGTCTTAAGAAAGCTTAACAGCTTGAAATTTGAGTCTTAGCTCTTGCCTCTGCCACAGAGTTCCAGCTAAAGCTGTTCAAAGCTTTAAAATTACACTTCTTGCTAATTATTCGCTTCTCATTTCCAGAGGCCCGAGAATTCCAGGGTTTGATTAGATGTAGTTCTCGATACTCCGTGAGTAAAACTACTGCTACTGAAACCAGTGGGAACCAGGCCTTGAAGAAGTAAGGTTTTCTATTGTGCCAAATCCTGACAGGTCTACAACATATCAAACCAGGCAATCTGCAGCTGTTTCCTGTGTGTAATATTCATATCCCATCACAATATCTCCTCATCTGAGGGGTGCATTATGAAACTAAACTAATTAATATTTTTGAAGCACATGAATACTGTAGCAACAAGCTCCATAAAAAGCCCATGAGGAAATTAATAACTCGGTATGCAGAGTAGGATCTGAATAAGTGCGTAATGAATAAAGCATGGGGCATGCTTTCAAAAATAAAACAGAAAACATAACGTTGAAGGGCTTCTTGTTAATTACCAGAGAGATCTGTAGAAAAAAAAATTGTATGTGAACATGCAATGAACAACTTTCATAATACATGGGTAGAAGTGGGTGAGAATGGAGAAATAAGGCTTCACAGGTGAGATCATTGCTGTTAAGATCACAAGTGCTTGTTTTTTAACTTCAAAAGTTTAATTTTAGTTTATATAGTTTACTGAGTCTATATTTATGATTGCGTATACGCCTGTTTGTTACTGTAGACAGTCTATTTGCTACAATGCAGTTTCAGCTTCAGTATTTCCCTAGAGAACAACAATTTGTGGAATTGGGAAGTACTTAAACGTAGTTTCAGCTGTTTCAGAAGCGCTCTAGGTACCTCAGAGACAAGGAATGGGTTTATCATGAGATAAAAGCGGAAAGGTAACCAGCTCCCACCGAACTTCCCTGTGTGAGCCTCCTGAAAAATCCCACGAGTCCCAGTCCCAAGGAGATGACCCGCCATGGTCTTCAGCCTTCAAAGCCTTAGGCATGTGCTGAGCTCAATGTTTGTGAATAAGCCCATTGTGTCCACCCACCTAAAACCCCACACGAGATGGAGGCCTAAGCAGGAGACAGATAGCCAAAGAATGAGGAGGAGGTGTGAGCAACGATGTTTCAGATGTGTTTTTTCAGTTCTGTGATTGTGTCTGTCTTTCTTACATACTTGTCCTTTTTTAAGTTCTTTTTTTGTTGTTGTTGTGTAGGAAGAGCAGAAAAGCCTCCAGCTTCCTAGATTAAAAAAATTGTAAAAATACCACCACCGCTTTTAACATAACTGCATTTACCATTATCTGTGTCCCTGTAATATACCCCCAAACCACGGAATTTAAAGGAAAAGGGAAAATGCTTGGAGTTTTGTTGTTGCTGGTGTTGTGTTCCTTTGGTTGGTTTCCTTCCAGCTTAAGCATTCTGTCTTCCTGGCTATGTGTTCGTTTCTTTGGAAACGGCTGTAGGATGGATTTTTGATTGACTGTGTTGTCAGATGGATTATCAGAGTTGTGAGCTTTTTGGAATGGTAGACATGAATGTGTGATAAGAAAAAAATATTTTGTACTTAAAACGTTTCAAAATTTTGCATCATGAGAGAAGCTAGATTGAATATTTAACAGGTTACTTAGGGAAAAAGTTTATTTATTTTTTTTTAAATGTCAACTGGTTTGGTTACTCGGAAAAAAACTTCTCGAGAGGTTTTTAACTAATGTGACTGATGGGAATATTAATACCTAAGCAATGTAGAGTAGTTTCTGCTGAGCTGCAACCCTTATTTTAAGCAGTAATTCTAGTGTGTAGCTGCTGTGGATTACAAACAGAAACCAGCTTTTACCCTGACCTATACACACATTTATTTGTTACAGCGCTTATGTGCCCAGATTTCTGCGTGACTCCCATCTAGCGTTTCTGAGTTTGCTTCCTGTCTTAGTCAGGGCTCTGCAAGGCCAGCTGTCCCCCAGGCTGCGAGCGGCTGGTGCTGCTCTGCTGGTGCTGGTGATGCTAAGGTCGGGGGCAGATTGCCGGCTGAGGGTGACGTCAGTGCCTACCTTGCTGGGAGAGTTAATCTCCCGCTGGAGAGAGACTCTAATGTAATCTCCTCACTGGGGAGACTGGCGTGTTAAGGATCGCACGTTGTGCATTCCTCTTCTGGGGCTGTAAAGCAATCGGCAAAGTCAGTGTTTCTAAAGCTCTACTGCCAAACATATGCACTTGTTAGACAGAGGTTGCTTCTTTTGGGGGTTGAAATGCATAGGCACGGGAAAGAAAATTAACTTTTTAAAGGTGTGCACGTATGAAACTAGACCGAGCAGAATAACAAAACCAGGTTAGGGAGGTCCGATACGTGAAAAGAGCACATAGTTTATCTCACAGTGTCATTAATTATCTCATTTGTGGACATATATAACAGAAACTAGATTTCTGATTGGATCAAGCAGGTTCCTTTAGCAAAACACAGCCCATGAAACCATGACACTGTGCAAGAAAAGTAGCCACCAGCCCCCAACACTGCTTGGATGGGTTGACAGGTAAGGGCCTCTGATAACTTCCTTGGAGTCAGTTCCAAATGTCTGGGGTGGCTGGTCACAGAAATTACCTTGAGGAAGAGGGGAAAGGAAAAGGCCACAAGTTTCCCAGGCTTTTCTGTGATCTGGTGCGTGGTGCATTTTGTGGGCCTTGTGACACACAGCAAACTGAACTGCTGGGACAAAGAACAGCTACCCCTTACTGAAGGCTGCAGCCTTTCAGTGGCAGCTACTCATTCCTTGGCTTACAACTTTGGCGCACCAAGATTGAGTTGGGAGTAATGCGGACACAACCTGAATGCCAAAAATGTAAGGAAGCCCGATGCATGCATGGATGCTTCAAAGTCACTGATGTTACTCGCTGCTAGACTCCTTAATATGCTCTGTTATTAAGCTGTTATTAGCTCTGTCTTAACTGACCTTTCCAGTTTTAACGGTCTGAACCGCTGAGAGCAGCTATCTATAGCAACACTAACCCTTCATTCGCAGGAGGGAAAGGGCGGACAGGGCGACTTCGGGCAGGCAGTATAGGTTTTGTCTCGCCTTCCCCCCCATTTTGGGGAGCAGCTCGGCCTCGATAGCGGCGATAGCGAGCTGTGCCGAATTCCGCTCCCCCCCGCCCCCCCCCCGCCCCCCCCCGCCGATAGCAAGCTGTGCCTACCCGGAGTTTGCGTAACTGCCTTTCACCGCGCCCCCCCCACGCCCTCCCCGTTCCCCGGCGGCACCTGGGGCGGCGCGGCCGGCCCGCGCCCGCGGAGGGAAGGGGAGCGCAGGGCGTCTGCCGGGGAGGGGCTGCGCTCCGGGGCAGCGGTGAGAGGCGCGCCGCGGGCTCTGCCTGCGCTCCTGGCACAGCCGGGGGAAGGGACTATCTCCGGATTTCCACCCCTGCGACTGGGGGAAGGCGACCGGGAAGTGCTGCGGGGAGAGCGAGCCTGTGCGGGCTCGGACGCGAGAGAAAGACGCAGCCACTTCTTGGCGGCAGCCCTTTCAAAAGTCCGTGTTAAATGTGACACCCCGGCGAAATGGGAGCAGGAGAAACTCCCCGCTACCCACCCCTCGCTCCCCCCACCGCCCTTTTCCATGGAAACTCTTAAAAGGAGGAGGAGTAGAGTTTGCTACGGAAAAGTCTCACCTTGGTCTGAAACAGTTTCAGGCGTTTCTGCAGGATCGGAGCTGCCCGTCTCGGGGGAGGGGAGGAGGCAGGCGGGGAGGGAGGGAGATCTTTAGCTACCTATATATACATAGGGGTTTTTTTTATTTATTTATTTTCCGCTTGATCTTATTTTATTCCATCAGCACGGATCTCCACCCCTCCTCCCTCCCCCCCCCACCCCCCCCGCTCCAGGTTGATCGCCTGAAATGAGGCTTTGCGCGCTGATCCCTTCTCGGGCTTTAAAACAAAACCCGGCCCCGCGCAGGCGGCAGCGGCTCCGGGCGCCGCGGCGCTGAATTCCGCGGCGGAGCCAGGACACCGCGGAGCGGAGCGGGGCGGCGGCTTCCGCGGAAACTTCGCTTGGAAAATAAACCTCCACCGCTTTGCTGGAGATCCACGTGAGAACAGGAGAGCCCGACTGCAAGATCTCGGCGCTGCTGTTGCCTGCTGCAATTTTACTTTTTGTTTGCCTTGATTATTTTTTTTTCCTGTTTGTTTGTTTGTTCTTACTTTCATTTTGGAACCGGTTCCCAGCTGCTCGGCTGAACTTCTGGAGACCAATGGACCTTTTATATTGCCTTCCTCTGTTTTAAACAAACTATGGACGCTTAAACTTTTCTCTTTCCCCCTCCCCCTCGCTCCTTAACCCCCACCCGTCAGCTCATGGGGCTAACACTGCAAAGCAGCCGCAGCAGAGGGAGAAATACACAGCCACTGATTTATTTTCCCGTCTCTTAAATTGCAGTTAATTCCTCTCGTCGTCCTCGTCATCACCCATTTTCTCGAGCTTTTTTGGCTGCCGGGTGTCGATCTGTGCGTTGTTTTATCTGATCTCGATTCTTTTGTTGTTGTTTAAATGCCATGCACTGCTTATCTAGAGAGAAAGCTATATGGAGATAGAGGCATATAGCGAATGCGCGTGTGTTTCCATAAGACTATCAAGGGAACAGATCAGAAGCAGCCCGGATCCTGACCCTGACTGTATGAATAAGTAAGCAGGATGCTGACGACTGTGTGTTAGTTGCCTGTAAGGTTTTCGTAAGTTAAAGGGGGACGGAGGAGGGGGGGTGGGGGGGGACAGACCAGAGACAGGGCTTAGAGTAAGTGTTAGTGCGGAGAGGGGGAAGCTCTGACACTTTTCTCTGCTCCCTCCAGCGTAGCTGCTGCTTCCCATCACCAGGGCTCCGCGGTTTGCTCTAGTGCACCCCACCCCCCCGCTCCCTTTTCTTTCCTTCCTTCTGTCTTTCTTTCTCTTTCCCCCTCTGTCCGTGGTAGTTTGCTGATGTGCAGCCCGGATCCATCTTCTGGCAGCAGCAGCAGCAGCGGGACCGGGCGCGGAGCGGGACGCGGGCGGCAGCAGCCGCCGCCGCCGCCTCCTCCTCCTCCTCCTCCGCGGGAAGTTTGTCTGGGGTTTGACAGAGGCGAGGGGACGCCCTGACAGACAGGATCTCCCGGCCTGAGTCCACCCCCTGCGCCCACCCACACACCCAAGGAGTTCTCCCCGGCGAGGTGGCGGGCTGGGGGCAGGAGGGGCAGCGGCGCTCATGCTCCTCGCTGTGTGTTGCACCCGTCTGAGTGGGGCTACCTAGGGAGCACCGTCTCTCGGAGGAGCCTCCAGGTGGAGAAGGGGAAAAAAAACTAACAACCCCAACGCAAATTCCCCAAACCCTGTGGTTCCTCCATCCCTTACCCTCCTTTCCCAATCCGGCGTGGACAGCTGAGCCGGCTGCCTAATTCATCTGCACCCTGCCCACCACCTCTCTGCCCGAGGGAGGATGAAAATGCTCTGCTGGAGGATGGCACTGTGGCTGGCCGGGTGGACTGTCTGTGGGAAGCCTTCCTCCTGCGCTGGCCTCGATTATGACTACACTTACGACTTCACCGAAGAGGATAAAGCTGAGGCGATAGATTATAAGGACCCTTGCAAAGCCGGTAAGTGACTTCCACGTCTAATACAGCTCCCCACCCCCTCCCCAGATGGTGACTTTGTCTCGGCTTTATCTGCGGCGGTGCGTGTGAGGGGGGAGTCCCGGGCTCACCTGCTCCCTCCCGGGGCAGCGGCGACAAAGCGGAGCCGGAGCTTCCCCTCACCTGAGGAAGGTTCCCGGGACCTGCTTTTCTGGGACTTCCCACTTCCCCAGCGCCTTGGGCTGAGGTGGGAGCCGGGGCGCGGCGGCGGGCAGGGCTGGACCGGCCGCCTCCGCTCCGCGTCCCCCGGCGGTGCCGTGCCGGAGGGCTCCGCGGCCGGCGTGACGCCGCCGGGGACGTGGAAGTTGCAGAGGGCGTTTCGGCGGGGCTCAAAGGTTCCGAGGCGGGACCGTGCCCGCAGCACCAGCCGGCAGCGCGGAGGAGCCGGGCCGGGCCTCGCAGGCGGCGCCGGGGGGTGGCGGCGGCGGCGGCTCCTCCCGGGGCCCTGTCCGCCCCCGCGGCGGGAGCGGGGGCCGCCTCCCGCCGGCTCCCTCACGCCTTCCTCCATCGCAACCTGTCGCCCCCGCTCCTCGGGGCGGGCCCTCGGCGCCGGGTGCCGGATGAATATGCCTATGATAAAGTGCACAGCCCGAGCGGGAGAGGAGGCTGGAGAGGGGCGCAGGGGAGGGCAAGGCGCGGGGGGTCACCAGCTGCGGGGCTTTCAGCCGTGCGGGTCCACGCGTGTGTATCTTAGAAGCCCACTAGCACCTGGGGCGGTTTGGTTTTCTGCAGGGTGTGCTGTGGGGCCGCTGCCGTGCCCCCTGCTCGCTCCGTGCCTGACCGACCCCTTTCTTAACTCTGTAGGAGGAGTTGAGTTACAGCCTCTTCCCACCTTGCAGAGCAACGGAGTACTCCTAGAACGTTTATCTTGCCGATTTAGGACTTCAGCTCCCGTAATACTAACTGTCCGTGCATTAAAGTTATCAGCAACCTTCTTGCTGACCTCAGGACCCGGCTTCACTAGTATTTCAGTGGACAAGTGTATCTCGATGATGCCTTTTTTTCCCCTCAAATGTGTTACGAACAACAGTGGTGGTCCATTCTCAACAGCTCTATTGTTAAATAAGTGCTCAAATTTTCCAGCAGCCTCCTTTGCATTAATTAGTTATTTTATATTCTGAAAACTAGTTCAGCCAAAGGTTGTGTTCACTATGTCTGTGTGGTTTTGTTTAATTTATTGAGGAGAATGTGGTGAACATACATGCCAAATATGCAGACGCTGTATTTTTCTAATCACAAAAATATTTTGTTCCTAAGTGTGAATTGTTAGGTCTTACTTACTTATGGCTGAGGAACACTCAAGTTCAAAAAGAGCAGAAGCAACTGCAAACAAAATGTTATTTTTTCCCAATTAGCGCTCACAAATATGCACAAGTGAGTGGTCATAGTTAACTTGAGCTCTTTTCTTCTGGTCTGTCATTGTTTAGGAAGATTCATATGAATAATAAGAATTGTGTATTTACTCAGTTTGCTGTGAGCTTTTTTTTTAGTACTTGTTTCATAGCGAGAGTAATTAAAATTATAATTCATGAGAGTAAGTGTTTAAGGTTATGCATGAGATAAAGACAACAGTAAGAGACAGTGCAATATGGTCAGCGTTGACACTTCTCTGCCATCATTTGTTTGAATGAAGAAACGTGCTTGGAAAGTTTGGCCCGTTTAAATATTTTATGGAAGTTTTTGCTGCTGCGTCTTCACGAGGTGCTTAGCTACTACTGTGATGAGAGACAGGTAGATGTCTGAGATGAAGAGTTAGTTGTGTGTAGTTACTGTTAGTCTTAAAAGCAATCACTTTGAGGTTTTCTATTCAGTAAATAACCCAGTCATTATTTTCTTTTAGTGTATAGTAGTTCTTCAGAAATGATAACGTATGTCAGAAATGAAAATGCTGCACACGGGGTTTGAACCATGTTCCAGTTGTTTATAACAAAAATTAGAGAGTTCTCTATATATAAATTAAACTGATCCTTCAACAGTATTTCCCAAATACTTTTCCTGCTAAACTTTCCTTAAAGACTACATTAGTCTTAGCCTGTGAAGTACTGATACCTGATCAAAGGTGATGGGGATAGCGGGTGCTCAGCCTCTTTTAGCAGCATAAGCCAAATGTGTGTTCTTGCTAGATCTGTCTTACCGTCTGGGGTGGGTTTTGGACTCCCGTGAGTAATTTTACTGATATCTGCCATTAGGATGGCTTCTTCCACAGTGAGGCCCTAAAGAAGGACAAAGCCAGGCCTCACACTCAGGGGTGTGAGTTGTTTGTGTGGTCAAATTTGTGTGGTCGCTCTATGCGTGAGATAACAGGATAAAACAAGATAATCCTTGCTGAGATTGTGTTCAGTGTATGCAAACTTTGTACCTTAGATATAATTAACGCCTGCTTTTACTGCATGTTAAGGGCCCACAACTGAGGCTGTAAAAGTGCTCTTTTTTTTAACTGTTCAGGCTGGTAACAGTTAGGTCCCAGATATTGTGAATTTCTGCAACTTGACCAAATGGGGGAATACCCAAAGTCAGTTTAGTGTTTTACCTACTGACATACTTGAGAAACTCGAGTGAGTTCATACAGGTTTTATGGACCTGTTAGAATAATATGACCTACCATAATTTCTAAGCAAATAAAATGCTTTGAAACCAGCCACGACTAAGATCCCCCAAAAAGGCCTTCTTTTGGTAGGTCCCTTTTTCCCTGTTTTTCCATTTTGTGGAAGAGCTGGAGAAATTTACCAGAAAAAGAATGAAACAGCCTCTGGGACATTATTTATAGGTATTTTGTGGGATTATTTATGGATATTCTGTGTGTATTTTAAAGTTCTCATAAGGAAGAGGTCATTTTAGCGAGTGTGCTGAGAATCACCCTGTTGCTTGAACTCAAAATTCCCAGAAGTATTGTAGCGCAGGATGCTATAGAGGTAGAGAAGTAAATTTTCTGTCAAACTTTCCATTTTTGTGAAAAATCGACAGATAACAGGAATCTGACAGATGCACAGTAGGGTTAGGAGTTGTTTCTGGAACTGATGTTTCCAACTGCATCTAAACCAGCAGCTGTTTTATGCAACAACCCCAAAGTTCAGTCTTGGCAGTGAAGCCAGCACCTTGGAAGCCCTGGAGCAAGGGCTCCAGGGAAGAGAAGAGTCTGAGGAAATGTTGTGACGGTGTTGAGGAGACGAGTGGTGGTAAGGAAGCTATTGACATTGTGCACATGAACTTGATGAGCTGTGTGGTTTCCTGTGTGTTTGTCTGCAGACCTTTAACCTGCGTATGAATTTTGGGTCATGCTACTTCTCCTTATAACAAGTATCCTGGTGCGCTGTAACAGCGGGATGTGATGTAACACAGTTTCTGTGCTTCTGATGTCTCAGATACTTCCTCGTGTCTCTCTGCAGGATAATACCCTCAGTGTTTACCATTGTGAAGTTCAAGGCATTCTTAGTTCATCTTCAAGATCTAATTTGCCAGAAAGTGTGACACTGGGAATGCCATACTCATCGCAATGTCAGGCTTTAAAGAATCTAAGAGCATAGATCAGCTTTTCTATAAATAAGGTATTACTCCAAAAAATAAAATGCCTAGTTAGATTCAAATGGACACTGTCAAGCTTTTCAGATGGCAGCATGCATCTACATTTATCTGTGGATTACCAAAGTGCTCTGTTCATTTTTTTTTTTTTCCATTCTTTCCACAGTTTATAATGTATTGAGGACACCTGTTGAGGAACACACAGAGAATTTCCCATTCTGTAATACTTGTTTGTAGTCTGTACTTAGTTGATATTAAAGGTTTTTTGAAAGCTTTGTTTTTTTTCACTGAAACAAACAAAAACCAAAAAGAGAGGGAGAGAGATACTCTGGTGTGATCTTCCAATTTGAATACTAGAAACTATGCAAGATTAAGAAAAAAGTCTTAGTTTTGTTTTGCATATCCGTATCACTGAGGACTGTTGTGGGCCTTGGTCTTCTTTGCACCAGAAATTCTGTCTTGCACTGGGGAAACTTTTGCCAAGGAAAACTTCACCGAAACTTTTACTTTCTCACAATAGTTCATTTGGATGAATTTTTTTTATTTATTTATTTTTAACACAAAACAATTGGGATTTTTTTTTCTTTCAAGTTGTTCATGAATTGGTTGCCTTGGAATAAAGATTATTTTTTTTTTTTTCCCCGGTAAAGCTAGATACAAATAAAGCTAGATTCAAAGGAATAATAATAAAGATTAACAATTAGATTTACAGCTTCATAACTTGGAAGTTGTTTAGCTTGCTGTTGTTTGACTAAGAACAAATTCCGTATGTATGCCTGTCTGCTTGAGAATAAGGGAAAAGTAAGAAAGATCCTTCTCATTGTGTCCAATTCTCACTCCTGTGAGAATCTCAGGAACTCATTTGGTTTCTTTACACTTTATAAATATTAATAAAAAAAAGTTTGGATTGTACATAACAGGGATATTA
The DNA here is from genome assembly GCF_028500815.1 of Rissa tridactyla. Taxonomy (NCBI): domain Eukaryota; kingdom Metazoa; phylum Chordata; class Aves; order Charadriiformes; family Laridae; genus Rissa; species Rissa tridactyla. Next base: position 43,530,263 of record NC_071470.1, on the reverse strand, counting down.
TTATTTCCCACCTCGCTCAGGTGTGAAATGTAGTTATGTATTTTATTTGTAGAGTATCTGACCGTGAAAAGTTTATGGTAAATGCTAAGTATAATTAAGATATGGTGTCATCTGTAACTGCAATCTAAGTTTTGTTTATTGATGTTGTAGCAGCTGCTTTCTATACTGCTAGGTTGTTTGGGTTTTTTTTTAGCTTGTATTTTGTATTCTGGGACATTTGTTTTTCAGCCGTAGGCATGCTAATTGTGCAGTCTGATAACATGAAAATTCTTAAAACCTCTGACAACACATTTTAAATCTGTTGCATGATTTAGGTTGTTGAAATCTTTGATCTTTATATTTCAGTCACGCAGTAAATTCTAAAAGATATATTGTGCAGTTTGTACTAATATAGAGGTTGTACTGCTAATATCACTTGCTAGATTGACAGAACTGTGACTATTCGTGTAGTAAACGCATAGTGTAGGCAGCTGAAACAGAAAGAAGCTTTTCTGAACAGTCGGTCCCAAATGGCCTCCATCCTGCTGTGGGTAAACTTATGCGGTAAATCAGACTACGGAAAAACTTAGTTTTTAAGTCGTATTTCTTTTTTCGAATTCTCCACCATTACTTTATCTATGATGCCCTTTAATGTGGTATCTCAACAACTTTGAAAGAAATTTTTGTGAACATAAAGTTCTTTTGTTTTCCTCAGCTTCATTGAAAAGATTAATTCAGTAGTGAAACTCTGGGAAAATTGTATTAAATGAATATATTTGACGTTCTAACTTTGTGAATATCCTTCCATACCAAAGGCTCAGTTTCGTGTCCAGACCGCTTTCCATAGGGATCTGTTTCTGAATATATTTCCGGTGTGTCGAACAAGTGACCTGCAAGGAGCAGTATTACATCACTGCAAAACAAGCCTAATTGACAAATCTAATTGAGCTTGGAATCAGGTCCCCCAGGCAAGCTCGGAAACATTCACCACACCTGGATGTCTGCCTTATATCATTCTTATTGCCCCTCTGGAAAACAGGGTTGATAGGCTTATGACATAATTCCATTTCTCTCTTTTTGGAGAGAAACGGTCATGTCTGCGGTGCGTGGTATTGACAGAAGGGCTGTAAAATGGAAGAGTCAACTTCTGGTTTTCAAAGGCACAGGGGACATGGTGGAGGAAAACAGACCTTTTTTTTTTTTTTCCCCTCTTAACTGGATGCATTACAGTCCTCTAAATTTTATGTCAGTGAATAACCTAAACAAGGGGAGAAATCTCTAGTCTTTGTTTAGACGATGTGTGTTTATCCTGAAGCTGTAATAGGTTTTTATGGTCTAGCTTTAGACTCAGGAAAAATGTTATGGTTGTGCAACATTTTTTTTTTCTTTTTTTTTTTTTTTTAAATATCTGAAGGAAAGATAGGAATGATGATTCTAAGAGTACTCCAGAGCAAAACTAAGCTTTGGGCTTTCAAAGCTTTCAGTAGAATGGGCACCGTTTCTTAGTGTTTTTCAGACTTTTTTCAGCCTCTGTAAGATCTTTCTTATCTACTTGTCCCAGTCATTATTGAATGCAGTCCATTCCTCCCATTCCTGACCACAAACAACCTCTGTCCACCTCCTATTACGTCCCTTCAGAGCTATAGCAACTGAAAGTGTGACTAGAGAAATCTTTGGATATTTTTAGTTCTCTCAGGATGTTTTTCTTGGCTAAGGAAAAGCTAATGGCTAATCTGTTAATGTGTTTTAATGCGCATTCATTCTTCGTGTCTGCTGATCATCTACTTCTTTCCCTGTCACCTCTTTCATTGTTCATATGACAACTTTCCTTGCTCCTGGATTCCCTCCTCCACTGAATGCACTTTTTACTTGCTTTTCAGCTTTTCCCTGGGCGGCTTGACCGGTCACCTAGTCCTCTTCTCTCTGTTTTTCCCCTTGACATTCTATTGCTTACAATTAGTGGTTATTGCCTCCAAATAGAATTTCTATCTCATTGTCAGGTTTCTGTAGGGTTTGATAGTCTCTAGTGCTTTGATAGTTCTGTAGGAAAGAAACTGGGCACCTATGCCCACAGCTGGAAATGAGGAGGAGGAGACGACTGGGTGGGCCGTGCATGACCAGTATGTTCTCGGAGGCCTTGTGCTGGAGAGCTTAGTGGGCTGCCAGTGATCTGTTAAACACTGCACGTCAAACCCTGAAATATCCAGCTCTAAATATTTATACAGAACACATACGCGAACCTTCTGTCTCTGTTGGACTCATGTACCTAAATACGAAAATCTGATGTGAAGACTGTCCTTGCTGAACAACAGAAATAAGAGTGCTCGAAGTACTTGAAGTGGAAAACTTGTATAAATAGTAATGCACCGGAACAGGTTGAGCTGGGGAGCGTGAAGGTGGAGGCTGTGCCGTGGACATATGTAGAGGGTCTGTGCGTGACCCTGAGCAGGTGTGCCACCCATGTGAGTGGTTGCTCTTGCAGAGTGCTTCGGGGACGGTTCCTCCTCATACGGGTACTCTCAGATGACTTTTATTGGGATTTTTGCCTGAGTAATGGTCTGCAAGTGCAAATTTTGAGGGACTATAAATCTGTGGGCATCAAATGTCTGAGAATATTTGAGCGCAATCAGATAGCTCTTACAGAGCAATAATGCGCCAAAATGTAGGTTTGTGGGTTTTCCCTTCAATATTTAAAAACAGAGATTGTCAAGACCAAAACACCAAAAAATCAATTTTGTTTTAAAATAAGTCCTAATTTTTTTCTTGAGGTGTGTGAAATACGATGCCTAAGAGGATATGCAGTGTGTATTTAACCAGCTTCTCTGCTATATATACTTTATTTAGATAAAGTCTATTAATAATTGACTAGCAATTGATTTTGAAATTTTTTTATTCCTATTGATGGTTATAAATTATATTGCAGAACAATAAGCCTGGTCAGAAGTATCCTTTTAGTCATTTAAAGCACATGAAAATTCTTAGCAACAACTTCTGTTACATGAAACACTTAAAATTGTAATTTTGCTTAAATTTTGTGTAAATGACATGTGAGTTTTAATTTTTAAAATAGTCATAAATCATGCTTTAAAAGTTGGTGCCAGCCAGCAAAACAAGTTCAGCTGTGCCAGGACTGTCACTGTCAGTCTGATGGCACATCCTCTCAGGATTCAAACTTTCAGAGGTTTCTAGGTTGGTATTCTCATATGTCATTGTCAGAATACATGATTTTTTTAGTACTATAGTAAGGAATAGTAAGTATTGGAACTCTATCTCATCAGCAAATAATCAACAAAATCAGGACACAAAAATGCAAATTAAAGTGTTTATTTTTAAAACTTATTTTCAGTGCATTTAAATCTGAATTCAGAAATTGTCTTGCTGTCCAGATGAATTTCATCCCTTTTCCTACAAACATCGAATGACAGAGATACACTGCTGCATTTGAAAGGCGTCAGTATCTCTCCAGCTACATTGTGCTCCTGGGATATTGTAAGCTGTATGGTGGAGTTCAAATATCAGCTCCTGGAAGAAGTGAGGGGCCCTGGACATCAGCTGAGAAGGATGTATCTAAAGAGCCGTGCAGATGGGTCATGTTATTCTCATGCTGGTAGCAGCAGTTAAATATATTCCTAGTAACAACTCTAATTGTTATTAAACAAAAACAAATCCATTTTATTGGTGTCTGACATCTTACTAGGTGCTAGTTAGGTACGTTCTTGCTGTCGTGGGTATTGCTTCACTCAAGACCTTCAACATTTTTCTGCTTCACCAATAAAGGAGAACGAATTTTGAATAGGGCATAGCGATTCTAGAAAGAGTAGCCAAGAGGCAGAGCTTCTCTGTTTCCAGATGATGTACTCAGATAAGTAAAGAAATTAATTTCAGATGGTTCTTATATAATATCAAGATTTATTTAAACAGTTTACTCGCACAGCCAATTATATTTGCTTTCATGAAGAGTAGTTTTAGAACAACTCTGCGGGTGTGAGAACATGACGATGAACTGCCCAATTTCTCCATCTGCTAAAATGTCCTTATATGTATAACAAATTTGCATACATCTTCATTTTTACTTGTACTCGCTTTTTTTTCCCCCTTACTCAACGTTACTCTTACAATTGTGCTCTTACTTCAGTTTTATTTGCAGGTGGGTTAAGCTTCACTACTCGTCAACTGTTTCCAGACTTACAATTGTCTATTTCATCCCTTGTAAAGGTGTTACGTGCATATAGGCAAATTGATAAATTAGGTATTTTATGTTCAGGAAATCCACTTAGCCCGCTTCTGAGTAAGAACGTAGAGTGTTTCTGTGCAAAACTACCAGTGTCATGATGAAGGTATGTTACCTATCTTTTTGTGATCTTCTTCATTTCAGTACCAGGATCTTTGATCTGTCCATCAGTCCGTCCTTTTGTCATCATATAAACTGCTCAGTCTTTTTTTAGCTGTGCAGCTATTCAAGACAATTGACTCAGGACTAAATTCTGGAATCCTTATTCTGTTGTTACTGATACGCTGTAATGGCATTATGTTCTGAAACTAATATAGATTAATCTTTCACGCCTGGAAAAGAAATGATTTAAAAAAAACCAAAAAAACACCCACAAACCAAGAACAGACCCTCAGACAAAAAAATAATAATCAAGCCTATAAGTAGCTAAGGAACCAGATTCATGCAGATAAGTGTTTTATTACACAAAGGTTAGATTATTGGAAAAACTAATGAAAACAGGGTAAAAAGATGTTCAAGTTAGAAGATGAAAGAGAAGAGATGTGATAAACATGTACAACTTAAGAAATTATACAAGAAGATAAAAAAGAAGTTTTTTGTTTCTATTCCTATTAGTCTGTTAAATTCTGAAGTGGCAAATTCAGAACTGAGACAAGGAGATACGTGGCGTTTTTTATACAACTTTTTTTAGATTGAAGTCTGCTTAAAGGATTCCACCGAGGCAGTATTTGGACATATGATATGACATAGATAGCAGGGGTATCTGGATATATCACTGATAATTAATAATGATAACATTTTCAGGTGGATATTATACCTAAGGCTTCAGAGTTCAAGCCAGTCTTTAGTAGCTGGAAACCAGGATGAACCCTAACGTGTGGCAAGATTTATCCTTGTCTACCTACTGCAGATTCTTGTTTCTTTCTGTGAAGCAGCTGGTGGTGACTGCTGTCAGAGACAGGACCTTGGATCTGATCCAGTGTTGCAGTTCCTTTGTTCCTCAGCCCGCCCTAAATGCTATTTCAAAAACTCATGTCTTGTAGCATGCCTGAAAGATAAATGCAATTTGGCTATTTTGGGAAGTGAATGAATTTCAAGGCTCAGTATGACTGTAAATGCATTGACCAACTGTATGTGATGGAAATGAATGTATGCAAGCACACGAGAAGGAAACTGCATGTCCCTAATGTGTATAGACGCTCATTATGGGTCCAGTGGAGACTTGTGTACACGCTTACCTTTAAACACATGTGTGCACATGCTCACCTGATTACCTAAGGAAGCGTCATTGAAGCATAGATGCCTGTAGAAGCATCTATTTAGGATCTTTAAAGTTGTGCATACAGATCGTGTGGGTGCTTTTTTCCTTCCTCCCCTCCGTGCCCAACCGTCCCCCCCCCCCCGCAGTGGGAAGCGCCACGTTAATCTGTGTGTTAAACCTGATCTAGAGGCTATTGAACTCAGTGGGAATGTTTCCAGTTACTTTAGAGATAATATTTATAGGTGAATAAGTAATAAAGTGCAGAGCTGACTAATTTGCTCCTGTGTACTTGGGCTATGGCTCGCTTGTATTCATGTGCTCACTTGCTTTGCAGGCACATTAATGAAGGCAGTTGGATTTTTGCCCCAGTTTCTGTAGTTGTCATCACTAACACAAGAGTATCATGAAATCTTACATTCAGTGACCTTGTGATTGCAGGTCCTTTCTTGCTGGACTGGGGTGTGAAAAAAATCCAGCAGCTTGCAAGAGCATCTGAATTTTATTTTTTATTTTTTTTTCCCCTCAAAAGAAGCCTCAGGATAAGACTGGATTTAGATTACTGCAATAATTTCTCAGCCTTTAGAGATAGGTTTCTTCTTGTCATAGCTGAATACTTTATTAATTGTTCAATCTGATGAATGGCTAAAGATGCTGACGAACACGATGGTTGCAGTTGCATATACAGTTCGTTATCTGTGTAATTTCAATAAATGTAAAGTCAAAGATAATAAGCCATTTGTTACAAAATACAGCAGGCATGTGAAACCGATGTCAATGTAGTTTGTAATGATATCACCAAAACATGTACTATTAGCTAAAGTTTGACAAGCACTGAAAGTCTCTTCAGTAATTTACAGGATCCCAAAATTAAAACATTTCCTATCCCAGGGGCTGCTAGAAGCTAAAGAGATTTTGGAAAACTAGGAGGAACAGGTGTACTAGTATCCTGATGTATTTAGTAAGTTGAATAATTAGTTAAATAGTAAAATAAAAACAGAGCAGAAAGTGTGTTTTTTTTTTTTTAAAAGCTATGTATAGTTTGGATGGGTTGCAAGAACTCCAGATTGCAATATAGACCTAAGTATCCTTATGACATAGTCTAACTCACTGCAGATCTCACATTTAACCACATAGTTTGTAACTTCTGTGTTTCACAAACTTCTGTTTTCTTTCTGGGTGTTTCTTCAGTGTGCTGAACTTTAATCATGGCCTGAGTGAGAGCAGCAGGTGATAAATGTGTCTAGATTTGACTAAGGATTTTTGTTTGAAGAAAGTCCTTTACTTGGCTTTAGTTATGTAGTTATGGAGTTTTCTGGAGTTATTTGGCAGGGGAAGGAAGGAGAAAAACCTTCACCCATCATGAAAAGGTTCTCCTTTTACAGTTTGTAGATCTTTTGATCCCTGAATTGAAGGAGGGGTGGAGAAAAGAGAGCGTAGGAGAGGGCTTTCCTTTTTTTTTTTCCCCAGTCCTTTATCTGCGTACTTGAGGATGAAGCCCTTTCACGCATGAAGTACAGGTGAAAATACAGAAGCTGAATTAAGTGTGACTTATGGCACTGATGGATCACAGTCGGTGTGTCTGCAGAAGTGAAATTTGGGTAAAGAGAATTTATAACATAGGCCCCCTTTTGCATTATGGAAGAGAGCCAAATACAGAGGTGCATCCTTGATCAGTAACTGCATTTACGGAGATGTGCAGATCTTGAGGGGGCTAAAACTAAAAATGTTATTAGAGAGAAATGCAGGCTATTTTATGGTCATCGATGTGTAGAGACAGCTAAAGTCATGACAGTTTTTTCAACTTGGGCGAAATTAATTTTTCTTGGCTATTTTTTGAGATTTTAAAAAAGTGTAAGTTCGATTTATTTCAAGTATTGTACAGCATTTATTCACGTATAATGTATTTTTGCAGTCACTGATCTAGTAATTCTAGAAAGACTTGATTATAAATGTAAACCTTTTCTTTGCCTTTCCTAATGATGAACAAACTCAGACTAAAGAATAGCCCTAAGGAAAAAAAAATCAACAAAATTTAGCATGCATAGTAATAGTTCTAACTAGATAATCTTACGTAAGAAGAAAAATAATTTGACCCTTGGTTTGTGCTCGCATATTCTGGCTTGGCTTCATTGACCTAAAATGTCCTAGGTCTTATCAGTGGAGAAATTCTCTTCTCCTTCCAACCAGCAGATGATGTATCATGGAAATCAGCAAAGATGTAGATAAGGTTTGGGATCCACTTGCACGTGCTAAAGAAACAAGTTAACATCCCCATTCTTATGTGCTAATCAGTTCTGATTCCTTTTAGTTCTGTATGGCTGTTCTGGTATGAAGATAAACCCTCTCTACAGCTGGCTGTCCACTGGAAAGGAACACGCGCGAGACTTGCTCCTGCACTGAAGATGGTGCAGGCACTTCGGCCTCCCCAGAGCACTGCCGAACACGCACTGCACCTTTCCTTCCTTCCTTCCTTCCTTGCCTCTTCATAATCAGTTTTGGATTTTGTTTTGCTTCCTGCTTGTTGTCTGAAAAGTCACAGGTATCAGTGTTTAAGGTTGGATAGGTGCCTAGAGAAGTCAAAGGGAATAAACCTACATCAAAAAGGGCTGCATGGGTTATCTGCCAGGGGAAGCCAAGTAACCAGGTAAAAAGTGAGATGCAAACGAAAGGAGAATTATCACGTGCTAAGCCCTCTGCAGCTGTAGATAGGCAATTTCCAGCAGAAACTTCTGTAAGTGAATTTTGACTGCAGATCAAACCACTTTCTGTATTCAGCTACTGCTAAGGTAGTAACTTCTAATTAAAACAATGATACACCTATGAGCATTCCCAGTGGTATTTTGTTCCAGCATGTCATTCAGTTAAATATGGATGAATTGTTCTCCCACAGGTCTTTTGGTTTTGCTCTTGCACACTGCTGTGGATTGTTCAGTGGTTCTTCCACCTTGTAAAATGCCATGGCGTGTAAAGATTGCATATCTGAAAGTTTTAAGACTTTTTCTTTCTGTAAGGTTGATGTAAGAAAATATAGTTACTTTCCTCGCAAACCTTGAATTTCATCTCTTTGGGCCATCTAAGCTACAATAACACCGTCTCGTATCCTGCTGTGGGATACAGCAGATCCCGTAGGTGGGATGCAGAAGAGCGTGCATTAATGATGTGTCATAGGCCCTGGGTTGTGTTAGGTGGGCCATGGTGTGGACTCTATAGTAGGGAACTGTGCCCAGGGCAGGAACACACAGCTGCCAATTAAGGTTTTTTTTTTTTTCTGTTTGTTTGTTTGGTTTTTTTCCTTTGTCATAAAGAAGTGTCTTCATTTTTTCTATCTGATTTGTTTCCTGGCACACTTATGCAGGAATACTAAATGCAGTATGTTTATGTGCTGCAACGTACAAGGCTGAATTCTTCACCCAGACTGCAGTCCCTCACAGGATCTCTTGTTACTTTTAATGAGGTGAATGGCATGGTGACACTCAATGAGGTCTGAATTTGAACCAGAGGTAAAATTATATTTAGGGCCACTTTACGGAGACTTACTGGAGTTATGTTTTTTCAACAGTCCTTTACAATGGAGGCAAGATGTCACCAGGTAGTTGGGGAGTATTTAGCTTTTTGGTGTTTTGTGAGGTTACATGTAGGCATGGAGTAATCTTTTCGAGATGGTGTTACGCTAGACTAATTTCCAAGCATAAATAGCTGTTTTTAAGAAACAATTAGCTGTTGTTCATACACCATGCAGAAGCAGATAAACCATGCAATTTAACTGGGCCCTGTGAATTGGACGCAAAGGAAAACTCATTTAAAATGCTTTTGTTGTTGTTCCTCCTCTACAGTGGGAAATTATATAGAGAGATGTTGTAGCAAGGGCAAGCATAGAGGAACTGTTCTGCGCTGCGAGCCAAAGGACATCATTAGGAACACTCCTATTATCTGGAAGCCTGACTTCCTGTCTCAGTTTCCTCGTGGGTCTCAATGAATGGCAGAAGAAATGGAACACTTTCCTGCTTGGCCAAAAACTCCGCTAAATGACTCCTTTGGCTGTGTGCCACACTGTGCTTGGGAATAAATCCTGCAGCTCCCCCCTGAGTCTGGAGGGCACTTGCTGCAGTTCCGAGGGGCCAGTGGAGCGAATTTTAGAAAGTCTGTGGTAGCAAGACAAACCCAGCCTTCCTGTGAACGCTGTAATGCTTTAGGTGTCCTCTTCTACTTTTTGAGATTATTTTTCTAATGATAGAGAGCGGTAGACATGTTGACATTTGTTAATGTGAATTTAACGAGAATTAAGGGACGTTAAAGGCCTGAAGTATGTTAGGATTTTCATATTGGGTAAATTAATTTACTACAATGAAGATAGTATGACGTGCCTTACAAAAAGTACCAAAGACACGTTCAAAATAAAAATGCTTTTACATATGCATTCAGTCCAATAACTAATTTTCCATTTTTTTCCAAAAGTTTTACTATATGAATTAGTGTACATACAAAGTTCTAAATACAGTTTTATTGTAAAGTATAAAAATAGTGTAATAAAGCTTTTTCTATGCCTCTTAAGAGAATGAAATGTGAGTTGCAGACATCCTATTAAGTGTTATAACCATATATGATGTATCTGTCCTCTTCTATGTACAGAAGAGGATTTTTTAATAATTTTTGTCTTTTTCAATCTGTCTTGGGTACATTTTTCTCTAACTTACTTATTAAACCCGGTAACATTCAGAATCCTATCTTAGCTCTGACTCAAATTAAAGCCACAGCACCAAACTTTTGGTGCAGTTGTTACTATCAACTTCTATACTTCCTATTTGAACTACATTTGGCATGTAAGAAACTCGCATCTGACTCAAAGGAAACTTGGTGAAATGTACACCATTTCCCTATGGCCTTTCTCTATAATAGAAAAGATACTGGGACAGTGTTTAATAATTTTTGGCTTGTTTTGCCTTATGCATCCAGGAGGAAAAATGTTCTTGATTCCCTGGAGACAGGAAACGCTCACCATAGTTAGTCCTGTGTATGTGTCATCTTTCAAAGGGCTCGTTCTCAAGCAGCTGTCCAGCTGGAAGTTTTGGGGATAGATGGAAAAAAGTACAGAAAAGACTCTGCAGCTTGTGGTTTGTTTTTTTTTTTGTTTTTTTTTTTTCCTGCTAGTTTGTCTCATAGTTTTTACTGTCTATCCCTCGTTCAGGCTTTCCGGAATTTGAATGTAAACTTAATTGGTGTGACTTCCATGGAGTACCATCAGAGAGGGTGATGTGAACCAGCACTACTCCCCCTGAAAGAGTTTTCAGCTTTTTAGCCTGCAATCTGCTGTGCAGGCCCGATGTTGAGGTCACTGTTGCTTTGAGGGAAGCAGGACCGCTGGGTTATGCCCATCTTGTCGAGTGGTCCTTTGGTCTGTCTGCAGTCTCCTTCGTAAAGGCAGCTCAGAGCTCTCCCAGAGGAGCCCCCCTTGGCTGACAAGCAGTGCTCCCTGTGTTGATACTTGTGCCTTGTGAGACTTGGCACTAGGGGAGGCAGAGCGGATGGCATTTTCTGAGAGCTGGCTACAGGAGGAAAGTGGAGGTGGCAGTTTTTTGGTATTAAGATCCTGATTTTGAAAGCTGAAAGTCGGGAAATCTCATTTATGCCCATTGCTTCCCTGCCACCATCTATGCCACTTTACCCTTTCTGTTACCTCCAAGCTGTCCTTTTCCATATTTCCTCCTGATTCAGAAGAAGAGGGAGAAGAGACTCCTGTGTCTACCTGCTCTTCTGAGGGGACAATCATAGAATCATACAATGGTGAGATGCCAACAACTATTCCTCATCCTTTGTACACACGGCACAAAATCTAAGATTTTTAACTAACATTGGAGAAATGTTGATGTGTATTGTTAACATGCCTGTATTGTCAGTGTCCACGGTTAAGAATTTCTCGTTATTTAAAAAATGTGTCCTATAGTCCCACATAATAAATGAAAAAAAAAATAATGCAACTTTTTGGGCTCCAAGGGGAGGGAACACTAAATGTTACAGAGGGCAGTGTGATCGTATGTTTACATGTAATACGACTGTATGTATATGGTTTTTAAAAGTATTTGTGAGAATGAGGTACGCAGTAACTGAATTTTAAGGATACTTGTATAACTGGATAGTAGATTTGATCACTAATTCAACATAACAGATTCAGTTCAGTTCAATTTTCATATATGTTGTAATCAATCACAACAAAATAATATTAAAAGCTAGTATATGACTTAGTTAAAATTGCTGCTCAGAGAAGAATAATAAAAATATGCTTTTGGTAATAGACACGGAAATATATTTATGCCAAATATAAAACAACTGATTAGACAGCACACAAAATTTTGCCTTAAAGTATATACAGTACAAGTGTACGAAGTCAAAGTACCTATGTTATTCATGCTTTGCTTCTTGCAGAAGCAAAACTAGCCATTAGAGGAAGAGCCAAAATCAGCTTCATTTTAAGGCTTTGCAGTTTCTGCTGTCTTCAGTCAAAATCTGCCCCTAGTTTTCCCCAAAGGGCTAGGTTTGGTTAACAAGCATAATACATTGTTAGTGGTTCTAATAATTTTTTTTGTGTAGTTAATTTTTATCTTAAATGGTAACTGATAGAGAATTGTAAGCTTGGTAATGTTTTCTCGTAGCAAGGACTATTTTGCTTCCATGTTGTAGGGTTCTTCCTCCCCCGTAGTTTTATTTTTATGTAAGAGAGGCTATTCTCACCACTTGTGATCTAAATGAATCCCTGCAGTTAGATGTAGATGTTCTTTCTGGAAGAAAAATGCAAGCTAACAAATTCTGCTATTGCATGAACAAGTAGGGCAGAATTGTCTCAGCTATTTACATTATTTTCATCCTGACTTTGGAAGCAAGGATTTGGGTCCATTATTGGATGTTTAGTGTTCAGCCAGGTATGCAATCTCTGGCCTGTTATGTTTTACTAGTGTTGCACATCATATTATTTAGCTGTTTAATATCTGTATTCAATGTGTTGTATTTATCTTATGATATTATAGCACATCTGTAGTTTACCTTAGAGGGTTTTGCTTTCCTGAGTTTGTGGTTCTTTTCAGAGAAGTTGCTAATTCTCTGTGAAATAGAGTATCTTGGTGTCAGTTTTCTTACATTCATGTAGGAAGAAATAGGTATTTTAGTAGACACACAGTACTGCAAGTTTGTGTGAGGGAGTTGTGCAATTGTATGTAGGCTGGTTATGGATTGATTGGGTTTGATTTTTTGGAATGTAGCTAGTAATAAACTGATATTTATTGATGCATTCAGTGAAACATCTGTCAGGAAAGTTTGTCAGGGCTTCACAAGCTTGTAGAAGTGTAATTGAGATAAAAATATTCCTAAGGAGGACTGCCTGAGGGAGACTGTTGAAGTATGCCCTGACTGGAGTTGTCAAGTTTCTGTTCAACAGAGAAGTTAACAGTAGTAAGAAAGTGTGTAATTCTAAAGGTATTATTCCAGTTGTTGCTTATATAAATGATATTGCGTTTTCATTCCTATGTGTATGGATGGTTGTGGCAGTTTGAAATTTTTTTAGATCATCAGCTTTGACTTAGGATACTTATTGTGCTAAAACATTTGCAAGTTCTGGTTATGAAATGGCTGCTTCATTTATGCTATTGATACGAACATACGTAGTTACAAAGCGAGACTTCGCTCTTTTTCAGTGAGCTCCGTTAAGGTCAATTAAAACCGAGGGTGTTGGGACATTTAGCTGTAGTCTGTGTTGACACAGAGACGGTTTGACAGATAAACCGTAATCTGAATAAGTGCACGAACTTGAGCTTTAATTGTGAAGACTTTATGGAACTTGATAACATAAATGAAAAATGGGAAATTGCTGTCATTATTTGTTCTAGATAAAAATCTTGCAGAAGCGTTTGCCAGCCACCTCACTGGTTTACAAAACAGATTAATATTAAAATAAGAGTTGTAAAATCTGCCCGGGGGACACTTTCGTGTTTGAAGAGGACTTGCTTTAAATGTTTACTGTTCTATGTAGTATGCATATTTTTCCTGGGAAAAAAAGTATGTCTTTATTTTGGTCCAGTTACTGTACTTGCAGAAATATGTTTGTGCTATAGGAGCTCATTTTCTAACAAAACAAGCCATACCGAAGTGAACTGCAAGTACATGCTGAAAACGTTAATAAAAACAGTGAGAACATTACATAAGTTGCCTGATCTCCTAAATATATTGCTTCATGACTATTTCTCATAGAATGGAAGCAGACTCTCTCTACTCAGTAGCCGTACCAGTTAACATTTTGTCCGTTGCTTAAGGGCTGAGTTTTGTCCTCAGTTAAGTCAGTGGGAATTAACTTAACATCCACTGGCAAATCTATCTTGGAACTCTGTTACGTTAATAGTTTGGATGAGATTGAGTTGACTGCAAGGGAAAAATGAGCTGTCAGCCGTATCTCATGCAAACATAAAACATGTTCATTTAGTAATAAAAAAAAAAAAGCTTAGTATTGAGCTAATGCATTGATGGACTATTTTGTGGGAGAATGAAGGCAAATTCTCCAGTGAAGTGCAGTATTCGGCTGCCTTCAAAACCACATTTTTATTTATCAGTAGGAATGTGTCTGTGCCAAATTGTCTGTCCCAAAGTTGTAATCACTAGTTCAGATTTTGCAGGCGCTTGGTGTGTATTCATTTCTGGTTTGATTTTTTCCAAAGCGCACTGCTTATGCACACATTACAAAGCCTCTTTAACAATATATGAAGTATTGTCCTCACTATATACATTTTTTGCTTCTGCTTTAAAGTGGCAGACAACCACGTAATCAAGGTCACTTTCAGCAAACCTTTGTGTGCGCTCAAGTTTTGAGTATTCACTTCGGGCTGCCCGAAAAATCTTCCTCGCTAGTTGGGCCTTCTGTTTATGGCTAAAAACCACTTCCAGTTGCTTGATGTCATGCAACAGTGAAAACAGGTGGTTGTTTCTGTGTCATATCTGTCATCGAGGGCCTTACTCTTGGATCTGGCTGCAGGGTTCTTAGCTTTCATCGGCAGCAAGCTAAATGCTTGCGTTGCCCGTTGCCAGCGCCCAGTGCAAATACTCGCTCTCTGGGGACTCCGTTTCCCCGATGAACAGTGGTGTTAAGATGGACTAAGGAGGAAGCACGGTGAAGCCGGGGCTTGTTGGGGACTCCAAACGCTTAGCAGCGTGGGAAGACAATTCCTGTTGTTCAGCCTCTCAACGCTTGGGCACGGGAAGAGTGGTGAGGATGGAGCAACGTGTTGGGACCAGCTGTAGGAGGCGGAGGAGTTGTTGGGTAATTCTTAAAGAAGCTAAAATTCATTATAGCCCAGTTAAATGGTCCCCTGCACAGTGGGTCATTCTTCTTGCATGTCAGGGACAGGTTTTGGTACAAACACCGTATTCGAAAACATACAGGTCTCTTCTGATGGTTTGATCACTTTTCCAGATAGTTTTAGGTTGAAAAGGGAGCGTTACAGTTCCTCACTTTCCAAGATGCATATCTTGTCTTCCACACTGGTCCTCCTTGTTTCCACTCAGGATGATATTTATTGTGGGTTTCTTGTGTTTTTTTTTTTTTTTATGAAAAAAAAAAACAAACGATGCAAACCTTTGTGTACAGAATCTTTTTAAATCTGCCTGTTAAAATACTCAGTAGAGGTTTTTAATGAATCCCAGGATTTCTGTCCCCTCCTCTCTTAGGGGGAAATTGCCAGAACTCAATTTCTTATTTTTGCATTTAGTGAATGGAAATTTGGAGAGACCAGGTTTTTTGATCAGGCACGCTCATTCCCGAGCAGTCCCTGAAAGCTTTTATTGCCCTCTCGGCCCATCACAGACACCTTTCCCAGGAGTGCACCTCATGGAGCCAGACCACTGTGCACCAGTAGTCTGGAACAGGACATCACCTTTCAGTTCGCCCAAAACGTGGGCTTGTTAATAGAAACCCCAGCAATAAAAACTTGAACGCTGACTTCTGAACAATCAGCTAAAGTTGCTTTAGTGTTGGTCTGACCTTTGCCTTCCATCAGCACAACAAACACTCCATAAAACAATAACAGATAAGTAACTTTCATCTTACAAGCCACACTTATCTCTGTGAAACAAAATTGCTGTGTAGCATCTCCCCTTTATATCCAGTATTATTATTTTATTTTTTCAAATGGACTTCCCCTCCAGAGCTTGTAAGTTATAAGGCTGTCTCTGGTTTTGTTGGTTATATTTAGAAAGTTCCTATTATGCTTTTCTTTTATTTTCTTGTTTATACTGGCTGGAAGAACAAAATTAAAATTTTCATCTCAGGTTGAAGCATAATTTGGTGTGATTGCTCAGCTTCTAATCTCACTACCAAGAATGTCTTGTTTTAGGAGTTGATAAAAATATTTGGCTCTGTTTCACCTCAGTCACTCTTGGCAGTTCTTCATCTGCTCTTCTGGGGTTTCCATCTGCTCTTTTATTCTGCAGTTTCTTCTTTCGGCCCCAATTCAGCACTGATATTTGCGAGTAAGTGAAAAAATCACTGATTTTCTGAGGGTACGGGGTTGGATGCAGGTGCTATTCTGCATCTTCCTCAGTATCTTGCAGTAGTTTATCTCACTGCTGAAATGGAGAATATGGCAATTCCCTGCGGCTTTGAGTGTTCCTTTGTTCTTCCTCCCTCACAGGTGTCCAATGATTTAACCTAGAGCTGTATACATTACTTAAAAAAAACCCTCACCACCAGATGTGTAAAATTAAATATGTCACAAGGGCTAAGGAAAATACTTTTTGATCTGATGAACTTTTCAAATTCAAGTCCTTTTAGTTACGGGACAAAGCTTATGAAGTGCTTATGAACACATGTGAAATTAGATGTATTAAAAAAAAATTTGTTAATTTTTCTTCAGTAATTTCATACTTGTCCTGTTATTTAAGCACTTCTACTTTTTAAAAAAAATAAATTCACAACTCATAATAGGGGTTACTGATGCTGAATAATCATTTGATCTCAGCTGATTAAGCTGCTAACCAGCACACTGCATTATATAGCAAAAAAAATCACACATATACATGACTGTCTGCTTACTTTTGTGTTTCACTTTCAAATGTGCTTTTCATTTTACATTTTTTTTTTTTTTACCTCTTATCCATGGATTTTTTTACAGAAAGCACAATCAAAGTTTCCTTTATCATCTAACTAGTGAAAATGTAACTGGTGTTATGTAGTGCTTCTGTATTGAAAGACATTACGTCGTAGTGAAAAACCATCTATTCGTTACTCATAGGAGACAGCTTGTCTGACTAAATGTAAAGCTTAACTGGAAGGTTTAGGAGGTAAAGTAACAGAATAAGGAAGAACTTGGTAGTGAATAGATGCATAATGAATCGATTCATTCACTGCTTTTCTCATAGTTTTTTTCACCTGCTCTTATAATGTAACATTTTGACATACTGAGAATTTACTTAATTGTAGGGGAAAAAAATAATGCCCCAGTGTCTGCCTGGCACTGACATTTATGAAAGCCTCCCATTGAGTTAGCAGGTTTTTTTTGCCATATAGAATGCTGACAACTTGTCATGTAAAAGCTTTTCAATAACTTCAATAGTGAAAAAGATTATTGAACAAAAGAAGTTGTTTAATATGCTGAAAAATAAAAATCTTTAGGTTATCTGTTTAATGAAGCATGCCATCCGCACAAGTTCTTGTTTTCCTTTCAAACAACCGTTTCTTATATTCCGCTAGTACTTTTTGCTCTCTCCTATCTATTGTGTAAACTGGAGAGATGTACAGCAGCGTCATGTGGAAGATTTCTGGGTTGTAATTTTATCTCCGTCTCATTTTCAAAAATAGCCATGAACATATAGGCGTTTTCCTTTGATCACTAAAATCATTAGAATGCAACATTCCACTGCCTCTACTGGAGAGAACGTCTAGGGAGCCTAAAAAAAAATCTTTTAGGCTTAAAAAAAAAAATTTAAAAATTACTAACATGTATTGGCAAATCAGCCATTCAGGGTGTTTCCAGGCATAGTGATGTGATCATGGCAGACAAAATCCAGGGAGAAGTAGCATTGCACTGATTCATCTTTCATTCCTTACCCCCCAAATCTGCCTAAGTCAGCTTTTAATGTTTCCCACCGACTCTGAGAGTTGAAGGCAGCTGGTTATTGCTCTCCCAGGTAACTGTGCCCAGTGTGCCTGGGGCAGCTGCTGGAAGAAAATTCCCATCCTGTAACTCCTGGCAGAGTGAGCAGGAGTGCAGGTGGGGGCACTGAATCAGCACCACGCAGGGTTTGCGGACCTGCTGGCTGCTGCCATGGGCATTTTAGCCAGTGCAATCTCCTCTCTCTGTACTTGCTGCCTAAATATACCTTCTTCCCTCTTTCCGTTTTAGAGTGTAAGAAGGTACCTGGTATATGGAAGCTGTCTGGCATGCTGACTCTGGCATGTTTTCCAAAAACAGAAGGGGAGAACTGATTCATCCATTATCAGAGGGGAAACTCGTTCCAGATTTAAGCCTGAGGGTTTAAATTAATCTTGGCAACACTTGATGAACCCTTTGTCACAAGAATCAATTGCATACCCCTACCGCGTCATCTTCTGTATTCAGAAGTGACCCAGTTTCCACTCAATTGGTCATGCCATAAACAGAATATTGCAGACAGGTGCTTACCATTGCTGCCACCAGTGAGTCCTGAAGGACCACTGCCTGCCAGTGCCACGACCAGTAAAGGCTGGTGGATGGTCTGTTACCTGCACGGCCACGAGGAACCGCTAGCAGGTAGGGAAGCCAACAGGATTGACAGCTTTCCCACCCTGGTGGCAGGGAAGAATAAGTGAAAGAAAAAGATTTGTTTCCTCTCTTGTTTTTCGAGAAAGTGGGGAAATGACAGATTTTTGGGAGTTTCTGGGGACAAGAACTGGTTTTGAGTAAGGAAGAAGTTTTTGAGGAAGGCACTCACGTAAAAACTGACTGGCTTGTGTTACAGCTTAACATGGTAATACTATACGAATAGCTTGGTGAAGCAGAAGCACTGGTCAGAGGTCCATTTACTACTCCACTTTTACGCGTTGCTTAAAAGCTTGGAGAAATTTTGCTATTGGCTTCTGTACAGCCGGAATTTGCCCTTTGACTCTTTTGTTTTACTTATAGCTAATGAATCGTTGTCCTAAATACTTTTGTTCTGACTCAGTATAAAAATTTATGATGGTCAACATCAATGTTTGTGATGTACTGAGTGTCGTTGGATTGCAGTGTAAGTCATTGTAGGCATACATATATAATACAGCCTAACAGACATCATTAGGCAGGTGGCAAAGTGTATCAGTGGAGTCGGTTTTTGTTGTGGTTTTAACTAACTTTGCAGTTGGACAGCAGCTATTTATAACTTCACAGTTATGTCTGCCTTGAGTCCAAGAACTCCAGTAGAGCGGGTAAAAGGATAATATTGAGAAGGTGATTGCTTGAGTAAGATTTGAAGGCTCAAAGGGAGAAAACCAGCCTTCCCATGGCTCCATTTCTGCTGTGAAGTACTTTGTGTATAATCATGTCCTAGTCATTTATTCTACCTTATTCACCTTCTCTCTAGGCTATAGGTGACCCTGCTCTGGCAGGGGGGTTGGACTAGATGATCTCCAGAGGTCCCTTCCAGCCCCTACCATTCTGTGATTCTGTGATACAGGGATAAAAATAGGATCTCTTTAAAATGGTTTTGTTTCTGAAGTACCGGAGGGGTCAAATGAAATCCTATAAAAAGAAAAATAATCTCTTGCAAATTTTGCCCAGGCAAATTTATATTTGTATGGATGGATGTCTGGCCTGGGAGGTCATTTATGGTGACTCAGTGCATATGCTGATATGTTGGTGTTGACAAAAATGGAAATGGTGCACAAAAAACACTTCTTTCAGGGACCGTGTTAGGACCTTCTTTGGGAGATCCGGCCCTGTAAGGACAAAGAACTTTTGCAGTTCTTGTGGCAGTATTCCAGCACTGGTTCTAGGTGGGAAACCAAGCTTCTGTGAAAGATGTCACTGTTGCCGTATACTTTATTCAAAACCCTTCACTTCTGCTGCTGTCCAAAAATACAGAATATGCCCTGATGTTCGCCCAGATACTCAGGTCTCTGATACAGGGCAGGGCTATGTTACAAGTTATGTTGGTCTTACGGGCAGGTATATTGGCTGAAAAAAATAAAGGAAAAAGACCAAAAAGTTTCTCATAAGAAAATGATACATTTCTGTAAAATTGATGTTAATAATAGCTTTTTAGTTGGTTTCATGAAGTAAATGGATCTCACATACAAATGCTGTGGTTTTCTGCTTTTATATGTTTGTCTCTAGAAAGACGTGTTATGCAAGTTAGAGCAGGGTTTGGATTTCTTCCTTTTCTTTTTTTTTTTTTTCTCCTTTCCGTTCTTCCATAAGTGTGATATTTATCCAATATTCCTGAAATTACTTCCTGACTGGCTCAAAGCTCCCTTGTTGTCCTCCTAGTTTCTCAGAACCGCCTCCCTCCCTGTCTACCTCAGCTCTGAACTCTTCTTGAGAACCAGCTTTGCGCAACAAAAAAAAAACCCTTCTAACTAAACACAGACACAAAATATTGTCACAAAAGAAAACAACATGCCACATGTGTGAAATCAAGTGTGAAAGCAAGAAAATCTGTTCCTGCCTAGCCCCTTGGCCTGTTTAGGGCACGATGTGCTTATCTGCAGAGTGCCTTTCCCATGTATGGCAAGAGATCAGGTCAAATAAATAAATAATAGGCCAAACTCTTGAGTTCTTTACTCTGGCAGTAAATTAAAGTAAATGAGAGTTTGCTTATGTAAAAAGCTAAATGAGTATGTCGGAGCAATAATAAGATGATGGAAAATACACTAGTACTGAAGAGCCATAGAAGGTCGACGCCAAATCCTGGATCAAACTGAACGCCCACGATCGTGGCTGATACCAGAGGCGGGTGTGGAATTCAGGGAGAGCCAAAAGTGAACTGGGATTTTTCCCTCTAGCAAAAGGACTGTCTTTTGCATGTGTGCTTTATAAATGAAATCACACAGGAGGTAATGAAACTTCTACTACCTTTTCATCTTTTTGCAGAAGTTTGTTGATTGCCTCAGCTGTAAGGGATAGTCTGCAGATAGCAAGGAGACGATTTCCCAGCCACACTAGGAAGGTACTGATAGCATGATATCTCTGAGTTCTTTCAGCAGCAGAGCCTCCAGGGTTGGACTGATGGTAGGGTAAGGTGGCAAAATAGGAAGACTTGGGGAAAATCATGTCAAATCCTTTGGGAATCTCTTCGGCTGTGTCTGTATGCCTAAAAATGACCCTGAATACTGATGCCAGCTGTTGTGGAGTGGCCAGTGTCTGTGCTAGTAAATTTTGGCTCGTTCCAGCAATTGTGGCTGTATCTGAGCTGCCTACTCTTGGCCATGGGTTAAGGGTTGTTTCAACTGCCCTACCCTTCCCGGCAGCTGCTCGGGCACGGTGCTGGTTGGGATGGACCAATTGCACACCAGGAAATTTTCCAATAGTTTGCTAGTGTGCCCTCTGTCACTTTGGAACTCTTTCATGCACTAATTTACAGAACTGTATGTAATTTACACATATCTATAAACGTATCGAATCTACATAATGCATAATTTAGGTAGATGTTGTCCATGTGTCCCAGGTAGCTTCATTTTCCAGTTGTTACGTCTTCCCTTCTTCTGATGCAGGTCACGCTTAGAAACAAAGACAAATGAGGCAGCCATGACACACAGAAAGCACTTCACGTATTTCATGGATTAATGCTTTAGAAGAAAAATGTGAGGGTTTTGCCTAGTTTTTTTAAATGTTCAGTTTTCATGTAGAGCCAAGTAAAGTACTGGTGTATATTAGAGGAAATTGTGTCTTGGCTCTGAAAATCTCTGTTGGAAAGTGAAAGAGAGGAGGAATATACGGTAGGAATGCACTTTGTTAATAATTGGTGTGATCTGGTATAGCAAAAAGAATTGGGATTTGTGCCCATGTCTAACTTAGGCAGGTGTTCAACTGTATTTTAAGCATCTCCTTACACTTAAATCAGTGTCCTGTTTCCTGGATGAAGAAAGGAGGTTCCCCTCTGCTGTTAGGGAATCTAGACAGTTGTTATTGATTACCAAGCAAGGAAGGTGAGGTGAAAGGGGAAAAATCAAAGGCAGGACAGAAAAATGAGAGAGAGAATAGGCACAGGGATGGGAGGTATAAAATAGGAAAAAAGGGAGAGAAAAATCTCACTTTCATGTTTATTGATCTGGATGTAAAAATAAAAGGAAGGGATTAGAATAGTAAGGAAGAAAACAATAGATTAACAGAGCCATGTCTCACACTGTACACGAATATAAAAATCTGAAGAAGCTATAAAAGGGATTGGAAAGGAGGGTATAGAGCATCCTGGGAGCAAACACTGTGAGATTCAAAAGGCGAAGAAACTAGAGGCCTCCCAAGAGGGAAATTACACGGGAAGGAGGTGTACAGAGTTCTTTACAAGCCATATGGGTTGTCCAGTGGCTGGCGAGGACAGTGTTAACTCTCCCTGGAGGGGAGGGGAGGCCACAGCTGCATGCCCTCGGCACAAGGATCGTCAGGCACCTGTCAGTGAAGGAAGTGAGGTGGGGCCCAGCCTCGCTGAATTATGGTTTTCTCCCAAGGCATTATAACAGGAGCGTGTGTGCTGTCATCCACGCAGGCTTCTATTATACGGAAAAAGGCAAGTGCTACTGGAGGAAAAACTCGTTATGCAGATTGCTTGTACGTGAAATTTGCTTTCACAGAGATATTCTTTTGTTCGTTTTGCGTAGGCATAGACTGTGGCAAATGAAATCCCTTTTGCTAAGTGTAAATTTTTGGCTGAGTAATGCCTTTATTGTTTTCCTCTGTGTCTGAGTGTTCATATAGTGCCTGCATAGATTTTGGAAAAAATATTAGTCTATCCAACCATGGCTCGCCTAAGTTGTGTTCATTGTGGTGGCAAAGTGGGTATTTATTTCTTCTCATCCTACACACAGAATGGTTAAAAATCTCTTCCTCCTTGTCATGCAAATATAACTGTCCTAACAGCTGTTAGTACAGGGCAAGCTGGTTAGGGGGGAATAATCAAACAAAGCCTTGTGTACCTAAACTGCAGTTCATTTTGGGTGCATGGTCCGTCAAGCATTCTCTTGGTATCCTTGAAGCCTACACCTTTTCAAGAGGCTTCGGTAACACAAAGGACTTGTGTACACAAGAAAAGTGTAGTGATTAAATTAAGTAGGTTTAGAGTTCAGTTTAGTTAAATGAGGCATTGCCATCTTTAGACATTCTTGCTTCAGTTTAAGAGCGCCGTATGCTAATGTTTCAAAGTTAAATCAACATAAACCATTCTTAAAGCAAAAAAACTCCAGTAAACTCGGTGTGTAAACAGCGTTAATTAGTCAAATCAGTTGCTAAAACAACCCTTTCAAATACAATTGAAGGTACTTCTATGAAGCTTCTTCTCCTTAATGCTTTATTGTAGACACAGTACAAAATTATAGATTAAGATAAAGTTGTTAGTTTTACCTCTATAGTACAACTAAGAACAGATTTGGTGTGGAAAAAAAAAAGGTTGCTAGCCCACCTCCCCCTCACCTGTCAGTGGTGCCAAATGCTGAATCAGTGTTTGTGATCTTTAAGGTCCCTTCCAACCTAAACCGTTCTATGATTCTGTGTTCTGAGGGGCTCTGTGTAGGATGATGGGAAGATAGAGCATCTTGAATGTTAATAGGAAGGTTGATAGTAAACTAGTTACCACTTCATAGCTTCACCTGAGAGATGAAGAGATACGTCATCAAATTTTATTTCAGCTTGTTTGGCTTGGAATTTTGTCACTGTGCACTCATGTGAAACACTAGGTCGGTGTAGTGAAATCACAGTGGCATCATATGTAGAATATTTTCTGATAGGCAGGATTTTTCTGAAGTAGCGTTTGTGGAGAAATACGTTCATTTTTGTCTATCCAGTTGAATTAAAAAGTAGCTCTTACCGAGTATGTAGGAGTAATTGCATTGCTTTATATCTAATTTATTACAAGCATTTATTTTTATGATTTTTTCAATTTTAGAACATACGAACAATAAAATGCATATTGAACATCCATTGGTGTGATTTGTGAGATACAGTTCTTGAGTGAGCTTTAAAATATTTGCGAATATACCTACCTGCCATTTAGCACAAATAGAGTTTTCCGAGGATAGAAAGACTGACTGAACGCTGCCATTGAGGTGACCTGATTTGGTAGAGTAGGGAACAGGCTAACACAGATAGTAGTTCTACTGAAATTTAAATCAGTTTGGTTTCAGATGGAATTAAAGTCTGCTTTATAAAGAGTGCTTCTCCGAATGGGGATATTTTGAAAGCGTGCTTACTAAACATTGATCTGAGCTTCTGTCTGGGTGTCTGATTTCTATCATCAGTGTTTCTGTGTTTGGAATAAGAGGAAACCTGAATAAGGTAGAGTGTGTGAAATGTTAACAAGGCTGAATTGATTATATAAATTCAGAAAAGATTGCAAAAAGCAGCTGAAATATCATTTTTTAATTATAAAAACATCTCACTTTATAAAAATGTAAGCATGTGCTTTAAGTTAAATCTGGTATTTCTTAGGTGTTAGAAACAAGCCTAATTCTTTAAATTACACGGGTGCTCTCATGTAATTTTTACAGTGAAGACTCGTTTGTCAAACATTATTTGATCCAGTGTAGCTGAGAAAACAGAAGTCTCTTTGCTGTGAAAAAGGGTCTGTTGATAGAAGATGTTTCAAAAATTCCTGTTGCTAACCACCTTAGATGAAGTTAATTTTTGTACGTTTGCTAAAACAGAAAGTTAATAGCTTGCACTTGTGACTTGAACTATTCTCCCACTTGCTCTGCAGCTGTGGTCAAATCATCTGAGTAGCTAAGGTGGGCCTGGCGAGTGCTGTTGAATAGAAGTGGTAGGCATGGTCCAGTTCCCCTGGCTTTCTAAGCATGTTATCAATAAAGATAAGCAGATTTTTGTCTTGCGAGCACTTAGCATAAGTCAATAAATAGAGCTTCTGTTGACATCCTTGGCCAGTTCCGTTGGGTGTTCTTGTAAATAAATATTTGCAGGATGGATCGGAATTTATCTCAGTACATTAGTTGGATGTGCAGTGTTTGGTTCAAATAGAGATTACACATCCCTCTCTCCATTATACTTCTGAGATCAAGCTTGAAATTATCTTTGTTTCAGAACCTCTGATTAACAGCTTGTGGAATAAATTTACGCAGTTAGTGGAACTGTAAAATGAATATTTATGTGACCAAATTTTTAATTTGTGCTTTGTAGGTGTATAATTTGTGCTTTGTAGGTGTATAATTTGTGCTTTGTAGGTGTATGTAGAGATCACTGTTTCTGCATATTTAGAGGATAAAAATACAGCAAATTTATTTTAATGTGTGCAAATTTCACCGTTGTAATCCTGTTTTGTTTTGTGTGGTTTATTTTTTAATTTTTTTTTAACCTGAGACTAAGCAGTGATTTGCTATGTCAGTTGTTATGTGCTGTAAATAACTCCCCAGGCAGATTATGTACACAGTGAATATAAAATATAGGTTGCAAAACTTAGAACAAAGTAGGCAAAATTGCTATTCTTAAATGGATTGGAATGTAACTACTAAATTAAAATGTGAAGCTGCAAATGGCCCTAAAATGGTATGTACTTATCTTTCAAATTTCACTGAGGATATATCTCAGAAGAATTTGGCCCTTTCTGTGTCTCTTCCCGTATTCTACTCTGATAAGGTATTCACTGAGGGATAAACTTGAAAGGATTACTGGTGAGCAGGCTAGTGGATGAATTTCTTCTCTTGGATCCATGTGATGGATATTGGCACTGATAATCTGCACACGTGATTTCTAAGAATATTTTTCAGATTTAGAAATTGCCCATCAGCTGTGATACTGGGTTTTTTTTTTTTCACATCTGAGAGGAGAAATTGTTAATAACTTACAGTCAAGAAAATAAATGTATTTTACCTTTTGGTGAATTTGGATGAATATATTCTGTAAATTATGTTTTGTTTTTCTTCACATAAAATAGTTTCTTACATACCAGCTGGCAGAGAAGTTGCCAGTTGCCTTTTGCAGCACAGATGATTTTTCACAGCAGTGACTTGATTCGTTCCATAGCTGTCATTTTTCAAAGAACAGATTACGGCAAACATTCCTAAAAGTACGGATTTTCCTCCTGACCCATATCAACACTGAGTTTGAAATGATGGAAACTTGCAGAGGTTGTTGCCCGCTATGGAAGAGTTTCTGATTTCCAGTCCCTTTTTATAGCTCCTGATACTGCTTGGATTAGAGCCCGTCTTTCCCCCTTTGCTCTTTTCTGTTCTCCTTTAAAATACACGATTAAATCCCAAAGACATGCTGAGATTTCCTTGTGCTTGAAACTGGCATTTCTGTCTGATGTGTGTATTATCATTTTCCCCAGCTCTTTTTCTCTCCCGCAGCTGCTGCCTCCATCACCGCGTTGCGCATTAATTGCTGGGCAGACGGAGGACCACTGGCAGTGGCCTCGG
Organism: Rissa tridactyla; assembly: GCF_028500815.1. NCBI lineage: Eukaryota > Metazoa > Chordata > Aves > Charadriiformes > Laridae > Rissa > Rissa tridactyla. Next base: position 43,504,229 of record NC_071470.1, on the reverse strand, counting down.
AGGGAGCCCCCACCCCTCGCTATGCATGCCTTCCTCCCAGTGACGCTAATGGGACTTAATCACCCCTATCCAAGGGGAAATAAACCACGGAGGGCCCGGGCCATCGCTTCGCCAGTGTACCTGATTGGCATGGGATTTTGTAGCTTGCCCCTGAATGGCCGCTTTTCTGCGCAGAAAGGGAACTTGGTGCAGTTTTGCTAATATTGGGGGAGGGAATGATCCTTTTTATGCTGAGCTTCATGACCATGTCTTGTGCTTTCTCAATTTCTACCAGCTACGATCTAGATGCATCTCGCTTTGTAAATTCCTTAATTCCTTGGGGTGATGGTTTTCTGGTTTGTTTGGTTTTGGGGTGTTTTTTGTTGTTGGGTTTTTTTTTTTGTTTGCTTGGTTTGTTTTTTTTTGTTGGCATGGTGGTTTTTTTTTTTTTGGCTACTGTTTTTTTAAAATTTATTTTAATTCTCTCATTCGTGGAGCAGTAAGGATGCTTTGTTGCTTTAAGGTGCTAGAGATGATACCTAGCTTTCCTGATTTTGGTGTTACTCCTCCTTTAAACATTAGTCCTTTTGTCAATTATGCATTAGTCTATTTGCCTTTCATCTTGACTGTTTCTTTTCAGGGATTTACAATAGTGTTGAGTTAAGGATTCTGAGAGTAGATGGTAATGGAGAAATACTGTTAAGTAAGTTTGCTTAAGAGCGCTGATTAAGTAAATGTTTCTAAGTCTATTGCCTTAAGGCAATGTTTAAAGGGGCTTTATTTTCCTTCTTGTAGTAGAAAATGTAGTTTTAATGAACTTGGTTTTTATTTGTCAAGCGCTGGGTTTTTCCTACTTGATATGGATAAGAAAAAACATAGTGGTACCCTCATTGTTCTAAATAAAATGGATTATTAAATTATAAGAGGATTAAGCATTTTAGCTTCTGGCCTTTACACTTAATTTCAGAATACGCTTCTGGCACCAAAAAACCTGATATGTCAGTGTTTCATGCTCTGCTTTGAAGTACTGCAATTCTGGAGATAGTTTCCAGGTAACCTAAATGGTTCTCACCTACAAGAGTGTGTCATTTGAAAACCTGTCTTTCATTAATGGGAGAGTGAATGATTCTTCCTTGTATTTAGGCAAATCAGTAATTTAGTGGGTAGGTTAAGTTATTCTCTAAATTGAAGTCATTGAAGTTTTGCCAATTAAGACTTCGTGTGATATCATAATTTACATGAGATCTTGCTTTTCTTCCAAGGACCTGAAAACTTTTCTAAATGTTAATTAGGCTGTGCAGTTTTTCTCTGAAACATATAGCCCATTTTTCAGAAATATAAACTAGTACTCAGAGATGTCAAACAATGCTTTTGAGACTAATAAGAAATACTCTTGAGCCCTGTTTAAACTTTGAGGTAATGTTGCCATTCAGACCCCGTTTCATAAACTTTAACAACTGAAGAATATGTAATTTTCATCATCTTCCAGCTTCATAGTGAGTCCTGACATTGTGCTTTTAGGACAAATTGGTGATTGCGATTGTGTGTGTTCTTGTTGGTTCAAATTATCTAAGTAGTACAAGGGCTGTGTTGTGGCCCACTGAAGTGATGGTTTTTATAGCATGAGATGAAGGGTATATGCGGGTATACCTTGCCTGCCCTGCAGTGTGTCAGGAGAGGACACACAAGGTGAGCCTCTTGGGAGCTGAGCTGGTGGGATCTGAACGCTTGCAGTTTTGTTGGGAAATGGTCCCTGGAGTGAACTGTGTTTAAGACTGTGCTTAAATTTTGTCTTGGAAACGGCAAGCTGGAACAGTTCAAAACAGAGTGAGGGCATGAACTAACAGCTACGAGTACAAAAGATCACATGCCCCATGCTCAAATTTGTTTGCTCTGGTCCTCTTTTTATTCAGCAGTGCAAGACCAGGAAGTCCATAAGACGGCTATTTTTTAAATATCTCTGAACCTACTGGGGTAACTGATAAAACTTCTGATGACAGGGCCTTAGGAAAAATTTGGCGCATGTACAGAGCTTTAGGTATGGCTTGCTTAATGCTCAGAGAGGTGGTAGATGCCCCATCCCTGGAAACATTCAAAGTCAGGTTGGATGGGGCTCTGAGCAACCTGATCTAGTGGAAGATGTCCATGCTCATTGCGAGGGAGTTGAGCTAGATGACTTTTAAAGGTCCTTTCCAACCCAAGCTATTCTATGATTCTAATTCAATTACTTTTATTCGTTTTTCTGTAGTTGCTTTTAAACAAAGTTCAGTATACTTTTTATTGTAAGCCCACATCTTGATTTCCAATTTGAGTTCATTCTGACATTAACTGTGCTTTTTTTTTTAGATCCATTTTTTTTCAAGTTTGTAACTGTTTGGCCTTTTACTCCTTAGGTAATTAGTCTAAGAATCTACAGGGAAGATGCTGTCCCATGTCCAATGAGGAACTTTGCCAAAATTACTAATTACCCACAAAAGTTATTTCAGGGGACTGTGCAATTTTTGACAAAGATTAAGACATAATTTTGGCAAGCAGTTTTAGGTATTCAGGTTGCTGAGTAGTAACTAATTATTAAGGCACATGCTCATCATGCAAAAAAAAAAAAGACAAAAAAGACAGAGAAAAGCATGTGAAGCTATTGATTTGTCTCCTCAATTTTAGTTCACTGATATGTTAATATTTCAAATCCTAGGAATGTTGTCTAAACAGAGGTAACTGTTGTATTTTCAATTGTGCCAAATTCTTTAAGAGCATCTTAATGCAGTGCTTTTTTTTATCCCCAAAACATTATTTTTGGGTATTTTTTCTTCAGTTTCACTGGAGAATGCAATTATGCTGGAATAAAGAAGACACAAAGTTGCATATCCATTTTCTGTATTGCATCTGAAAAATACTGTGAAAGAAATGTGCTGAAGCATTAGAAACACTTAAGATAGCATTTGTCTCCCTTGAGTTGAAAGAGAGGGGTGGCATTATCAATCACTAAATTTGCCTATTTTAGGTACCTGTGTTAGACTGAAGTGCACAGCCTTGGCCTGAGATTCCTGTTTTTCCCTTACTTCTTGCTGGAAGGGTGAGCGTAGATGCCTTGGATCAAATGAGATGCACTTTGGGTACTGTTGAGTACAGTGGAAGTATCTAGACTTCCCAAATAAGTAATCAAGTATTCTATTTCATTAAAACTGTCTGTGCAAATGCATGTTTACCATGTGAATTCACATAGCTGGTGTTTGATTGAGTAGTGTTCTACACCGACAGATACAATTTTTCTGAGTAAAGATTTTCCTTGTAAAGGACAGCCCTTTGGAAGCACAATTTCTGTGCACCGCATGTTTCTTCACCTTTGCAAGCTTTTAATTTGTGACCCTTTTTTTCTGGTTTTCACTTTTCCCTGCTTCTGCATGTTTGGTAGGTCTTGATATTTTCACATTGAAGAGTGGGTTCCAAGAAAAAAAAAATGGCATTGAGGCACCCGTTCCAAAGATTTCGTGGTCTGTAAAATGTCCGTTTTGAGTCTCAAGTCCCTCATCAATGGCTGAGATAAACTATTGCATAACTGGACAGGTACTTTGAAGTTTATCCAGTTACTGAGATCCATATAAACAGAGATCTTCAAATACTGCTACTGAGGCATACCTGAAGGTGTTGCCTTTTCTTTCTCTACTGGCCTTTCAGTAACTCATCAGATATCTGGCATTAGTCCTAGAGACTTTTAAAAGATGTTCTTCACTCAGTGGAGGGAAGGCCTGGCTCACGTGCTCTGCAGTCACATTCACTTGTGAAAAATAAATATATTCCTTTTTAGAAACAGGTAATGCTGTTAAAAAATAAAACATTACAAATTTATTCCTCGGTAATTCTTCATATTATGTATTTCTTCTGGGACCTGGCACTAACTTTATCCTCTTAGCAAAAGTAAACATGCTACGGTAAGAGCTAAAATCTTCTTCATTACAAAGAAAGGATGGCTGAAAAGAAAACCAGCTCCTTTTTATAACAACAGTCAGTCAATGTTTTATGTCAAAGAAGAGAAAACCCAAGACTTTCCAAAAAAGTAATACTACCTTCTCATCCTGAAAAGCAGATGGGAAGGAAAGAGCTCTTTGAAACAGTTGATAACCTTCTGTAGTCCGTAAGGTGTTTGGTGATATGGTTGGTGAGGTGGGACTTGCCAAAAGTATGACTTGAGGTAGGACCTTATATATATTTTTACATTTATATATTTGTATATATAGTATATATAAAGTCTACATATATACACATTTTATATATATAAAGTATATGTACTTTATACACTTTCTATTCAGTGCAGTGGAAGTGACGGATGATGTAAGTGACTGTGGTAGCTCCAAAAACTGTCTTACCTAAACCACAGAAAGCAAGTAACAGAGAAAACTGTCTATTACTCTTTTTTGGTTGGTGGGTGCTCAGGTTTTGTATGTATGCACAATAACATGAAGTTTTTAAAAAAGGCTTCCTCAGTCTATGTATGAAAACCTTAGATAACGTTGACTTTATTTTTGTTTTCCTATGAACTTTACTTTTCTGTATTGTTATTATTTACTTCCTGAAAGTTAGTTTTTGATCCACGCTTCATGCTGGTTTTGTTTAACAGCTAGAAACTACTGTTTTCCTTTGTTTAAAATTTGTTTTAGATTTAAGATGTTTATTTTGGTAGCTAATCAAATAAGTGAGTACTTATATATTTTCAAATCACTGAAGAAACTTAGTGTTCGCTTCCAGAGGTTCAGAATAAAGAATGGATGGAAGCACAGAACTGAGGCATAAAATTAAAATTGTATAGGAAAAAAACCAACTGAGCTTATGCAAAACAAGTGTTAGGACATAATGGCAGTTGAGGAGGGACCAGATGCCGATGGCAGTCCTAACGTGGCTTAACATGTTATTGCCTTCGCTCTTCCCTGGGCATTCGTAGCCACATGCCTATCTGGCTGGCTGTTCATCCGTCCACCACTTCCTTGGAACACAAGAATCACTTTGGGCAACAAAGACAAATCTGTAAACTCTACCAAGGCTCTGTAAATCTCCAACTGTACTTATAGTTAGCATTTAGAAGAGAGCAAGCGAAGGGTAGGAATTATGTTTACATTGTAATTTGTAGTTCAAGTAAATGGCAAATATTTGTGAGTTTACTTACAAAGTTCTTTCTACTATCGAGTACATATAATCAAATAGTACGAATGAACCCACCTCATTTCCTTAGCATTTTTTTACAAGATTTCTCATTGATAAAATATAAATTATACTATTTTTCCAGACTACATATACAAAATGTATGGACGCAAAGATATTTTCTGATTGTACTTTTGCTTTTTTCTTTATTCATTATAGGTTTTAGGAAGTGATGCATAGCATGAAGTGCCTTACGTGGCAATTCAAGGCTGTTGCAATCATGTTGTGATGAAGGCTCTGACGAACCTGTCAATAAAGCTGTCATTTATTTATAGTGTTAGAATGTCTGCTGGATAGTGGACTGAGCTTCACAAACACACTTTGCATAGGCTTCCTTGTAGTTAAACAGTAACATCTGCTGATCACGACAGGTTCTAGACTGGATTTCAGCTGCCAATTTCAGAACAAAATTGGGTTTTGCTGTTGAAGAGTTCGTTTGCGCTGTCAAGTGCCCTACTTTTTTTTTTTTTTTTTTTTTTACAGAATTTGTCCATTTTGCCCTCTGTGCCTTACTGTAGAGTTAAAGAATGAGGATCACAATCCTCAAATGCAAATTCCTGCAAATGCACTGTCTATAATGTTATAATTTGAGTCAATTACTACACTTGTATATTGTGTTTGGTATTTTAAGATTTCTTTGACTTTTGGGGGAGGGTGGGGTAGAGAAAAGCTATTATACTGCAAATCTTTGAAATCTGGAAGAGAAAAGGCCCTAGAGCTAGGAAAACACCTTTTCTTAATCCCATCCAATTTTATTCAGATTTAGTTCAGTTTAAGCAGTTTGGACACATCATTTCCCGTCGCTTGCTTATTTTTCTCAGGAAAATGGTGTTAACCTGCCAATGTAATGCCTGAATGTGGCAGTTCCAGGGAGGGAGTCCCAGGCTGTCACCGAAGCATTAGATCACATTATGCTGGGAGCTGACAGAGCAGATGGAGCAATGTGAGTTGGAGAGAAGCAAGTTAGTGAAGTCCTACCTCCTGTCCTTAACTACATCCCCTCGGCCTCTCAGAATACCTCTTGGGAGAAAACGTTCTCACAATTCCTGGGAAACTTGGAGAGGCAGACAGCCTGGCCAGGCTTACTCCATAAAACCATAGTCTCAGCAACCCTTCTCCCTCCTTTGGGGGCACAAATATGTGGCACGGATCCCACCTCCAGGGTGGGAGAAAAGAGAAGGATAAATTGGGCCAGGGCGCCCCTGACCGCCGCTGGAGCTAACACTTAGCTCCAGGGGCCATTTCCCTCTCTGGGATAAAAGCTCTCCTCTATTGCTAGTTAATGTCCTGTATCTCATCTGACAGAAGACTCTGCTGTAATTTCAGGCTGCAAACCCTGATGATGGATGTATGGTCCTTGTTGCTGTCCGTATTAGAAACTGACTTTTCCAACTTTTTAGGGCAAAAGCTAGGAAATTACTTTAAAATAGCTTTTATATGTTTTGTAACAATAACTAGTGCAAGCATATTTTATGCTGCAGGGCTCAATGATGTAGCAAATTGTTTTGTCTTTGAAAATACTCCTATAACGGTAAAGATTTAAAGTGGCTGTATATCTGTTATTTCTGAATTTAGATTCTTTTTATGATTGTTCACATGTAACTAACATAGAAAAATCTTTCCTAATCATAGTACGTCATAGTACAAGGTCCCAAATAAGAAGCACGGTTCAGTACTTTATTTTGTGGGAAAACTTGCCTTTCTTTTGCGGTATCGACTCGTGTGAAATATTATGGGAGAGACTGAAGAGGAGAGCCTACACCAGCGTACAGGCTTCAGCTCCTCCAAAGGGTTTGTTTCAAATGTACACTGCAAACTTAAACCAGAGTTTATGTAAAAGGTAGAAGGAAAACTGAACATTACCATGAACATCGCAGTATTTGCGAAACAACCAACCTTACTGTTATATTTGTTTCTTGAATTCATTAGTTAAGGTCTGTTGGCAGACCTCATTCAGAAAGTTTTACTAGTGGGATAGTCTTACATTTTATAGCGATGAAACATCTGACAATGGCTAGATGCTTATCATTTTACAGAAAATTGTCTTAATGAAGTATGCTCTTTTTTTTTTTTTTCTTCCAGAAGGAGTAGTTTTTAAATCCAGTTTTATCTAAATGAGAGGTCATCTTTGCATACAGTTCGGATTAGTTTTTCTTCCAAACAAAATACCATTTAAGTTTTAGTACTGCCAGGTATTCCTGTCCATGTTATTGTGAGGAAAGACACGATGTGACTATTTGGCTGCTAGCTTATCTGATACTATCTTTTCAATTAAAGAGCAGAATGCACATTGCCAACCTTTTGTTATCTAGTTTCCCAACTGCAGTACAGTATCGTGTTCTGCCAAACGGGCTTACGTTTTGCAAGTGCTCACCATTGACTTCAGTTATCTTTTCCTGGTAGTCTGCATCCTGCCACTTTGCTGTGAATGTCACACACTCTTCTTCATTCATGCTTCCTACTAAGAGTTATTTTTATTGAAATTGTATACAGAAATATGCAAGTGCACAGGAGAAAAATAATTAAATTTATTCTAGACATAGGTACTGTTGAAAAGACTTTCATAGGGCAAAACTGAAAATACCACTTTTGATGCTCGTACACTGTCTGGTAAGTGGAAAAATGGAAAAATAAGCAAAATAATTGTCAGGACCTAGAAGATTAAAAAAGTTATTCTAATACCTAAAGCGTATTTGAATGTGGACTAGGTTTTTTCCAGTTGTATTTGCGTAACATGTACCTAAATTTAGCTTTCATGTTTTACCTGCAGGCATTGATTTTTCAGATGTAATCTGCCCCTTTCTGCTTTAATTAAAAAGAGAGGACAGAAATAATAGAAATGGAACAGAAGTCAGTATATGAAATGCCAAAAATTTTTGCCATTTAACTGGTTGCAGTATATGTTTCTTTTAAGTATCTGATAAGGTGATCTGCTGACAGATTAAAACTATAGTGTGAAATGCACCATGAAACCACCTCCTTGCTATTTCTGAATAATACTTTACTATACATCTCCAACAGAGGTTTGCCTTTTAAGACATTTCACTGCAAGTAAAATCTTATTTTATATCCTTGCAGAAGATATCAGTAGATTAGAAAAGTGTTACTTTTTTCAAAACCAACTGAAAGACAATTTTTAGACTACTTGTGTCGCAGGGAAGAAGTTCCGTGCGCTCAGAAGAAAAAAAAAAAAATTCTCAGGAAAGCACACTGCCTTTACATTCTTCTAAAGAATTTCAAAGCCATAATATCTGATAGCATAGAGTACATACATTCAGTAACAGTGTACTATTGACTGTTATAGAAGCAAGGAGTGTTAGATGCAAGTGTTGGAAAAGATATGTATGTGGCTGTACACTATGTGTGTACACTAGCGCACTCTAATTCTTACTAGTAGGAAATTAATCATTTATCTTGGGTGGCTACTTATCCCTAAATATTTGTAATGTTTTAAAACTTGGGCAGCATTTTTTCTGGTGTCTTTCATGGTGACACAATTTCTGTTAAGGGTTTTGTTTTCTTTCCTTTTCTTTTTTCCTTCTCCCGAACCCAAGCTATATTGCCTTCCAGACGAAATCAGACAGAAGACCCAGTCATGTGCTTTCTCTTTTTCCTGCTGAGTGCTGACATGGGATTTTTGCTTTGTTGTAGTATTTCTCTGCTGAAGATGAGGGTGCTTCTGGGATTTGCATTTTCGGTAAATACCTTCTTCAGTGGTGCGTTATTAATACCATTTGTACAGTGCTCCATGTTAAATTTCACCTCATTGATTGTCATAATGCAGAATTACTTCAGAAGTTTAGTTCTGCCCCAGTGGAAAATACCAAAGATGCCATTCCTGAAAGCTGCTTTTGCTTCACTGACAGATGACTTTGCCGGATTAAATAGGTTGACATGAAAAACACAAGTGAGCAGATCAAAACTGTTCATTTATGTGTCCATCATGTGTATTCAAGAGATTTTTGCTTTTCAGATAACTTTACCACAAGTCAAATCTTGTTATGTGTGTCTCTCTTGTGATTACTCTAAACTCAAGGATCACGAGATTACTGTGAATCTTTACTGTCGTTTCCTGTGCCATTTGGAAAAATAATGCCTATTTCTGTCAAGGCATCTGAACCAACTGAAACCAGGTGCTAAGAATTTGCCCTGTCTTTTCAATTCAGGAATTATGCAGGGTTTTGGAGGTATTTTAAAGGTCCAGAGTGGTGGGAGGTACGCTGATCTTAACATGCAGAAGTCATTCCAGCTGGTACCAAACCTGGTCAGAGGTGGAACGGCCACATTGCGTGACAGCAGCTTTTGTGGTCAGCTGTAGTATCCTCGCTGACTAGCTGATTGCCACCAATACCTTAACGTGTTTTGGGGTGAAGCTAAGTTCTTCTGCAAAATGTCAGGCACCAAGAACAGCCAACAGAAGCCAGATCTGTGAAACGTAGGCTGTCTCCTTGATGTGTTTATCCTGACCTCTCACCAAGCGGTGGGAATGAAAATGTTCTGTCACTTTTTGTGTGCTGATTAAATAGTCCCATGAAAATGTCTTGTGTGACTGCTGGGATTTGTTTTCTACATTTGTTAAACATCATAGAATATTTTACAATGAGTTTTGCTTAGATGCTATGGACAGTAAAGAGCAGGTTTTCTGAAGGCACTGGAAGGTGTATATTTGAGCTTATTTGGTCAAATTTATCCTCTGAAAGAGATGGGAGAGATTCCACATTGTCTTCAGAGATGAAGATAACTAGAGCAGTCTGTTATTCCAATTGCCCATGCTAGCTACATGTTTTATCTCCAGCTTTCTTGAGATGATTTGCTCTTCCAGAACATAATAATGTTACGATTTTCTTTGATCAAGAAACTACTTAACTTTTGCTGGCTGCTACTTCTGATAAACTCCTAATAGGAGTCATTTTCTTTCCTCATGGTCTCTTTTCCAGGTACTGGCTCCTTTTTACTGCCTCTGAGGAGAGGTTTTGCTCTTCTGTGGGGTCCGTAGAGCAATGACAGTTGTTTCTCTTCCCTTCCTATCTAGGCGTGTTTCAAATACAGTGTTTTGGACTGAAGTTAAGTGGGCCATAAAAGGAGTATTTTCAGTTGGTAATTCCCTTTCGTGATCGTCACATCAAACACTTATCCTTCTTTCTAACTGCCTACTTCTGTCCATGTCATTTCTTTCTGTTGTCTCAAGATGGCACAGGGTCTGCTTTACTTGCAACTTTTTTTTTTATTTCTAAAGTGCAGAATACAGTCTCATTCTTGGTGAACTTTAGGGATCATGTAGCTAATGCGTCAATTTATGAAACCAGTAATAATCCAGGATAGCTCAGTCGCTGTACCTCTTTTTCTGACTGAAAAAAAATAAATAGTGACTTGGCAGAGAGCTTCCTTTCAAAAAAAATTTAAAGATAAAAGATAAGAAGTATTTAACTTATGATCAATGGTGTTTTGTAAATATCTTCCCAGCCCCATTATGCATTATTCCATAATGATGTGTTATGTCCAGTTTGAATTTTCCTGTTACCGGTTTCTCTCCGTTTGCTTTGTCTTTTGTCCGCTGGTTTAAGAGAAGTCACACGGTGAATAAACATTTTTGCCTGACAATATTTTACTGATGATTGAGTCATTTAACATTGTTTCTCTTAAGTTCTATATACTGAGTTCCTCAGCTCTCTCACTACACTCGTGAAAAGCCGTTTGCATGAATGCTTTCTGAACCTGTTCCAGTCTGTCAGCGTTCTGTTAGTAACTGTTCAGTTAGTTCTCAAAGCTGAACTAACTGTTCTGCCAACGGTCTGTTAAGTTTGTTTACCAGGTAAAATACTTACTGCGCTTCGACGCCGTCCCCTCATTAAAATAACTTACAATTTTTGGGCCATGATACTGCACTGAAAATCATGTTTACCTGGTTATTCACTGTCCTGATAATTCCATGTCCAGTTGGTAAGTGGGTCATTCGCAGTTTCTATCCAGCTGCATCCCCACGTACCCTGGGCTTTTCCCCGGCTCCCTCCCACGTTGTTTTCCATGGCTTGCCAGCTTGATAAGAAACCAAGCAGGCTCTGTCTGATCCACGTGCCTAATCCTGCTCTGATGAGGTGGCCACAGAAAAGGCACAGTCTGACAAGGTGGCCAAGAACTGCCTTTCACTTGCCAGTCCAGTCAAAAGTCATGTGCTGCTGCTTGGCTGCTGTTGGACTGAACCATTGGTTTTGAGGTTTCATATCGTGCAGGCCCAAAGTCCTTTTGTGTGAGTCTGTTTTCTAGGATACTGTGTTGGCTTCCCATAATGTGTCCTACATTCTTCATGGGTATGTGTTTCTGTATATTCATCTAGTTGAAAAATAGTTGTATAACTTTAAGCTACGACGTAATTCTTGCAAGAAAAGAGATGCGGCAGAACACAAATTCTTTGTACTTAATTATGCCTTTTTTGTCAAAAGGTCATTTTAATCAATTTAATATGACTGATTTTGTCTGATGCTCGTAATATGGAGATAATTGTCTCCAGTCAGTTTATCAATCTTACATTAACCTAGAGATTTAAAAGTCTTAAAGTAATTGTTTTTATCTCTCAGTGCAAAGTTTGTCTGATAAGTTAACTCCTGCTGTCGTTATGCCTTTCTTTAAGAATCCACTTATCTTCATTACTTTGCTAGTAATTTTAAGCTATAGCTGTCTGTATCTTGCTGTAGGGCTGAAGCAGTAGGGCTTCAATCATTTTGATTTAACATTATTATTATTTGGTAACACAGAGTATGTTATTAGTTAAGTGCTCTTACAGAATTTTATTGCACGGTAGGAATTCCAGTAATACTGTCAGAAAATTGTACTCTCTGACTTGATACATTTTAAAGTCTTCTAGTGGCCTCTACATTTGCGTTTGTGGTATTGGTTTATGAAAACTGAGTGGTAGTGTTAATGGATTTTTCAAAAAATGAAAGTCTAAAGCCAAGTCAGCTTCAAATTGGAAGTATCGTAGAAAAAGTTTTCAGGAGGAATAGTGAAGGGAACACACTGTTTTTAAAATGGTTCTTGATAAATTATGGGAAGTTGCATATGATAAAGTTGATGGTGCCAGCAGGGCTCTGAATTCAGCAACTCAACCAATTACATATTTCTATGTTAGCAAAACTGCAGTGTGAAATCTTTTTGTTGTATTACTAAGTGCTATGTTGTTAAAACAATGAACTTCTGGGTATTCCATGAAAATTTTGATTGGATATATGATTGGGCATTTAATTTGGGTACTATTGGACAGAGAAATTGGAAACTAACGTGGAAAAAATAACAGGTATGTTAGTTCGTAAGTTATGTTACCGTGCTTTATAATTTCTGCTTTCACCCACTCAGTATTTATGTTTTGGGAGTTAAATAAAAGGAAAACCCAATAAGATAAATTAACCAAAAACAGTGGCTTTGGTTTTAGTTCTATTTTTGAAACATGGAGAACAGGAAAAATCCATTTACCAAATGGAAAACTATGTAAGAAAGGTTATTTGCATACTCCCGTGGTGGAACTAATACTATTTGACTCCATACTTGAAGAAAACATATTTGTTGATCGAGCGACAACAGTCTAGCGTATCAGTGTTGCCACGCTCGCGCATGAAGCTTTGCTGAGACTGGGGGCTAGGGCTGCTCTTTGTAGGGCAGCGCCGCCCCAGAAATCCCCTGGGGCAGCTCTCTGATGGATGGCGAGTGAGATGCTGTGCAATAGCGTAGCCCCATGCTCGGTCCTGGGAGACAGAGTATGGGCTAGTTATCACCACTAGTTAACCAGTAGTTAGCGCTACTCTGTGTTCAGTACAGCCCGTGGAATGAGAGCAATGGCAGCTGCGTTTTGCTTTTCAGGATTTTTGTTAGTACTCAAAGTATCCCTGTGGAGTTAGCGGAGTACATTATTTCCCTGATATGTGTGTCTTATTTTATCGAGATAATTTGTTTTAGTGCAAATCCGATATGTGACCTTTGAGGCATCACAAATTGCCACACATAAATTGGATCAGCCCAGTCACTCAGGCATAGGACTGGGAATCGTATTGGTTTTAGTGACTTGGAAGCTTTTTGGTGTTTTCTTCCAAATAGGTGGAGTTGTTGCAGGTGGTATAATACTGCTGCTTGTTTTGCAGGGGTTTGTTTTAAGATATTAAAATCTACGCTCCACAGGTCTTTAATCTACTATACTTTCTCAAGATCTGTAGAAACCTTGCAATCCATTCCATCCAGTTTTGGACTCTCAGGTTCTAGCCCATTTTCTCTTAAGTCCCAGAAATATGACATACCCCTTTGCCAAACAAGCAATCAAAAAAACCCCAGCCACCAAATCCTTCCTGCTAACTTCAGCTCTGATGCCTTAAAAAGCTCCAGCATCCTTTCCTGGCCTGCCAGATGTTCCTCCCATGTTTTATGAAAACAAATGAAGTCATTTTAGCACATGAAGATGTCTTCTGTTCTTAAACTTTGGGTTAGGTCATTTACTGCTCTCTGAAGTGTCCCTGGTGCATTCATGGATTTCGAAGACATTCATCAAAATTAAAAGAGTTTTTAGGATGCCACAAAGACAGTTTTCTGGTATATTCACAATCTGGAGCTACGTTTCTTCCTTTTGTCTATCATGAAAAAAAAAAAAATCTTAGGTCCTATAGTACAGGATTTTCTTTTTCTTTCACACTATGTCTTGTAAACTACATGACAGTTTTCTGTCTGTTTCTATTCTGCCTTCCAGCTCTTTAGATATTTATTATTTCTAAGATTAATGCCATTTCTGCAGTTGAAAATGACTATGAAATGTCTAAAATATTCTGCTTGTCTGTTACTACTGATTGTATTAAAAAGCTGGATATCTTTGGGCCTTTTTTTCACTTCAGGTGTAGAAAGAAATGTACTTTCAGAACTGGACAAGTGCAAGATTAATTTATAAACCACATATGTTAGTGATTTTCACATCTGTGAAGGTGCTTCTAATTGACACTTTTACAGTTTCATTTTTTACGATATTTGAATGAATTCTCCACTTAGATGTATTTATATCAGTAACAGTTAATGTTATGATAAAATTCTTTCCTTTTTGGCAGTCATATTCTGAGGAATAACTTTGAACTGAAAAGCATTGACTTTCACAATAGGAATGTCACATTACAGCTCTCCAATACCTGAAGCAGTATTCGTGCTACCAATCCACAATCTGAAATATTGTTTTATAATCCTTCCTAGAAAAGCTTTAAAAAGATAAATTTCTAAATGAAATGACAGTCTGTGGATATTTTAGTTGTGAACAGAAAATTTAAAGTTTGGGTGACTGGTATTCCTTTCCAAACCTATTTCTGATTTCACTTGAAATCTTATCTGTCCCAGAATATACTGTATTATTTGAGCCCTCTCATATCCAAAGGCCAATGAGTTGGCTGGCTTAAGCAGCACTGCTTCAGAGCACTGGATAATCAAACCCTTCCATTTTGTCCTTTACTAGGAATTCTGTTTTCAATTACTCTTTTGTTAACTTAGGGAAACACTTAAAACAAGTATGTCACAACTTTTATGTAAGAAATGTGGATTATCATTAGGAGTCATACGATAAGTAGTAGTAGGTAGAATAAAGTGTTGTGTTTTGTATATTTGGGTTTTTTCTCCCACATGTAGAGCAGAAGTCTTTCAAGTATTTACAGGAGTATACCTTTTGATAATATAGTATTTTTCATTTAGTGTTTGGATATCGTCCTGGAGACGATGTTTTATAAACACAGTAATAATACATTTGATCTACTCAAGGGGTAAGTGATACAGCAGCGTTTTCTGAGTGCTCAAGTTTTATTTGGTCAACTGCTTTTCCTGTGGTTTTCTACATATTCATGTCTATTTATGAATAGTTTGCTTTGAAAGCATGGAAGAATATAGATCATCTAGGAGTTAAGGAGCCTATTAAAATTTTCTGTTTCCTAAAATCTTAATAGTCAAGGAATTCTGAAATATTAGCTTCTAAATGCCATAGGCTAAATAACAGTCCTCTGAAAAGGGTAATATTTAATTTGGCATATTTGTTCTGAAAGTTAGCTATATTAAATATTAGTATTTTCTCTGAAGTTGAAGGAAGCTTAGTATTTGCAGTATCTTGTGTAATTCCTATTTCCAGAGATATATTAAGAGGTTATTTGAGGCCACCACTGCGTTGCTGTCAAAAGACACACCCCTTGTGGCCAGCAGACCATGCTAGCCCAGGGTGAGCTGGCGAGAAACGTTATGTTTGGCTCACGTCCTTTGTTCCAGCTGCTGAATTATATTAAAAGACATCTAAAAATACTCTGAGACTAATTTAGGCAGTAACATCTTTATTAATTAAACACCGAATACATTACAAAACATTAAATACTTATTATCTGTCTTCTCTGTATTCATGCAAACAACAGCTGTAATTAAGACTGTTGCAGTTGCAATGGGAGAAGCGATGTCTGTGAGTGGGATGGCAAATGGACCGTGCTACGCTGTTCCTGCTAACATATGGGCTGTTATTCTAAGGCAGTTTAAGAAATCTGGTGGCAAGCAGTACAGAAGGAGCTGCAGTGGCTTAATGAAGGCAAGGAAAGAGGAATAATAGTCGGGGAGAAAAAGTCAGGATCTGCTATTTGGATTGGCCTGTTAGCGTTTCTGTTTGACATACAAACTAAAATGCCTTATAAAATGAGGATCAGCATGAGGCTGATTTTCTGGGACTGGGAGGCTTAACCAAGGTATAACTATTTGCTTTCCTTTAAGGTTTGTGAAATTCTTGAACTTTTACATAGCTATCATTTTATACCACAAGATTGTCTGTAACAAAATCCATGCAACTCATAGGTGTTTTTTGTTACTGGATTGTTTTTTCCATTATTTGCTTTTAGTACGTTAGTCTGATAATCAGTTACTAACAAGTAGCAAACTCATAATTCCTTATGTAATTTACCAATGTAATTGTACACAATTTTAACCTAATCAGTTCTGTGGCAGCTTGAGGGTGGCAATAGTGGTTGCAGCTTCACAAGTTTGGGGGGTAAAGACAGTCTTGAAAAGAAACCATAAGGACAAGAAAAAGTTGAAGTTGTGTTTTGTTTTGTTTTTTGTGGTTTTTTTTTTTTTTAATCGCCCTCTCCCCTGCCTCCCCCGCTTAAGTTCTGTTGATGATACTTGAATTACCAACAGTGCCAAAACCTAGGAAGCGAGTAAGTTTGGACTGCGTGCAACACGTATAATTCTCTTCAGAATGGGGTGGAGATTTTGCTGGCTTGCAGCAGAGCACTCGCAAAGGGCTAATACTCTTTACTGTTTAAAAACAAGGGTTTAAAAAATCTTTCAGCAGATACGCAGCACTGGGTCTCTATAGTAGAAGACAAATGCAAAACTGAGACGTGTTTTCACTGTATCTATCAAGAGGCAAAATATTAGAATGATTGTATAAATTCTGTCGCAAGTGCTATCATGTCTAAAATATCTCAGAATATTAAGCTATGTAAGATTCAGATGTATGGAACATTAAATTCAAACTAATAACTTGGTATTAGGCATTAGATAACATCAGTGATTTTTCACTGGCCATTTACTGTCACTTCACTAACTCTGAGGATATTTTTTCAGTTTCTGTTTTACTTGCTGTGTCCAAAACATAATCAGCAGCTGTGCAGAGTCTCCATGGGGAAAAAAATCGCAACCCCCACTTAAATTACAAATGCTGAAAAAAAAATTAAATCAGTATCCGGTAACAAGCACGCAAAATAGTTGTGATGAATGGGACTCATCATTTCTATTTTAAACCATGATGTGAATCGGATGATACAGAGTAAAACAATCGTGCTTCAACTTTTTAGCTGTATGGACTAGAATTTGTACTCTGGTAACAAAAAAATGTGGTAGAAGACATCTGCTGAATATGTGGACAGGAATATAGAGTTACGTTGGTCCAACACCCAGAACATGCTGTATTAAGCACAGGATCACTGCCAAAAAAAGCAGCATTAAGAGCTATTTAGTCCCTTTCCTTGTCCCTTCCACAGAGCCAGGTCGCAGAATGATGTGCTAAAAACTGAGATGGAGTGACTTAAGTGAAGTTCATGACAAAAATGACTAAAACAGGAAGCTGCAGCTGATAATGGAAATCACTTCTGAAACCTAAATAAGGGTTTATTTATATACAGTTTAATAATTCTCCATGTTTAAATTTAAAGCCGTGGAAATGGAGCAACATTTATTTCATGCGGTATGATGAGAACCTTGATCCTGGATGCCAGATAATCCCTCAGATATGCACTTTCCTTTCTGTGCCATTTGGCTTTCTGTGTAAATCTTCGGTTGCATTTAATGATTATTCAGGGATTTTCTGGTTTAGAGGTACTACTTTAGCCTACTTGGAATTTTATGTCTGTGAGAAAAAGAAATACATTTTTTTAATTTCCCAAAGATGAGGAAAAGGTACAGAAGGAGAGGATTTCCACATAGATCAATGCTGCTACACTATAGAGTTAATGTGACAGGTTTATTATATTCTAATGCCAAGTTTTAACAAAAAAGTTACTGTAGAAATATGTGGCCTCTTATTGTCGTAGCGTAACAAAATTAATAAGGGAGTTATCCCATTTGTTACTGAGTTCCTTATCCCTGTAGTAACAGTCTGAGTCCAACTTTGCACCAGAGAGGAGGACATTATGGTTGTGAAGTTTCTTGGAGGCTGGTATTTCCAAAGTAAGATATCTTAGCCAAACAGTAATTCCCAATTTTTTTTTTTTTTTTTGTAAATTATTGTCCTGCTGTGTTGCCCTCCAAATCGCCAGACAGCTACTGCTGTTTCCCCCGCAATGCTGCTGCGCTGTGCTTGTGCTCTGCTGGCTGTGGCCATCCTCGTGCCGAGCTCAGTCCCTCCAGCCTGTGCACGAGGCGTCTTCCAGGGCCACTGTTCGTATCTGGCTTGCCTGAGTGTTTTTGGAAGCAGCAGACCCACAGGAAAACATCCTTGTGGAGGCTCAAGGACTGGGAATGGCTCATCTGAAACATGCCTTCTCCTGTGATATATATAAATCTATTCCTTCAGCTTACCAGAAACGGTAACTTTTGGCCCTGTAAATTACTCTGTCACTGAAAGGCTGGGATATTAAATAGAAGCTGTGACCAAAACTATTTTGCCCTGCACTCTCGGTAGTCTATTTAGCTGAATTTTGACTGTTTAATTGTTTTTGTTCTTCCTCCTTGAATAGGATGAATAGGATTTTATTCTCTAAAATCCTTTCTATTCATTAATATCTCAGTTCCAATTAATGGGTTGGAACTTGATTTATTTTATTATTTTTTTTAAGGTGTGGAAAAGCATGTAAAGAATTTTACCCCTATCCTTTGAGATACAAACATTTAGACAAAAGTCCAAAGTTATCTCGGTCTTTCCAGCTCTTCCACCTCACTAAGAATTTTCCCTCTCAAAACAACAACAAACAAACAAATAACTTAATTGTCGATAGCTAAAATTAAATACTCTGTTTGCCTTCTGCATGGTAACAGTCTTCCTAGGGGCCACATTCTTTCACCTCCTTTTTTCCACTTTGTAGCTCTCCTCCATTGTACTTCATTTAACTTGATTTCCTTGCCTCATTCAACCTCTGTTGCTTGAACCCCTGTGCCTTTTCTTAAAGATGGGCAAGGAAGCACAGACCGGATTTGTAGTCCTGATGGTCTTTGTTTAAAAATGGTCATCTCACAACTTCCACTTGATGTTGGTTTGTTCCCCTGGTACCTTTTCTGTATGACAGTTATGTGGTGAAATTTTCCATGCTTGTTGACTGATTAGGGTGCAGTTGCTCATCTCCCAGGCTCCTTGAAAGTTTCCAGTTTGCAGCTACCTGGCCTGTAAAGTGCCTCTGTCTTCTCCGGGTCACAGGAATTTTTGCTGAAGTGAGCTTTACTACTAACACTGAAGCCCCATTTCCTCTTCCCAAGTTACACTAAGATGTGTTAGGCTGAATACCACAGGAGCTGAAAAATTCCTGGAAACAAAATGAACTTCATTTCCAGTGTCTGATGGTGTGTTTGATAACTCTGCTGCAGTTTCCCATCTTCAGACAGTGCTGTTACCTTCTTTCTCTTCTGAGGCTGAAAGACTGAAGCATCAAAGTCATCAAACTAGAAGCTGATTTGTGTTTTGAACTGGGAGTACTACACAATAACACTTCCCCTGCCCCCAGATGCATGCATGTGGGTAAATCTATACATGTAAGTTTCTAGCTCCTTTGTTACCTTATGGTTAGAAAGAAGATAATATTTCAAAACTTCCAAGTAAAACTAGAAAATGATTCCTCCTTTAATAACCACGTTGAACTGGTTGAATTCAGTTTCTGCGACAAAGAGCTAGTACTGTGCTTAAGCGGTACACCGTTGTTTCTTGATGCTGAAGGTATTATTTTAATTCAAAAAATACGGAAGTCTGCTCTGAGCAAAAGGCTGTTGTTAATCATGTGGAGAAGGTTATGAAAGATATGGTACATCGCTTATAAAATTTAATTTATTTTGTGAACCTACAGAAGCTATCTTGACCGCATGTTTAGGCCATACGAGGGGAGAAAAAAAAAAAAAAAAGCTGTAAAATATCAGCAGCTGTGTTATACAAAATTCTGTACCAGGTAGGTAGAGTTTATTCACATGGGTGTAATGGCAAAGAATAAAATAGTTTATTTAATCCTTTGGCTTATGCTGTCTATTACCAGTTAGCTTGGTAATTCACTTGATTTGGTTGTGTTATTCTGGTTTCTTGGTATTCAAATTAAAATGTCTAAGGCTTACATCTTTGAGGAGGCCTTGTAGCAGCTGCTGTGTCTGTCTCAGCCCTAACAGCTGTTTCATGTAGGTGGCATGCTCAGACTGACAGCTTTCTTTTCAACAAGGGGTTTTTTCAATTCTTACATTTGCAACTTTAAAAATAAGTTGTCAGTTTTTCAATTCTTTAAGGAATAGAGTTAATTAAATCCTGTTCTTAAATTCTATCCTTAATTTTAAAACAAGAAGTTTTGTTCTTTCTAGTTTTATCCATTTATGTAATTTTTATATTTTTAAAAAAGATTTCACTTTAAGAGTGATAATTTTGCCTCATGGAGCCTGTTCTTTCGACTGTAAGAAAGCTTAGTCATATAATTAACTTTGTAGATCTTGACCCTAAGGCTATACACAGGGTAATGGAGTTTCAAAGTAAAATGAAGATTAATATTATAGCATCATAGTGGTCATACAGGGCTAACTGGGGTAATTATGACTGTTGTGATATTATAGACCCAAATTTCCCCTTGGTGTATTTTTCCAGCCTCCTTAATAAAGCTAGCTGTAGCAGAAGAGGTCAGCATTTTCAAGTGACTCGAGGCAGCAAAACCCCCCTCTTTCCCTATGCCAGAAACCATGGTCTGTTATCACTAAATGAAAGGTCAGCATATACTGGGGTAGTGGCTTCTGCTAGGGGTGACGTTCACCCTTCCCTTGAAGAGGGCGAAATATTTCCCTCCCTGACACTGTTATCCCGGGGCAGAAAGAGTGACAGACCCAGGACAAGATGGTACTCTTCCAGGTGGTTTCGTATAATACAGGTCAGCATTTATTGTGATAAGAAAAATTAGCTGTGATTGCCCTATGCTTTTGGCAATCATTGATCTTTCTGAGAGCCATTGGTTTCTTGGTGTGGCTTTCCTTTCAAAGTGCTTGATAACTGCTCTTAAGAAAGGCTCATGTTTCAATTTTTTTTTTTTTTTAATTTTTGACTCTGCAGTCTAAAAACTAGAAATAGTAGAAAATAATAATAAGAAAAGTTAATAGGAGGATGGGTGAACGAATCTCTTTCAGAGTATTTCTCTGTAGGTTTGTTTTGCCAATATCTGGCCTGAGGCAGTGATGAGTGATGAAGTTTTTAGAGTAGCTGCTTGCTTTGCCAACTTAGTGCGCTGACACCTTTACTGGTTGCTCAGCAGTGTCTCCTGCATTCAGTTCAGTGATTAACGCGTTACATAAGGAATAGATTTTACCAGTTAGAAAGTGTGTGTGGTGCTGATGATGACCTTGCATAAAAAAAGAATATAGTTACTGAAAGTCAGGAAGCTTGACAGGCTGAAGAGTTTAACCAAGAACCAAACCTTCCACAGAGGAGCTGTTGCATTGTTAAAGAGCCTGTCCTCAAAATACCATTCAGGAAGTTTAGGAGTGAAGCTTGTTCTTCTACCTAAGACTGCAACTTTTGTCAAAGTACTCTTTGCTTTCTTTGCTTTGTTTTGTACTAATTTTAAAGGAATTTGAAAACTTTCCCTCAAAAAAATGGAATTGAAAATGTCACTACTTTCAAATTAAGAGTAAAGTAAAAGCTGTACTTAGCTCACAGGAAAAGGACATCTGCAAATCAAGATTTGTGCTGCGTCATGGGGAAACATCTCTAGGAAATTAGTATCCCCTTTCACAAAGATTGAGCCCTGCAAATGCCTTTTTTGTTAAGTGAAGATTTTACCCTGATAAACGCTGTCACAAATCCTCCATTTTTCTTGAGAGTATTGCTCTGTATTGGAGATGTTTTCTGCTTTGAAAAACTTAGAACATGCCCCAGTGCTGCATGCCACTTAAGCCGTAGCCCATCTGTGCTACGATCTGATTGCCGTGTGCCTGGGCGGGATGTCTGGAACCAGCTGGCTCTATAGGATGGGGATGCCTCTCCCGCAATTTATCTTCTCCTGCCTTTGGCTCTACAGCCGTTTTTTGTGTCCACATTCAGGTCATACCTGGTTGCTCTTCTGCCCTACTTGGGTCAGTTTGGTAATAACTTCCTGTAGAGTTTGGAGAACAGTGTGAAGGAGCTGCAGTGAAATGTTACGTATCACAGATGTGGCTCCACAGGTGTAACTTTGCCCCAACAGGGATGTTGCCTTCCCAGCACCCTACCTATAAATGTGAACACATGGTGAAAGGAAGGAAGGAAGCTAAAAACACTGCGTGGAGAACATAGGGGAAGTTTCTAAGAGTGGGTGATACGAGACAGGGGTGAGTTGCAGGTAGTAGTGATGTCAACAGGAAAACTGTGTCACTGAAGATTTGAGTAAATTGCATTAAAATTGGTGCTTCTAAGGCTACATTACTGCCATACACAAGCTAGCTGGTTTCAGGATAACTTTATGTCGTTGTCAAGAGTTGCCACATTCAAAAGAGTGGAGGAATGTATTTTTAACTGGTATACAGTCTGGTAACATCTAAAGTATTTGTCCATCATTATTTTCTTTCCTCTTAGAAGTGGAAATGATACATTCCTTAGGGAAAATGGTGGCTTTCTGGTTAGGATTTTGAAGCAAGAGTCTTGAAAAATGGAATTGCTGAGTATTGATGAACTTGCTATTTTTCATTATTTACAGTAAGTAGGAACATGGAAGGAGCCAGTCAGAGGTGTTATATTACTTTGCAGGTGTTTCTATGTGAGCTTTTCAAGTAAATCAAGAGGTTTCACTAACACTTGCTCATAGTCATGTGCAGATTTGAAAGTGCTGCATGCTGAAATTAATGAAGTAGCTAATTTCTTTTTTGGTGTGTCCGTGAAAATTGGCTGCTTCAGTCTTCTGTTTAATGTTGTTAAAGTTTTGTTTAACTTTTTTTTTTGCTGTTGTATTTTTTTTTCCAGTAAAAAGTCAAACTAATTTGGATAATTATCACACACTTGATTAACTTAAATTTCAATTCATAAATTTCTTTTAAAAGTTTTGTGAGTTCTGTACGGTAACACAGAAATTTGTTATACTGATGTGGCTGAGGGTAGCACTCATGACGAACAATGATAGAGGGAGTTCAGTGTATGACATGCAGTCCTATGCTTGTGGTTGCATGCAAGAACATTTGCTGTTTATTTGCCCTGTCTTGTTCTTATTTTAACGATTTCTAAGAAAAGTGTATTGCACCTGAAAATCTTGGAAAGACTGAACAGATTTAAAGACAGTGGGAATACAAAATTAGGTTAATTATAGTAGTGTTGGTTGTCTTCCCTGCAATGAGATAAAATTGTTTCTACTTATTTAGCTCAAAATATTCCTTTTTCTATTCAGAGTTAGAGGCAGTTATGTAAGTCGTGAATGGATTGTATGGAACAAAATGACTCACTAAGATAGACTATAATGCACATAGCTGTTGTTACAGGGAAGTACTCAATGACTCAGCTATAGAAGAGGCTGTTAAGTGGAACCACTGCACATGTGGGTGTAGATAAATATCCTGAACTTGGGCCAGCACACTTTTTGGCACCTCCTGCTGCATGAATTACTGGTCAGATTTTAAAAAGTGCTGGGTGTCCCACCTCCCCTTGAAGAACGTTAAAGGAGTTCTTCATAGTTCAGTTTTGCCTTGTAGTTAAGTCAAATATTTTTGTTGTCCGTTCTTGGCAACTCCTATGAAGGGGATGAAGCATAAGTATCCTGTGCTTTCCACTAGCTGTAGCATAACAAACCCTGAGGCTTCTCTTTTAAAATGTTTGCTAATATTGCCTTAATCCTTTCATTGCTGTCTTCTCTGTCCGGCACAATTCTGCATCTGCTCACAGAACAAGAGAATACCTGTGTGGCTGATCACAGTTTACATCTCGGTTTGAGAAAGCCTAAGAAAGAATTTCTCTAATCTTATTTTCATGAGCTTTCCAAATGTGGGGAGGTTGCACCCGAGCTGCAGACTTTTCTGGCCTGCACGCTCATCGGAACAAATGCCGTTGTGGAAATGGTTTCTGGGATCGTCGTGGTCTCAGGCGGGGTCGGTCTCTTAGAGCTGTCCTTGGTAGCCGGGGGCTCCTGCCGTAGCCCAAGGTAGAGCTGGGTTTCTTCTGCTACGCCGCTGCGATGTAGGGGCAAGCACTACTAATCTTCACTTACGTGCACTTTATACTTTGTTACTAATATCGGTATGAATACTACCATGAATATATTTTATTAAAAAACGGCTCTTTGTGATTCAAGATTTAAAAATTAATGTTGACAAACTGTGAAGGAAGTTTGATGCAGATAATTTTCATGTTGCAATTATAAGGAATATACCGCTGTACAGATTTTGGAGACTTGCATCAAATCCCAGAATGAACCATCCTACTGCATATCGCAGCCCCACGGATTTAACCACATGATTTCTTTCTTGTTCCATGGACTTCCGACTATCTTCTAGAAAGTCATGAAAGCCTTTTTTGTCCTAACTCTGTATGCTAATTGATTCATACCATACGTGTACATCCATATACTTAAAGTAGTTTTCATCTCTTTTTTTAAAAAAAGTTATTTACATTTACTATCCTTAGTGTCATGTTTTATTGCTTTAGAATACTGGATATTTGATGCGGTGATGGTCTCGTTGGAAGAGAGTAGATTAGCAAAGAAAGCTTTGCAGATGAATCTTAATTATTTATAATAAAATAATAGTTCCTGTTACAAGTAGTAGAATGTAGCTGTAGTTCCTGTGCTTGATCTGTATTTTACAGATCATCTTGGTTTTCCTTTCCAATCACATTACTTGTGTGGTAATATTTAGGTGTGTTTCTCTGTATGGCAGATATCTTTTACAACCTACCTATTTTCCTGTTTATTTTCATGCTCGTGAGCTGATTGTTTACATGTAGCAAATTTAGCTGCTTTACATGTCATGACAGTGTTTTTTACCTTTTATTAAAATAAGGCCTTTTTGAAGGTGATGTTTGGCTGAGGGCTTTGACTTGTGTGAAGCAGAACTGCATCTGCTGGTGAAGAGTATTTTCTGTTTTAACAGCTCCCCATAAATCCTTCTCCACTATTACAGAAAAACTTACTGCGTAATCAGTTTGTGTCCACCTTTCTGAAATTGATGCATGTATTGTCTCTATTGAATTTGTGTAAATGCATAATGTCGTGGCCATATAAAACATAAATAACCCCCACAATAAAAACAAAGATGCATGAAATTTGATATAACAGAGTATATATCTCTTTATCAAGTATTGGACAAAAAGATCCATTTTCTTTTTTATTGACAACCTATGTATAATAGAAGATATTTGCAATACTCTCACCTTGTAATTAATGCTGCCTCTGATTTTGCAACAAATTTTTCCTAAGAATATTGTCAGTTTGTCAATCTTGCATTTTCAAATTAAATGAAAAAGCTGGTTGTAAACATCAAGTTTTCCTGATCACTAAATAGATAGATAGGATAAGAGGTAATATGAAGCAACCTGAAATAAGTAGAGGTACATTAAGGTTCTGCTTGCGTCATTTTGAAAGTTCTTCTGTAGTTTTGTTTCAGTTTTGGTTTTTTGGTGGTGTGTGGTTTTTTTTTTTTTTTTCCGCATGCTAAGTGAATTGGTTATTGGATTCTTGTTAATTTTCTGGATGAAATTTACGAATTAAATATCTGTGAAAAATAAGGGAGGTGCAGAACTGAACAGGTCAATTCTGTCAGAAGTTCCTTAGAGGGTGGTAATAAAGCTCTTAATCCTAACATGCTCTTAGCAAAGTCTTTAACATCATGCCTTGCATACCCAAACAATCCTCTGCTTGCTTTCTGTAAGGTTAAGGCTGGTGTGTGACATGATGAAGTATACAGAGTGACTTCTTCAGATAGTTTCAGGCCATAAAAATTTTAGGGCAGGAGATAAAAAATAGGGTCTTCTCTAGTTACAAAGTAGTTTGACACTTACACAGGCATTCCAAAAAATTAAAGGATACTTTTAACAGTTGTGGGAGATACCCATTTTTATTTTTTTTGAGTGATTCAGGTGGAGCTTTGTTTCAGGCTTTGAAGGGCAGAATTTCTATTCAGTGTGACCCTTCCGTTGGAAAAAAAGGTATTTTTTTTTTTAAAAAAAAACAGTTATCAGCACCTTTTTTGTCTCAGTTGCTGATTGTTTGGACTATATTGAAATTAAATAGCATCCAGTTAACTGTTGTTTCTTTTGCTAGGTTTGTATCTTCCCAGATGCACAGGAATTAATTCAGAAAATCACACGTTTATTTCAGTAAAAGTAAAGCTACAATTATGAAATCATTACTAAAGTCAAATGAGTTAATTCTGTCGTGTTCTATCATTCTGCCTTTCATGTTTGTCTTTTGCGTGTTTGTCTTTCTCTGCAAAACAGAATTGCTTGTGTCAAAAAAAAAATAGTGACCTGAAGAAAGCTCCAAAGTTTCCATTATACTTTTAAACAAACAATCATATGTATTTCTTTCTTTAGTGTTAACTCATATTTAGTTAATACATTGGAGAACCTAGCTCCCGTTGGTCACACAGATCACTTGTTTACAATTATGTCGAACTTGCACCAGCACTTATTGTTATATTACCATGGTTATATTATTGTTAGTCTTACCCTTGTGCTTGGTGGCTAATCAAAGCTAGCTAGTAGTCCAGATGTTTAACAAAAAATAGCGTAGCTTTGTTTTCCTTTCTAACCCAACAAAGTTACTATACCTTGCCTGAATACTGAGGTGTATTTTATATATGTGCACAGAAATTCAATGCATTTATATCAGACAAATTCACAGGGTTTAGGCGTTGCTATTTGTATTTTCATGGGAAAGTGAATGTTACCACAGTGAAGTGATAAATATGCATCCTCAAGACTAAGGAGGATATTTTCCACCAACTTTTTTTCTACTTTACTGCGTTTCTGAAGTTTGATTTGCCTTGGGTTTTCATATTTATACATCGGTATTACACGCTGAAACCAAAGTGATTTCTGCTAAGTGCATTTTTGTCAGTTATTTTTTGCATCATCTATTGTTAATTCAGAACCTTCCTTTTGTTAAGCCTCAGTATTACCAGGAAAGAAAAATGGGCTTGCTGTTAAGCTTTAGCACTTCCTTGAGTCTGGCATGGACAACCTCTCTGACCTCTGCTGGGGCACATCATGTCTTTGTAGACAGAAATGTTAATAGTTTCTTCCGCTTACCATTTTCTGTTCTGTTTATTAAGGTTTGAAGTCTTATGCTTATACAGTGGCCCCTGTTATGAATGACATCCAAGAGAAATCTCTAGAAGGTGTTTATAACAGTAATAATAAATAATATTTAAGTCAGGTGGAGACTGCTAACATTTCCCCCGCCTGTTCAAAACCTTGACAATTTGAGATATTTTTCCTAGAAGCTTGAGGGGAAAAAACATCTAGAGCTGTCACTAGCTCTGTCTCTTCACCTGATGGTAAAAACTATCACTGGTGAGAGCAGGCTAGCCAGAGGAAAGATGTCCCCAATGTGAACATAGGAAATAGTGACCCCCTTGGAAGGAGAGTGTTCAGAAACATGTTAGAAGTGACCAAGCAGTTTCAGAAATGGTGTCAAATACTTGTGGTTTCTAAGAAACCTTATATTTTTGTGTAAAAATTATATACATGGAAATATCCGTGTTTAGAAAAGGCATAAGATGTTGGTTATGGTTTTTAATAGAAAAGTTTCATTTTCATTTTGGAACCCAGTGGAGTTGATCTGGTTTTTTTTAAGGTATTTTACGAGGCAGACCAAAAGCATTTTCAACGTGACCTATCCTAGTTGCATTGTGTTCAAGAAAAATAATGGAGATAGGAGGAGCTAATGTTGCACCTGGGACTTCTTTAGAAATACATATCTTTTTGCTAAAGTAAAGACTTTTTTTTTTTTATATGGATTTGATTAAATACTAATGAATGTGAGCATCAATAAATAAGAAGGAGGTAACTTTTGCACCAGTGTCAAACTACTGAGAATATTATCTGTTTAATAGTGTCTACAACATGATGTAAAGAACAGAGAGTACTAGTTAACCATAATGTTTGGGATCAGCTTGAACGGAAGGTGACCAGTGAGTATGATTTGGTAGCAGCTGGAGTTTGGACAAGGTTTGAGTTGTATGGAAGCGAAGCAGGCAATTTGCTGTGGAACTGCGTAACGAACAGTTAACAGTTATCACTAAGCAGAGTTAGTGATATCTTCCTGGATGGGGGAAAGAAGGGAAAGAGTTGAAGATGACACCAAGATTGAACCCAGGGGACAAATAATAGAGCTATTGACAGAGGCAGTGATGAGAGGGAAAAGGAAGAATTTGGATAAAGATAATAAACAACCACTTCAGCTCACGTTAATTGGTATATGCTCTGTTGACTTCATTCACAGCAGTTGCAGATATGGCCTGTTGAGTTCAGCTTTAATGATAAGTTTTAGTTGGCAGGAAAATTTCAGGACAAAATCTCAGCAAAAATAGGCAGAGATTAAAGACTGAGGTTATGGATCCCAAATTCTTGCAAGAGGGCCCATATCTTGGCTCATTGAGTTGTGATGACAGCTTAGGGAAGACGAGTTAGCTATGCAAAAGTCAAACAGAAAAAAACTGAGAGGGCCTGAAAGAGAACAGGAAAAGAGAGAAGAAGAAACGCACCAAAAAAAGCCAAAGAAAGGTTAAAAAGGACAAAGAGAGACTGGAGCTTTGAAAAGCAAAGTTTTTGAAAGAATCCTAATAGTGAGATTAACTATAAAAGGTAAGCATACAAATAAACCAAGAGGAAAATGAAAAATACAAGGTTTTTTTACTCAGTTTAACAGAAAACAGATAAACATATTAATTCTCTGAGGCAAACAATGTAATACAGAAGTTGATGAGAACATAAAAATTGATTCAAATAATTCTCGTTCTCAGGAGGATCTAAGGACATGTGAAGATTGTGTTTTTCTCAGTACTGTATTTTTGACTTCATAGTTCAAAAGTTAACATGCTTCAGTGTCTTTTGTTCTTTGTTGTATTTGCTTACAGAAAACAACGTATGCTGAAAATTGTTAATAGATTGACTTTACATTTAAATGATTACATTTAGGCAATATGTAAAGAAATTAAAAAGACTTAGAGTTTAGGAGAATACTGAAACAAATTATTTGTCTTTTTCTAGGTAGCTTGCTTTCTTTCTATAAAAATATAGACCAGTAAGCAAATGTATGCGATATAAATATATATGTCATGTATTTTCCCAAGGGTTGTAACATGGCATTATAGTCAGATTGGTTTTAATGTCTAAATAAATTCTTTAATTAAATTGAGCTCTTTTTTATTTAAAGCTGTCTTTTGGGGAGATATTGCCTTAGATGATGAAGACTTAAAAATCTTTCAAATTGACAGGACGATTGACCTTACGCAGCACTCCAACGAAAGACTTGGCCATAACACAGGTATGATATGTCAAGCTTGCTTTTAACTATTTTACTTATTATTTACTTCTGCATAGAAGACAATCTCTATTTTAAATGTAGAAAGTCACTGTAATGTTTTGCTAATGTCAATTTACACTTTAAAAAGTTATTAAACAATGAGTATAAATTTGTTTTAGGGAAAGAGAAAAGCTAAAATTTTAATTTGATTGTCGCATTTCTGATTAAAAGTATCGTCTTGAACTGAAGAGCAGAAACTGGTAGGAACCGTTAAGTCCACTCTGCAGGTGGTCATGTGGGAAAGGAAATTGTACAAAGCTTTGCTCTCATCGCTAAAAGTTCCCGATAGCAGAGCCAAAATGCCCTATGAATAATTTACGTGAAATCCTGGAGGCAAGACCGGGAGTCTTGGATTACAACCCCTCCTTTTGCTCTTTCTTCTGTTCCATCTAGATCTGTACCCAGATCTAGAAGCAACACAAGAACATGCCATCCTTACTAGAATTTGCCTTGTCTAAAAAGCAACTATTTATCTGTCAAAATTTAATACATTGGCTTGCTGTTGTTAACATACAGTGCATTAGTGCCAGAAGCTGCAATCTGATTAACACAGGCAGTTGGATATTCAGACAGACAGATAAAGAGATATAATTTATATGTAAATATATATGTGTGTGTGAGAGAAAAAACATAATCCATATCTAAATGGATGTCTGTCTAATGTCTAAAAATATCTATGCTTTCAGGCTCCGATTTGTAAAGTCATAACTGTAACTTGTAAACTTTCAGGTTATGGTACCAAAAAAGCCAAGTTACTTAGGGAAAGTGTGGCAAAAATGCTATTAGAAAATGTATAAATGCGTAATTGATATTTATTTTCTGTTAAGCATGTTCTATATGTTCCTGAACTGAGCTACTGTTAACTTTTTGGTTCCTGGTATGTGGAAATAAGGATCACTTGGAGTAATGATCAGAAAGGAATTTTTCAGACCAAGGAAGCAATTTTCAATTTAATCTTTCAATATTGATATATTTGAAATACTTTTACTCTTCCTACTTAATGTCAGGATTAGACTACTTTTATAACAACTTGCAAAAATATTTTCTCTCTTTTTAAAGCCACTTGTTTTTTCAAGGCATGAATGCCTTTGATCATTTCAAGATCAAGACTGGATTTTAAAATGTTAATGGAGTCAGCAGTTTCCCTGCCCCCCTTTTCCCCAAACAAATAGTTTTAATTGGCTTTGAAGGTATTTCAGGCACTAGTTTTGCTGACAAAATGTAGAGAGCAAGGTCGGTCATTTCCCCTTTAAGTGGATGCAGTTGAGTGATTTCTTTGGCCTGCTGACTTTCCATTTTCTTCTCGCTTTTCTGTTTTTTTTCTTTTGAACTGAACAGTTACTTTTTGGCAATTGCCACAGAAAGAACATACATTTCTAAGCTGCTTTTTAATAATATTTCATATTCTATTATTTAATGTTCTTTCCTTACCTGTCTTGAGAACTGTGCAT
Organism: Rissa tridactyla; assembly: GCF_028500815.1. NCBI lineage: Eukaryota > Metazoa > Chordata > Aves > Charadriiformes > Laridae > Rissa > Rissa tridactyla. Next base: position 43,473,421 of record NC_071470.1, on the reverse strand, counting down.
TATCTTCTCCTGTGGACAGTATGCTATTCAGGACACTGAGTCATCTTACTGAGGATTACTAATGCCTTTGGGTCAAATTTTTCTACCTTTGTTGCACAAGAGGAATCGATGCAACTGCAATGGTCAGTGGGACTGGACTTTGGAGAACAAACTGGTGAAATTAATGATTTTGTAATGCTTCTCAGTGAAGCTTCAACTTCCTGGGGTTTTCTAAAAACAAAGTTGGATAACTTAGTTTTGCACTTTACATATGTAATTATTTTTCTAAATTTACAGCATTTTGATGCATAGACTAGCAATTTAGCCTGGTTTTGCAAACTGCTCAGCCTAATGTGCTTTTTTCCCCTCTAATTTCCAAAAGAGTAAACTGCCAACAATTAAGTAGTTGGTATTAGGTAGCAACTGAAAGAGGGACATAAAATGCCTGTAAAATAGAAAACAAATTCATATTTTGCGACTACCAATTGAAAATCCTGAGGCTCACAGGCTCTCATTCACGGTATGTGACTACTACTTTTGTTGCGGATTATCTGCCTGGATTCGCAGGGTCAAATACTTAATCTGTGAGCTTCTCAAAGTCTGGCTCTGTCATTTTATTTGTCATTTTGTCCAAGCAATACACGTAATCATTGTAAACAGAAGCAACAGTAAAGCTGATAAAATTGTTATGTATACATTATTATGAGTCCAAACTGCCAAAAGTATCCTCCTCCTCCTGCCTGAAGTATGAGAAGATGTAGCAAATATGATTTTTTTTTTTTTTCCTAAACTTTTTTAGTCCGTGGCTTGGCAAGGCTGTATGTTATTGACATAGATATGTGAGATACTTTTTCTTCTTCAGTTTTTCACTGAAATGGAATACGCAGGCTGTGTTAACACAGAAATGATCGTTTAATAGGTTTTTCTAGAAATAATTATAATAGTATAATAGTTTCTTTAAGTAAATAATGAGTTCTTTGTTTTTTGTCTGCTATGTCTGTGACGATGCTTTTCAGGATTTTTTTTTAATATTTGTTTGGAATCTTTGGCTATATATATGCCTTATTTATAAGACGAATGCTAACATGAGAGAAAATTACGTTAATGATGACCAATACAAGGAATGGAATTGTTATATTCTCTGTAGTGTATATTATAGTTACCATGTAACTTGTTGGAAAGGAATGTGTTGAACTATTACCTCATCTATCTAAAATGTTTTAAAAAATTTGGAAAATTTTTCTCAAGGGAGGCAGCAACTATGTGACAGTGTAATCCAAATAATTAGGCACATTGTTGTTCACTGAGCAGCCACACAAACTCATTTGCCTTATATGGAATTTTCTCATCTGTAATATGGTATTAAGTTGTTGTTTAATAAATATGTTTTCCACATCTATATTGAAAGTTTTAATGGGAAATTGGGAAAGGTCGTACTAGTAGCGGTTGGAGGTTTCAGTCGTCCCTTTATTTCTGTCTTTTTACTTTTTCTGTTGTAAAAGTAGTTTGAAAGCTCTCTTGTCCTATAACAGTTATAAAATATATAAATCTATAAAATACAACCTACTAAAAACTTCTGAAAATCACAAAACTACCTGAGCAATTCGAACCATTTATTGACTAGTGCAGCATTATCAGTGTTCTTTCTTCTGTTTTACTGGTGTTTGCAAAGGCACTTGTGGCCACAAAATGATTACAGGTGAAAAGCGTATGTGGCAAATGCATCAAATTTATACATTTCTGTTAATGTGTTGCGTTTCGGTAAATGGCACAGTAAAAGTTAAACTTAATTACTTATTAGCTTAATTTTTCTTGCTCATTGATTACTGAAATGGCACAGACATATATGCCTGAGAGGTCTTACTGCAATATACACCAGCATGTGGTTTCAAAGGCTTTAGAGTGCATTGGACATCTATTTGCATGCTGACAAAGAAAACCAAATTTTTCGTGGTAAAATCAGCCTTATTAAGTTTGTATCAATTTTGTTGGGTTTTTTTCTGATGAAACTTTGGGTGTTTGCTTTCCCTCTTTCCCCTCCCTTGAGAAGAGAAGATTATGGCATGCATTCAGGAAATTTCTGTGAGAGTAAGGCTTTTAGCTGTCAATCAATATGGCTCTGAGTATGTCAAGGTCACCAGGAAGAAAAAAAGCTCCAAATAATAATTAGATGATGTAATTGTCATGACTTGTCTGAATAACAAAGACATGTTGGCTTACATTCTGGAATGCATATTAGAAAATTTTTCAGCTAAAAATGTGTTTTTATTTCATTGTCAAGAATATTTGAAGAATTTGTATGCGAGTCATTGAAGAATGTTAAATTTCCTTTAAGGCATGTTGCAGTTTTTATGGGGTATTTTCTAATCTCCCCAGGCTATATATAGTAGCTGTAGGTATAAGAGTCCATGTTTTTGTAAAATTCCCCAGCTTTTGTAAAATTCTCTCTTTTTCTTTTTTTTCCTTTTCTTTTTGAAGGTGGCTTTGGAGAGCATGGGATGTCAAAAAAACGAGGTGCCCTCTATCAGCTTATAGACAGGATAAGAAGATTTGGCTCTGGTATTTTCACTGTTTAAATTAGCAGGTTGCCTAACGTGATAATGTATCGTGAACATTAATGATGATAATGCTTTAACACTTTAAAGCCTTTCTGTATTACTATTAGCATAAACAAACTATAAAATAAATAATACAAGAATAATAATGAAGAGATTAGCTCTTTGTTGCATTTTCTTAGAGGTCTATTTCTAGCATCAAATGTGGAAGCTAAAAATATGTGGTTTTAAATCTCATATTGAAAATTCCTTAGCTTTTTCGTGTGGCTGTGATCAGTTATCAGTTCAACCGATATCAATACAATGTCTCTTCAGTACAGGTGGGCTATGCTGCATAGCTACTAATTTTATTTTATTTTATTTTTTCTGGATCCCATTGGGTCATTCTGATGATTCATACTGTGATTGAAGCATTTATGGTGTGTTAGACTGAATAAACACGTTTTTATACTAATCGTACTCTTGCCAGTATGAAGGTAGTTGAATTCAGCAGGCTATATAAGTGGAACCCCCATTAATACTGGTTGAGTTTACCCACCATATTTGATGGTAGGAGACATCACTTTATTATAATGAAACATCAACCTCAAGAAATAAAATGTGTGAAACTCCATTGTAATCACAACACATTATGTCTAAATGCATCACTGCATATCTTTTAAGATTAACCAGAGCACAGTAACTGCCTTTGCAGATGTGCTCTGGTATGTGATCTTCGTTCTTTATAAGAGAATTACAATTTCAGTATTGCGTAAACGCTTGTCATCTTTTGCATGCGATTTGGCATAAATTTCTTCCAGTTCAAAAGAAGGCTGATGAAAAGAATTTGAATGGTAAAACATCTATATTAACATGTGATGTCATTCAGTAATGACTGCGTATAAAGTGTAACAATAGTTTTTCTCTAAAGTTTCTACCTGTGTTGTAGACTGTTGTGTAATTCTCATTTACACACTTATTTAATTACAAGGATAAGTTACTTGCTTTACCCGCGTGGGTTTTTTTAAACCCTGAAATTTTCTATATAATTCCTGAAGTAATTTAAGTTACATGTTAGTTTTCACAAAGGCAGATTTTTCTTCCTGTATATCAGGTGCTTTCTCCCTGCCTTGTGCTGTAGCTTCTTCCCTTTCTTCCTTCTGCTGCTCTCCCAGCCCTGGGGCTATGCCAAGATACCCTACCATGATCCTGCCCTGAAATCCCCCCTGATTCTGACGTAGCCATTAACACTCAGGTAGAACTGGTATCACAGAGGGAAGGGGTACTCTTCAGTGAGGAATAAGACTCAACCCCCCACTGAGTAGCGTTTATTGACCGCCTTTCAAGTGGTAACGTTTCACTGGGCTGTCTTGGTGTGCATGCTAACTTATACATTGCTTCAGAGGAAGCACCTGTTACGGTGTGCAAGTCGTCTAACTCCCCTTATCTTCTGCTGTTGTCACAGTAAGTTTCAGATGATTTGGGAAAGATTTCCCTGTAATGGATGAATGGTGGTAATGTCTCTGAAAATAGGAGACATTTTTTGGTCTTGTAAAGAAGTTCCAGCCATGACTAATACCCATAGGGTTCCAAAAGCTAGTTTATGAAAACATATATTTGCATCCTGAAGTGTTGCGGGGTTACTATCAAAATGAGAGTCACGTTTTCATTTGAAAATGTATCTACTGGTAATAGCTACAGGTGAGGGAGATCAGAGGGACAAATGACCCTCCCTGACTTTTTCCATGTGTATACAACTTTGCAAATAATTTTTCTATTTTTCCCTTGTAAATTTTTATAATAAAAGCCAATCCTAATACTTAAAGGACTTCTGCCTGTCCAGTGCTTTAAGGATGGTCATGCACTTGCTTTTTTTTCCAGATCTTGAAATAAAAATGAAAAAGGCAACCTGATATCAAGTTGATAAATATATGTGCAAATTGTTACTGTAGATATGTTTGAAAAATGAAAATTTAGACCCTTAATTTCAAGCATTTCTCAGAAAACTAAGTAATGATAGTCTGTTGCGTAACAGCAATGTCCTACTTTTAAAGGGCACAAAGAAATAATCTGAATTTGACCTGCTGCAAAATAATTGTTCTCTTTTTTTTGTCTGTGGTCTCATTCAGTGTTTTAATTATCATTACAGGCTTTGAGCAAAATAATACATCTAAAGGAAGAACTACTGTAAAATTCTCAGGGAAAAATGAGAAAAACCGATTTCCCAGAGCTGCTACATCACGAACAGAAAGAATATGGCCAGGGGGTGTCATTCCATATGTAATAGGTGGAAATTTCACTGGTAAGCTTTGTGGTTTGGATAGGGAGAAGGAGTATGAATTTTTTTAATTGCCTTTTTTTTTTTTTTTTTCCAAAAAAAAAAGTAATGTCATACTGTGGAAGTCAATAGAAGGGTTTCTGTTGGATCAGGCCTGAAGTACATCTGTTCTGAAAATATTAGTCATACTTCAAAAAAATTGTTCCCAAAGGCAAGCTACATAATAAAAAATGTATAACCATGTTTTAGAAAGGAAAGGCTCTTTTTCTTTGCCTAATATTTCTTGTTGCGTGTTTGTTTTCAAGAGCCTCAGTGACAGAATGTCGTGAAATCTGTTTTTTAAAAAATGCAGGATATTTAGCACAAGAATGTAACTTATTTAGCTGGTGTGACATGTATTCTGCTAAACTGATTTCACTCAACAGACTGACTCAAATGTATTTTTTAATTCCTTGGTTTGGTTTTCAGATGGGTACGCGCAGACATTACATATGACAACAAGAAAGACTGACTTCAAAATATATAGAACTCCTTGTAGAAAACTGTAGAAAAAGTTTAAAACATTTGTTATCCCTGAAAAATGTAAATGGATCGATATCAATGTGTATCTAAGGGGTAATTTAAAACAAAAAAGGAGGGCGAAAAGCAAAGATGGATGGAAAAGGATATGTCATAACATTTTATTTATTGTGCACAGTAATATAGGGAACCAAAAGAAACACGCAAATGCTCACACATTGTATGCACACGTGTATGGAGAAACCAGAGTCATTCCTTTCAAACTGACAGCTACGGTCAAACTTTTACTTTGGGTATTTACATAGTACTATACCGAATGTGACCTTTGCTTTAGGATTACCATCTTCTGAAGTAATGGTAGTAAACTAAAGGAAAGCGTATCACGTTAAACATTTTACCTTTTTCATAATGAAAGATAAATTCTAAAGCTTGGCAAACGTTGCTTAAAGATAAAAGAAAAGGGCAAGATGGGATGAAATAACCTTTAATTTTTAGGATCTGACATGATTTGAACTTGCTGTTTTTATGAACCTTGAGGTTTTACCGTCTTTACGTTTAAAAAAGTATTTTTTAATTATTTTTTTTTTAAATTATCTTATGCTGTAACGTGCATGTTTGCAAAAGTTTGCAAGATGTATTTTTTTTTTTTTTTCTTCTGGCTAGATAGCTAGGATCCAGAGTTCCTCAATTGTTTTTTTTTCCTTTTTCTTTCTTTTTTCTCCCCAATGTGGTTCACTTGATAATTTCATCCGGTAAATTGCTTAGCAAGTATTATGCTAATGCAGGTACGTAAGCAACACTGTATTTCTTCTGCTGTCTTCCTCTGGTGTAACATAGCTGTGCTTTTTATTGCAGGTTTTATGTTTGGTAGAGTATGTCAGGCAGTATTGGCCCCCTTGCAGGCAGATATGTTATGATGAGCTGATGGTCTGAGTATCCCTTTAATTGGAGTCTGGCAGTACATGGGTCTGCCGGGACACAGGACTTCATGATCCAGTGACTCCTTCCAGGCCTATATTCCTAGTGTTGAAATGTGATTTTTTTTAAGTAACAAGACGCGGTTAGAAAAGTCTCTTATTTCATCTCATGCCATTACTCTTCCAGGCACCCAGCGCGCCATGTTCAAACAGGCCATGCGGCACTGGGAAAAGTACACGTGTGTTACATTTATTGAACGAAGCGATGAAGAAAGTTATATTGTATTTACATACAGACCATGTGGGTAAGTGTGCTTGTGCTTTCAATATTTGGCCATGTTTGTCAGCTTAGCAGTTGTAAGTGAATATATACTTCACAGGAGAATGAATAGATACCGCATTTAAATGATACATGTGTTCATCTTGTCTTTACGTTCATTGAAAGCAGTATGTATAGTAACTTTTAGAAGTTACATCTCTTTTGCCTATTTCTAGATAAAATGATCTTGCTATATATATATACAGATGTGAGGCTTATGTTTGGCTTTCTGTCATGCTTTTAATATTTATGTGTATTGTTCTAAAAGTATTTCAGGCTTATTGTTTGTTTATTCTTAGCTTGCTCCATGTCACATGTTTACTGCTGAATTATGTATGGACATCTATCCCATATTCCTTTTCCAGCTTAATTGTTGTTAATCGTAATTTTAACTCTTCCATTGTTAGATTGCCCGGATTTGTTTTACCACCAAAATCATGAGCATTTTGCAAATTCCTTCTTCCAGGTCACTGACGTGTAAAAGTGAACAAAACAGGTTTTATTACTCATTTGTGCGGCTTTCCGTTAATCTCTGTGTTCCATCTTCAGATATTTATGCTCCTAAATGCCTCAGTCAGCTATGTTTGTTAATTATTCCACTCAGAATTCTTAATTTTATGTGGTGGTCAGTGAACTTCCTGAGTGCACCATGTTCATTGTCCAAGAAGAGCGCTCACTACCTGTGGAAATACTGTACTTGTGATGGTTACCTTCTATGTGGGTTGTAGGCTCCACAGTGAACAGCTCTCTGTCTTGCTGACTTCCTGATCAATGAACACTTTCATGCCTACTTGTGATTTTTTTATGGTATAGGGTTGTGAAAAGAAGTTTTGGGACCTCCTTGCGTTGTAGGAATAATCCTGAATGTACTTAATTATAGCCCATAAAATTACATGTAGACTTATCTGCTAAAATTACCCCTGACATTCTTCTTAAGGCATAGGACAACGTAATAAAACCCACTCCTAGGCTATTTTAAGAAAGGCACCGCCTTTGCCTTGGAAAGTCTCTGAGCCACAGATCCGTGCAGTCGGGGAGCTTATCCTACGGGAGCGCCCGTGAACTTGCTGTTGTGCTCCTGTGGGTCTGCTGTAGACCCCTGTTAGAAACAGTGCCACATGAAATGGACTCGGGCTCTGACCCAGCATGGCTATTAATTTAGTTAACAATACAATCCATAAGATAGGATTCAGGGATATTGACATACAGCTGGAAGAGAAATGGGAAGTAGAGAATAATCGTGGTGGTTCACTGCACTCACAGAGCTAGAAAGCAATGTGAATTTAAACAGAAGGATGTGAAAGATATAAGTGGTCTCAGGCACTTTAGAAAGAGGAGTATGGGGATATCTACAGAGATCTTGGTTTTGTGAAAAGTAAATTCTACGTCTTCAAAGTGCCCAAAGCTAAAAGACAGAAAATCTCTCCAGCCAAAGCGCTGTTTGTTAGGCTTGTTGATGCTTCATGAGATCAAGTCACTTTATCGTGAAGGCTGGATTATAACCCTTCGAACCAGAAAGCTGGAATATACTCAGCATCTACCTTCAAAGTCACAGTTATCTTTTACTGTTAATGTCGTTTTATTGGTAGTCAGTTTACAAATAATTTGCAAAGGCTGTAACAAATATAAAATAAAAACAAGGAAGATTATGTCTATGAATAGTCCACCAGTGATGAAAAAATCAGGCTAAAGAGAAGGGGCAGGTGAATGACTTTTTTCGGGGTTCTGAATCCATAAGCCATTTCAGGAAGAGCCAGATAAATAAGAAAGTACCTTCTCTGGGTGAATAGGAACCACTGTGCACTAACCACCGGCATACAATGCTGATGCAGGATTTTCCGTGGAAAGAGCCCAGACAAAAGTGACACCAAACCATCTGCAAACATTTTCTGCTACATGGCCAGTCACATTGAAATTAATCTCAGTTCTTTCCCATAGCACCCTGCTGTGTTGGTTTGTTAGCACATTGTGTCATTATTGTTTGCAGTACCATGGCAGCTAACATTCACAGATGAGGGAGGCTTTATTGTACTTAGCACCGTCCAAATTAAAAACTAAACGATAAACCCTGCCCCACAGAGCACATAGTCAAAACATAACACTTTTGATGAAACAGAAAGTGGATACAGTCCTATATGTGGAAATTCAGGTGGCAATATCTACAAATGTCTCAGACGCGAGCATTAGCTCACTAACAAGTGAAGTGTTATTGAGCCTTTGTAAACATTAAGGATGTTTTGAAGAAGCGGAATGCATTACTTCTTGCAGCAGTTCATGGGAAGCTCATCCCAGAAGGGCAGTGATGAAAAGAGCATATATGAAATACAGCAGCTGGTTATCAGAGATACGCGACCTTCTTAAAGTTGAGAGTTTATGTATCAGCAATGAATGAGAGATAAGTTTTGATTATCATAGACCCGTAGGACTGCAAGGGTTCTCAGAAAGATGTCTAATGTATTCTTAAGACAGAAAGAGCTATACCTAAGTCATTGCTGATATATGCTTGTCTAACTTGCTTTAAAAACCTGCAAAAGTGAATACTTCACAGCCTGCTAGGAAAAGTATTGCTTCAGTATCCTTAATATAAGAAATGTAGGAAGTTGGGGGCTGTATTATTGGTCGTAGCTAAAACAGATATTTCTTGCTGCAATTAAAGTACGTTAACTTTTTTTTCCAGCTCACCGTGGCCATAGAAAAGAAATTATTCCTCTTTCTTTTTTGAAGAAATCTATTATATACTTTGAGATTATTACTATGTCCACCCTCAGTTCTATTTCCTTCTAGGCTAGAAAATGCCTAATTCATTTGATTTTTTGTCTGGTAAGTCGTGTTTTCTAGGCCTTTGATCATGTTGTTATTCTCTTTGAGATTCTTTTCAACTAGTCCACATCTTTCTTGAAATTGAGGACCCAAAACTAGGGCGTGTTTGTCCAGATGAAGCATTACTTCTGCTGAGCCGGTGCTAGAACTAATTCATATATATCTGGTAGTCTCTCCTTTCACTTACGTACCTGAGCACAATGCCTTCCTGTTTCTCAACAGCTGCCACTTTTGTCTCGTGGTCGGTTGGGATGTGACTCTGAATAAGAGCCAGAGTTCTTTCCACACTGATACCCCGTCACTGGTTCCAACGTGTGCCATGTTTTGCACATCTCAGGACACCAAATAATGCTGTATTTCCCTTTTCGGATGTCTTCTCTAATCTTCTAAAGTTGCTATCAATTCCAGGATTGTCTTCAGGGTATTAAGCAGTCTTTTCTTAGACTGCTTAAGCATTTTCTCTATCTTTGCTTCATATAATACTCCAACCAGCTTTATACCCCACTTTATATCAGGTTTCTCGTGGGCAGCTGGCATGAAAGTTTTACAGCTGGATCCCTGCTTCCCATCAGAATAATTTCTTCTGTTGCAGTCTTAAACTATAATTATTTGTCATCACGTCTTTATTGAACCTGATGTTGAGAACAGTTAATTATTGAAAGATTGTTTCTTAGTATAGCTGAAGCACTCAGTAGCTTGAAATTTTGTGATTACTGGTAGTTATTTGTACACATTTGCTGCAGATGTGAGAATAAATATTTAGTATTAAGATACTAGTGTTTATGATTCTTCTACCAAAGCAATGTGCAGTGGCATTAATATCTATTACAGCCAATATTTTTGCAGCTAGTTCATTAGGGCAAGTAAAACTGCAATCCGTAAACAGGTTCAAAACACACTTTCTTCAGTATGGCTTCTCTATCCTTATATTTCTTCCTATCAGATGGGAAGTGCCTGAAGACACAGTCAGTAAACTTCGCTGCATGCAAAGCCAAAAAAGGGGTCAGCAAACTGGACTGGCCTCTAGTCACGTGCTCTTAATAAATATTACTAACTACAAGATCAAGCTTTTTTTTATAAAGTGAGACGAAAAAAAGAACAATTAGTCATATTGTTCTGGCATCTCAGCATGCCTTTGATCTGACTTTGTGGCAATTTTTGTGCTCCACCAGAAGACCTAGGTACTTTTTATGACAAACTTTAGATGATTTAATCCAATCACTGCTGTATCCTCTTGTATGGGTATTTGACAAAGCTGTTTGAGGTACAGAAAAATCAGGTCTCTTTCATGTGCTTCTCCAAACATTGTAGACTGAGCAGCTTCTGAATGTTTTAATGTTTTTTGAACTTGCTAGTATATTGAATACACATTACAGGTAAATTCTTAAAGTTGGTGAAACAGGTAAATTAATTGCCCGAGGTACACTTCCGCAGCATTCTTTAGCTTTAAGAAGGGTTACATTTTACAAAAGGTGCTCAATCACTTCTATGGAATGAGAAGAGATTCAGAGTTTTAGTAAATAATCTGTGGCATCAGAGCTGACTGATGCTTTCAGGTGGTCATTAGGTCTAGCAGATGGCACTCTTCCTGCCCACAGCAGTTGACACAGCTTCGCTTGTGGCGTGGCCTGCAGGATGGGTGGGTGACCAAGATGCAGGTGACCAGCTGCCATAGTCTAAAACACAGTGTATAAACATAAACTGAATTGGGGGTGATTTACGTTAATACTCTGGGATAGGCAGCTGTTAACTGAGGAATGGACTCAGTTGGCTCTTCTTTGTAAAGTTGGGATGATTGTCTCCATTGAGCAGGTGAAGAAGCAATAGCCACTTCTGCCATTGCAACAGGTCCTCTTAGGACAATCAGAACATTTGGTAACTACAACTATATTGGTCCCTGACAAAAAGCAAATTTATAAAGCCAGGTCATAGCCAATATCTCTTTTGTACAGAATATACATATTATTTATGTGATTGAAAGAGTTATATTTGTGATTGAAAGGGGTGTTTTTTCACCAAGAAAAAAACCTCTGCACCTTGAGCGAGATTTTGTTTGTGAATTTTGTGAACTTCTTTCTGTTGCTTTGTGATGACTGTGTACAGTCCTAGTACGCTTATGAAGTTCTGCAGTTTTTCATCCAGAACTTCATACAGCCAGTCCATGGCAAGCTGATGTTGTGGTCTAGAAGGATTTTTATATTATCACGTTCTGAAGAGTGCAGATTTTTAAAAAAGGGCAGCATTTGACCCCACCTGATTCTCTCTTCCTTCTTATTAATTTTTGACTGTAGCTGTATTACTTAAAAGAATGAGCATATTATCCCAGTCATTTCACTTTCTCTGTGTAATTTGTTTCTCACCGTCACCATCATTGATCAGCTAAAGTGATTACATGGAGACAGTAGCTATTTATGAATCTCCCATTCCAACTGCTGTCTGGTACAATAAAGATTAAAGAGATGAGGAGCTCTAAAGTCTGCCAGCTGACTCAGTTTAAGGGGCATGACAATTACTCATACGGCACAGAGAGGAGTTGGCCATTTTCCAAACACACCTGGGGTCAAACTCATGATATTGCAAATTAATTTCCTTCATAGATTTATTTATTTATTTTAGTTTTCCTTGCCCTTTGGCTTGTGCAATTGTTGAAGTGATCAGACTATTGTAGCTTAATTGGATGAATCAGGTGTGCTTGACATGACACTCAACCTAAGCAAATCCTAAGAACCCTCTATGAGCGTGCACTGCTGCTGTTATTTTAAGACTTGGTGTTAGTTCTAATTTTCTTTGACATGTAAAGAAACACTCAATAAATTTGTTTACACTTTCTGGGAAATACTTGAAATCTGTCAAGTAAACCAGTGTAAGGGAATTACCATACTCACCTGGCTGCTTGTTTTTTAGCAGCAGGCCAGAATTAAAAAAATAATTCTCAGTGTGTTGGGTTTCACGTGTTTGGTCGTAAACAGCCTAGAGGAATACTGTCTGAAAAAAAATAAATTGCATTTAATTTTTTTCTTCTGAAAAGAAAACATATTTCAAAGGTGTCAGATGAGGTACCTAAAGTCACTATACACATTTGATAATTCCCAATTTCTGTTGGTTTTTAATGACTATAATAGTAAAATGTCAAATGATTTTTGAAAACACCTAAAAATTCATCTGATTTTTAAATACCACTAAAATCTTGCAGATGTGATCTTAAGCACCTCTGTTTTTGAGAAACAATCAAACAATTGTATTCAGTGAACTGGTTAATTAGGTATTTACCTTATTTTCTTATAAAACCAAATTGTATTAATAACTTAATGTGTTATACTAGCCATTTTGTTGTTCTGCAATTATAATGCACAACCCAAAAGACTAAAGCCTTTTTTGGTCCAGATGATGTAAAAAGAACAGGAAGAGACAGACAGTTAAATTCTTGCTTTATTCTTTTGCCCTTGTTGTGAACAGTGTCAATAAAAGTAGAGCTGGAGATGTCATAGAGGGTGATATTTAGAACAATTATGTATTATTTTTTCACTTTTTCTTTATTTGTCTCCAAAGTGTCACTGTGCAAAAATTATATTGAAAATCTATGGAAATTTTTAAGCCACCAAATATGACTTTGCTAGATGAAGCATGTAGTGTACATGAAGTCAATAAGATACGCATGTTAAAACTATTGAAATTGTATTAAATAGTCTACAACCTACAGTCATAGTAACCTTTGATTTGCTTTAAGCTCTAAATGTTGATTAACGTTCTTTAGCACTGCATTGCAATTTTTCTCTATGGAGTTTCCACACAGTGGTAAACACGAAGACTCAGCAGAAGTGTTTAAACTGTTTTAAACTAAAGGATTTGTTCTGCCTTTTCATAATTATTCATGGTTATCCTAACTTTATTCTCGTCAATCTCTTACACTGCCGTCTTGTGTTGTTTTCAGATCATAAAGGCTTTGAATTACAAATTAAAGTCCAGGATTTAAACAAATGTGTTTACATGTGTTGAATCTCCAGTGTGTTTTTTTGCAGAATTATAAATGAATGGAAAACTAGATAGATTAAAACCGGTTGTGTGGTTGGGCGTGGAGGGTTGTGGTTAATGACTTGGACTCAGACTATGACTGAAAGTGCAGTATCGCAGGGGCTTATCCTGGGACCTGTCCTTTTGAGATCTTTATCAATGACCCACAAAGGGGTGATGGTGCATGCTCTCATCAAGTTTGCAGATGACACCAAGTTTGGGGGCAGATGGTAGGCTCAATGGTAGAGCTTCCACCCAGAGGGACTCAGGCAGGCAGGAGGAACAGACCAGCAGGAACCTTATGAAGTTCAACAAGAGCAAATGCAAAGCCCTGCATCTGCAAAGGAAGAACAAGATAGGCCATGCACTGCTGGGTTGGGGAGCAGCTCTATGTAGAAGGCCATCAGAGAGTAGGATGGGCAGAAGTTTGCCACAGGCCCTGGCAGCTAAGGCAGCCAACAGCATCTGGGGCTGTGTGAAGAGACGCACAGCTGGTAGCTCAAGGGAAGGGGTCATCCCTCTCTACTCACCACTTTTTAGGTTATAGATAGGTTATAGATAGACTCTACATCCTGTTGTGGACCCCAAATACAAGAAAGATATTAGTAATCTGGAAGGACTTAAGCCTTGTGCCAAGGTGCTTGGGAGCTGGAGCACTTGCCCTGTGAAGGTCCAGGGTTTGCTCGATTGGAGAAGAGGTGGCTTCAGGGGGACCCAGCATCAGCCTGCAGTTCCTAAGGGGAGGGCAACAAGAGGAGGTAGCAGGGCTCTTTGTGCTGGTGCTTGGTGGGAGATTGCAAGGCAACAAGCATAAACTGAAGAAATTGAGAGTCAGACTGGATATGGGGAATAAGTTTTTCACAGTGTGGACAGCCAAGCATTAGAGCAGGTTGTTCAGAGGGGCTGTGCTGCCTCCATCCTTGGAGGTTTTCAAGACCTGACTGGCTAAAGACCTGAGCAACCCTGGTCTGACTTCATATCTAACCATACTTTGAGCAGAAAGTTGAACTGGAGACCTCCAGAGGTCCTTTCCAATCCGAATTATGCAAGAATCAGCAGAACTTTATTCATATTTAGTGGTCTGTAATGTGAATTTTCATCGGTTGAATGCATTTCATGCTTTTTTGTTTTTAAAACAATCATCAAGCATTGTCAGTGCATTTTATCTCTGCCCAAGTTAAGGTCTGTATAGCATAATTACTGTAATGATGTACATGACCTTAGCATAGGTGGGAAGCCCTAGCTTATTAAGTTCACCAACTATGGAAATGGTGACATGCTGATGTGTTGATTACTTCATCTGATTGATTCTTGTGTTTTCTGCCATAGCTTTCTGCAGACTACCAAGGCAAATGCCACATCTTGGTCCTCACATCAAAGTGTTCAAAAATAAGGGACTGTGTTTTCTAAAAGATTTGAAGTCCGGTACCTGGGAACTGTGTTTGACAAATTTATTCAGTGTACATAATACAGCTGCCTGTGACAGTGAATTGCAAATTCTATACTGAGGATAGAAGGTCTTTAATGGCTTTTTAAATGAATAAACTTTTCTGAGAATGAAGAGTTGCAGCAAATTCTATTACCTTTGGCTCAGAGTGCAAAGTGTGTCCTCTAGCATTCCCACTCTAATTGGATGGGACAGTAAATAACACTGTGTAGGATGTTTAAAAAACAAAACAAAAACAACCCCACAAAACACAACAAAAAACCAAAGCCTTCTCCAGGATCCAAACACTTTTCTCCGCGGGGTTGAGCATGAGTAAATAAGAGAGTGTATAAACCATGATAATTTCCTCGTTGCACAATATAAACACATTCAAATAATTGAGTGAGTGGTGGAAGATTAAAAACCTGGGTAAAAATGATATTGAAAATATCTGTAGTGCGTTAATTATGTTTACATACTCACCTGTAGCCATAATATTCTGCAAACATGCAGTCTGAAAAATATGTTAAGCAAAACAACGTCAGAGCGTCAGGTGCAAAGGTGAATTCCACTGTGGAATCATGAGATAAAAGCGTGTAACTACTTTAAATTTTTATTTTAATCTTATTTCTGCTATCTGTTGCTCCTTTTTATCAGCCATGCTGTATTTTTAGGGCACATCTTAAGGTAGTTTTTCCGTTACTGTTATTTATATCAGTGTTTATAATATTTCTATATCATAAACAGTTTAAATAGTAATTTTGTGTTAATACAGTTTATATAGAATGAGGGAAATACACAAGAGCAATACACAGGTGTTCTTTATTTTCTTTTACTGTGGTCTGGAACAGTAGCACGTAAACCTGCAACATTGACAATGATGCAGAATTATAGCAGGGAGTGTAAATTGCCATTGTTTTTATTTACCTGCCTTGAAGACAGCTGTTAAAGGAAGACACCTTAAGAATCTCTTAAACATGATATTGCACAAGTCTAGCTGAAGCACTGAGACTAATTTGGTGCTTTGACCTAAAAAGGTGACTTATGCCTATCCTTGGAACTATTTAAAGCAGGAAGAGAAGTGTTAACTTATTTTGAGGGTAGGAATACTAGAGAAGCTATTGAGATGGCAAGGAATGATTGCAATGTGAACAATAATTTTTCCCAACAATAAGTTGTTAGATAGTTTCAAAATTCTTGATACAACCTTTTTAGGCTGTTGTAGTAATATTTTCCTCTGTAAAGTAACTTGTGTGGCCTTTGTAATTTCAGGATATTACTATCTTTTTTTTTGTATATTTATCCTTGATTCTAACCATTAGTGCAAAACCAGTATATGCTTACTAAGAACAGGTATTGTGAGCTAAAATGCCATGGCTGTACTTCTCTAATATTTGTATTTTAAAATTCTAGTTGTATTAGACACTAAAAAAAAATAATCAGTGAAGAAGACCAACCAAGACCGACTGGCAGGCCGCTTAACCAAAGTGAAAACTCTCTTTGCCACCACAAAACTGAAAAGGAGAAACAAGCAAAAGTTTTCTGTGTAACTTAATCCGATATCAGTATTGCTCCCATAGCTGCTCTTCCTTTATTGCCCACAGAGGCACATGAAGGACAGGATCATTCTCCACACTAGCATTGGCCTCCTCAAGGACCAAATACATTCTGCTATGTAAATGTTGCATCAGAAACCAAGTTTTTAAAAAATAGGGGGGAGGAGGGAGAAGGTGGAGGTGATCTGCTGAGTACAACTCCATTCCACCTGACAGACTGCAGAATTCACAGAGCAAAGATGGGAAATCAGGCTTTTATTAGGGATTATAGTGCTGGCTTGAAATATTTAAGTTCTTCAGAGGTGACAGCTTATGAAACCTGAAATTGTCTTCTATTTTGGTAGGATTTGCTTTACTCTCCCTTCTCTCCTTTTGCTAGCACAGTCAGCAGACTTTTTTTCCCCAATCAAAAAGTGGGACAGGGAACTACTGGAGCGAGTCCAGCGAAGGGCAGCCAAGATGATTATGGGACTGGAGCACCTCCCTTATGAGGAAAGGCTGAAAGAGCTGGGACTCTTTAGCCTGGAGAAGAGAAGGTTGAGGGGGGACCTGATTAATGTTTACAAGTACCTAAAGGGTGGGTTTAAGGAGGACGGAGCCAGGCTCTTTTCAATGGTTCCCAGCGACAGGACAAGGGGCAATGGGCACAAGCTAGAACATAGGAAGTTCCGTTCAAATACACGGAAAAACTTCTTTACAGTGAGGGTGACAGAGCACTGGAACAGGCTGCCCAGGGAGGTTGTGGAGTCCCCTTCTCTGGAGATTTTCAAGACCCGCCTGGATGCAGCCCTGAGGGATGTGCTTTAGGTAATCCTGCTCTAGCAGGGGAGTTGGACTAGATGATCTCTGGAGGTCCCTTCCAACTCTGAAGATTCTGTGATTCCGTGATCTCAGATAAATGCTGAGAGTATGAATGCTAAAAAGGGCATATCTGTTCTGTCAGTTTACATTGGAATCATGGAAGTGCAGTGGAACAGGAATGAAACATGAGAGAAGTTGTGAAGTAGGTTTTTTTGGGGTTGTTTGTGTTGGTTTTTTTCTTGTGAAAATATGACTTACTGGGACTAAGGTTCCTGTTAAAAAAACGCATGAGTGGGAGAAAAAAAAATGGTTTGCACGAATCCAGAGCATTCAACCGCCTAATACACTGTTGTTGCAAATGACACTGTGTATCACCCATAGCCAGAGAAACAAGAAATGAGGAGAGATTGCACAGTGGCATCACAGGATTCCGTATCTGTTTCAGGGTATTTTCCTTCCGTATTTTCAACTACATGCTAAGAATCTTTTACAGAACTACTATTTCACTTACATCATATCTGTACCCTTTATAGATGGAGCTAATGAAGTAGGGTGACTTTTCAGATCAAAATAAAGCAAATGAATCAGAACTTGAGTGACCAAGAGTCTGATGAGTGCTGTCAAGACCCACAACAGAATTATGGCACAGAAGAAACTTTGACTTTACTTATTCTTTCTGCTTCCCTCTGTATGCCTCTTGAGTGTGCACAGGCAAGAAAGCAGTGATATGCATGGGTGAGATGGTACTTCCAGTCAACTCTGTTTTTATTGATTCTTTGGGTGAAAAGAAGTTCCTGGGTCATTTTGAGATACAAGGCCACAAGTGACGATTCTGTTGACCGCAGCTAACATCTTTCAAGAAGACCTTGAATTAAAAAAAACCGCCCAAACATACATGTGTCTTTTGTTAGGTATTCTGAATAACAAGTTGTTTTGCACTAGAGCTGGATGCATTGCTCTGCTGATTTTTTTTTTTAATAACTATTTTGTCATATTTTAACTGAATTTCCTATAGAGATATGCATGAAAACTTTCATCTGTGTTTGTGCTTTAATTACAGGTGCTGTTCTTATGTGGGTCGAAGGGGAAATGGTCCTCAGGCTATATCTATTGGCAAGAACTGTGATAAATTTGGCATAGTTGTCCATGAGTTGGGTCATGTGATAGGTTTCTGGCACGAACATACACGACCAGACCGTGATGACCATGTCACCATCATTAGAGAAAACATCCAGCCTGGTGAGATACTCTGATAAATATTTTTGGGGAAAAAAAAATATGTTTCTTTTTGCTGTTTCCTTCATCCACACAACTCTTTTAAAACTGAATGCTGAATAGCAGAAATGAGTATTTATGCCTGGTATTCCTCTTAGCTAGCCTGATCTCAAGCTGATTCACAAATGAAATACTGCAACTAAAATACAATCCTTTGTAAAGATCTGGCCAAATAGCAAACCATTATATAGTTTTGGCTAGAAGAGGATAAATAAGAATCATGCTGAAAAGCTTTGAAGGAAGCCATTGCTCTTCCTTTAGAAGTCATGTTTCTGTGCTTGAGAAAGGGCTTTTCTTTTGTAGTCTTTACATCTCAAGAGCTTTTTAGCTGCCCAAGAGGTTTAGACCTGGAAAGTAAGCTGAGGACTTTGAATCTGTGACAAAGATGGGCACTGTTCCCCCAGTTTCCAACAGAGCTTGCATTTTTAGCTACTGGCCTTGGAGTTGCCGAGATAAAGCATCTGAAGAACTTGAGCAATTTAAACTTTGACTTTCATCTCTTTGTCAGTCTAGCTGTTGTGCCTACACTTGTTTTGTGAGGGCAAGATGGGAGGGAACTCGGATGTTTCATTTGCAATGCTCATAAATGTGAAACGCTGATTTTCACTTGTGTGAATTCTCTGCTCAGGAAGGGGTGAAATCAGAAATTGTCCAATGATAGCTTGGAGTATTTGTCTGTTCCTAGAGAAAATGCTTTAAAACAAAATAGATTTGAGATGCAATAAATCTTTGCCACCTCAACTAGGACTTGGAAGATGACTGGCAGCCTGACACGCTCCCACAAGTCTATGAAGTCCTGAAAGGGCACGTGCATCCAAGCCTTCCTTCTGTTCTCCTTGTGTCATTGACTTGTGTAGATGCCATATGTGCTCTTCCTCTGTGCTTTTTCTGTGACGGGGAAAATCAGCTGTAGTGCCATCCTCAGCTTCCTACTCTCTCCTTTCAGTTGTGTCTCTAGTTTCTGGCTGAAACCACTTCTTGTGGTGTGGCATGAGGTTGAGGATCACTAAATGAGATCAGGAAGTCATGACCACCAAGACACGTGTGTTTTGTTTTATTATACAAATTATGTTGGTTAATAATGTTAATGCCACTGTGTTTTTGTTGCAAGACACCAATGGGAACATGACTTGGAGTAAGGGATGCTTTGTATCTCTTAATACACTGATTAGAACTAAAGGATTAGTTCTTTGTCAGGAGTTATGAACTAAGTGTAATTTTGTTCCTCTTCTGCTTTCTTTAAGTTGCAACAGCTGGCTTTTTCAAGATTCAAGATTTTTTCAAGAAAATGTGACTTTGTAATGTTTGTATTATGTGGGGGCTCAGAGAGTAGCCTTTGCTGAAGTGAAGTCTCTTTAGTATCCAATAAGTCTACAATGAGGAGGGTTCTTCTGGGGTCTTTGCAGTCAAAATTATTTCTTTCTGCAATTAAGAACCAAGCCAGCAAACTTATGGATTCTACATGAAGCACAATGTAATGTGTGGGGTTTTTATGTGGCTTAGGTGAATGAGAACAGTCTTTCTAAATGCCAAATGTAGGAATTTGATGTGTGCTTCAGAAGGTGTGTTTGCCCTCTTGGTTAATAAAGTCACACAGTTACTCACAAATGGCTAGGATTTATGAATGTCAGTGAGCAACTAGGTTAGGATCTTTGTTGTTTTTCATTTCCTGTTTTGTTTTTATCTTCACAAAAGAAGATCTTAAAGAAACTCTTAATTATCAATCATTTGTAGGTCAGGAATACAACTTCTTGAAGATGGAGCCTGGAGAGGTGAACTCCCTTGGGGAACCATACGACTTTGACAGCATTATGCACTATGCCAGGAACACCTTCTCAAGGTTGGAGTCTCAGGTTATACCTTTTGACTTTTAATTCTCTTCCTCTCTGTGAATGCTAAGGACTATGCTTTTTTAAGTACACCGAAATCACCTAATATCCCCCTTGCAATATAGTATTACAGCAGTCAAAGCGCAGCGTGTTTATTTTAAGTCAAATTAATTTAATTACACTTTTAAACACGTTTTGGTTCTGTTCAGTTTGAAAGCAGCCTTCTGATTTTGCTTTAGTTCTTTAGATTTTAAGACAGGATAATCTGGAAACATCATTTCATAAGATACTCACTTTCTTTTTGTCTTCACCAAATTTTGAATTTGGAAAAAACAAATGAGTGAAATGGCTAGGAATTTTATGTTTAACGTGATCTGTTCTCTTAAAGAGAAATCTCCTTTGATGCATAGTATCTGAGTAACTATGCATTATGCAAGTAGAACACGTTATGGTATTAGGACATCTACCACGCCAGCCACAGCCTTTGCTAAGAACTGCAGTCAACCATTTACAACAGCAGCTGCAGTCTCTTCTCTATTGTTTGTACAGATTGTTACTGTCATCTAATCCATATAATGAAGAGTTCTGCTGTTTTTGCTCTGGCCTGTTGCAGGCTGATCTGTTCCCAACTCCATAGTAATTTATGCGGGGCTTGCTCTGAAACTCTGCATGGATGTGGGGAGCTGTACCACAAGCTGTTCCCATAGGCTTGCCCTGCTCTGGAGAATAAGTGAAGGAGGAGTCTTTCACCCAGTCTCCTCTTATATTTCATATCAAGTCACAGTTCAGCTAATTACTTTCTAGGAATACCAGAGCAATGTAAATTAAAAGAAACATCAAAAAAAAAACCCAACAAAAAATGCTAGTTTGAAAAGTTATGTGCTCAGCTTTTTTTTTTTCTTGTCCAATTTGTGCATTTTAAGCCAAAATACTCAATAATCTGAGAGTCTGAAATAAACTGAAAACCACCAGAAACCTCACCACTCTTTGCAAATTTCTTAAGCTTGTTCCTCCTCAGTATAAATTATATTATTAAAAAAAAAAAACAAAACCCTACCAAAGGATGTATTCAGCATACACATAATTCACCCTGGAAAGCACGGGAATGAGTCACATGAGATAGATATTAGTCACATCGCTTAATGCAGTTACAGATACATTACCTTAAGGAAGAGATTATAAGAACCTATATAAAATAGAGTAATTTAACAAGCTGGAACCCCCACTGAGTCCTAGGGCAATGACAACCTCAAGATGATTTGATTTGTGGGCCCTGATCTCACCACTTTCCAAGCTGGCAAAAACTAATAGTGCCATGAGTAGGCATGCCCTGCCCTAAGGTACAAGAAGTTGTTACTTCATACTGTTTAAAAACAACCAGCAAACCCTTGAGTTCATGTATTGATTTGCACTGATTTATCTTGAAAGCATGAGTCGTGCTCAGTGTGGCATACTGCCAGCTGTTTGTTAGACTTTACTCACCCAGATAAGCAGTAGAAAAAAGAAAACGTCATGAAGTTGTAGTCACACACAATGATGTTGCTCACGCTGCGTTAAAACTGTTACAGGTTGTTCCCTTATTAAGGTAAGGCATTTAAGAGAGTATTGTTTTCACATTTTTCAAAATGTGAATAGCAGCAGTTTCAGGCTGGACGAAAAATCAGTGGAAAATAAAATTATAGTGTGTAGATACAAACAGTTTTTTGAAAGAATAATGTTATTTCTAGAAACTGAATAACGCTATAAGTTATTTCACTGTTTAGATTAGGGTAACATCCTGAGGTGATTCTCTTTTTTTTTTTTTTGGCAAAATTTCTAGTGATGCCACAAGAAATCTGACTGGGTAAAGAGAGCAATATGTACTTGCAGTGCTCAAACTGGTTCATTTATTATAATTTAAAAACCAATCTGTATTTTTAAACACTATTCCTAACTGCAAAGATCCTTACTGTTCATTCATTTGTGGACCTACACTATGCCTGAAAATACCGGTTTTACTTTTCAATAAAAGCCCAACAAATATAAAATAGAGTATAAAAAAAAAAAAAAGAACAAGAGAATACAGAAACATATTTATCTGTTAACTTCCATTCTATGGGATTTGAGAGATTTTCAAATTCTGTAACATGATAATAGAACTTAGTTTTGTACCTTACTCTTAAAATTTGAGACTACGAAAATATTTCAGACCATATTTAAAATTTGCGAAACTTTTAATAAAACTGCACAAGTGTGCTTCTCTGTTACATCCAGTCATTTAGGGTAAATGTTATTAAAATCATGCATGGTAAGTCGATATATTGCATTGTAAAGTAAGCTGAAGTTGGCAAGTAAGCATTTATGTTTCAAAAGCAGCAGTGGCTAGAGTAGAGTCAGGTATGTTATAACACCTGACAGAAGAATAATTGGCAAGTGTGCCTGACTTTTACCTGCTCTCTTACCCGTGTAAGTCAGACTTCCCTTGAAAACTTTGTTAGAAATAGGAACTTTGTGATTAAGAATTTTGTGATAGGGTCTAATTAATATATCTTTATATAATTTTGTAATTCACTTTTTTTCAATATAGCAAAAGCTTAACAGCAGTGCCTTTTTCCTGAGTAGTCTGAATAGTAGTAAGAGATTTCCTGCCTGTTGTCTAATAGAAATATAAAAGCTGATATAATTGAAGTACTGAAGGAAGATTCTTTTTTGATAACTTTGCATAAAGTTTGCCAGCCTGAGGAATTTTTATGACATGTTTTCTGTATTTAAAGTTCTGCATTTTACCCTTTTCATTATGCCACATGTAAATTCTAGATTTACAAAATAGTATTATGCATTCATAAAGCTCAGACAGTTTTATGACAGAAACCTGATAGGGTTTTTTGGGGTCTATTTTTATTTTTATTTTTTTTAGGGGCATGTTTCTGGATACCATTCTCCCTTCCCGTGATGATAATGGTATACGACCTGCCATTGGCCAGCGTACTCGTCTAAGTAAAGGAGATATTGCACAGGCAAGAAAGCTGTATAGATGTCCAGGTATTGCACCACAAACAAACAAAAACCACATCCTAGCAACTGTTTGACTTGTTGTTCAAGAGGAATGATAAATTTTTTGAGTCAGCTGCGCAGTAGTCTGTTTCCATGTTGGCAACTGACATAGGCAGTTCAAGAATAGAATCATAAAAGAAATCTTATAGGAAAGGTCTCTGGAATGCAAAACACTTATGGACAGATAAACTGTATGAAACAACGTTTAGTTTCGTGACATTTCAGTCTTTATTTTCCTTACCTGTTCAATGACTAGGAAAAAAAGATGATGTTTCCTGTCACTTCTGGTTTGCATGTTGACTGGAGTCTGGTTTTATTTGAATTCAAGCAGAAGGACCAAATGAAATTATTGCAATCAGCTCTGAACACATTACGTTTTTTGAAAATCTGACAAATTACAAGCCAGGACAACTAAGTTGTTAACTCTTTCATGGATGAACTGGTTAGAGCTTCTTATAAACTTTCTTCAGTTATAGCAGTTACATTTAGTATTTGAATCTCTTCTGCCCAATTCTAGCATCCTATAATTTCAACGCGTATTAATGTTTTATGTCAAAATAGTGTTGGGGTAGAGTTGCTGTCTGTCTCAGAGACATGAGTAGCAAGTCTGGAGTAACTCAGAGTCAATCCTGTAGTTGCTTTCCTGTGCTAATTCTTTTCTAAGTGCTGGCAAAGTGTGTGAAATCTCAAAGAAAAAGGTTTTTCTTTCCTGGGTCTAGTTATAGTCGAGACCAGTTTTAACCCTTGCTGTGAACTGGAGCAGTTCAGAAGTGACATCTCTCAGCCAGAATTTGCCAGCAAGGTCCTTGTGGGAGGCTAGACATACCAGCTCTGTGCCACATGGGATTTACAGCCCTCCTGCTCCTCGTGGGAATTAATGAAGTCTCAGTAATTGTTTTAAGTCAGCTATATGGCTACTTTTTACAACCTGATGAATACAGAAGGACTAAAAAGGGGATCAGGACTGAAGTGATGGAGCTGCTTCAGATTTGTATCAGCAGCAGTGGGATCTACTGAAGATCTGGGGCATCTGATGGGCATTTGATGTACACTGTACAGCTGAAATATGCTATTCCTTTCTGCTGTGAGTACATTGAATCATAATCTTCTATATACCAAGAACATACACAGTGTTTGTGGGCCTACCAGAGGAGAAACCACTTTAACATATTTTCTTTAACAACTGTTCCTTGTGGAATAATTTTTGTTCTTTCTTTTGGTACAGCAAGAACTTGAATAATGGCATTCTTGTTGACAACATTATTTCTAATAAGAGTATACAGAGAGCAACAATTTCATAAACACAGAGAACATGTATATATTCTGATAAAAGACAAATTTTGGAGACAGAAATAGACTATAGGATCAAAACCATGTGAAAGCAGCTAGTATTTTATGATCACAATGACTCAAGAAAGAAAAAAATAAACTAAAAAAATTACAACCTAGGCTGCTAAGTGTGTGTATCGTACTCTAACATGCACTTTCACTCAACTGAAAAAGACGCATGTGCTTTTTCAGCTGATGTTCAAATAGCTGTTCAGAGAAAATGTCCTTTTCATATAACTCATGGAAACGTGTAATGATGAGTTAGCATTTCTTTCAATTTCTTGAAACTCTTGCTGAAAGTTAATTTCACAGTATTGTAAACCCATGGTTGTTCAGTAGTAGTGTGTGCTGTAGAAGTTATTTTTGCAGCACTGGTGAACACACTTTGGAGGGATAAGAAAAATTAACAGTGGTTGCAGGATCATGCTCCATTTCTGGCTCTTTGCTTTGGCAAACTTTGGGATAAAAGGCATTGGTTTTCTAGCCTTACTTTAATGAGCCAGTCCATAAAAGAAAGTAAGTTTTAAGAGAGAGAAAAAGGCAGAAGGTTTTGTTAAAAATTTTAACTAGCATACTATTTAACATCCTATTTTTTCAGTTAATATTTTTAATAGAAGCTATGTGTGTGTGTGCGAATAACACAACACAAGCTTAAACATCTGATAAGTAAAGCAGCTCTCTGAAAGTCGCACAGTACTTGTGATCTACTACATTTTTCAGAAAATAGGGAGACGGAAAATCCAGACATTAAACTTTTGGTTTTATGGAAAGAATCATACAATCATCATAGAATATGGTAATAAAATCCCTGACTGTTATTTTTGGAGGTGTGCTGTATTTCCTGTTTCGAACAAAAGATGTTAATTGTGATGTCTGCTTATGATAAAACAGCAGTGAATATTTCAAACATTAATAACACCT
Source organism: Rissa tridactyla (assembly GCF_028500815.1). Taxonomy (NCBI): domain Eukaryota; kingdom Metazoa; phylum Chordata; class Aves; order Charadriiformes; family Laridae; genus Rissa; species Rissa tridactyla. The sequence continues at coordinate 43,447,874 of NC_071470.1, read as the reverse complement.
GCATTGTTTCACGTGTTCGTTTGTGTTGCCTTAAACGTAATACAATGAAAATACAGAAAACAGTACCTTAAATCAGTGTTTTCCAGAGATACGCACTTCTGTGATAAAGGATTTTGCGGTATTGTCCGTGTTTTGTTTGGAGTTCTAGTTATTCCTGCAAAGAGTTTCTGGTCCGAGAAGCTTGCTGCATTTTCTGGGGCCTGTGAATATGAAGCTGAGCCTCGGGGCTGCTGGAGGACACAGCTGATCCTCGCAAGGGTGAGGCAGCTGAGCCTCCCAGGCTGTTTTAGCTAGTCAGGATATTCAGGGTCATTATTCAGGAAAGGGTTTAGTGACCGAGAAACAGTTTTGAGCTTGGTGAAGCCAAGGCATGAGGTTTGATAACCTGTCTTTCACCAGCTGAGTGAGTGCCAGGACTGGACAACCTAGCAACAGTAATTTTGGTTTGTTTTTAACTTTGTCTTAGGACTTTTGTCAAAGGAAAACATAATTGCTGATAGGGATCTGTTACATTTTAAGACTGAGTTACATTGTTACACGATAGAATAACAAGGAGAAAGCGAGCAACTAAGTTGAGGGTCCTTCCTCTGCCAATCTTACTTTGAACTTTGTTTGGGCGTCTTGGCATTTGAGAACAGATTTTGAACTTCAAGGCTGGATGTATTACAACGGATTTCAGACCGTCTGACAGAGTTATAGAATACAGTTTTTTCTGGTGTAGGTACTAAAATTTCAGCACAGGTCTACCTTTACAGTTCTGTATAGAAATTGTAGTTGATTTAAAATGTGTATGTAGTTTTACAGGAGCAAGAGAGTAAGAAAGGGAAATGATGGAGAGGATGCTGTTAGGCAGAAAGAGAGGACAAGAAATAAGTGGGTAGGGTGGGACTGAATAGGGGATGGGAAAGGAGGCTCAGACTGGCAGGAGAAGGCTGGTCAGAGGAAGAGACAGTGGATGGCAAGTTCAGCAAATTTACAAATTGTCGGGGTCTGTGACAGCATGTGTGGAAAAGAACAGATGAAGGATACCTAGCCTGGCTCTTTTTCGTGCTGTCCTCACTGTTCCTCAGGCTTCACTTGCTCCCATCTTTATTAGATTAAAAAAGAGTGTTCAAGTTCAAAAGTTAGCCTTCAGTCACTACATAAGGAGGATTAAGGTTTTTAGATTAAGACCCTATAACTACGTTTTCCTATAACTATAAAGGGGAATCAAATCAACAGTAAGACACTGAGTTGTACTAAACTGATTTGAGTTTTTGGTTTAACGAGTACATTATCAGCACCAGATATTTTTAGGACTCTGTGGCAGCTATATATGCCATATATGTACAGACGTACAGGCTTGGGTCTAAAGTATTAAAGATCTTAATTCTCTTTGGACAAGGGTAAGCTTAAATTAGCTGTATATGACAGTATGTATTTGCTAGTGCTATGGACAAAGGAATGAGCATTGGTTCCCTAAATGTCTTGGAGGATCTGGGCTTTGTCATTTGCAGATTTCACTATAATCCTTAATGGAACTTGACCGTATGTGTAGGCCAGCCCAGAGAGGTGTTATGCACAGGCTGTGTAATTAAACAGTGCCACAGAGTTCACTGGTAGAAATTGCTTTGTATAAGCGAATAATCTACCTGCTGCCTGCACCCATTGCTAATCTTTACAAGGAGAAGCAATTTCTTTTCCTTACCACAGAAAGGTTTATCAGAAGTCTAACCTCCTCAAGCTGCGAAACAGACGGGAGATTGTTGTTTTGGTTGGAGTGTGTGTGGGGAGAGTTAAAGTGGCATTTCTGCAAGTGGTCTAGCCTAGTAAAATTGATATATCAAGGCATGACATTTGGGAAGGGAAAAAAAGCATTGGAGAAAACATTGTCAATGTTAATGATTAGCAATGGAATAAAAAAGTACAAATGCTTTATAAAGCAGAGATGTGTAAGATTGAAGTTGTAATTAATTTCTTCTGACATGAAATATACTAAGATTAGTTCTTAGGAAATTTAAATTAGTAGCCCTTACCACTCATTTTCCTTCTACATTTCTTTTCCAAAGTGGACTCCATTACTAATGGATGTTCACACAGTAAAATGTTTATAATATCGCAGTTCATAAGCCTAATCACTGATACTGTAGTTGCCCAAATCCAATTAAAGAGAAAACCTTTACATTCTTTAGTGACAGAATTTTAACTGTTTCAATTACCACTGACCCATTGCAGAGGAATGTGCTTCTAAATAAGAAATGTCCAAATATCTCCCTGTCTACAGCAGCTCTGGAAGCCAGCCTGGAACTCAGATCCCATAGATAATGAATTCAACTATTGATTCGTATAAGCTGCGCTTGTTATAGTTCCCTTGAGTAACCAGGAATTTTAAATTAAATAGTAAATCTGGTGAAAAATGTAACGCTCGAACATATTTCATAAATTCTGATTGTGTTAATTCTTAGTAGAAGTGATCCAATTATAATTTTTCTTATGCTTCTCTTAAATTCAGAGATGTTTATGAGAATTTTGGTTTTATAGAGAGCTACCAGGCATTTAATATGGATATAAGTTAAATTGTTGTATTAACTAGCTTTGTTCTATAATTCCTAGGAAAAGAAAATAATCCTGCACACTTTATAAGAGAAAAATTCTGAAATATTTTCAAAAATGTAAAGCTATTATGCTTAACTCATTGATGGCTGTTTACTTTTATAATGGTGTAATTTAGGGACTTTATTAATAGAGTAAGAGGTCATTACGCCAAGGTCTTCCTCCTCCCCGCTTATTAATTGCAGGGCTGCATTTGGACTGATATCTCAAGTGTCCCACATACGTGATAGCATTTTGTTTGCTTACATACTCCACGTTATGTGGGTGTGCGCATTGCATGACTTCATACTATTTGTGAGTCGAAGTTACAGTTAATTGAAAAAAATGCAATGTGAGCAGAAAAGATGGGACAAACAGCATTCCCCGTCTCTCATCGTGTCCTCTGCTCAAGGCTTCCTTAGTAACTGTAGTGTTGGTGAAATAGTTATAGCTAGAGCAAACAGAAGATGTACTAAAGCTTGAAATATGGTTTTATGCTTTGTGAGAGTACACTGATGCAGTGTAGTCTCACTGAAGCCGTGCATGGGAGGAAGAACAGAAGAGGGCTCTAAAAGCCGTGAGAAGAATACATGGATCCCCACGGATCTCCCGAGTTGTGCGTGCATCTGCTGCGTGGGGTACCTCCTCTTTGGGCTCTGCTTTCCTCTACTCCTGTACAAGACTACAATTTTACTTTTGGCCTTCTTTCAAGTGTTTTTTATGTATGCGTTGTAAGCTACAATACAGTTCACTAGCGCTGGGGGAACCCAGTACAGTACTCTGCAGTTTATTTAAGTTTGCATTCATCGCTGTGTTAAAAATAAACTCTGGTTAATTACGGATATAGCCTTTTCACTGAAAAGGCTTTGTACAGAAATAATTATTTAGCACTGAATACCCTTTTTGTACATGTCATTTGCTGTGGCTGCCTGCGTTTTTTTAAAGATAAAGCCACATTTTTTTAAATGAGGGGAGTAAAAAAATATATTTTTTTTCTGTTTCATTCCTAAAGGACATGGTGGCGGGTGACTTTAGCCATTAAATTTTTTGGAGCCGAACCAGTCTTTCTTTTCTCTCCTAGTCACAATAACCATTTAGAGAGCATATTTGATGCCTTGAATGTAGCTTATGCCTGATATTACAGTGTAGTTGTCAGATTACATTTTAGACGCATTTTAACAAGACAGCCTGTACAGCTGTGTTGTCTGTCATTGTCATAAACAATTTCTTCCTTTGTCCCCTTTTATTTAAAGATTTTCCAGATCATTTATAATTCATTGAGATTTTGATGATACAGTAGTTCACCTGCTGGCAGTGGTAGCACTGTAATTTGAAAGTACTGCAGATCTGATTACACTGTCAGTCATGGGATAATATTCTCAAATTCACATCTCTTGTATCACACCTGCAAAATTGGTGGGTGAAACAACTTGAATAAGGTCAAAAAAGATGACTGACTGAGGTGTGACACCTACCAGAATCAGTTTTAGTGGTGGAGAATGGCAGGAGCTTCCAATACTGTATTTTAGTGTGAAGAGGAATTATTAATCAGTCTGTCTGCAGCTAGTAGTGTGATTGACAGGTGAGATATGGGTGCTAAAAGCTTCAATAATAAAGAATATAAAAGCCTTTGGTATTTTAGGACTTCACATTTGCTTTACTTTATTACTCATATCTCCACAAATCACTGTTGCAAGAGATTTTGTTGAATATATGATGTAGTTTTCTATACCAATATAAATGAGCGAGTTTAGGTCAGATAAATCTCTCATGGAATCATAAACAGTTTGGGTTGGAAGGAACTCTCATGTGGGCAAAGTACTAAATTAAATTAAACCACTGACGAAATTCCAGTGTGGTGCCAATCATGCCATTCCAGCTTTTGTTCTACTTTTGTTTTGGTTCTTAAAGGATGTGTCAAAGGGTGTGGCTATTTTTTTCACTCAAGTTATATGTATAATTTTGCAGTTGATTGACCGCAGTGACATTTTTAAGACTGCTGTAATTTTGGTTATGTCAGCGGACAGCACACCAGTGAAATAGTTCATGGAATAAAAACATCCTGTGTAAAATGGAATGAATGTCAGATTGGCTTAAAATCATAGTTTTGAATAAATCATAAAATAACTAGTCTGTTTTCCATTCTGCATCTGCAGTGAGTTAAATGTGTTCTGAGTAGATATTGGAAAGATGCGTTTTTCTCTGTTAGGCGCCTTCAATTTTATATTTTTACTCTATTTTGTTTCTTTCAGCCTGTGGAGAAACACTGCAGGAATCTACAGGCAACTTCTCTTCTCCAGGATTTCCAAATGGTTATCCTTCCTACACACACTGCATATGGAGAATCTCTGTGACCCCAGGGGAGAAGGTATTTTAACATTTCCTCAGCAAAACACAGATATTATTTTCAAAATAGAATGTTGCATTTCATTAGCTTTTCATTTAAGATTAAAACTTGTATAATAATTGAAAACAATAGTATGCCATAAAAAGTGGGACCGTGAACTGACTGTGTGCCGTTGACTTGCCTTTGGTCTGTGGCATTAGAACCACATCATCTATTTGGTGGCTGCCCATGTGAACTGAAGGCATGATGTCAATCTGCTGCATGTTTGCATCATGAAATCCCTTCAAAACTGGCTTCCAATCCAGTTGGTGGTTCAGTGTAAAGGTGGAAGAGGTAGTTCAGGTTCCTGCGTGGTCTTTTCTCCAGCATGGGCTTGGGTAGGCTGACTGAGCTGTGTGGGGCTGATAGCTGGGCTCTGCCAACAACTCTTAGTATGTTGAATAAGATGTTTCTAAAGTCAAACATTAATAACATGGGGTAAAGAAAGTGTCATTGTAGGTGTTCCCTGCTATCGGTTCTAGTCCATACAGTTTTACTTTCTGGACATCAATTTTAGAGGAAAAAAGAGGGGTGAGGGCAGTTCAGGGAGAGAAGTGTGCCATCCTAGTGAAAGCAAAACCTGTTCTTATTGTGTATGCTTTCAAAACCTGCTAGCTGAATCTTGTTTTAAATTACTGGCTCAAATATTAGCCTGCCTCAAAAGAAATAAGGATAGAGGGAGCAATGGGAAGTTTCACCTGAGGCAAAATATGCAGGACAAAAAAAGGATGTACGTTGCTTTGCAAGAAGCAGTGGCTGATATTAAGCAAATTCAGCCTAAAGACTGAAATATAGAACCTAGCACCAGCCTTAGTACTGGAGAGTCCAAAGAGGAAAACCCATCATTTGCCCCCAGATATTTCAGTCAGTTTTGTTAGTGGTCTCTCACTCCATATTGGATATATTTTTCTCCTGATTGGATTACTTTAGTCCATGTTTCTTTCAGGTCAGGGTCCTGGTAGACATCAAGAGTATAAGTTCTTGATGTGCTGATAGATCCTGAGGAGCTGTAAGAGCATTCGCCACTGTAGGGGATGAAAGCAAAGTCCTTTGGAAAGCGCTCACCCTCCTGTGGGCAAGAGCCAGAGACAGGAGGAAAAATAAACACACTCTGTGCTGGGAGGGCGTGGGTGGCTCTGCAGGTTGGCAGGGAAAAAAAAAATGAAAACAGATGAATAAGAGAAGGTTTGCGCAAAAGATGCAAATTAATCTAGATAGATAGGTAATTTTATCTCGCCGCTATTTGTGTTCCTGCTTAGACACTGCTGTGATAGTAACAAAAATGGTTTAGGTTTCTTTTCTGTTCCTCAGTTAAAACATTAGAAAAGTTGTAGATTTCGTCTACAATTACTATTGCCTTTTGAAAACAATACCAATGTATGAGTTAGAAAATGGTCATGCTTAAGTACTCATAGGATGCTCCAACTTTGTGTAAGCCTATCTGCAGACGTTAGTGTAATTGTAATATATTTGTAATACCATTATGTCTTGAGATTGTAACCACCACCACTGGAGCTTTATTACACTGCACAAAAGCTTAATGAGGGAAAGGTCCTGTCTTGAAGTCCCCCTCCCCAAATGGGAAAAAAGACTAAACAGAATTTTCTAATTGAAATTTGACAAGACAAGTTGTGTCTGTAGAGCACTGTTCTGGCCTCCAGCTCATAGTCTTCATATAGTTCAGCAAGAACAAAGTAAATTATATTTGTGCTAATGTCAAAAAGTCTGTTTGTCAGTGCTGTTCCCACATGATGTTGTCTGTTTTGAGATAAAGGACTCTCTTTGCAGCAAGTGCTTGGATGTGAATAGCAGAAATGAGGTCTAAATCTTAACTAAAGCATATATCACAGTACCCTGAACACACGTTATGCTTGATCCCAAATTTTCTCAGTAAATGATGCCAATATATTTATGTTATGAGAGGAAAATAAAAATATATTTAAATTTTTCTTTCTTTGTTTGCTGCTTTGACCCTGATAGATCTCAGGAATGCTGTGTGGAGGTTAGAGTATGTATAAGTACATCACGTCATGTTCTGAAACGTCAGTGAGCCCTTTAGTCACCTAAAAATAAACTGCAAAAGCATCAGTCCAGATTGCTAGCTCTTGTCTCTTATTTATTGAGATTTAACATTGTGCTGTTTTAGCGTAGTTTAAAGGACTTCTGTTCTATCTGTGCTGCTGTCTGCAAGCACAGACACTTCTGATCTTTGATGGCAGGAAATTCAACGAAGGACGGGACTGCAGTGGTATGCGCTGGCTGCAGTATTCCTTTTATTGATAGGCATCATAAATTGCCAGCCCAACCTAAAATATATGTGTCCTATTACTAAAACAAGGCTGTTCATTCACCTTTTACTTTCTCTCAAGATTTAGGACTATATGGTAAACAGCTGTACACAGTATATCTACACACAGAAAAATCTCTGGGGGCGGATGGTGTTAGTAATACTGTATGCCTTCTGCCAGGGTGAATCCCGCCTTCTGGCGTGTAGAAATTTTGTTGGCACAAGGAGTTGCAACAGTGCAAGTGGTTTTTTTGAATCTGCATTTTTGAATAGGTTACATTACTTCCCAATTTTCCTTAATGTTTTACTTTAATGATAAAATAGGACAGCTAAATCCTTGGTTGATATGGGGAAAAAAGTGCCATCTGCAGAAAACTTAGTACTACCTGGTGTTTGCTATATATTTCGTGCTTTCTTATCCCAGGCAGTAGGAGATATTGATATATTCTCTCTGCAGTAGCACAATTGATTCTGCTGTGTAATCAATAATTCCTTAATTGTGCTGACAAATACCCATTGATTGTTTTTCCTGTGAAGACTTTCAGCCATCCTGTCCCCTTGAACAAGCTCTGCCTTGTCTGTAGCTCTATTTAATGTTTTGCAGAATTGCAAATAAGAATCTTAAATATATTTATACTTGTTTGGTTCCCGACCAGAAATCATGCTGTGACAGATTGGGGGTTCTGCCTATGTACAGCTAATGAATTCTGGTCAATGTTAAGGAATTGCTGTATCATCAAATACCTTGGCATGTCAGAGTGAGAAAAGGCTGTGAAGGTTACTTCATATAGTTTCAAAGGAGGGGGCCATTGAGGAGCTTCATTAAATTTTAATGGTTTCCATTTAGATAGCAGCACTTTGAGACAATGACAGGATCACACCAAAGTAGAACCATTCTTTTCCCAACTCTGTCCTGGCAACTAAAGTTTGGAAAAGGCAAATTTCCAAACAGAAAACAGAGAAATCTGATGTTTCAGCTCTGTCATGGAAAATGGAAAACTTGTGGCTAGACTGGTTAGAGACCTCCAGACTCTACACAGCTCAGCCAATGGAGGAGGTATAGGATGTGGCTTCCATAACTTGCTTCCAACAGAGCCAGCTGGGTTAGCTTAAGCAGCTGTGGAAGGTAGCCTGACCTTCCCTGACCCAGCTGTCTGCACCTCATCTGGGTAGAGAAAAAGACTCCCCCTTGTGAACCCTTCTGCCTGTGCAGCTGGGGTGAGGTAGGGGTGGGTCAAAAAGGACAAGGAGACTGGTGACGGCAGTGGGGTTTTCAAGCAGTATGGCTAGATACAAACGGAGATAATTACCTATGGTCTGAGAAACTCAGGAAAAAAAAGAAGGTAAGAGTTTAGAAGGAACCTGAACTGCAAAGTGGATGAGATGAGGAGAACGAAAATTCCGAGAACAAAATGTCTTTAAAGGACAGGTTGAAGAAGAAACAGTCAGTAAACTACAGACAGAATTGCTGTGTGAATGAGAGAATATACAGGACCTCTCTGGCATCCTCAGAGGCAGATTCAAATAGCACTTGGAAATGTAATAGAAAACTGAAGCAGAGGAAAGCATATGAATGATTGTACTTTTAGCCAGATCTGCATATTTCTCATGGAGAAAGTAGGTGATTTCAGAATTATGATAATATTTATGCATTTATTTCTTCAGGGACGTGTCCCTGAAGGAGTGCCTGAAGAGCAAAGGCAAAATGCCCGGTGGGTTAGACATCTGGGAAAGGGAACACATAAGCTAGAAGATGTTTGAGAGGTGTAGCGATAGGCAAAAGCTAAGAGGCGAGTTGTAAGGTTCCCTTTCCAGGAAGGAATAGCACATCCAGGATATAGGACAGGGAAGTTGAAATAGGAGATGCTGCACTTAGACTAAAAGAAGCAGGAGAGCATGTGGATGGACACAACCACAGTAATATAGTGAGTGCCAGCTGAGAGGATCAACTAATGCTTTGATGCATGCCATTTTTAGGTAAACAGTGCAATAATCTGGAAACTGAGTAGTATGTCATTGAAGGATTTCTGTAAATTTTCTTAGTAACGCTGGAAAGAAAACATTCTTCCTATTTTGCAAAATTTAAAGAAAAATCTCCACCGAGGCCTTGATGAAAAACTGACAAGGGGAAAATGAAAGCCATCTGAAGAGAGAGGTAGCTCAGTGGTTGGATTGAAGGATGATGATCACCAGCAGGCACTGGGAAAGTCACGGACTGGACTCAGTGAGAGATGGGAACTGGATTCCGTATCTGGATTCAGGAATGCACGGATTGGGGTCAAAGGTAGACAGACAGAGTCCTCCTTGGACACCGGCCATTGAAGAAAGAGGCTGACCTTTTGATCCCTCAGCTTTTATAGTGAGCATGGGGCAGATGGGATGGAATACCCTGTTGATAGTTTTGGGTCACCTGTCTTGTCCGCTCCTCTCTGCAGGTGGGAGCCCTCTCCATTTTTCCGCTTCTGACCCTCCAACGGGGCAAATAACAAAGTCAGCTGACCTTGGGTGTTATAGCAATAAGTATAAGCAAGAGCCTCTCTGCATACCATTCCTTGGCATAAATTAGAAACAATCAGGTCTTATCAGTCTCTGGAAGCAGGCAGTGTCTGAAAAATATGCTGTTAATTCCAAAGAGTTTAGTTAGTTAGAAGTGGCTTAGCTGCAAAGTAAAATTACTGGAAAAAAAATCCGTTCTGTTTTACCTCAAAGCAGGACAAGATGGCACAGCAATTGTGTCTGATTTCAGATTTGTCCATTTTCATCTCTGAGCTCAGGAAGGAAGCCTACAGTATAATTTGATGGCTATTCATTGTTATAGGTCTTTATGATTCAGAGTGTCAATGGCAGCCTGGACATGAGTTAATATTATCTAAAAATATTTCCAAAGTATCAAGCTAACATTGAAGCAGACATTCTTGGCATACAGATCTGAGACTAAATTATTGCCTCCCTTTGTGGCCCTAAAATGACAGAAGGAAGGGGCCAAAAGAGAGCGGGCAGGCTATATTTGTTGCATCTGCTACACTAAAAATGTACCAAAGCTGCTTGCAGGATGTTCCAATGGAGAACACAGTGCTAGAGGCAGACTGCTGTTTAAGCAACCCTTTTGGAGGTTTTGTGGATGTGGTAGCAGCTTGTGGATATAAATGTTTGGCCATACTTAACCATCAGAACAGGTATTCATTCATTCAGTGCTGTCCTGATGGTCCTTGGCATGCTTCGTGTCCCATACCTTCCTCCCACAAAGCTGTGGCTGCCAGCATAATGTGCCTCACTGTAGAGGACTTCTGGCTGTTGGGTTTTATGTGTAGCCTTACAGATGTTTTCTGTTTCTCATGGTAATAAAGGTGAAAGCTGAACAGAATCACTTGTGAGCTTGGTCTTCCACCCAAACAGTCAGTATTGTCAGCGCTACGGGATGGGGGAAGATACAGCTTTTAAGATTGTCAGAAGGTTTCCCACTATCCACTGAAAACAAAGAGATTTTTGAGAATGTAATTGCTTGTATGGACGTACTTAGTTATTTTGTGTGTAACTTGAGTGAAAGCAAAACCTCTGCTAGCCTAACGTTAAGACACATTGTGTTTTGCTATGAAAGATTATCTCCATTTTCATTGTTCGGAGAAGAGCCTTACCGTGACTCTCTACCACCTCCACACCCAAAATGCTGAGCTTTATGTTATCTTTAAGTTAGTTTTTATCTTCTTAAAATTAAACAGTCTGAAAAAGTTCCGCCTTTTTCATTTAATATTGTACTGTGTTGTGGTTAGATAGACTCCTGGTGCCTTCAGAGGAGGTGGAAGTAAACCATCCCGTCTGACAATCTGGGCCCATTGTTCCCAGTTACGGTGTTATATTTCCTCCTTACAGCTGGACTAAGGGTAAATTTCTCTCCTTTCAACTGACACTCACAGCTGCTTCATAGGCTGCCATGGAGATATATTTTTGCAGTGTGAAGTATTTGCTACTGTGCAGCAATTCGTGTTTGCTTTATAATAGCAGGTTTCGATTGTGAATTCCTAGGATCAAAGCTAAAAATAAAACCAATTCTGTGCTCGTATGTGAATAAAGAAGATTTTTAGTTAGGTTGAAATATTTATTAATCTACACCGAGAAACTGATTTGGAAGAAGATGGATTCTTTTTCCAAATACACCTAAATCCAATGAAAGGGTATGAATTGGAAATTATTTTATAATACAAAATATGAATGATTTTTAATCTTCTTGTTTGGCCCTGAAATTGCAGGACATAATGCTAAGACTGTCACAGTCAGTCAAGGTCCATACTGTAGCTATTGTGACATCCTGTGATCCAGGATTAATCCTACTCTCGTGTTAAAAGCGTGAGATTCTGGCAGTTTAGGATTAGTATTTCTAAACACAAGTGGGATAATGTAATGATCTAGGGTAGCCTTGATATTATGTATTGAAAAGATGCCTATTTACAGATGGGCTGAGTAAAATTGGGAGTCCAAGTTCAAAAGTTCCAGAAACGCACAGAACTCAGATTTCTGTATGAAAAACTTTCTTGTAGTTTCATTAAGAGTCATTAAGGGACTGTGTACCATTTGTTTTAGTGATAATTGCTTTCAGCATTCTGTCCACCATTGTCAATATTTAACTTTTCTGGAAGTAAATTATCTTGTCGAAACAGTAGTTGAAGGAAACATAAACCAAAATAAAAACACGATTATTTTTTTTTTTTACATCTGTCAGCGCTGATTATAGTCAGAATGGAATGGAACGGGAATTGGCATGAGAATTATCAAATAACATACTTAAAATTATATTAGCACATTATTTTACCTTATGTTCATTCTCAATTTTTTATTTCTCTGTGAAAAGCTCCCTGTAAGCAATTAAGTGTGAATAGTCTGTCGTGAACTTGGTCAAATATGTAAGATTAAATAAAATAACTTTTAATCTTCCCAAACAACATCTACTCATTATAAGAAATAATTGAGAGGTTAATTAAGTGTCTAAGCAGTTGGAATCCTGTTACAGGTAACCACTCTGGCTCGTGTTCTGCAGAATGTTGTCGTGATTGTTTTCTAGTATTAACCATGCATGATTTAATTAGGTATTCTCCTCCAATTGCAGATTGTTTTAAACTTCACCACCATGGACCTTTACAAGAGCAGTCTCTGTTGGTATGACTATATTGAAGTGAGAGATGGCTACTGGAGAAAATCACCTCTGCTTGGTATGCAACTGTTGAATGCTGCACTGTCCATAGTTACCACATTCATTTAGTTCAGTGGACTTGCGTCCCGTTGAACTCACAACAAACCTCTTGGTTTTCAGGTGTCTAGAATGTATCTAAACTTGGGGATGGGAAAAAGACCCTGTAAATGGCCTCAAACAAGTCGTTTATTTGACTTCAGGCCTCAAGGCTTCCTTTCATTGCAGCTAGCTGTTATTCAGCTTCATGTGTGGAAAGATGAAAACTGCGCTTGTGGGTTTTAAGATATGAAGTTGCCGTGGTTTTGTTCACAGAAATGGGGAAATAGTATACAGACAAATCTGGAGAGCGTGTGATGGGAAATCCATAGAGCATGTGATGAGCACATGCACGGCTGTTGAGAGCACCCACTGTACAGTTGTACTTATCAGCTCTCCTCCTGTACTTCTAAAATTGTGAATAGAAGTTTTTTTTTTTCCTTTGCGTGTCCTTCCCTGCTCTTGCAGAGAAGAGATATGCAAAGCAATAATGAATTAAGTGTTAGAGTTGCAACTAATACACAGGAAGCTGAAGCCATCCTTTTCTTAATTCAGAGGGTTGGTGGGGAGATTTCACACCCCGTAATGCCACTGCCCAATCCAGAGGGTCGGTTTGACATCCTGTGATCTTCTATGACGGAAACTGGGGATTTCAGACCGTAGGAAACATGAGCGTCTCCAACTTCTTGGGTCAGTTTTGTTGTTGTTTTTAGAATGAAGACTAAAACTATTTGTTAGCATCCTAACAGCCACAATTTAAAAAGAGCAAAAAAACAATGAAAAGGAAGCAGATACAGAGGACAGCTTTTTAGCAGTCGTGCCTGTTTTCTTGGCCTTAAAAAGAAAAGAAAGAAGAAAGAATTAAGATCGGACAGTAATTCCCCTTTTCTCCTATTTCATTCTCTATCACCTAGACAAATAGAAATTTCACCTACCTAGGCTGAATTTAAGAGGATAATACGGTCTGGGGTCATCTGGATGTTAATTTTTAAATCTCTTTGGACCTTAGACACAATGAGCTGTATTACTGTGACCTCGATTACATGCCTCTCTTGTGATTGGTACTCACTTTCCTCTTCCAAAACGCCCGGGTTTGTATGTATAGAAACAATCTATAACAATAATTTTTCTACTTAATTCCCCTAAGGTTTTATACTTAGACTTGTGAGTTTGACTGCAATGAAAAGAAGTACTGAAACCTTTATAATAAAATCTTTGTGTATTAGGTCCTGATCTGCAGAAACACGTGTGCTTAACCATAAGCGTGTGAATAGTTCCACTGAGTGGGTTATACTACTCCTGTTTATAATGTTAAACACTTGTATAAATGTTTGCAGCGTTTGGCTTCAGAGGCGGCAGAAAATGCAGTTACTGGTTGCATGTTTTTAGGCAGGTTTTGTGGTGACAAACTGCCAGAAGTCCTTGCATCCTCTGACAGCAGGATGTGGATCGAGTTCCGCAGCAGCAGCAACTGGGTTGGGAAAGGTTTTGCAGCAGTTTACGAAGGTAAGCCTCTTACAGCATTAAAAATGACTTGATTATGGAGGAAAAATATTAACTGGATACCTTTGGATATTTAAAAAGGAAAAAAAAAAAGAAAAATAAGCTAATATGAAATCAGTATTTTATTACTAAAAGAGACAATAGGTGTTAACTCACTGGACAGGGCATTTTGAAACTCTTCCTCTGATCAGATTTCAGATGACCTCTTTTCCAAGGACACCACTGATAATCATAGAATCATAGAATGGTTTGGGTTGGAAGGGACCCTAAAGATCATCTAGTTTCAACCCCTTGCCATAGGCAGGGACACCTCCCACTAGACCAGGTTGCTCAAAGCCCAATCCAGCCTGGTCTTGAACACTTCCAGGGATGGGGCATCCACAGCTTCTCTGGGCAACCTGTTCCAGTGCCTCACCACCCTCACAGGAAAGAGTTTCTTCCTAATATCTAATATTCATAAGCATCTTTTACTAGTCATCTAATTAACTAAATATGCATGTTCTTGTGCTTAGTGTGTGGAAAGATTTCTTTGAGTGCTTTCTGTTTATTCTTCAGTAAAATCTGACTTAAGTTTTCCATATGCTCTTGGATTACTTTATAATGACACTCCCACACACTGAGTATATTAGCAAGTCAACATTCACCTGTTTAAAATAGAAGCCATTTTCTTAAATATTGAATCTACGGTAGTAAACTGTATTATTTAGATGATATTCTTTACATGATTATTTAGATGATATTCTTTACATGATTATCAGTATGGACCCTGAAAAGTGCATTTACTTTTCATGAAATTATTTTTATTTATAGTAGCTGTTTCTTCAAATTCAGTATAAGCTTGAAGTGATGAATTGTAGGTTACAATGGATAGATCATTACAAAACATAAGATTTCTGTCTCATTTGTCTCTTTGTAAAGGTTACTAAATATTAATTAAGAGTGTGTACTCAATATATTTCAAAGGTGAATGAAAACTAAAATCTAATTATCTTGACTTTTTAAATATAATCTATAAAATGTATCGATTCGGATTATCCATGATTCCAGAGTCTTCCTGAATGCTGTAGACACGGTTAGAGCTAGTACAAATGCTGCATTATATTCTCTAACTGAAATCTGTATAGTGGTTTGAATCGATTGTGTTTTCAAGAATTTGTTCTTGGTAGACTTTTAAAGTCTTCTCCAGAATAATCTTATCATTAGTTTTAAAAAGCAGTGCATAAAATGTCAGTTTGGGCATGGGGAACAGAAAATGTCATTATTGACAATAAGAATTTTATGCTTTTGTCAGCTATTTGTGGAGGTGAAATCCACAAAAATGAAGGCCAGATCCAGTCTCCCAATTATCCTGATGACTACAGACCAATGAAGGAATGTGTGTGGAAAATAACAGTGTCGGAAAACTACAATGTAGGATTAACCTTTCAAGCATTTGAGGTAAAGCCTTTTAACTCATCTGAGAAAAGCATCTAGTGGATAACTGACAGTGACATTTAAGGGAATCCTCATTAAACCTGTGAATGAATTTAAGAATTCTGTATGAAAAGTGAGCTCCAGAATCCAATTCTACGCTCCATGAAACCTTCCTTTCTGCAGAAATTTTCAAGATTAAATGTTTTTCATGTTTTCTGTGCTATTTGAATTGGAATGTTTAAAGTACTGGCAATAGTCACAGTTTAGCAGATACATAATCCAGTTCAGCAAGGCCGTTTTAATATTCTGTTAAATAATAGGGACTTTTTATCTTTGCTAAATCTTATTGTTAAAAAGGAATGCCTATTTGGAAAGAAACTACTGTGGGTTTTGGCTTCTGTTTTGAGAAGAAAGGAAAAAAGAAAGCCCACTTAAATTCAGTTTACAAACCTATATTTATAGAGGGAAGAAAAAAGCCACGGTGAGTCATGCTTGCATGTCTTTAGTGTACATCTGTCTCTGTATAACATTGCTGAACAGTGGTAAACTATTGTATAACAAAGAAAAATAATATTTCATAGGTCTTTTTTTTATATACATACACTATACACTGGTTTGAAGTTTGTGGATAAATTTAGTAACAGACTTTGAGTTCACTTGTTTTATTTGAATATTCCTCAGCAGTAATGACATGAAGAACACTTTTTTTTCAATCTAAACTTTTTGGCTTTATGATGCGCATAGATATAAACACGTGTATTGTAAATATAATTTCCAACCTGTAATCTTAGTCTTACAGACAGACTTCAGGGGTACGGCACATTTTTGCTATGACTGATGAAAGGTCTAAGCATGAGATAACAAGGGTTTGGGACTTTATCAGCACTTGTGAATATAAACAATGGAAATTTTAATAGTTTCACAGATTCTACTTCATTTTCCCTTTTTTTTTGTATCCCAAATTAACATTGGGTGAAGTGCAGACAAGATCAGCTCTTCCTGTCCAAAGAGTTTTCCAAATGCCAGTCAGACTCTGCATGGCCTGGCTCAAGATTACTTAACATAGCATCTCAGTCTCTCTTTTTTAAGTGCTGTTGAAAATGCACAATGTTTTCAGTAACTTTATATGATTTACTGACTAGATATGGAGCTTTTCTAGTCTGCTATTGGTGCTCAGTATTTTTTAGTGTGATCCCAAGGGAAATGGCACTCTGCCTCTTCATAAGAGACTTGTCACAGTATTTGATCTCCGTGCAGATGCTCAGCGTAGGTCTACACACACAGTACATAATTGCTTGAACTGACCTCGGTTCAATATCACCTCTGGGAGCATCAAACTTCTGTCTCTTCTTATCTTTCAGGACCTTTTTCTAATCACCAAATTATGGTCTATTTGCAAATGTGAAGATGGTATATTCCTGCCTCACCATATAGAAAATAATTAGAAGCAAAGACCAGCAAATGAGAGCGTAATTTAGTAGGCTAGTGGCTGTAAGAAATGTCCAGTTTTTCCCCCAGACTATTTAGTATTGTGGCACTCTCTAGAGGTGAAACATGTGGACTGACGCCTCCTAAGAAGAAAGAGGAAATTGAGCAGCAGCACGGTCTCAAGTTAGTGCTTCTGCTAGGTGTGTTTTGAAAGAAAAAAAATATATAATTTACAGCATAGCAACTTGAAAGGCGCGTACTTTTCCAGGAAGAATCTGAGCTGTGATTCGCGAGGGGCAGGATGCCCTTGAGCGCCAAATGAGGTGCCCCAGAAAGGCACAAGACTTCCGCTATATCTGTCTTCGCAGCGTTTCTTACTGGCTTGTCCACAGGGCTCCCCGCTGAGAGAGTGAGTTGCTTTGGAAACTGCTCTGAAGTGCCTTGCCTAGATATTCACCATTGGGTCTGATTTCCATTTCAGGTCCAAGCGCCTGAACGTAGGTGTTCTGTTTTTTGCTACTAAGTCCCTCTCTGGACTGAATCCTTGGTGCACTGCCCAGTAAAACAAAAAGTTGTTTAAAAATCACAGTTCTTCGTGCCAGCTGAGATCAAAAAAAGTAAATGTCAGGCCAAAGAGTTATTGCAGCGTGTTTGTGAGAAAATTACTTCTCTGTCCTTTGAAAGGTACAGTTAAGTAAGAGGAATTCTCATTATCCATATGTAATGCTAGAAAAAATAACTGTATAAATAACCTTCAGTCTGAAATGAAAGCACTAGGGAAGCTGAGAATTTCAAGCTGTATCAATGAGTCATCTTGTTTTGCCTGCTGTGGGCAACGCATTTTCCACTGAGTGTGGGATTACCCTTTCTTATTTGGCTGCCTGATGGCCAGCTACACTTCCCAGTTTCTAGATGACAGCAGAGATCTTGGGACTGGTAACTCCATCTTTTTGCTTCATTGTCACCTTTATTATGCTGTTCTTTGAAAATTAGTGGTCCTTGTATACTTGTTATTTAAAGAACTTTTGTTGGCACGCAGTTTCACCAGGTAAGGTGGTCCAGAGGGTTTGTAGAGCTGAGCTAAATTAATTTGCCTCATTTGGGTGGCCCTGTTAATCTTGGTGCAGATAGTGTTCATTTAAATTATTTTTCCGTAAGTCAGGGAATAAAATTTATCTGATCATCTGCTGATTCCAGTAGGCATATAGCCACCTTTTATGACTAAAGTCTATGATCCGAGTCAGATATGTTTACCTGAACTGGAATTTGACTCTATCAACAAATAAATTAACAATGACAAAAAGTAATTGGAAGCTTTCTCCTGAAATACGATTGCTCCTGGATTTGCTTGTCAAATCCTCTTTTTTTTCTTTTTTAAATATATGGTTTTTTTTTTCCCTGTTGGGGGAGTGCTACAAAACAAAGGTAGTCTGGATGTTTTAACCATATGTATTTTATTGTTTTTTTCGAAACTGAAACTGTGTACAAGGAATTGTCTTTTCTTTTGAGAATGAATGTTCAGAACATATCTGGCTTTCCATTTCACCAGGACATTTCTTAGTGTTTTCTTGTGCTTATGTTCCTGTCCCAGGCATTTTCTCAGTTTAGTTCTCTAATGCCATTCAAATTCTGCATTTCCTCTAAGGCCTTCAGGAGCCAGTGGTATCTTGCATTCTCCTAGAAGCAATGCGTTTTCCATAAAACCTATTTATTTGGGCTTTTTTTTTGGGGTTTTTTTTTTTTTTTGCATTTGCTAATGTTTTGTGTATTCTCATCCACATACAATATCAATCTTGTGAAATTTTAGTGTTCCAGTAAATAAGGTTTATGGGATCAGTTCAGTTACAACTAAACTCACTGGGAGTCCTCTCATTAACTTGAGGAGATTTTCTGCCCTGGTAGTAGGAAGAGTAAGAGACTATTGCAAGTGTAATAGATCTTTGTATGGCAGTGTTCCCAGGTGACAGTACCACGCCATCTTAAAACCTGAGGTACAGATAAGCAAAGAACATTTTATACTCGTTCTTTTTCATTGGTTACCTTTGGTTTCATTGCCTTCATTGCCTTAGCACCAATTGTCATTTCTCAAAAACACAATACTTACCTGTTAGTTTATATATGGGTGTAACGATTTAATCCCTTAATATAATAATTTTGATAAGAATAATGGCATCACTTGCAGTAGTAGTATGCTAAAAATAAATTAATATGGTAGAATGGCCACCTTTAAAATTGTTTTATTGAAAATCAATAACACTTTGTAAGCTGATTGATTTTTATAGTCTTAGGAAGTTTAGCAACTTAACTGCTATACAAAATATATTTTTAGCTGTTGTCTCTTGACAAAAATAGAATGATTCTCAGAAAAGGAAGTAACAATTCACCTTAACGGGAATTTGGTACGTGTAACTCAGAGCTGTGCTTGGCCTGTGAAAAATCAGATTTTCCGTATTGCCCCATAGAACATGGAAACATGGAAAAAGATAGATGTTAATTAAAAGTCTTGAGTAGTGAAATGACCACAGACGTGTGTGGGGAAAATACACAAATCCTTCATTGGTATTAGTGGGCTTTGGAGCAGGTCACTTATTTTTGCATAAGAGTGCAATATGATTTTTGCTGAGATAACAAGGCAGACATTGTTTCAAAATGGAATACGATGTCATGTGTTTAAAATTTATTTTTTAGATTACTGAAAATTTGGAATTGGTATTGCAGTGTCAAAAACTTACCAGTGCTCACGTAGACACATGCCCAACTGCATTAGTTGCAAACATACAATTGCCATTGAAGTCAGCAATGGGTGGTTGCATACACGATTTTCTTGACTTTTCTCACTCATTTCCCAGACTCTGGCCCAAAGCAATTCCTGAGCTAACAGCTAAGAAATCAGAGTAAATGGCAATATGGCTTGTGCCAGATAAGTGAGTAGGAGAAAATTACGTATGTAAATGCTTGAAGAATTGGAAAGTTGGATGGAAGACAGACAAATTTTGTGTGTAAGTCTGTGCCATATTTCGATGCCATTAAAATGAAATGAAATCAAACAGCTCCTTCCCCCACTTTTCCCTCTTACATAAAAGAAACAGAAATCCTAATGTGCTAAATGAAAGCTCCTTAGTCTGTGGTGGTTACTGAGCTTAGTGTTGGTCATAATGCGTAATTAGAGCAGAGTATCAGCAGCCACTTGTACTAACTGTGCAGCTTACATGCAAGAAAAATTCTGTCTGGAGATAAGATGTGGATTTTTCTGGGTTTGATTTGGTTTTGACTTCTTTGTCATTTTAACAGAATTTGAATATGCTGAATTAAATTTGAGGCTTCTCCAACACCTTCTCCCTGATTGTGGTCCTGCCCCTGCTCCGCCTCCCTAAACCTATCTCACGATTCAGCCACTTAGCTGAACAATAGTTTTCTTAGAGGATTTATTTTTGAATACTTGGATTTCGTTAATTCTTTTATAGCTAAGATCCTATATGACTTGAGTAACGTGAAGTAATCCTGCAGTAAAATGACCCAGATCAAGAGGGTTTCTAATCCTGTTGGGAAAGATACTCTCTCAATAAAGACAGGAATCATAAATTTTCTAGGTTCCAGGTAGGATCATGTTCGGGCTGCTACTGCTTTCTTCTTTGGGGCAATTCCCACTCTGACTGACTCTGCAATACTATAATGTAAAGAGCACAAGACTTGCTGCCCAAGTAGAAAGGCACACATGTCCACTTATATGCTAGTCTGTGTTTGGATGTCATCTGGCAGGAGTTTTGAGAGGCACATTTTCAGTTTTTCTGGTTTCAGTAGGTTTCTCCATCAGCATGGCAAAGATTCACTCCATTGACTCAGAAAGTCTAAAGAAGACACCTGAAAAAAGGAATTGTGCAACAAAAACCAGACTCATTAGCTGCAGAAAAATAACAAGGATATTTTTTTTGTCATCTGTTCTCTTGGCTACTTAAGAGCACAGTAATTTTTTACAGTTACCCTACAACATAAATGGGTAGTGAAAAATAAAATACTTTGCACTGTGTTGAAGATAAAGGAAGAAAATAAAATACTGATCATCACCTGAAATAGCGCAGTTTAATCATGTCTAAAAATGTTATGCATATTAATCAGAATTGAGCTTTTTAATATTTTAAAACCAATTAATATTTCTGACCTGGTTAGTTGTCAAACCATTAATCTTGTATACTTGAGCGTACATGAAAAAAAGAGGACTTAACTTGAACTCAGAGTGGGAATTTGACAGAACATTGGGAAGCTTAGGGGTGAAGTGTGTCTTTTTAGTTAATTTTTTCCAGTTAGACTCTTGTGTCCTGTGTAGCAATCTCAACATTATTTCTTCTTGTAGAAAACAAGTACAGTTAAAGAAGTCCAGTGATGCTTGTTCTTTTTCCCATCTTCCTGGTGTTTGAACCCTAAACAGAGAATCCTAACGTTAACTTTGAAAAATTTCTGTCCTGTTTATTAGCTGATTGATATTTGATATTTATGATCTAGTTCAAAAAAGGTCACTTCAAAAATAATTTTTTACAGATTGAAAGACATGATAACTGTGCATATGACTACTTGGAAATTCGAGATGGAGCAAATGAAAACAGTCCTTTAATTGGTCATTTTTGCGGCTATGACAAGCCAGAAGACATTAGATCTACCTCTAATACCCTGTGGATGAAGTTCGTTTCTGATGGCACCGTTAACAAAGCAGGGTTTGCAGCTAATTTTTTTAAAGGTAAATGTTAAAGCATATTTTGGGAGCTGTGAACTGCTTATCACTTGATTTTGTGTTAGAAAAAATATGATAGGAGACGAAAAGTATTTTTCAACCTATTTTTTCTAAAATCAGTTATGTACTGTTTCCAGTATATTTTTTCGCTGGGCATGAAATTTTATCAAATCAAGAGTTGAGGCATTTCTATCGCCTTGTAAAATATGTCCAAAGAGTGAAGGAACAAGTTCAGTGCAACTTCCTACTCTCTTCAGGTTCAAATAATCAGCTTAGTTTTGAAACACCTTTGAAATATATCTTACCTTGTAAAAATGGGGGGTTTGGTCATATTGTTTTATCAAATATAAATTTAAATAGTGTAATCACAATAGAGACAACTTGGTCTTTTCTGTTATGCTTTTTTTTACTTTTGCCAAAATGTTGTGTTTTTTCTAATCTTATTGCTGCATTAGGCAGCTTTATCAATTTATTACTTTCTGTGAACAGGAAAAAAACCAAAGAACTGAGAAATCCTACAGTGACCAATGGCCTCCCAGTCTTCCTCCAGTTTTGGAGTGGGTTGGTGTGTGTTATACAACTGCAGCTATACCTGCAACAGTTGGTGTGTGGGGCGCGTGTAATTCCTACCCTGTGCTGCCCATGGCAAAGTGAAAGACATCAGTGGTGTGGCCATGGTGACACTTGAAATACAGGCCATGCCACCAGGAGAACCTTTTTGCTCTTTCAAAAAGCCACAAGCTGGGGCTTTTTTTCACCCAAACTGTTAGTTTTCACTGTAGACGATTATAACCTTGAAGGCTGTAGACATGAGAGTGGGAGCTCTGTTTTATTCTGAAGAAATTACTTGTCCTGGTGTAAGGAAACGATATTTCAGCATCTGAGGAATATTTTAACAGTGAATCTCATGGGTATACTTCAGAGCTAGTAGACATAATACATTATTCCTTTCCCTCCCCCATCCCTAATGCATCTTGTTCCCTTTAATATCAGTAGAATGAAAACCTGGGATTTGAGGATTCTGTTAATCTGTTTTTGAGTATGAATTCGGGATAATGCACAAATTGATTCTGAGGGAGATAAAGTGCCCTTCAAGTGACCCTGCTGTGGATTTTCAATCTTTCTTTCAATACTTTATACACCCTTTAGATTACGGCTGCCTGAATTATTGTATGCTGCCCACAAAGTGCTTATAAATTAGGTCTGCAGCTGTCAGTAGGTATTGTTGTACAAAAACCCACCCAAACCCCACAAAGGACAAATTTTTATTTTCTCCGTTGCAGGTCTCCTTAGCATTTGAAAACGCTCTAGTCAGCAACCACAGTGTGTTATGTAGTGCACCTTATAATGGCATGCATACAGCTTTCTGGGTTAATATTGATCCAGCAATTACAGCTGAGGAAGGTAATTATTTAACACGTTTTTGCATTCTTCCCTGTCTTGGCAGAGGAAGATGAATGTGCCAAACCTGACAATGGTGGCTGTGAGCAGCGCTGTGTAAATACTCTGGGCAGTTACCAGTGCGCCTGTGATCCTGGCTATGAACTTGGTCCTGACAAAAAGAGTTGTGAAGGTACAGTGCGTTGCTGCGTTATGGGCTCTTAAAGCTCACAGGGTGCCATCGCTGGAGTGAAACGCCACACCTTTGTGTGCTCTGTCCTAGCAGTGTGAGATCTGTGGGAACCCAGTCTGGAAAGCCAGTGCTCCCTTTCAGCTACTGGTGCCGGGGTGATGTCTGTCCACAGCAGTCGTCTTCATCCAAAGTCTGTCACTAATTTAGCTTCACAGGTTTTGCTGTTAGTGGATTGGGGGTGGTGCAAAGCAGGACTTTGTACCTTCCCAAACAACTTATTACATTATTCAAACTCATTAAAGCAAAGTCTCCCACCAGGTGTAAGGAGAAAATTATCAGCAGAGCAGAGCAATGTGCCATTACCCGAGAATTAGAATGTTTAATGATCCCTCTGACCACCTCTGACTGGGGTGTGACTGGAAAGGTGGCTGGTTTGAAGAGCAGGATCCTGTATTCTAGCTCAAAGCTGAGAGAAATCCTCCCTGCTCCCAGACAGACTGTGGACTTTCCTTGCTGGAAACAAATTCCATATTTCAGGGTGAGCAAAGCATAGTCAAATAATCATTTGGAGAAATGAACACCCGATAAATGAAAGTCTGTGTAAATGTAGGATTGCACTGAGATAAACTTTTGCATTCTATATATATTTCACATCAAAGAAGCAAAAGCTTTTGATCATTACACACCAATTATTGTTTATTTTTTTTTATTCGTAAACACCAATAAATTCAGGGATAGCACAAACTATTCTTATCTCAATTCATCTGTTTGTTTCAGTAGTGAATGGAGCTTGAAAATGGGTGTCTTTGGTGTTACGGTTTTCTTTAGATGTGATTCACTGGTGTCTCTCTTGTTTCCAATTCCCAGGCTTTAATTCATGGTTTGTCACAATTTAGGGTAGTTTTGCTTAGTTTGTTTGCACTTTTTCTTCTTTTGCTTCTGGTTCTGTAGGGTTGGGGTTTTTGCCCGTTTGGTGTGTGTGTGAGAGGCGGTGGTAGTCCTAGACTACAGTCATGTTAGACTGAAGCTCTCATCAAGCCAGTTGTTTTTTGGGTTGGGTTTTGGGATTTTTTCCCCGCTCAACTTGAACAGTAAGCACATTGAAAAAACAATTTATTTCAAAAAGCCTCTTGTATTACTATGTCTGCATATGAGGCAGTATGCAGAAAGTAAGGTTAACCTAATGGGGGCCATGAAGACAAGTTTGATCTCTGGGCCTTTGATCATGAGCCCAAATTTATGTAAGGAATTTCGTTTAGTCTGCCTGCTGATCTGAGTCAGAATACTAGGGAAGATTACCAGTCTTTCAGAAAAATCTTACCTCTTCCTCTGAAAGACAGAGAAGGAATACCTCCCTGGCACTTCAGCAGAAAAGCAGCTCTGGCAAAAAGAGGAGTTGTTCGAAGTAGCGCAGCGCAGCATGGAGTAAAGTCCCTGAGATATCACTGAAAGCGTAAATGCATTTGTTCCATGCAAAGTAGCGCTCACTGTATGTAGATGCTATTTGGGACAGCTGAATTAAAATCGCTGTGTAGTCACAGCAAACATTGCACTCTAGTTACAGTTTGGGATTTTAAGGGGTGAGCTAGCTGTATTAATTCACACGTGATGCCAGAATAGAAGCCTCTAACTCAGAAACTCTGCCCAATGTTTCACTGCAGCATTGACACGCACAGAAAATTGCTTCATGCTGGTCTAATCCAAGTCTCCCCTGCTGGCAGCAGATTACAAGGCTTACCAGTCTTTCAGAAAAATCTTACCTCTTCCTCTGAAAGACAGAGAAGGAATACCTCCCTGGCACTTCAGCAGAAAAGCAGCTCTGGCAAAAAGAGGAGGTTGGGGGTTTTTCGGTAGTTCCACGTTTCCCACTGTTGCCTCAAAGAACATTTCAGTGATTTTTGAAAAGCAGAAACTGAAAGCTAGCGGTCAGTTGTCACCCTGACCCAGACTGGATCATTTTGGGGTACAACTTGTGTCATCTGAGTGTGGTCTCTAAACCTGTGCCCAGCTTTTTTTGCCACACTGAGGTGTGACCCAGGGGCCGCCCGACCCTGGTCAGATTACCTTTACGTGTATACCAAGAAGTCCTCTGCATGGAAAGCCAGGTTCCAGGAGGAGGACTGATATGTGTCTGGGTCAGGCAAGCGTGCCCCGACATAGAAACTGCAGACTTCTCCCAGGTGAGTTAGACGAAGTAGACGCAGTGTGTGAGACCATCAGCTAGACAGGAGTAGCCAGTTTTTAAAGCATTCAGTGTTAGCACAGAGCAGTTGGAAGAAGGTGGAGCTTTCCCCACCAGCTTATTATAAAGAGCTTTGTGGATGATTTCCAGTGCTGTCACAGTGCTGGAATGGTATCAACAGAGCAGAGTGTGATAGAGAGCCCCTGCAAATCCCATTACTTTCCTTTAAAAAAAAAATAAATAAATTTCCACAGATGGAAAAGATTAATGTGTTTATTCTTTGCTATCTGAACTGTATTCAGTATTCTTCTGTTGTATGGAGATGACTATTTGGCATGTATTTGGAAATAATAGGTATTTTCTCTATTACTTGAACATCCATACTTCAGCAAAAGTAATTGTGACTGAAGAGTACGTGACTGCTATCTCAAAGAAGCGACCCTACCTAGTAGGTTATGGGAGGCGTACACAGCTATACGAGCTGAGACAGGTAGGGCTGATTCTGGATCAATAATCAAGGAGAGAAGCTGGGGGAATGCGAAGCGCATCTTAACTAGTCCGTCTGTCAGAAGAGGAGTGGTCAAGGTCTTGGGGAGGGCGGTGAGGTCAGAGGACTTGCATGAGAAAGGCTGGGAGAGAATAACCAGAGTCTCTGGAGGGAAGGAAAAAGAATGAATATGATAACGCCTTGTGTAGTCCTGAAACTTATCTCTGCCTGCAAACCTGCAAGCTGTTCAAGATAGGGGCTGTCTCTTTCTCTTTGTTTGCACCAAGCACGATAAAACAAGATTCTGATTAGTCTGTCTGGGCATTACAACAGTATAAGTAATGAGAGGACTGAATCTTCTCAGTGCACTTCTGTTTATAGTAAAACATGGTCTCAGTCAAGAAACGATGCTCTCCCTTTTAATTTTACAGCTGCTTGCGGAGGACTCCTGACAAAGCTAAATGGGACTATAACCACACCAGGGTGGCCCAAAGAGTATCCTCCAAACAAAAACTGTGTGTGGCAGGTGGTTGCCCCGACGCAATACCGAATTTCAATGAAGTTTGAGTTTTTTGAACTAGAAGGGAATGAAGTAAGTAACTGTGAACAAAGAGCTGCACAATCTGTTACACGCTAAACAGTTTCACAAGCATTCAAAAACAGATATTGTCGTATAAAGCCCTTGCTGACTGTTCATACGCTGACAATAACCACAGATATTCTTGTTTTCGTTTTGGGACTGTTTCTGGATTCTTTCAAAACAAATATGGAGAATAGCTCTCTTTTACATATCATCTAAATGTATATGTATTACACAAAATTTAAAAGAAATGTTCTCTGCTGAGTCTCAGCTGACTTTTTTTTATCAACAAAGTAAAACAGAGCAAATGGCTGAGGCATATTGGAAAGAATTCAAGAGAAGAAAATCTGGAGAAACCAAATCATCTTTACAGACTGTGACTACAAAGAATACACATAAGCTCTGGTTAGTGACGGAGCGAAGGAGCATTTAAATCACGTATCTCAGGGAGGAATATTTTTAAAAGGAGCAGTACTAGAAATAATGCACGATAGAACAGCAGCAGTGTTTGAGCTGGGCAGCCCCCGGAGGCATGGGGGAGCTTGTCCCCAAGTAGGGGAGAGAGGCAGGGCAGAGCCCTCCGTGGGGTAAGGGCTGCTCCCTATAGTCTTAAACACAGCGGTGGAGGTCGCAGTGGGTTTTTGGGTGAGAACTGGTAAAAGATACGGGTTTCCACATCAACTTTTCAGCCGCTGTTCTGCTTCCTAGGCACCACTCTGTCATACCATTGAGTTCCCTTGCTAGACTGTAGTCATAATGTGCTATTGCTGTCAATTTTATCTGGATATTCTTCATATGGCATTAAGAACTCAAATCCCATTACATTATTTCTGACTAAACAAATTTGTTGCAATATATTTGATAGGAGGCTGTGCTGTGTTTTGGGCATGAGATCTGAAGTGGCAAAAGCTGGAGTTTAATTTATAACTAAGAACAATCCAGCCGTGGCTTCTTCAAATTATCTCAAAATTATTTGCAGAGGCAGCAATGTGAGATTTTTTTTTAAATATTTTTTTTATAAATAATTTGAGGTGTGCTCTAAAGTGCGTGACATTCCAACTTACTTTTAATGATTTGTAATATGTTGCATTCGTGTCCTGTTATCATCATTAGAAGAATTCTGAAAACTATAAAATCTTAAAAATCCCAAAGAATTAAAATTGAATTACCATTTGAACAAGTCATAAAACATTTTTCCTGCACTTTCTTGGTATTTAAGCTAGATTTGCAAGGAAGGCACCTGAGCTGTAATGAAGTTAAATCAGTTTTCTAAGGTCATGCAAGACATATAACATCAGCAGATATGGAAAATATATATGTAATGTTTTTCAACATTTAGAACTTTGGTTTGATCTTCTCCTGTGCTACTAAATCAGCTTCAACTTTATATTATTAAATCGTAGTACTAAGAATGGTACCTGTGAAAATCAGAAGAAACACATATAATCCCTAAAACATTCTAATATGTTGTCTGAGTGCAGACATAAAATGTAAACTTTTAGCAAATGCTCTATTTTTTTTTAATAGAAACTCCATTTCAGACAAGGTTTTATATCTCTTTTCCAATGTTACAATTTTAATATTTTACACTTACATTTTACAATTTTAACTTGATGTTTAACTTGAATTTTTTAAAAAAATATAGTGTAATATGAAGTTAGACCTATCTGAAATTACATTTAATTTCTAATCTAAAGTTATGAAACCATCAAAACTCACCAGTGATGTATTGATGAAATTGCTGAGATTTATTAACATTGTGAGCTATATTTGAAAACCAAGGGCACTACCATGAATTTATCTTACAATTAATACAAATCAGCACATGGCAGTAACTCAAATTTTGTAAATCTTTGTGTTCTTTACATTGTATAAAAGTAGTTTCAAGTGAATGAGTCACTTTCCAACTCTGCAGTGTATGAAAATTGTTCCAGGAACAATGAAAATTTAATCTACATCTAAAATGTATTATATTAAAAAAAAATTTGGAAATGTTGACAATAATTTAATATTTCATAGGGAGATAGAGGGAAAAAAAGGCCAAAACATCCTTTTCTATAGTTCTCCATCAGCTACCTTGACATTTCTTTTTTGACTGGAAATTGCTATTTATCAAGTACAACTTGGATTTAAAGGACAATTTAAGCTCTGTATGAATCCTCCTGGCCACTGGTTTCTCTTAAGCTATTAATTGCAGACAACTGGGACATTTTTGATTAAATGATTGATAGTTGAGCCTAAGAAGCTTAGAAGTTTTTTGGGTGGAAGGCTTTAGGTTGACCAAGGGATTATGAATTTAAAGTATTATCATGAGTAGTAGGCCTTGCATAAGGCTTTTTTTATTACATTATTTTACTATATTTTAATTTTAACCTTTTAAAGAAAATCACATGCATCTGCCCTCCAAATTATAGCTATGTTACTGTTAAAGAAAGATGTATAGTTTTAATTGTGCATATTTATATATGAATAAATAAAACAATGTCTTAAATACATTATGGTAAAAACCTATCTTGTAAGTTTCTAAGTGACAATTAATATATATTTAAAAATCTATGAGATGCAAGCAGTAGAAAGTTTGTAGGTTCTGGGTATGTGGATTATAACACAAAGATACGTATAATTTCTAGATATATCTAGATATATCTATATCTAGATATTTCTAGATAGGTATAATATTTCTAGATTTTAGTGTAATATAACTGGAATTTTTACTTTTAGATTAAATGGAAACCTTACTAAGCATCTTGAAATTTAGAAACCAAACACGGATTAGTATCTATCAAAATATAGGTTTGAATGTAATGCGTAATATAGCTATGCTTTAGTGACCTTAAAATGTTCTTCTACAGAATCAGTGAACGTTTGTAAGCATTTACAAATGTTTTTAGAGTCGGGGAAAAGTTAAAAAAAGATATTATTATCCTATTATTAAGTAGCATATACCAATCAGAGTTCTTGCATTTGTAAATAACTTCATACTTTACTTTCGATTAGCCAAAAAAATTATTTCCTTTCTTTTCTCAGGTTTGCAAATATGATTATGTGGAGATTCGTAGTGGCCTTTCTTCTGATTCTAAACTACACGGTAAATTCTGCGGTACAGAAGTGCCTGAAGTTATCACCTCTCAGTACAACAACATGCGAGTTGAGTTCAGGTCTGACAACACGGTGTCAAAAAAAGGCTTCAAGGCACACTTCTTCTCAGGTATAGAAAATCACTCTTGTGTACCTGTGAGTGCCTCTGAGCATACACTGACTCAGGGGAGTGAATACTGTATGTTGGTATGAAAGTGAGTGGCCTTTTCCCGTATAATTTTCCTGGTAGCTTTGACTTTGTTTTATTTATATAAGCATAAACGACTCTGCTGTCTCAAAAATACCGTTCTGAATTGTAGTGTCTGTTATAGTAGAAAATATATGGAATGCATATATATTTTTTAAACAATAGCAGAGGCAAGTGGACTTTGTGAGATACAGAGGAAAAAGGCAAATTTACTAAGTGTTTTTAAATTTCTATTCGATTTCTTTTATCCCAAGTTTTGTTGCTATTTTTAGCAAATCCCAGTTGTAATGCGATATGACTTACATACAGTGTACACTTGTGTTTGTTTCACTCAGGTCTCTTAATATAATGTATTAGTTATGAAATTACCACTTTGTGCTACAACATTTGTTTAACGTTATGGGTGCTTTCTTGCCAAACTTTGCACTACTTAATGTTTTGCAGAAGAACAGAATTTAAGACCTCGCTCTTGCAAAAATGTGTGTCTTTTTAGTTATGAGTGTAATTTCACTGAGGCAGATCAGAGTGATGGAATTTCTTATCATCTGAGAACACGTGCCATTGAATAACGTTAGCCATGAGTGAAGCTGAAGATGCGAGGACATATTTGCACAACAGTGGGCTCTGCAATTACCCATTGAGGCTAGACTATAATAATCTGCCCGTGGCAGGATACCACCTGGTGTTAGTAGTGGAATTTTGATTAGTGTTTTTCTTCTTTCTTTACACACACACACACACGTGCATAGGCATGTTACCTTATGTAAAACACCACAAAAAATAGTCCCGACTGCACACCTCGCCAAACTGGAAGTCATCCAGATGCATTTGGGATTTGAATTCTGCCCCGAGTTTTTTGATAGCCGTTAAAAATCTGAATCTGGAGAATCCTGATTATGTTTAGCATGTAGTAAAATGTATTACCAGGCACTGTTGTTAGCGGTTGTTTGTGAAAATATTTTATCAAAGCTGAAATGAAAATTATATTGGTTAGCTTTAGCTTTGATAACTACGAGCAAGGAATAAGAATCAGTATATGTATAAGCGATGTGGTTTGGAAAATAACTGTCAAGACAAACAGTTTAGACTTTCAATATTTTCCATTGTGACTACTTTGATGTTTTTCTTAAGCAATTATGAAAGATGGAAAAAATTGTTTCTTCTCATACAAAGAAATTAACAACAATTTTACCTACTCTGTTATTTTTTTCTTGTGGTCACGTTTCTCTGATCATAGTCTTTCCAATCCATCTTTACGTGTATTAGTAGTTTTTACTTTTAAATTTGTATTTCACAGTAGCAAGAAACTTTCAAGATTTACTCATTATTTGTAGTAAATACGCATATGAACACAACAGAGCTTCTTCCTAGAAACAGTCATACAACTAGTCATTTCATGTAGGCCTAGTAGTGCCAGCAGGAATTGTCACATATTTTTGACTTTTTACAGGAATAAGTATTAACAGTTCTAAAAATGGCCTGCAAATTAGGTTTGTTATGTATTTTCAGGATCTATACAGCTATGCCAGATAAGATTTGCAATGATAGCTTCATAATTTGTGTAAGCTCTGTAGTTCAGAAGTTGTGTTTTGTGTCCATGATGAACATTTATACATTTATAATCAGTTAAATTTTGCTTTTCTTTAAAGTGATAGTTCATTTTCACAGAATTGTATATTTAATAATTTATTTTAGTGATTGTTTAAGTGATATATTAATATTATGAGTGGGTTCTAGGAAGAAATCAGGCCAATGCTGTATGTTGTGGAAAGACTAGACTATAATTTGTGGAGTTCAAAGCATCAGGTCGTAATCCTCCAGAACCATTACTTCCCTTGTCTTTTTCAGTTCTGAATGAAATGTTCTCCCCTTTCTTCCCCCAGGTGAAAACATTTTTTTCCTAGTAACTTTAAAAATATAAGTTTTAAATGATGCCATTGATCACTAGAACAAATTCATTAGCCAGGGATAAATCTGAACTCCTGTGTTTTTTAATGAATAGAAACGTGTGGTGTGTCCTGGATATAGTATGTATCTAATCCCCTTCAAAGAAAGGTAGTTTGATATAAATAGTCTTTGAGCTCTAAGTATATAAATTTACTGAATGCTTCATAACACATTTCTACCATAATCTCTTCCCTCATTTCATATGAGTTCAGATACTTCATATTTTGCTTTTATTTTTATTCTTTCTCAATTCTCTTCCAGTTGTTATCATTTCTAGCAGATTCTGTTCTTCTGTGTTACCTTGCTTTCCTCTTTTGACAATATTTCCTGATTAAAATAGAAACCTTGTAATGCTTGAGACAAATCAAACTTCTGAACTTAAAGTATCTAAGAAGAGGTTGTCATCTCTGAATAATTCATCAGACAGAACTCTCATGGCTGTCAGAGAACTTTATAACTTTCTTATATAACTTTCTTACCCCTGAATTCCTTAATATGGACATAATATGCTATTGATCTGTCAGTGAAGAAAGAACTTAGTACTTCAAGTATTTTGCCTTCGGGAGTTGATAGCTGATCGCTGTTCAGTTGATGAAGTGGGTTTTTTGCCTATTTATATACTTGTCTTCAGAATACACTACTTTTAGAACTATATCTGCAGCCAAATACTTAGTGCCAGTGTCTGGGATACTTTTCACAATTTTATTAATTAAATCACAATAGAAATATTTGTAAGCATTTAGTTATAAAGACATATATAATGAAAAAAGTCAGTAATGAATAAAACTGCACCTTGCAGTCGATTCACCAATATAGGTCATATGCAGCGCTCAGCAGAAGAGGCAGGTGGGTAAGTCAGATTAGTTTGAAGATTAGAAACTCTAATGTGTTCCACAAAGCACAGACAAAGAACGTTTTTTGCAACTTTTATGGTGGTGAGTTCTGCAGCCACAGCTAGAGTTGAGAAAGCATGGCCCAGCTCCAGCTCAGACGACAGGAAGCAGTTTTTGGGTGGTTGGAACCCGCTGTGATAAACTGTGAAAGCAAACAGTGACACAGGGCAACAGATGACCTGCATTAGGAAGGTATTTATGTTGATAGAAGACAACATGTAATTACATTTTTGGCTGTAAAATGGTGTTAACAGCCAGACAGGTGCTACTGGAAAGTGAGAAAAACTTTTTTTTCAACATTCTGTAAAATTTACATTTGATGGGACAGTTCTGAAGAAAGCTCAGTTGGGAGCTGTTGCAGGGATCTAGCTAATCTCCAGAGACACTCTTGTATATTTATAATTGAGTTTCTTGGATAACGAGAAGAAACTAGGGAGTAATGATATATTAAATCTTAAAGACTTTTATTAAAATTTTTTAGAATTGGGTATTAGGCTTCTAAATTAAAAGCTTCCGGTAATTAGTTTTTTATTCTATCTCCTTTTCTCTTTCTTCTCTCCCTCCTCTCTCTTCTGCTCTTGTCAGAAGGCCTATTGCAGTCTGCTGGGCCCATGAGACTAGAGGAGTGTAAAATAACTCCAGGAATTTACTCTAGGGAGGGAAAAAGATAGCAATAATATATATTTTATTTTTTTATTGTGATGTTTCCAAGAAGATAGCCTGATTACTTCTTTAAATCAGTCTTCGTGTAGTGGTATGATTAATACCCAGTGATAATACATCACTAAACTGCTTCCATTTATCATAAGTTTTAGAGTTACCTCAGTGTTTTAAATAAATATGATTCTTTGCGTGATCATTCAAAACATATAGGGTGTTTGATGTGATATAGAAATTAGGTTTGTTGGGAGATTTTTTCTTGGGTGATGATTCACTGAACAGTTAAAAAGAGAAAGCTGGAAAGTTTCTAGCCTTGAGCAAGTTTGTTTCGGAGCACAAACTCATCTCTGGTGCCATCCTGGTACATTTTTTTCCACAGACAAGAAAGCTGCCTGCAAAGAGAAAATTTTTGTTTTTGAATCTTGCAAGGACTTGATACAGGTCCCTTCAGGCCGAGTACGTATTATTCACAGACTGGTGGCCTCTGAGAGTCTCAGAGGTACGACCATTTGTCCTCTGAATGATTCAGTCTAACATTTTGTTGAGAATGGATCTTTCCTTGCTCTGAGTACTGAAATGAGAAAAGAAAGAAAGTATCCATTCAAAACGGGGAGACTCATTTCCATCTGTCAGCATAACAAATGGCTTTGTTTTTACATGGCAAAACATTTGTTCCTATAACTAATACAGACTAATTGTTTTTTCATGAATTTTGAAACTGGGTAATCAATTTGACAGGAAGTCTGTTCCGAATTATGAAGTGTGAGGAAGGCTTGTTCAACAGTTGCATCCTTGATTAACCATGTACAAGTAATTATTGTGCTTCAAAAATGTTCCAGAGCTTCTCCTTTCTACCTTCTGTCCATTGTTTTATCTCTGAGGAGGTCCAACATGGGACTGTTTGCTTATGCACTTGTCTCTTAAGAGATTATTTTACAGAATGTAAGCTTATTTAATGTTAAAATACTTTTCAGTATTTTCACACAGTTTGGTGGAAGATGAAAACGGACAGGGCTTTTATTTAGAATTTGTGTACCTACTCTGTATTTGAAAGCCTAACTTGAATGCATTTTGAGCTTGCCTTCCATTTATTTTGTTATTTTGGTAGAAAACTACAAACTAATACTTAGGAGGGAAAATATTGAAGACTTTTGTTCATGTTTTGTCTAATTTCTCATTTGCTTGTCACTATTCTTCACTTGCAACATGGAATTAATTTATAATAGTGCTCGCTTTTGCAAAGATGAAAGATTATAACTTTTGTTTGAAATTAAATAGACTTGCTACCTCAGTTTGGGACTTGCATTGCAAGATGCATAAACAGTGTATTGTGCAGCTTTTATGCTTCTTTCATCATCAAAATTACAACTACTATAAGCCTTTGGATGTATGATTCTGGGAGCTACCTATGTTTTCGACTGTTTCTTAACCTTCAAATCTGTTCACATCTGCAGAAAGCTTCCAAAAGCTTTCAGTGCAAAGAGATTGTAGATTTACGGGACAAAATGCAGTGGATGCTTAGGTTTGGCCTGCAGAATGTTATCTATAAATGCACATAATCATCATGTATTATAAGTAGAAGGTGATTTTTATAGAAAGACCTGCAAGTCAACGAGTGAAGTGTTGCATACGTTTTGGTAGATAAAGCTGATGCGTATGCAATTATAACGCAGACTTCCTTTGTTGTGTTACTGAACATGAGTGTCAGTAAAGGCAGGAAAAAAGTACAGAAATAAGACAATGAAAGGACACTTAAATTATCCATAGTGGCTTCTAATCTATAGAAATTCTCACTGTGCCTACTAAAGTCTGAAACATCGCATGTTACCTTGTTTGGAGATAACGCTCACTGCTGCTTTCCAAGGCTGAAAGGGGTGAATGCTCTGCATTCCAGCCCTGCAACAACTGGACCTCTGGGATGACCACAATTTCTTTGCTCTTCTTCCTCCTCTCTTTTGCATGTTGAAATGACACATTCTGTAAGATACAGATTTTTTTTTTAATACGTATGTGTTTATACATATATATACTTATACAGGTATATATTTTTATATCTCAGGGTTTATATACATGTGTCTGTACATATATAGGTATATACATGTGCATACTTATATCCGTGTATATACATGTATATGTCAGGAGGAGTCTGCCTCTTAAATGGACCAGCTTCACCTAAAATGACAACAGCTGAATGACATAGAAGGGTGGCAGCTGAGGCCTCTTGCTAGAATGACAGCCTGTTAATCTAGTTTGGCTTTTTTCCATGCAATGAATTTGTAGCTGTTTAATGCAGGTCAAATTTCCTTCCCTACTCTCTGCTTTACTTCTAACACACTAAAAGCTCTTTTGAAGGATTATATGTTAATAAACAGAACTGCATGCTGTATTGTAGAACTCCTTGAAATAGCTAATGCCAGTTTTGTATGTTTTCCAATGAAATGTTTTTCTTCTTGTGATGTCCTGTAATGTCCAGATTTGTCAAAAGTAAAGCGCATTGTCACTCTGCTGGGGGGAAAAAAAAAATCAACTTATTAAAAAAGTTTGTTAAATACTTCTTTTCTGACATGCTGAATGTGCAAAGCTCGAAACCTTGTTTGGCCTACATGTTCCTTTCAACACACCACCATCAAATTGTGGAATTTGCATGAAGTTGGAATACCTTGTGTTGTCCATAAATTACACTCCTGTTGTTTACTGAAATAAAGCTTTGGATGAGATATTTATGAAATTTTTACCAGCTAGACCACTTGAAAGAGTAAACGCTGGTAACTGTGTTATCTCCTTTGATTTAACTTGCTTGTTTTACTAGTGTTCCTCTCCGCTGGGAACTCCCCCTCATATCCTAGAAAGATGAGGCACACTATTTGTGCCATGGTGCAAGGTTGCAGGCCGAGCAATGAGTGGCTAGAACGAAGGTACCATGAAACTGTCATACTGAGAAGAGTGACTGTGCCTTAGCTTACCCTTTTCTGGACTAAAACACTGTACTAAACCTTTTTCTTTTTGGTAATGAGGACTATTGTGAGCTCTGATGCTCACCTGACCTTGTTGTGTGTTTCTTAGACAAGGATGAGTGTTCGAAGGACAATGGTGGCTGCCAGCACGAGTGCATCAACACGGTGGGAAGCTACGTTTGCCAGTGCCGAAATGGATTTGTGCTACACGAAAACAAACACGACTGCAAGGAGGGTAAGTAGTAAGGTATTTGGATGGTCGGTTATACAACTGTCTTGCAGAAAGCTCTCAGCAGCTCTCCTCCCAAAGAAAAGAAAGGAAAGAAAAAGATCTTGGTAACAGGAGCTTAAACATTTGGGCTTAAACACTCCCTCACACCCCCTTTTCTGTCCCCTCCATACCCAGCATTTGTCTGTGGCTGAGTGTGAGGTCCACAGAAATACAGCTTGGAAAACTTGGAATCGTTGGCAGGAATAGCTGCTTTTAATAGTGCTGTGAAGTGTAGAACATTTAAAGCTGTGACAGAGAATTTATCAAATACTGTATTAAACATAGGGATAGAGTTTCTGGAGAGAAGCCTGGTAAAGCTGTCATTTGCTCCTATCAGTAGCAGTTAGTTTCCTCGCAGTCACATTGAACCTGTATGTGCCCTTTCTGGGTTTATTTTAGGGGGCACATTCACACAATCTAAATTCCACTCAAGTCCCTGTGCATCTTTCTTCCTATTGGCTGTCTCAAGGTGTGTCTGCCTCCAAGAAAACAGTAGGCTTTGGGGCTTAACTAGAATTCAGATTATCTGCAAACCTTAGATTATGTGAACCTCAAGCGTGCAATGTCATGTGAGGTACTGTAATTTCTCAGGGTGTATTCTAGCATGGATTTGATTTTCAAGTAAAGATGTGCCCTTTGTTAATCACTTACATTTTCCCTGCATTGGAATGATGCTTGCCTGCTCTAAAAAATCATCGTTGAATAATTCTCTGATATTTATAAAGCAATTGGAGATTGTTAAAAAAACAATTACAAAATGAAACTAGGTTTTTTTCTTGCCTTCTTTAAGTTTTAGTTCTTTGTATTTATTCACAGAGATGCACTTCTAGTGATTCAGTTACAATGTGAATGACGAAGCTGTTCTTGATACATACTCACAGTTTAGTCTCAGCTGCTCTTTAGTTGTATATATGTCCCTAGAAACTGTGGTTTACAAATCAAAATTGCCCTGTAGCTGCAGAATGAGAACTAGTGAGAAGAGAGAAAAATAAATTGTTTGAGAAATATCATTTGAAGTTCGAGTAGTAAGATTCCTCATACAGATTTTCATACTTTTTTGAATGTAGAATGGAGGGAATAGAAAAATATTTGATTAAATTTTAATAATTATATATATTTCTCTATAATGTATTTTTCCAAAAAAAGCCATCCATTGTAAACATTGTATGTTTCACAACAATCAATAAAGAAGCATACTGGGTTAATTGCCATAAAGTGTTTGCCAAAGGGGAAGAACACGATCATGCACACTGAAGAGCGTGCTTAGCTATCTTCCTAAAGAGCCTTTCCATTCAGTGGGTCCCCTGACAAAAGAGTACTTTTCTGGCTACCTCTGAATGTGGAGCTCCAGACTAACTGATGCTATCATTGTTGGCACAGCTGAGTGCGAACAGAAGATCCACAGTCCCAATGGCATCATCACGAGTCCCAACTGGCCCGACAAGTATCCCAGCAGAAAGGAGTGCACGTGGGAAATCAGTGCCACCCCCGGACAGAGGGTCAAATTGGTGAGTTCCCA
This sequence comes from Rissa tridactyla, assembly GCF_028500815.1. NCBI lineage: Eukaryota > Metazoa > Chordata > Aves > Charadriiformes > Laridae > Rissa > Rissa tridactyla. The sequence continues at coordinate 43,409,987 of NC_071470.1, read as the reverse complement.
CCTACCCTTCCTTTTTCTCTTCCACCAAACTTGCTTCTCAAATGACGCAAATCTGTAACTAAACTTTACTTTCAATTCGCAGCCCAGAGGTAAACTGTTCTAAAAACCTACTGACGCTTGTCCATTCTTCAGTGAAATATCACATGGTCTGTTTTAAAATAAAAGGTTTTTAAATTGGCTTTTGCCAATGAAATTGGAAAAATTAGACAGAATTTTACTGGATAGAATTTTCAAAAATACCTCCAGGTTTTAGAGTCTGAAATTCACTTTTCTGCGCAAGCCAATAGGGTCAATTTGCTTAATTCTGTGTGTATATCTCTTTAAAGTCTGTCTCGTACAGCAAGATGCCATCTCACTAATATTAATACCATACTTCAACTATGGACAAATATTTTTTTTCTTGGACTCTCACACTGTATTTAAGTTTACTGTTCACAGTTTACTTAGTCAAATTGAACAACGAGAGAATTGATTTCTTCATGGTGACATGCCACATGAATTACGAGGGGGGTGTGTGTACAGAAACTAGCCTTTTGTTGTGATTGCTCTCCCTGGTAATCATTGAAAAGTCTCTTCCTGAAAAGGATAAAGTTAAGCATTTGGTGTAATTAAGAAGCTTACGAAGAAGTGGCTGTGCACTTCAGAATTTCTAAATGAAATGCGTAGATAAAGATGGCTTTGAAAATGTATGTAGCAAAGAGAGTGATTTTCATAAGCTAATCAGCCGGATGTTTATAAGAGACAGAGTTAAGTGTTCCATTCAGGCAGCTATCCGTAAGTGCCACCAACCTATCTACTCATTTGAGTGCTATAGATAGAAAGGGCTGGATGTTCAGAAGCTGTATGTAACATTTCTGAATACCGTTCTCAGTAATGAGAAAATCAAAATGGGGACTGTAGCCATGGTGGGGTAGGTATTCAAAAGTATTTGTCCCAGGAAGGTGGAGTGTGATTTAATTATACTACCAACTTTATTAAATCATCTGTGAACTCTGTTGGCAGCAACTATTCAGTTACGTTCAACTCTAAGGAAAGTTTGTGTCAGCTCTCCTCTTTCAAGCCTGCTCTTAGTTCACTGCTGGGAACTGACTGCTTTTCAAAAAAAAAGGAAATTGGGTGTTTTGAAATATCAGGCATTTTGAGCTTTTAAAAGACTTAAGATCTACTTTTCCTTTAAAAAACAAATTCCTTTGATTCTCTTTGTAATTGCTAGAATCAGTTGCTAGACTCACAACAGATTTAGGACTTTTTCCTGTTCTTCTTTGTGGGACCCAATATAACGTGTACTGTCCCCCTGCAGGTTTAGGAATCCCAGTGATAAGTCAAATATTATAAATAATAGGTGTGTCTTACAGTTCATGGTGAGAAGTGCTTCCCAGAGAGTGATATTCTTGTACTGATGAGAAGTGAGCAAAACTGATAAAATTTTCCTCTAAAAGAAAATGAAGTTCTGCAGGCTGGTTTTGGAATTGCGTCTATTGCTCCCATTGATTCCAAGTTGGCTTGACTTAATTCTATATTTAACTAATTCCCTTACAGTTAGTCTCTCGGCTTTCTGGCTTTTTTTTTAAATCCATCAGATTTTATTTGGGTATAAATGACAACACGTACTTGGCATCATAAAAGTAGGATGGCTGACTACAATTTAAGAGCAGCAGGAGGGACTGCTGTACAGCTGTTTTCACTGCCTCTGCAGTTTCGGTCCCTTAATATAAAACCCCAAACTTTCTTGTGAAATGAACCTACATCCAGTGCATCATGCAACTCCTCACTGTTTACAAAAGTGTTATTCTGAATATTCCAGTTCTTTGGGCAAAACACTTTATGTTAGCTCTTTATTAACAGCTTACCTAAAGGAAATATATAAATTACCATCACATTTCGCACTGGTTGGATTCCACAAGGGATTTGGTAGGTCAGATTTGCTTTGGTGTACCAGATAGAATGCATAATTATGATATTTGCTCAGTGGTTGACAGTTCAGTATTATTCCTTCTAATTATTGCTTCTTAATCCTTTAATGTTTTCTTTTGTTTTTCATAAACAGTCAGCTATATGAGTGCTCATGGGAGCACTTGTACTTAGCATTTTATGCTACTTTGTTGAACAAAACAGATTTTGGATTTCACCTTAAATGTTAGGTTATTTCTGAAAATTCACAAAGATGTATATGTATATTGCCTTCTCAGTATTTACATGAGAGGAAATTTAGGTTTCTTGTTGAAGTTTAGCCCTGGTCAAAAAATCTTATCTGAAATCTCTTAGATGTCCCCTTGAAATAAATTTGTTGATACCAGGCCAGTCTTGGAATACACTTTTCTGTATTTGAAAAGCAGGTATTATTTGTATGTGTTTTAATATTTTCTGTAGGGTACGGCATACACCTTTTGGAAATGCCTTTGGTTGGACACTCTGAGGTAGAGAAATTCAAATTCCAAAAGTTTTTTCAAAGTAAGTTGGCCAGGCTCTGCTCCCAAGGAGTTGCAAATTACGATTTTTAAAAGACCTTTGTCCTTACAAGCTGCCGTGAGCACTGAGAGAGACTGAGAATCCCTAGGAGCTCAGAAACTAAGATAAATGTTTTGAAATGGAGAAGAAACACCACAGATTTAAAATGCAGTAAAGTTTGTGAGACCCAGTTTGTGTTCAAACTATGGCAGCACCTTGGATTTTCTTCCAGGAGAAGCTGGACAGCTGAGCTGTCCTCAGGAGAGCTGAGGACAGCAAAAGAGTCTGCTAAAGCTTTTTTAATAAACAATCAAAGAAATTTTGTTATTTTTCACAATGCTTTTACCAGAAAAAATGTGATCTTAGCATGAAATGTGCAGCCTGAAATATTGTTAGTGTTGCAATAATAATAATAAAATCTCTAGATAATAGATTAGAAAACATAACTTTCATGCATAACCATTCATGTGGAAAGGTAATTCTCAAAGGTTTTAGTTGTGCTGTGAGATAAATTAAAAAAAAAAAGGGGGGGTGCATTATGTTTTGCAAATGTTTCGATCAGTTCTCAACTATGTGAGGAACCAATAATTTCTGGCTTATTGCTGTTCCGAATGTTCTGTGAAATTTGGAATAATCCTACAAACAGTGCAAATTCAACAGAAAGGCCACCATATTCTAGATTTAATATTCTCTTATGTATATTCCTTGGCTACAAAATCCCATTCAAATCCCCTTCTATATGAAGGATGATGCCATTTTAAAATTCGCCATCTTAGTTTTTACTCCACTTTTTCAAAATCAGTGTGTTATTCAAAGCTACAGGCTTGTGTGGGACAGTAATGTTAAATCCGTCAACTATATCTGCTTTGTATTCTGAAACATACTGTCAGTTACATATGTACCATAGAAGTACAGTAAACACAGTACTACATTGCGTCATTTTGCTTTTTTTTCTCCCCCAGACCTTCAATGAATTTGAGATAGAACAACATCAAGAATGTGCTTATGACCACTTGGAAGTGTTTGATGGCGACAGTGAAAAATCACCAATTCTGGGACGCTTATGTGGCAATAAGATACCAGATCCTCTTATTGCTACTGGAAACAAAATGTTTCTCCGCTTTATTTCTGATGCATCAGTTCAAAGAAAAGGCTTCCAAGCAACGCACTCTACAGGTCAGAAAATCAGGATGTGCTTTACTAGTAGCTTGCCCTTTGTTCTTTAGTGGAAGACATTCAGGTATTTCTTTTATGGGAATGGGAGGAGTTAACAGATAAGACAACGTTACAACTAAATCTAATGAAATCTTAAGAACAGCAGGAAAAGTCAGAGATCACAGAAAGTATTCTCTAATATTTTAGATGTTTTCTTTCTCTCTCTCTCATAAGTAAGCGATTAAAAGATTTTGAAGTAAAATCCGATAAAAAGAAGATATTGGCACACGCAATCAGAGATATTTCATAGGATTCATGCCATAAGTTTGTAAAAGATTCAATAGCTTTTCATTGTATTTGTAATGGCAGTACTTCACTGGGACATGTGATGCACCTCCGTTACTTTTCTGTTCTAACTTAAACAAAAGTCTGGGTTTTGTATAAACAGCTATTACTTTCCTGTAGAGCTAAGAAGGAAAGACAAGCCAAAGAAAAATAAGAAAAAACAATACTGAAGACTTTCTTAGTCCGTTAAGAACATAATCTCCTTCATATTTACTATTTAATTTTCTTCTTTGGCAGAAATCACTGAAATCGAAAATAGTGTTTTGCAACTGCATTAATAGATTTCTTGGAGCATTTTCATAGTGTGTACATTATTTCCCCGACGTTGCTTGGCTTACAGTGGCCCCTAGTGCTCAATCTCTGAATTTCCAGTGCCTACACTAAGACGAGGGGGCTTGGGTTTTTTTTTAGCTTTTCTTCTTCAGCTGTAATGTCTGTCTTTACTTTCCAAAGTCCCTTCCTATTCGCCTAGTATCTGGCAATAAATATTAATGCAGAACATATTTATAAATATCTGTGCTAGTAGATAAGTTTTACTGATAGGTAGCAGTTACTAATAAAATATAGTAATCAAGGTGATTATTCCCTGTTAATATAATTTGATATTACCCAGAGTATTCATCAAGTTGATGCGTAGTGCTCAGCTAACAAATCCTCATATATCAGTATTAGCATTTTCTCTTTTTTCCCTTCTGCTTTGTTAACAATAATTTTAAAACTTTGTTAATTTAATTTCCCTTTCAGAGAAAGACGGTAGGCAACAGTATATGAACTGTTCACTCTTCATGATCTGGGCCTGGAAAGTGAAAAGTTTAGCTACCTGTAACTTAATTTATTTTGTTTGTGGAAAATCCTCTTTTACGACCATGCCATTGTTTGCCTTCCCTACTGCAGTAACCCTTTCCCTTAGATGGAAAATTAAATAGAAATGGTAATAATCACTCATTTTTAAGTTACCTCGGGGTAAGTAGTTAAAGGTCACAACTCTTGTTAGAAACAGGTGGGGTAAAACTTCTGTCTTGTTTATTCTTCTCACTTTCAATTTGCAGAATTGGAGCAGTTAATATGTGAAAGAAGTTCAAATGCATACTCCCTAATTTCTAAAGACTGCTAGTTATGTTATGACTTGCTGGAATTTTCCTCATATATATATATGTGTGTGTGTGTTTATATATCTATATCTGTTGGTTTTTATGTGCGTTAAGTGTAAAAACTTTCTTGGCATGCATAATAGTGCTTTTCTGAGAAAATCTGAAGAATAGAACCTGCCCAGTTTTTAAGAATGTTGTAAAAATTATAAAGTTTGCCTCCTTAAGAGAGGACATTTATTTCTGTCAACTGCTGTTGCACGTACTGCCCACCGAGTTGAACAGCACATCACCGGCATGGGCTTTGAAGTACTGTTTGAGTGAGAGACAACTTGGATCTGGCAGCCTTTTCCTGCAGTGTTGAGCCAAACACAGATGCTCCCTGGGAATTTTACCTCTGTGCTTTGGGCACACATGTGAATGAACACTTATCTAACAAGTGTATAGGCAGTGGGTTGTATTTCCTTATTTTATTTTTTCTAGCAAATAATAATTGACAGTATGCAATGGAAGCAGGCAAGGTTGTGGTCAATCCTGCATCACTGGGCAGACAGACAGCTATGTGTCTGTGTGGCTGTATTCCTGGCATCTTCATGATTTAATGGCCTCTTATTCTAGTAGATCCTGATGATGATGTTGATTTCCTTCTTCGATACTTCTTGGCTTGAAATACTATTGAAATACCAAATTTCTCGCATATTTCAAAGAAGAGGCTAAAAATGTGGCAGCAGGGGCAATAAAGTTTCAAAAAACAGATTGGATAGAAAGGCTTCCCCAGGTGTAGCAAAACTTATAAAATTCTGGTTTTACAGTGAAACAGTTTTAGGAAGAGATTCTGTTATATTTTCCCTCTCAGATAAGGCATAACCCATTCAGAAAGAATTTACAAAAATGCTCCTGACAGAACATTAAGCATCATTGCGCAGGGAGTGATTTTTTTTGCCCTAACACAGGCATCTGGTTCCCCTTCTGGATGGCCTTATTTGTGGTGTCTAGCCTCCGGCCACTGCTGCAGGAGGTTGCGGGTCTGCTGTAGGTCCTATTCCTATCTGTCAACCCTGGGAGGATGTCTCTGACATCAATGTCACCCTCCATTTCTTAATCTCCTCTCCCACCCCCAAATCTTGCTTAGCAGCAAGTAATGAAGTAGCAACATCCATGATGTACAGCATGAAGATATTCCAGACTAATGACATTTGCGAGGAAAGGAATCAGGTAGCAAGCAAGAAAGTAGCTCTGACTGATGGCACACTTTAAAAGTAATTATTATCCCATTTTGGTATGTGTGCATGTTTGTTTGTTTTAGCTGGGGAAGTAAAGGTCTTCCAGTGAAAGTGAACTGACATAGTGATTGGATTTAAGAAAGCCTGGAATAATACCATGTATTTACAGATAAACTTGTTCTTAAGAGCTGTAAAAGGAAGAAAACAAGAGAATGTCTGGGAAATTTCCCAGACCTTGGCATTCATCTGAGATGTTTTCTGGTGGTCTCGGCATCTCAGATGTCATTCAGTTTAGGATCCTGTGTCACTTCCAAAATGACTATAATAATTTGTTATGGCAATGCTGAATAAAATTTATAATCTTGTTTCACTAGTTCAAATAGTGTGGGTTTAAGCTTTTCGCATCTGTCCAGCTTGTTAGTCGGGAGACTGCTGCTTGATTTGCTCTTATGTTTGTAAGAAGCCTCAAAACCCCTAGAAAGGTCAGGAAACAAGAAAGGGTTTTTTGTTCCTTAGCTGATCTTGGAAAAAAGTCTTTCACCTAAAGCTGTCAGATCAACAGCATTTAACAAGTCAGATGTGTTTCTTTACAGTCAGATGTGTGCATCCTATCTACCGCAGAGCAGGCCCAGCACAATGGAAAGCACGGTGATAGGTGCAGCTAGGCTCATAGAAGCATAGAATCTTCATGGTTGGAAAGGACCTTTGAGATTATTGAGTCCAACCATACACAAAAAAACAAACAAAAGAAAAAACAACAAAGCCCCCAACCCCTACAATCTCTGCCACTAGAGCATGCCCTGAAGTGCCACATCTAGACGTTTCTTAAACACCTCCAGGGATGGTGACTCAACCACCTCCCTGGGCAGGCTGTTCCAGTGCCTGACCACTCTTTCAGTAAAGTAATTCTTCCTAACATCTAACCTAAACCTCCCCTGCCGCAGCTTCAGACCATTTCCTCTGGTCCTGTCATTATTCACCTGGGAGAAGAGGCCAACACCCACCTCTCTCCAGCCTCCTTTCAGGTAGTTGTAGAGGGCAATGAGGTCCCCCCTGAGCCTCCTCTTCTCCAAGCTAAACATGCCCAGCTCCCTCAGCCTCTCCTCATATGGCTTGATCTCCAGACCCCTCACCAGGTTCATCCGGGTATCAAGGCCAAGCGAGTACCACTGCGCCACAGGGCTCTCTTCTGGGCAGACCCATCACAGCCTGTCCCACACCTCCTAGCGCAGCGCTGCGTTGTGCAGGCGGGATGTAGACTTGAAACCACCACCAACTTAGACCTGTAGAAACTGAAAATTTGACTTGTAATTTCCACAATCAATACTTTATCCTAAAATATAAGGCTGTAAGCCATGGGACAAGGGCAGAAGAAAGGGAATTGCCATTTTCTGCTGTTGCTAGTATGGCTACAACTTTCCTTAAAGCTCCTGTCCACTGTAGCAAGCAGAGGGAAACAATGCAGACAGCTCATTAAACATTTTCTCCTTAGCAGCTGTTCTGTGTCTTAAGCAGGGAGATGTTCTTACTGCTGGCAACAGTCCAGTACAAAAAAAAAAAAAAAGTAAGTAAATAAAATCAAGAATAGGAAAAAAAGGGAGAAAAAAAAAATCAGTAAATTAGAATACCAATGAGAAATAACTGAATTATCTCATTTGACAAATTTTCTTTACCATATGCTCTTACCTGTTCTTTAAAAGCAAAAAAAAACACCTGACATTTTGGATTGAACAACAGATCATGCATAATGGATTACTCTACTTACATCATTTATGTTTCCTTCTTTGATTCCTTCATTTTCTTATTAAGAAAAAACACCACTTTTAAAAAAATAAGGATTTGCTCATTACTGTCATTAATTTCCAGGTGAAATGTGACTTCTCACAATACAACATTGCAATTGGTCATGTTTAGTGTGGGTGGAGTCCATGACACTGAAGTCAAATTCAAATTATCAATTCACCAAAGCTTAGAAATGTTTGAATCTTGCAATTTGTTTGAGGTTGTTATAAAATGACCAATTGATAATATCTACATTGGATCAAAATGCAGATAGAATTATCTGTTCATTTTTTTATAAAAATTGAATTTAAACTTGTGAGTCTCAGGTTTTGGTTCAAGCTCATTTGCACTTGGTGTTTTTATGGGTGCTGTAAGGGATGGATTGTTCTTGATGAGAAACCAGAACAAAATTGTGCTGTTTTCATTGAAGTGTTGGTAGCTGTAAAGAAAAAAAGGCTCCACCCATCTCTTGGAAAAAAAATAAACAATGCATTTTTTCTTTAAAGTACAATTTTCCATCTGCTTTTGGTTGCCTTGTAATAGAACTTTTAATTGGCAAATGCATAACACCTATACGTTTAAGTTACTGTAGAAGCTGAATTCACTAGCTATTTAAGATAGAATATTAGTTTTAATTATAGCTGCTGAAAATATCTAGAAAGGATAAAGTAGTAACTGCTGTTTAATTGGGTTTTGGTTTGGGCTTTTTTTTTTGTTCAGCACATTTTGAGCAATTTCAGCTTATTGGTCTGTACAGTAAAGTTCATTTATATTTAAATTATGAACTTTATGAGTAGCTATGAAGCTCTAGAGCAACACATACTTTTTACTACTGTGTACAAGTAAAAACTTATACTGACAATACTGCTTTGCCATAGGCCAAGGATCTCCAGCTCAGGACTCGCTTCAAGAGTGGGCTTTCAGCTACAGGACTTTCTTTTCATGGCCAGCTTTCTCCTGGCCATGACCCTATGCAGAAAAAGACCTCTTCTCGTCCATGAACTATGCAGCAAACAAGCTAGCGAGCTTGGCAGTGGTGCTCAGTATTGAGCCGGCTGTCGAGGCACTGCGTGATAGTTAAAGCTGACACTGCTATGAAACACCAGACTTTTGCACTTGATCGCTGACTACATGTGTGCTAGAGCTGATCCTCCCCTGCCACTCGCAAGCAGTGTTGTTAACCCATGTGGAAGGGCTGTCACCACTGAAATGCGGATGCCCCACTTACAGCGCTTACCTTGCTGGCCACAGGCAGCTCTCAAAAATCTACCGGAAGAATGTCCTACCTTTGAACCACTTTCCTTACAACTTTGGTGTTCCCTGCCTTTTGGTCTTTCACTTGAAAATTACGAAATATGCTCAAATTTCTGTAGTTATAAAACAGACTTTATGTAGGGGAAACTCGGAATGGTGGATTTGTATTCATACCGGGTAGTACCTCACTCTACACCTTGTTCGATTGACCTGCTTGTGGCATAAAAATGCACTCAGCCTGAATAAGGCTGGGCATCTACAAAAAGAAAATGCTAAGTGGCACTGAATAAGCTGCTTTGTCCTTATTTTTTTCCCCTCTGTTTAGAGTGCGGTGGTCGGCTGAAAGCTGAAACCAAGCCCAAAGATCTGTACTCGCATGCTCAGTTTGGTGATAACAACTATCCGGTTCAGGCGGACTGCGACTGGCTCCTGGTGGCAGAGCGTGGCTATCGAGTCGAGTTAATGTTTCAGACTTTTGAGGTTGAAGAAGAGGCAGACTGTGGTTATGATTACGTGGAGCTCTTTGATGGTCATGATAAGGCAGCTGTGAGACTTGGTCGATTTTGTGGATCTGGGGTAAGTAACAAGGTACTAAAGTGGGTTTTTTTGTTTTGTTTTTATTTCCACAACAAAAAGAAAAAGACAGACAGGGCAGAGGAAGGAAAAGGACAAGAAGGGATGAAGTTCAGTTGCTATGCCTTATAATGAAGATACTAGATTATCTACTCTAGATTTTTTTTTTTTAATATAAATTTGCAGACTTGTAGTAGAAGCATTCCCTTGAAATATTTTCAACAATAAATATTCTTATCTAGTTTTTGACCAAAGTATTTTAATCTTATGTTAAGCTTTAGGTAGGTGATAGTGGAGTGTTTAACAGCACCCCAAAAAAAGTTAACAGCATTTTCCCCTTACAGAGAGAGAAACACACTGGTGTTGAAAGTTACCGCATTAAAATTCTTTCAATTTAAATTAAGAAGCCACATTTTGCTGGGGGAGGGGAGCTTGGGAAGCATTTATAATATTTTCATTTGCTAGTTACATCTGATTTTAGGAAAAAAAGTGCTCCTAAAACTGTGTGACTAATATGGACCTTAAGAAAGCCCTGTCATCCCAAATGCATCTTTGACACGTTTTAACTGTGAGACATAGAGGAAATTGGCCAGGTGACATCCTGAAAAGGATGTATCCTGTTTCTCCTTTTAGACCTGCATTGTTCTCTTGGCTGTCTGCCTTGAGAAGGCTGGTGCAATGATCCCACAAGTCCTCATCAATTCTTTATATATGTGCAAATGCAAGCACACTTTCACACTTGCACTCTTTGCCTAGATAAAAGGTTTGAAAGGCTCGACATGGGATAGTAGGAGCTCTTAAATAACCGTGTGACACTTTTTGGATTCATCCACAGTGTTGGATCAAACAGCCATTCAGACAAGTTACCTGTAAGCTGGCTTAAATCCTTTTAGGGCATTTTTTGAAGACTTAAAGATGCAGGAAAGGTGCTACCACTGAACTATAGGCAATATATTCTAAGGGAAATGCTACAACTGAGCCCAGCATCTACTAATTTACATAAAACAATACTTTTTTTTTGTAAGTTGCCCCGTTTTACAAATAGGAGGGCAGCAAAGTGGAGAATGGCCAAACCTTGGGCTGATTTTTTTTTTTTTTGCGGAGGGAGGGAGGTGGGAGTAGGTGGGGTGGCTGGACTTCGTTGTTTTGTTTTGGTTCTGGTAAGATATGGATTAATGGCTTCAGAGGGCATTCCAAAGCAAGCAAATAGGAGAGACAGAATTAAATAGAAAAGCAATTGAAAGCAAAATAATCCAAACTGCAGTGGGAAAAGGGCACTGTTAGTATACATTACCACTTTTTCAACTTCAGAAAAAGGACTTGGTAGTTCAGCTGGTACTTCTGATCAATGTGCTTTAGTAATAAAACAGGCCATCATGAGGGCTATGAAGAATAAGATGGAAAATAGGTACTGGAGTCATTTGTTTATCTAACTTTCGAATATTGTGTGTGGTCCTGCCCAGTAACTTACATGACTCCAGAAGAACCACAGAAGACATGTGGGAAGGACAAAAGAATGAGGAGCTTTGTTCTCTTTGTCTCATAAGAAAAGACAGTAGAGATACGCAGTGCAAATTGAATGCAAAAGAGAAATATTCATAAGAAGAAAAAAAAGTGAATGAATGGTATAAATGCATGGAATGGACAGATAATTTGTTTGTTTATTCATTTTTTTAGCCACCAGAAGAAATTTATTCAGCAGGGGAAGCTCTTTTACTTCACTTTCACACTGATGATACGATCAACAAGAAAGGATTTCATATACGATACAGAAGTATAAAATATCCAGATAGTGTGCACACCAAAAAATAACACAAGAACCTCTATGCCAGAAAAGAAGAGTGAGAAAGAACGCACAGTGGAAGGGAAGGCAGGCATGTCTTTTTTTTTTTTTTTAAACTGAAGTTATTAGCACAAATGTTTTATACGAGTTCAGTTGAAATGATGACTTATCAGATCAGTGACTGAAATAAAATGAGAAAAAAATAAATCACCTATCGCAGTGGAATAGACACGATGATGATGTGCGGGCTCCATACTTGACTGTCTCTGCAAAGCTTGTGAAAGGACTTTGCATGCAGGGAGAACATAAAAGCTTTTGTTCACAGTTTGACATTTATCATAGATGCGTGCAGATTCAATGCAGTTGCATTCAGGGTTAGTGACCCTGCAGACCGTTCTTCCTTCTGACAATTGTATGGTGTCCAGCAGGGGAAAAAAAAGCTCTTTCAGGTCACACACGCAAAATACTGTCCTTGTATCTACTTGCTTTGACTTTGTATCCTGCATATGGTGTGTACAAGGACTTGAAAGAAGATACGAAATGGGAAGGTCTTCCTGCGTTGTTCTGTATTTTTTACAAATTCATCTGTCATATCAGGTTATCAGTGTTTTGAAACTGGAAAATCCTACTTTGGAAACATAACTGATCTTTAGAGTATTTTGTTTTACTAATGACTGAGAAGTCTGAACTGTTACATCGGTCATCACTCGTTGACCAATCACTAGTTGACTGAATTTGAACAGTATAAGCATCTGAAAATGTTTGGTTTACTGGTTAAGTAAGCTATCTCTGATGATGTGCTCTTATTTTGCACTGAACATAGAAACAGACTGAGACGAAAACCTGTCCCGAATCAAAATCTGTATCCGTGTGAAACAGAAATAGTCAAGGATCATCTGAAACTCCTCCTACTGAATTTGTTTTTAGCAGTACATTTGGAACCACTACTACGCTTTATTTCTTCGGACCTCTTTGTGAATGAGCTAATTGTCTGGTTGAGCTAATCAGAAATTAAGCTGCAGTAGTATCCCAAAGAGGTTTTTTTCTGGGAGTAAACAGTATCTGTGATGGTGAAAAAAGCAAAACAAAACAGACCCAGGATTTGTTTGTTATCAAGAGTGAATTCCTATGGTGCTATTCCATGAACATTGAAAACAAAAACAAACCAAGAAGTTGTAGACTTTTGAGCCAACAGCTTGCAGATCATGAATGTCTCACTACGCCTGGCTGCATCTGGAGAAGGAAGGCTTTACTGCTCCAAGGGAGAGCGGGTTGCAACGGCAGCGCTAGTCCTGTGGAACAACTACTACTATTGCCTTAGAATCCTCGCACACAGTCAGACAGATCTTCCTGTAGATACACCTCTAATTTGATAAATAATTCGATGACTTGGACATCTTAGCATACGCTAACAAAAGGATCTTCAAGCAAAAGCCCCATCTGCAGAGCGAGATCATCTGCTGTAAATAGTGACCTGCTTTTGATGTAGAGATATGTTACGTTTAGAACTGAGATATTCTATGTGCTTTAGGCCATACATGGCTTTAGTCATAATGTATATGCATTATGTAAGTATTGTATGAATGAGTGCTCCAGGGGAGTGAGAGGTATTGTATGGGTGAAAATTGAATTGTTTCTTTATGTGCCAAGTTCTATCAGGACCCTGTTTGACTGTAGCAACTTTTCTTTAAAGGCTTCATAGACAGATAACAAGGACTTCTAGTTGGCAAGAATCAAGTTTAAACGAAGTATTACGTTTCACTTACAAGAAATATTATTTTGATATCCTTTGATGTAAGTTGCTACTCAGATTAGCTTAGTTTCTGTTACCTTACTATGAACATACATTGGCACTAATAAATCTGATCTTTTTTTATAAAAATAAAAACCAAATGTCTGTACAGGTGTCTTTGGTTGTTTTAACACCGCTATTGCTGCTTGTATATTACCGTTTTCCTTTCTAGACATTTTATGTGTGTGAAGCTCAAAGACTGAATAATTTCTGTATTTTTATAATGCTGTTCCACTGTCCTTTCGGTTCATTTTTCAGGGTGTTTGCACAAGAAGTTAACTGCGAACATTTTCTCCAGGGTCTTTTACTACAAAATTCAGGCAGAAATATTACTGTAGTTTAAAAAAAAAAAAAAAGCGTTCTTAACCTTGATAGGTACTTTATCAGACAGGTGCAATGCCAGTGCTCGAATTTCCGAGAGAAAAAGCAAGCAGCAGCAGCGTCTCCCTGGCACGGGTAGTCAAAAGGACTTGGGAAGCCTGAGGCTGGGAGCAAGAGCGAGTTTCCATGTTATCTCTTTTCCACTTTTCTCTTCCAGTCTCCTGTTAATAATATCTCCCTTCCATTTGCTAAACAAAACATTTAAGTATTCCTTTTCTCTAAATTTGGCTTTTTTATTCTCCTCAGGGTTACTTTAACAACCAGAGAGTTGATTCAAGATATTCTTTTTTTTTTTTTCCCTGAAGAGTTTTTGTTGTTGATTCATACACTTTGTGTATAAATCCTACTGTCCCATGTTAAATAGTGCAACTGGAGTAGTTGGGGAAGAAGGTTACACTGGGCAAGCTGAGGACAAGAACACCATGTAGTGAATTCCCAAGACCCTGTGAAAGGTGATTCTTTGCAGTCACATCCAAGTATTGCTTTTGAGCGCAGTAAGTCTGGGATCATTTCACGTGGCATATGTAGAAGTCAGAAGAGAGTTGCCATAACTTTGAATTAAAAAGTTTATCATTTTATTTTTCTAATTGCTTATGCCTTTGTAGGTCCCATATGCTTAAGAGTGGTGAAAATGCGGAAGGTGTTCTTAATGGTTATCTTGATGATAAATGGACCATATGGATCATATCTTCGCATTGGCTGTAATCCTAGTCAACACCTCATGGTGCTATCAGATGCTATTAAAAACTTAGTTATTTCCAAGTCCTAGGAAGTTTTTCCTGAGGTAATGAAAATCACATATTCAGTGAACTCCTCATCTAATGGAATTATGCCTTATAAATAGCGTATTTGTTATAAGTAAGAAAACAATGAAGAAAATCATTTGTGCATATGAAATTGTGAAAAGGAATGTGGCTTATCCCAAAAAATCTTTGAAATGGAGAAATTTGTTCAAAACATTGATTAAAGATCTTGTCTGTTGAGTAGTCAAAAAAACAAGACACAAAATCCAATGGGCTGGAGATCCACCTTTGAGACCTAGTCACAATGCACTTACTGGCAACACTCCCAGCAGGGTGAAGATGATACTTCCTTCTTCTGCTTCTGGCTTGACACAAACTTTCTTGGCTGTGGGTAAGCTGCTGGATTCCAATGAATTTTCCTGTAACGTGATGTAAAGTTTTCTTCTCAGCCACGTAAAGATCTTCTGACGTGTGCTGAGTATTATTCTTTAAGTTGTTAAATTCAGCATAAACTGGTAAGTTGATGGAATATGCTGGATCCGTGTGGCTGACTGGCTCTTCAAGAATTTAGGTCTGTAGCAGACCAAATTACAAAGAAAAAAAAAAAGAAAAGAAAAGAATCTGTGAAAGTCAATTCAAATGTCTGCCTTGCTTAATAGCTGTTGTGAAGGTCTAGCTGAAGTGAATAAAGCAAGCTAGGTGTACACACAGCAGGTATTCTGTTCTTGGCTGGTCCTTTGTTATTATCTGCAACATATTTGAGTAATCTTGCCTTGCTCTGAGACCCACGAAACAGCAAGTTGACTTAAACATGGGTGAGAGCCAGATCAGGTCTTTAATGTAGTATTGCAGCATTACTTTTTTTCATTTGAAACAGATTGCTTTTGAACCACTGCAAAAAATTAGATTAATTGGGTGGAAGCTTTATCCACCTGGGGAACCGGTTTCGCAATTTTGCTATGTTGCCAGGGGTGCAAGTGGCACACCTAATTTTTTATAATGGAGGAAATTGTTGTTGACCTCACAGGTTGTGTGCTCTGCTAACTCTAGCCTCTAGCTGTGTGCTGCACCACCATAAAGCATGGACACTGCTCAGGCACACTGGGACTTTGTCTTATAATTTAATGGCTCTGTTCTGCCAAAATTTTCAGATCTCGGAGTTTAGGGACTGGCTTTGGATATGTAATTTCAGGAAAGTGTTCATTCCTAAAATAAACTTGACCAGTAACTAGAGGTGAATTTTCCTTTGACTTCAGGTCTTAAATTGGGTTCAAATGAGTAATAGGAAGGGATAGGTTTTATCACAGTAACAGATGCCATCATACAGACTTGCTCTTATTTTGATTTTCTTATTGATTATTATGATTCGATTATTAATTGATCAGTCAAAAAAAAAAAAGGAAGAGGAGCAAGAACGAGCAAAATAATGCCTAGAAAAGGGAAATTTAAGGATACCACAGATACAAATACATGACATTAAGAAAAAATAAAAAAAAAATAGATGTAGTTTCCAAAGTCAACACTGTTGCTGAAACATTAATTTTTCAATGCATCCTTCATATTCATTAAAAATGCTTTATGCTGTATTGCTTTTACTTACCTGAAGGAAGAGTTAGATGATTAATTGCATTGGTTAGTGAATTTTTCAAGCAGAGCACTGAAGACAGCCTAAGGGATTACTTGATTTTAGTTCCTTATGGTGCATATCCTGAGTAACTACCTGTTTGTGAGAGGGAGTAACACTGCGCTATGGCTCTTACAGGTTGTTTTTTTTCCTCTCTAGCACTCTCAAGTTTTGCTGCTCTAAGCTGAATACTTGGGGCAATATTTTATGTTATTCCTCAGGATCTAATTAACTAATCAAAATCATAGGCACCTTCTTAATACCGTTGTTTCGGGGAATCAGCGTGAATGAAGTCTGATTAAAACAAAAACAACACAGGAAAATGCATTTTGCAAGCTATGCCTTGTTAGCAAATGTTCTCATTTCTCCTGGTTTCTCATTCTAAGGTCACAAAGGGAGCAAGCTATAGCAGTTGCAAAAAATGTTTAGGGTACAGGAGTATTGGGTTTGTAGTAAAAGGAAAAATTAGCAAGGCTTGGGTCTCTTTGTTTTGGTCTCACCTCTGCAATTGTTTTGTCTCCTGTTTTTCACTTGTAACCTATCAAATCTCATCCTAATCCAAGATTAAGTGATATGATGTGTATATATAAAAGTAAGATTTGTTTATTTTTCTTCAATGGTCTTCAGATGTAGTAATTCCTCCTGTGTTGGTGGGACTCCTGGAAAGGTTCATTGACTCTATGCATATATGTTAGAAAGTGTTTACCGTGTGATAGCAACTTCTGAAATACGAGTAATACTAATAATCATTAGGAATGTAAAGTCTTTCAGAGCATGTTCAATGATCTTTCTCTCCCTCCACGGTTATGCTAGAATTGATGCTTTCTAGACATGTATTAGGTAAGTGGCTACATAATGAAATGAAATGTATGTACGTTGCTTCTGGACCATTGTGCTGACAAAGGACTAGTTGGGGACAGCCTTGGCTGCAGTGACCACGAGATGGTGGAGTTCAGGATCCTGCATGGAAAAAGCAGGGCAAAAAGCAGAATTACAGCCCTGGAGTTCAGGAGGGATGACTTTGGCCTCTTCAAAGACCTGCTTAGAGGAATCCCATGGGCTAAGGCTCTAGAAGTAAGGTGTGGGTGGTGTGCAGGAGAGTTGGTTAATATTCAAGCACCGCTTTGTCCAAGCTCAAGATTGTTTCATTCCTGAGAGTAAGAAATCAAGCAAAGGAGGCAGGAGAACTGCATGGGTGAGCAAGGAGTTTCTGGAAAAATTCAAATGGAATTTGGAATGGAATGTGGAAAAAGGGACTGGCCACTTGGGAGGAATATAGGAGTTGTCGGAGTATGCAGAGATGCAATGAGGAAGGCTAAGGGCCACTGGCAGTGGATGTCAAGGACAATAAGAAGGGCTTCCTCTAGTATATCAGTAGCAAAAGGAAGACTAGGGAAAATGTGGGCCCGCTGCTGAACGAGATAGGTGACCTGGTGATGGAGGATGCAGAGAAGATGGAGTTAGTGAACGCCTTCTTTGCTTCAGTCTTTACTGCTAAGGCTGGCCCTCAGAATCCCAGACCCTGTAGGTAAGAGAGAGAGTCTGGAGAAAGGAAGACTTTCCCTTGGGTGAGGAGGATAGGGTTAGAGATCATTTAGGCAAACTTGATGCCCACAAATCCATGGGCCCTGGTGGGATGCACCCACGAGTGCTGAAGGAGCTGGCAGATGTTATTGCAAAGCCAATCTCCATCATCTTTGAAAGATCATGGCGAACAGGAGAGGTGCCTGAGGACTGCAAGAGATGCCTGAAGACTGCCAGCCTTCAAAAAGGGCAAGAAGGAGGACCCAGGAAACTACAGACCAGTCAGCCTCAACTCCATCTCTGGAAAGGTGATGGAACAGCTCGTTCTGGATGCCATCTCTAAGCATGTAGAGGAAGAGAAGGTTATCGGGAATGGTCCACATGGATTCACCAGGGGGAAATCATGCTTGACCAACCTGATAGCTTTCTATGATGGTATGACTGGCTGAATAGATGAGGTGAGAGCAGTGGACATTGTCTGCCTTGACTTCAGCAAGGCTTTTGATGCTGTCTCCCATAACATCCTCATAGGTAAGCTTAGGAATTGTGGGTTAGGTGAGTGGACAGTGAGGTGGATTCAGAATTGGCTGAATGGCAGAGCTCAGAGGGTTGTGATTAGTGGTGCAGTGTCCAGGTGGAGGCCTGTAAATAGCGGTGTTCCCCAGGGGTCATAGAGGAGAATGAAATTGTTTAGAGCATGTTACAAGAATATATGTAAAAGAATGAATTTGAAAAATAGAATATTTAAGCTGAGAGTGAGGAGATCTTTTCAGTGTTAGAGATGGAATAGTTTCCCAGGGATGATAGTGCCACCTCTCAAATATCAGGAACTATATTGTACAGAATGCTGTCTAATGGAGCAGGAGCAATACCCAAAGCTCTGCACTCAAATCTGTGCAAAACATTTGCTATCTGATAGACTAATTTAATAGTAATAAAGGTACACTTTTGTAATTAAAGGAACTGAAGCTAGTGAAGATAAAATATTTAGTGCTCACAATAGATAGAAAACAACAATGACCCTCATCTACAACCTGGATATTTCTTGTCAAAATTCTAAAGTAGAATCTTAATATACAGGTGGTGCTGACAGTTGTTGAGATACTGTTGCTAAGCTGATTTTCTGAAGAGCTGCACGGACAAAAGGTGATTTCTTTGAGACATCTTGGGGTATCAATATGCTTGCCTTTTTTATATTGTTACTTTCTCTTTGGATGATCATGATACAAACAGTTTTCATCAGTAAAATCCTTATCCTTGGCTATGCTATGTAGGAAGACCATACGGAGGTGACAATATTACCCACTGACATAATTAGTTACTTAAATTCATATTTTTATGATGTCAGCAAAGACAGTGATACAGGGAAGACACTGAATAAAACATCTTTGGAATATTGCTAGATAATCACAGCAGTAAGTCAATTTTTGACCTTTCAGTGTGAATCTTCCTTGAGATAGCTGCATCATTGACACAATGTTTTTTAAAATGTGCATTATAAAAGAGACAAATAAATCCTGAATTTTCTGGGTCAGTGTGACTTGGAACATAAAAATAGTTTAGTCTTAATCTGAGTTTATAACTGTTTAAAGAATGGGCTTTTCAGTTATATTGTTGAAAGGACTTTTTTTTTTTTTTTAATGCTATAAAGAAGGATCTTAACAACTGGGAAATTTAGTGAGTACTAAATGAGCTTAGTGTGTGGTAACCTACTATAATGCCTGTTAATGATGAGGGAGGCAGGCAGGCAGGGGCAACTCTCAATGTTGTTTACAGAAAATCTGGTTCATAAATTCTCTATTGCAAAGGGCATGTTTGCATTATGTTTATGTACAGGCACAATGAAAGTTTTGCTGACAATGTCTCACAATACTTTTATCCTCCTCTGAATTTGCCTGTGAAAAATGTAGCTCAACGTGAGGAAATCTTTGAGTTGAATGATACAAATTAAATGCCAATTAATAAATACCATGATACCTTTATCAAATGCTTTTATCTAGTCACAATTGAAAATGTCCATTAAGAGTAAGTTATTCTCCAATTGAAGACAAATTTTTCCACAGCAGTTTTATCTTAAAAAATATTTAAAATTTGTTGATGCCTTTCTCTTTTAACAATTTTATTTGTATTTTTACCATGCCATTAAATTTACATTTTACTAATTTTGCTGCCTATAGAATCTTGCACTTAGATTTTGCAAACTTTTCTAAACAACCAATATTTCACATTTGAGGATGGTTTGAGTGCTAACTTTAAGTTAGTAAAGCAGATGGCAAAGACTTCAAGGCATACATGATATCAACCATTAAACAAAATAGTTTCAAACTGCAGGCCTTTATTCAGATCTAGTGCTGTTGGGAAGTGAAGGCAACTTCAACAAACCCTACTTGTGTTTAGGGTTATATTTAATTAAAATGAAGAATGTATATGAGAATTGCGAATAGCACTGAATGAATGCTAGATTCTAGGGGGTGGGGAGTAATGTTAAATGTCAGGTCTCTGAAGCAGTTTTCAGGTAAGGTAGCTTCTGGTATGCAATAATACCTAGAGGAAACCTAGTGAAAATATTTATTCTAATGATAAGAGCATTATAAATAAACCCCAGACTGACTGACTTTGATTTTGTTTTATTTTAGGAGAAGCAGTGTTTGCCCTTTAAATAATTTTGGAAAAGCAAACTCAATAGCCTCTGATTCCTAGTTCTGTCAAACCAATATCAAGAAAGACTTGGAATCCCATCATTATTGACAGAAGTAAAGATGTTATTAGCAAAATGAATGGCATGGTAAGTGCAGAATGCTAAATATATATTTGCAAATATAGTTGGAATATACATCAGGGAAGACACAGGGACTTCCTAGTTTTTGTTTGTAGATTTTGCACAAAATTGCAATTCGGTGATTGAATGGTCAACCAATAACTTGTCCATAGGCTGATCTTACTCTGGAATTCATCCATATTATAGCTGTTCAGAATTCACAAAAAAACTAAATACACAGTATGTATCAATTAGTGTTATAGGTGTCCATTTCCTTAAGTTAACAGGAAAAAATAAGATCATATTACTTTGAAATACTATAGAGTATTTATTGGGTCTGTTTATCTATGAAAATCCCAGGCTATACTTGTCCAGACCATGAGCGTGTGCCCCTTAAAGAAACTCCAAGTTAAAATAATATAGTAAGAATAGCAGAGTAAGAACAAAGGTCTGTGCTCTGCCTGGTGGATGCTGTGGTCCACACTGTGCCCGTGGTGGCTACAGGCTGTAGGGATGGGGAAAAAAGGAGGATGGGCCAGATGTACCTTGGCAGGCAGCTGCAGCACCCTCTGGGATCCTGAACCTCCTAGAGCCAAACCAGAATGCAAAGGACCTTGGATGTACACCATGCATTAAGCCATCCAGGCACCTTCTCCTCCCTGCCTTGTATTCGAAGGTCCTCGGCCTTAGGGTGTCCCTTCTTGAATAGACTGTTAGGCAGGCAATGTGATGAGTTCTCCCCTTGAAAAGACAGTTGGCAATTTCTGCGTATGCTTTTTTTTACCCAAGGAACTTGGATTGGTTTGTGTATTTGGTGGGTATCAGTGAAAACAATACAGAAAATATTTAGAAATATAAACTGGATTAAATTTTTTTTTGCTTTATACTGAGGATTACTGAACCTGAGTCAACTGGTAATAAAGAGATTTCTCAGAAGTAAGATTATATATGTGAAAAATGCCTCTCTCCATTTTCTTGAGCACAGTGTATATTCTGTTGACTATGGGCAGCCACATATTCACTGCTTTTGTCTAAAATCTGAAAACAAATGACCTTGCAAGGGCAAATTGGAAAAAAACAAGTTTTGCATCTCTTACATTCCACTGCTAAAAATTATTTTGAATTTTATGAATTTGAGTTTTTATGAAGATGTGTCTTCATAAGGAATTCCTGAGTCTGAACATGTCTAAATAGGATTTCAACAATGGAGTAGAACTGCTGAGGGAGAACAGAAAAACTGAAAGATTGTGATTAAACATGGTGGTGTTATTGCTTCTGCAGACAATAGGAAAGCTTTTTTTTTTATTATTTTTACTTTTGGTTACAGTCTTCGCAGCTATAAGATTGAGGAAAATATCCCAAATGTGTCCTTTAAAATCCCTTCTTCTTGGTCAAGCTGTTGAATGAAGAACAGCTGTTTGCATCATCCTAATGGATCATTTCAAGTGAAAAAATAGTCTCTGGAAATAGCGTTCAAATGAAAATGTACGCTTTGGCAACATCCTCAGTGCTTGATGTCTTTCCAAAAGGGAGGGCTATAGTTGCCTGTTGTGGCACTTCATTAAATATTTTGTTCTGATAGAAGCCACCTGAGGAATACTTCAGAATTTGTTTTTGGGTTTC
Organism: Rissa tridactyla; assembly: GCF_028500815.1. NCBI lineage: Eukaryota > Metazoa > Chordata > Aves > Charadriiformes > Laridae > Rissa > Rissa tridactyla. The sequence continues at coordinate 43,387,891 of NC_071470.1, read as the reverse complement.
CTACTTCATTTATTCAAATATGTAATAAATACAGTGGAAATGGAACATGAGTTCATAGTAAAATTTATGGTGACATAACATCAGAACTGCATAAAGAAACGGATCCCTGGCATGAATAGCAGAGTTCTGAAAAAGAGCTACAGTTACTCCAGTCTACATTCACATCTTGCTTGATTTGTATTTTGTCGTATTTCTTCTAACTGAATTGAATCCCCACCCAGAAACTATGACACTGTTTAAACTTGGCTTCATCTTTTGCACTGGAAATTTGTTTTGAGTGAAATGATCTCTTCTAAACAGTTGTAATTAACTGCTCTTAAGGTAGACGTGAGGAACGGAGAGACTTTGTTTATACTCATTTCTGCTAAATTTTAGTGGGTAGCATGGCATGGGTTTTGACATTGTTTCTTTTCATTATTCCCTTGCGGACTCTGAAAAAAAATTGTGAGTGCTTTGAAGAGGGTATGTTGGATTGACTGAGTATGAGTGAGTTCTACGCTGGTTAGCTGACTTCTCTTATTTCATTAAACGTAGAAATTTCCATTCTATTCCTACAGGCCTGAAATATATTTCAGCGTAAGGGGTACCTCACCAGCTAATATTTCATTCTCCAGCATGGCCCTGCCCTTGCAAACACAGCAGTACAGGTTGCATATGGGCAATCCCATGAGCTTGTTGTAGAACAAAGGCTCAGATAGATAATTTGAAGATGCTAGAATGCCATTGTGTGATCTGTCTCAATATACTTTCGGTGCTTTCTTCCTCATTTTCATCATGCCCTGCATTTGAGGGTCAAGATTAACAGATTGTGGTTTTTCTTGACAGTGGGGGAGGACAACTTTTACTAGATCTTTCAGTTCAAGAGCTCAGACTTGTTTAGCTTTGGATCATAACACAAGACCTGTCTGCTCAGCACGACTTTTTCTGATAGTTTATGTTAGCAAGGAGGAGAAAATTTCTTACGAGGAAACACATTTTATTTCAAATGCTAAAAATAAGTGATATTAACTGGTATTTTAAATCCACTTAAAGATAATAATTAGATGTACACTTTCAATATTCATTTGTACCTAGCTCAGTATCTTTTTTTTTTTTAAAGAAAGAAATTTTTCTGGGGCAACTTTGTCAGTTGTTTGCTTCAGTTTAATCCTGAGAACTCTTTTGTGTTTCTGCCAAGGTAGGCTTAATTTTGAAAATGGAGGTTGTCCACTTTGTCTACTAAGTTCTGCCTTCATGCTCTTTGGTCAGGAGTTCCTACCTCCAGACCAGTGATACAAAATGGGTATATATTGAACATTACCCATTTAAATAGAGCACACTTGGGCCGAAGGGGGTCTCCACTGAGACAAACATTCTTCTGGGCAAACTGATGAATCAAACAGTATATCTTGATGTGTGGAGTATTTGATCACCAGAGAGCGACTAGAAAGAACCAAAAATGAAATAAAGAACAGGATTACAAAGGAGGATGTTTCACAGGGGTTTTGTAAGAAAAAGAGAATCGGACCAAACATAGAAACAGAAAATTTATTCCAGGAGTGAGAGAAATCTAGCAATTCCAGAAGGAAACAGAAGATGAAGGACCTATAGTTTCACAATATGGCACTTCTGAGTTGTAAAGAACATGTGAATTGTAGGATAACTGAGGCTGAGAAAAGCATGAAGATGTTTTATTGTTTTGACTAGATCTACATGCAACCAAAGAACCAGAACAGTTAAATCATGCCCAGAAAGATGGCAGAGTACATCATCTTCAAGCCCTGTGTACCTCTGTGGCTCTGTCGAAGAGCCTGGCTGTTGCCAGGCTCTGGAAGGAATAGCTCCAATGCCAGTGGATTGATGAAGTCAGGTAATGAGGAATAATTATGAAATTCTGCACCAAGGTGAGCGTTCCAGGGAAACTGGAGATGGAAATGGTGGTTGTGGCTAGGCACTTCACAAAGACTGCAGTGACATCTACAGAGGGAAAAGCGTTTCATTGAGGTTTCTGTAAATGACAGGAATGCGGTTCTTTTCACCACTTTTCTTTTCTGATGAGACTATCATTGTATCTCACCGTTCTCTAACTGCTTTTGGCTGAGATGGGTGGACAAGTGGCAAAGCCTGCCAGATTTTAAAACAAACTTTATCATCACATTTTTGTTCCTCTACAGAATGGATTTAGTTCTTTATACCTTATTTATCTTTCTACCTTATTTTACTCTCCTCATGGTCTGTGCCAGGACCATGTGTCATTCATTTGGGAGCATGCGATCAACATGTTTAAGCTGTAGTCTGATTTATATAGCTGATGATTGCTATTAATGAGCATGGGATTTTTACTGTATACCATAGCAGGGCCTAATGCCCAGACCCACAGTCAATCTCTGTTTTTTCAAAGTCTGTTTTTCATCCTACAACCCTATCTAAAATACCTGTAATGTGACAAAAAAATCAAAAAAAAGATATAATATTAAGACATTAATTAAAACTGGAAAGGAATTGTTCCCACAAGTAAAGTCAGGGTTATTTTAAACAGCTTGTTACTGTGTGCTGCAAATAGGTAAATAACAAAGACACAACATTTTATGCTGAAATATTATTAGCTTTTACTTCTTTATGTGATGGAATTAAAAAAAAGATCATGTGGAATTTTGAATTTTTTTTACATTCCTCCATAAGACAAATCTCGTCTAAAAATAGATAGACACGCATACAAACGGGATAATGCGATTATTGGGAAATCTATGGTAGTAAGAAATGCAACAATACCTTCCACTGGATTTCAATATTTCTCATATATGTTTTATGCATTTTCTTACCACTCTGCAATGTTTTTAAAGCTGCTATCAGAAGGAAAAATAATTATGTTTGTATGTAGGCAGAGAAATCTAAATGAATAAACAAGTGCTCATGTGGGTTTTGGGGGGGTTGGGGTTCTTTTGTTTTATTTCCTAGCAAGCAAAGTTACAGGAATATTTCCTTTGATGTTCTATGTTTAAGCCTATCAGTTCACTTTTTCTTTTCCCCAAAATACAGTTTATCCATTAGTATCATCAGAAGAAAAAACCGAAATATTTCTCTTACTGGCAGTCAATCTATCTTTCCTCCAATTTTACTTAAATACAGTTTTCAAGGAAGACATATTTTTATCTGAAGAGAAGTCTTTTCTAATCTGAATTTGGAGCACATTATGATTTAGTAATTTACTTTTCTCCTATCTTAAATATTTATTTAATCTGAAGATTTATTACTGTTATTCCTTTTATTCTTAAGCTTGCACTTCACTTGGACTGCAAAAGGCCCTTCTGTTTTTCTCATTTCCTCTAAATTCAAAGATAGTCCATATTTCTTAGAACTCTAGTTCCTTATTTATCTGCCTGTCAATCACTGTGTCTCTTGGGACCACTAAGAAATCAGGTCTTTTTAGTTCTCTGTACAGCTGAAGTAATGAAGTTCTGCTCTGGGGTTGTGCAGGTCAGAATTTGACCCTTGCAGTTTATCACCCAACATCCTTCCGGAATTAAAGGACTTTAGCACCATTTATCTACTTATTTTTAACACATAGATCAAAGCCAATATAAGGCATGTCTGAAATTTAGTATAACCTTTACATCCTAAAGGAAGAAAGACGGCAAGTCGTTTGCAGGAAGCACTTATAAATATATTAGTAGGCTCAAAGTAAAATATATTCTTAACTGAGACAATAATCTTTCTTTTGTTTAAAGGAGCTGTTCTCCTCCTCTACCCATCCCCTCACAATTCCTTAAATAAGTGTTTAAAAGAGTGCTGTTGGCTACATGTGGACAGAGTGCTGAAGTGGTCTTGAGTCATTAGGGCTGTGGGAGAACAAGAGTGAGGGGGGTAGCGTTGTTTAAAGTCCTCCATCGTTAATGTGGAAGCGAGAAGTTGTTATTACACAGTTGCAATGGGTTGGACTTCTTGTTCAAATGTCACCTTTGTTTACTGGCTATCCTGCTGTAATTATTTTTCTGAGAGAGGTGGAGTGGTGCTTATATTGTGCTGGATGCAAGAAGTGAATGGGGTTGATGCAGCCTTGAGCTCCCCTTCTTTTTCTGCTGCACTGGGGTGGGACCGTACAAAGCCGAAAATGGAGAGAGACCTCATGTGGTTTGGCTGCTGAGTATTGCTTCAGTTTCTTGCTGCCTTTCTGCACCTGGCATATATACAAATTATATACTCCTATACTGTAGCCATCCTTGAGTCTCAGCAATGTGTCAGGGAAGCGAGTAGAAGGTACAAACCCCTACCTTTTCTCTACATCACACCTACAGCGACGCATTTGGAAATAAGGAGGAGAAACTCATGTCCCAGTGACGGAAGGGATTTGAATGGCCAGACGGTAAGGACCCAAAGGGTTGTTTCTTACAAGTGAAAACTGTTTGAGGGAGATTGTATCCATCTTCCATCTGGGTTAGTAGCTGTGCAGCTTAATCCATGTCAGGAATTAGCAACTTCTGTCAAAAGCCTTTACCAAAAGAAAGTAAAAGCCAACAACATTGTTTTTGTGGTCCAGGCCACTGACCTGGCCATTTTTCTCCAAGGTAAGGATATTTTTCTAGAGGGATTTATGATTGTAACTTACCTATATTTGCTTTAACGTGCTGGGATAATGAATTCATAATAATGAATTGTGGTTTTCTATCATGTAAAGTAGTAGGTGGAGTGAATTGTCTGCTGCTTTCCAGGTATTGTTAGTCCAGTGTGAAAATACACTCTTTTCTCATTAGGATTACATGGTGGGGTTGGTGTGCAGTATTGAAAGAGGAATTTTTGTCCCCACATTCCTGCTTGAGAGAAATGACTCCCTTTTCCTCTGATGAGGAAGATGGTGAGACCTCAAATGGATTAACCTTCATTTTAATGTCATTTCCACCTTGTCCTTTGCGCTCTAATGACTGCAGGAAAGGGGTCCTCAACTCTGCTGGCCAGTGGCCTGCGGGTTCCTTCTGCTCTGATGCATTTGGATGAATATGAAAGGAAGAGAGAGAGGCTATCATGAATCCCCACAGGAAGAGGCAAATCAATTACAAGACTCAAGGACACCAGTTACTGAGTTAAACATCTGTTTACACCTACACACAAAGCAGCAACCTTGGCTCATGTTCGTACAGGGTCAGGGTGGGAAGACAGTTGATGATTTTCTCCTGGAGTATGAGATGAACAAACACACACAACTAGTGTTCTGGCTAGATTTTCTGCTTGGAGGCAGGGAGAACAAGGGGAAAAGCCTTGCCAGGAAAAAGTAGTGATATAAAGCAAGGACTAAGCCGTTCAAGACTGTTCCTCATTCTGAAAGAATCAAGAACTTCAGCGCAGATAAGCCTTCCTGCACTGTTGCTGTCTCCGTAGGCAAATTTCTCTTGCCATCCTAGTGAAGCGCTTTCCAACTCTTTCTAGTTGGTTTCTCCTTTGATGCCTCAAAGCATCCTACACTACCACTCATTAAAGGGAAATTCCTTTCAAAAACTGCTTTGGGTTTTTGGCCATACTACTAGGCAAGGTGAAAATGAGGAAGAGAGATCTTTTACCGATCAGATTGGTAAACGCAATGATTAAGATCTAATTAAGATTATTTTCCTCTGGATGGGATTGATGACCGCAATTGCAGACCTGCCATAAAGATCAAATATTAATGCACCAATAGCTGTTGCTCTTGTTTCAGCTGCAGATTGCTCTCAGAGTATAAAAACGAAGTCACCGTTTGCTGTTACAAAGCAGCCAAGTAACTTCTATAATGACAGACTATGCGAATCTTCTCCCTAACAGTGCACTCTGCTAACAAGAATTGCTCCTTTGACATGCTGCCCCTCAATGTGCATACAGGTTTTCATATTGCCTTCACGTTCTGCAACACAGCGAAAGGCAGTATCATTGCATGCTTCTTGACCCAGGTGATCCAAAAGACATCCAGCAACATAGATGACATCTGGAGAGTGTCATCTAATGAGCCCTTATTCCACTATAATGCTTCAAAAGAGGTGGCCAGCCTACTGTACTTGTGTCCGTAAGTTCCTACATCCTTCCACAGATTAGTTCAGGGACCTGCAAATAATGTAGGCCATGCTGAAATCCCAGAAGTTTCTCCTTTAAGTTTCTCATTCTCATCTTCTCTCCTTCTTCATGAAACCATCCTTTAAGAGGCAGCATTTCTGGAAGTGGCTGTCTTTCCTTCTTTTATGTGACAGCAGTGCTGTTTATCAGCCTGTCCACAAGAGCCCCTGTTCCTGGAGCTGCACTGAACACACAGTGGCTTGGCAATCAGGCAGTGTTTATTGTGTTCCCCACGCTGATTCAAGTCAGTGAGTAGATACTTATTAAAGAACAGGTTCACAGTTTGTAGGTTTTGAAGCAAGGCACAAGAGACATCTTTGGCATGTAAATGCCATATGTGCCTCAAAAACCTGTTCTTAAAACAGTAATGTACCATTTGTTGTATGTGGACTATACCAAAGGAATTAGCGAAGGCAGCTAAGTAAAATGAGTTCATATGCACCAATAAGCAGACTCCATATATGAAAGTGCCAGGATCTAATCTTCATGGAAATTGTTTTTAGGAAGTCTGTTTAAGAAAAATGTTCAGCTTACCTACATATGGCAAAGAAATTGAGAAACACTGGGCAAAAGACTTTCAGTTAGGTCATCTTCACAGAATATGGCCATAAACACAGCATGGCTACAACCCAGATTGGTCAACAGCCACCAAAATAACAAATCCACTATGAAGCGACAATCTAATATACCCCTTATTCATGTTCAGAAGGCCACAGTTCTTGGTGCTTTTTTTATAGCTAGAGGTGGCCATCAGTCAGGACCCAGACTCCATCATATCCACTAATGATTTTAATTTCTCATGCCTATGAGGTAGAAAGCAAACTGACTGGGATAGAGGAAGCTCGAGGAGGACAGTGGGCCTTGGTTTGTTGCTCTGACGCATTTTACTTTCTTCCTGAAAACAGGCTATTTTTTGCCTACAGTATTGCAGTTAGATACCCGAGCAGTGACTGAACCTCCTGACTGACACTCATACTGTGACTGCAGCCATATTTTTTTGCCCATCATCAATCCCATTGTAAAGTCAACCAGTAAAAAAGATATCCTTCCAAACTGGGGGCTCCAATGATTGTGAGTTGTTGTTACTGCTAATCTGGGCTTTCCATGCCATGGATTAATTGTTTATCCAGCAAATAGCACATCACTGAACCTTCTACTCGTATTTGCCTCCTGCTCTTACAATTTCCTCTGAGCCTATATATATACACACATATATAAATAAATAGCCTCAAGAAAGAAGCTGTTCATGCAGAAATACAGCAATACTTGCTCAGCTACACGCTTTTAAAAAGTGTGTATTTCAAGACTCATTTTTTTACTTTTTCCTTAGCACACTTATTTTTGAGAGGTTATATGTTATATTTTCATCCATACCATATACATGAAGAATGTAAAGAAATGTCAACAGAAATATAAGTGTTCTACAAACAAGTAACCAAAACTTTTTATTTCTGGAAGGATTTCTACTTTTCACTTTCTCACTTTGCTCAGTTATCTCTTCTCTCCAAAAAAGGGGAAGGGTACTCAAAAACTTTCCAAGTAACTGATTACTTAACTTAATTTTTTCCTGGTGGCTGCCATATGTAGTGTAGTGAAGTGTTGGCCGAGATCATTGCAGAAACTCTACAGAAGAGTTACACCATCTGGCACATCCGACACTTAACCAATGTGGACTCACCTTATCTGTCTATTCTGAGCTTTAGTTTGGAATGATTTTTCACAACTCTGTTCTGTGTCTAAAGAAAAGTTGTATCGGGGTGCAAAAATAATGGAATTCAGCAAGGGATTCATAATCAGCAGATTTTATGCCAGCATCTCAATACCATAGGCTGTATAAGCCAAATAGGTGGAGAAAGACCCACTATTGACTGAGCCAGATTCCAGAAATAACGTTTACATCTTCTGAACACTTACGTTTAGACATTTTTTTGCTAGTTGACGTTTATTGTTTTATAAAATGGAAGTGTTTAATGAGGTTACTGATCTTGCATAAATTGTTTTGTGGTGTTGTGGATTTTGTGTGTTAAGTCTAAACTGGACAACAAAGCAACTTTACTATTAGTTCTGTAGACATAAATTAGATTTGTGGGTCGCTCCAGAGATCATCCATGATGTTAGAGGAAAACGTTTCTGTAGATGATTAAGTCTAGCATAGCTGGAAGCAGTGTATTTATATGGAAACCTTAGGGGGGATTTAGGGCCCTGCAAGACAGTAATACTGGTCTCCCTCTTGTTCTCTGTTGAAGCAATATGAATATTGCCATTGAATCAGTGTGAAAGATTTAACTCAAGGTGCTGAATAAACATAACTGAGAACGCATTTGCAGGCAGTCCTCATATAACTGCAGTCTCCTAATATTTATCTCATGTATCTTGTAAACAAGGTAGTAGATTGAAGTGCATGTTTATAAACATTGGCCTAAGGTACATAATTTTGTTTTTACAAGTGCCTCTCTGGCTGGTGAAGAGGGAGTAACCTAGGTATTTTTAACAAAAGGACTTGGAAATTTCTGTCCCTCCATCTGTTAACCACTTAACTCGTAATCCTGTGTGTAATGCTATTACAAATACATAAATAATCACTTCAGCCTTAAGCTGCATGTGCTGCTTAAATAACTTAGGAATATATTACTTCCCTAGCAGTGACTACAGCTTACAAAACACATACAGAGCTGCAGCTTCCTATTTGTCTTCATTACGTACACTGACAGCTTTCAGATAGTAAGTATTTTGTTGTCATCTCTGAAATGGCCAACATTAAAATGAATATAGTGACTTCCTATTCCTCCATGTGAGGCTGTATTGGACAAGCTCCAAATGGCCTGGATGCCCTGCTGTTCATGTCTAATCGTTTTCTGTAGGGACGGCAGTTTACGGAGGGCGTTTCAGGAAAGAGGAGCCAGTAGCCAAGCCAGTGGCTCAATGAGTTTTACACTAGACGGTGTGTAGATGAGCTATCAGTGCTGGCTGGATTAAGAATTACTAAATGCTGTGATCAGCTGCTGCAGGCATGGAAGGGGTAGGAGGGATGTCGAGAAAAAGATATAAACAGTGTCTCTGATCAAAAAAAAAAAAGACTTCTCATACATTTCACTAGGGGTTTTTTGACTTAAAATCTGACATTGATGGATTAGAAATAAAGCACTAAGCATCTCTACTGAAATGAATTTATATACATCCACTATTTCAGTCGTGACTTCAATCTTGCTTTGTCTTTGTGCCTCAGTTATTAGAAAGTAAAGGATGTAATTTATTTAAAGCTTATTTTTGGTATTTCACTTGAGACTACATTGGGTCAGAATTGAAAAGTGAGATAAAAGTTCTCAAAAGTTAGATGTTGTTTTTATTAGTCTTTTAAATCTACCTTAAACGTGCCTGATACTTGAGAAGAATTTAAAATGTATATAAAATGCAGTGATATCTGCGATTAATGAACTGGGATAGTTATTTCTGATTAGTACATACCCAGCATTTCAGGAGGGGACTTCCAGTTATCACATAATTTCTTTTCTACAGATTGTAGGAAGAAAATCAGCCTTGCTCTTTTTTCACCTCCCAGCTGGTTTTTCAAATTTGAGCAAACGAGTTACTGAACTGAAATAACCAGATAGCAGAAGGAACTACTGGGGACAAAAGCTAGTTTAACACTTCAACAAGTACTGCTTTAAGATGATCAGTCAGCGACTTCCTCCAGCTGCGTGGCTCTGCTTCCCTGTAGCGATGCGCTGTTGCACACAGGTATTTTTTACTACATGATAGCAAACGTGGCGTTTTATAAGATTTGCTCTAAGTTAATTTTTAAAATGTCTTTTATATGGAACATACAGGCATTAAAAGGTTCCTATTTTGTTTCTTTTGTTTTATAACTTGTTTATTCTTAAGCATTGTAATCGCTGTTGCTGTCCAGTGTTGGTAGTACTCTCTGTCAGTGCTGTGTGGTCTGACGGGACCTCCAAGCTAGCATGTCTTTAGCCAGAAAGCTTCAGTCTTGCTCTTCTCTTATACGGAAGTTATATGGAATGACCACAAGTTTGACTAAGGCTTGGCAAGGTTTATTATCATAAGGATGGTCCTTGGGTGGTTGTTCTGCCAAGCTAGTGTACATATGCCTGGCAGAAAACAGTGCTCTTTTGGTTGGTAGAGTTACACGATTTCTTTCTTCTGTGATCAGAAGGGTGTACGCTGACCTAAACCTGCACAGGAGACTCCACCTGCACCGCAGCCCCCCTTAAGCCTTGTTCGTGACCCGTCCCCTGATCTGCATGTCCACTTTCCTCCCTTATCATTGGCCATGCACCATCTCACGCTTAATAAATTTATCTCAATTACTTACTTTTGACAGGACTGCGTATCTTGTAACATTCTCCTGACCTTGTTAGCACTTTCATCTTTTGTAAACAGTTCATCTATTTCTCACAGCGCTATGAAGTCTCTTTTGGTTGACACTTAAGGCAAAGCTTTTATTTGAGCAGTGAATGGCCTGAGCTGTGCTCCAGTGAAACTGATACCAGTGATACAGAAGTGTATCCCAAAATGAGTGCTGTAGTAATTTAGGATGTCATCATTTTAATGTAAGATATGGTCAAAAAATAACAGTATCCACAAAGTAATTGGAATACTTTCTTTTTCTTAAAAATAGAATGAAACCGATTTCTTTATGGTTCTTTATTTGCTCTAAAGGGAGCATCTCTTTTTGTTATGTGTACTGCCATGACAAATAATATATGGCAGGATTAAAAAGGGGTGCCATCAGTTAATATTTAAAAAGAACATTTAATAGCCATTTGACAGCTCTGTGTAGAGCAACAGCTCACATCACTGTAAACTGGGGGTTTTTTGAATGTACATTTTACACCGTAAGTGTTCATCCAAGCATATGCATGCACCTAATATGTAAATCATATACAAGCCTGTTAAAAAATTCTTCCATATACTTCCAAATCTCAGCTGAAAGTACAGGAGTGATAATATACGCTTATCAGAAAATTCTGTAATTGGGTAAATAATAAAGAAGCTCCTGCATTGATAACTTATTAATTTTATTGGTAGTTGGCTGTATGGCTGACTAAATAGCTGAGACATGATCTGAACCTGATTTTTGAGACAGAAAGGTAATTAAAAATTTTAACACAGTTTTAAAAAGCATCTGGACAATTCTAAATACTTATAGATGCTCTCCATATGTATATATCATACATATGTGCAAGTGCATATATCAGAGGAATGCTATTAAAAGTATAGCAGGAAAGTGCAATGGGAAGTCAGAAACCATCAGATTTGACATCTGAGTCAATAATATTGAATTGCCACTTTCTCCCCTCCACTTGCATATGCTTTTTGTTAAAGGCTGTAATTATTATGATTACAGACCCCTTCCAATTCAGTGCAAAGAACATAAAGGGCTCACACCATGTGCGTGACTATTTTGTTTCCCCTGTGCAGCCCAACACTTATTTACTGTTCTCTGAAAAGATTTAACAGATTTCTTCATGTTTGGTTTGCTGGTTTTTTCCCCCATCTCATCATTTTTGTATTTGTAAGGTCTTTCGTAAGGATGACATTCTTTTGGGCACATGTGCCTTAGTGCATTCTCCTTTGACAGGAAACAAAATTTTGCTGTAGAAGGGAAGTGATAAACTGTGTGTGGGGGGTGTGTGTGTGTGTGTGTGTGTGTGTCACACTCTTGTCTCGAAGAATCGCACTTCTGTTAGTGATTAAAGGTAACCAGCAGTCCTTCGGCAGGTCTAAACTGGCAGGCGTGGCAATTACACTCTCTTTCTGTTTTTCCTGGCCAGATGAGCAGGCATAGGTGGTTGTGATGAGAAGCAGGAAAAACTGAAAGAGGTATTTTATTTTTCAAGGAAGGGAAGAGGCCATCGGGTCAGTTCATGGTTTTAGCAGCCTGCGCTGGGTCCAGTTGAGACCCTCTGTTTCAGCCCTTTGCAATGCCTGTGACTTGTGATGCCGCGTAGGACTCAGGGCTGAATTCCTGGCTGTGTTTAAGGCAACTGCTCCCTTTTTCTTTGGCTTTAGTGGAGCAAAATTTTGATGCTATGTTTCCAGCTCAGAACAAATTCATAGTTTTGAGACATAGGCGTTTTTCTCATTATCAGGGTTACTTTGGATCATTTTACAATAAACTCCAGTAAACACAGAGTATTTAATGAAACAAAAAGACATCTTTTACAAGTGTTACTTCTGTGAATACTGAACTAAATAATATATTAGAAAACTGAAGCAAATTTTGATTCTTTTTGGGTTTTGTTGCTCCTTGTTTGATTGGGAAGTAATGGTTTGCTCACGTTTTTCATGTTGATAGTGACCTTCCTGATTTGATTTAAAAACAAATGGAGCAGAGAAAATTACTAAGGCACCCAAGCATGTTCTTAGCTTTGCCACACTGAAACATTTGTTTATTCTGCAGGGCTTTGGGAAGGCAGCCCAAAGGCTTTGCGGGATTGAGAACAACCATAAAAGAGAGAACAGGTGGGAATGCCTGATCGTTCCCTGTAGCATCTCTTAATATGCCACTGCTGAATCTTTGGGGCATTTTTGTAAAATACATGCATGCCAAACAAAATAAAAGTGATGCAGACTGTACGTCAATGGGATGGCAATACAATTACTTGTTGTAGATGATGCTCAACGGTACTGCATCCATCTGCTCCGATTAAATGAAATGAGATGCACTCCAATTTCTTATGGTTAGATGACAACGGAACACATAACTACACGTGTTAGAATTATTGGTTACCAGAGGCATTATTCAGATTATTCCATCTTCTTTATTCTTCCTCACCTTCATTATTTTCAGGCTTGCTGTATACAGATCATAACTCCTGAATGCTGCAACCATGAATGCATCATTTAAAATAGCCCTGAGATAAATGCCCATGGGCTTTTAGCAGTCATTTAGAAACTATGACTTTTTTTTTTTTTAAAGCATCTTTTAAAAAACCCATCCTTTCATATAACTTCAAATGCAATAACTGAACCATAAAGAAAGAAAAATAATCTAATAAAGCTTCCAAAATGGTTTGCTATCTAAGGGAAATCAGCATAAATCTAAAACAGTAAAATTATTGATGTGGTGGTTTTGGTACCTCTGTTGAATAAGGTTGCTCAGCTGTGTGTCATATAATCTTTAATACTTTTAAGTACTGTTAGGCTTCTGATCACAGAAACTTTAGTTGCTGGAGCAGAAAGTTTAGATTTATAGCTCTTCTGTCAGTATAAAGTCACAAATGAACGTAGTCTGAAAAAAGGAGTGTGCATGGTTTGTTGTTGACGTGGTACAGGCACACCTTCAATGCATTTTTCAGACAACCTTCCACTTGGGTTTTAAACCAACCTTTAAACTGTGTTCTCAATTTTTTCATGATTGCACATTGACATATTTTGCAGCGATGGTTGGTGCTTTGTGCATACAGTGCAATGTCAAAGAGTAGTCAGACGTGAAAAGCGATGCAAAATCGTCCATGAAAAAGTGTGTTATTCTTCATCTCTTTCCCCATCTCCCCATGTGTTCTCAGCGTTGTGCTGTCTGTGAAAAAGCAGCAGATTTATTTATTTTATTTTTTATGTGACAGAATGGGATTGCCTTAAATGAGCAAAATTCTTCCACTGGCCCGTGGAGTGCCACAGGGACAGGAGTGAAAGCACAAAGTCTGAACAGTCACCTCACCTCACTCTACGAATGGCTAATGGGGATGCTTCTTCACTAAACTTGATAAGTGTGAACACTTATAAACACTATAAAAATTAAAATCTAAAATGTCAGCGTGAAAACTTAAGCATAGTGGCTAGGTATGGCAAAGAGAGCTAATATAACCTGCTTCTGAGCAATGTAAATTGACTTCCATACTACCAGGTTGCTGTTGTTAACTACCCTTTATGTAAAGCTAGTTGCTTCATTGCAGCCACAGAAATCACTAAATATCTGTATGTTATTACCTAGAATTTTATGAGACTGTACCTCTAAATTCATGCTTGTGCAGATGTGCTGAAGACATTTCTTAGAACTGGAAGCATTAGAAAATCAGTGACAAGAAAACCAAATACCCTGGATTTATTAGTTATGGTGCAGTGATGCTATGAATGGAGGCCTACCTACTGGTTTTAGGTCCAAGCCGTTCACACAGAGTTCAGTTTTATCGCTTACATGTACCAGCTGGGTTTACTGCAAACGCCTGTATTCCTTGTTCCACTGGGTAGTATAAAATCTAAATCTACTGTGCCTGCGACTTCTATATTCTGAGTGAGACTGAAAAAGAACGTGAATATGGTATGCTGCGTATTCTATGTACTCACGTGCTGCAAATCAAAGGGCTTAGATGAACTTCCTGCACTGAAAAACCTTTAAAAGACTTAATTAGAGATCATAGTGGTGAGACTTCACAGCCAACCATTTTTAAATGACAGCTTGGTTGAATTTAGAGACAATTCCTTATTCTAAGTTAATGTTCTGTAAAACAGCCATGAAAAAATGAAACTCTGCTTCAGAAACAGACCACAGATGGAAGAACGAGGAGTCTGAAGCATCTGAAGACATGTAACCCTTGTGTTAAGGATAGAGAAGCCAAAACAATCTCTTTGAGACTGCATACAGTGTTTTAAGTCTCAGCTGGTAACTGTAGGCCAAGATCAAGTATGGAACATGAACCATAAAACACAGTTGCCCCTCCTTTTTCAAGAAATATTTTTTTCCCTTTGAAAACAGCTCCAGCTCCAGGTCAGCCAGAGAAAATACAGTGCTGTCTCGTATGCAAACCACCTTTCACATTGCCCTTGTAAGGCACATAAAGCCATGGTGCAGATTGCCCAGTGTTATGCAGGAGAACCATGGGCCACGCTGGACTTCTTTGAAAAAGAAGACACTTCCCTGGGGCTGGCGCTATTATCCACTCCTCAGCTTCTTGACCAAGAGCAGAGTTCATGTAGAAATTTATTGGAGGTGGAGCTGCTGTTGCAGCAAATCCCATGCAAAGACCTACAATCTTCTGTTAAAAAACAGTTCCCACAAAACCCTGCTGTTCTTGACCGGCTCAGAAATGTGGCAAAAAACTTCTTCATCAAGTGGGCTTAAATCCTCGATCCCCTCATCATGCCAGCCATTTTTTTTTTTAATTGCAAGTGCAGAGACTCTTCGTAAGGCCCAGTGTGGCTTCTAGGCACAGGAACCCCTGGGGACCACATTTTCCACAAACCTCTGCAGACATAGTGAAACAAGTGTGTCTTATAAAAAAAGACCGGATGGGAGGAGGAAGGTCAGTGGGTATCTGAGAAGATGAAGGCTATTCAGTGATGGAAAATAACTTTAAAGAGTATGTGAGGATGAGAGGTGTACAAGAATTAAAGAAAATAGAAATGCCTGTAAGTGTAGTTGAAAAACCAGCTCTTCAGATCTGCAGGGATTTGAGGAGAATGTTTCATTTAAATTAGAAGGTGAGCTGTCCATGGAGGTACTGGCAATACCAGGATGATGGAGGAGGAGTCTAAATATAGTTACTTGCCACTGAGTCCAACATGAGTTGATGACGGGACTTGAGGAGGCCATAACTGCGCCAGGAGATGAGGAAGATGCAGAGAACAGATTTGTGCCAGGCAGAGAAATCTCGCACAGTTGCCTGAAAAATCAAACTGTTTGTAATAAGATTTTAGAAGTCGAATTAAGAGATTGTGGCTGCATTGTAGGACCACATAAGAGACTGGAAAAGGATGATGAGAAGAGCAGCTTTTCCTGGTTTTATGGCAGTCAAGTATGTAGCCTTAACCATTAACAAACACCATACTTGATGGGAGAGTCTACCTTTCAAAATTCGTAAGAATTTCAGGCACAGCAGGACTCAAAAGTGAAAGCTTTAAACAATCAATTATAAAAGCAAAAAAGTGAAAGCCGCAGACACAGTAAAAATTGAGGGGCCCATGCAGCTTTCTTGCTTCCTGCTGAGCACAGCTTTAATGAGTCACGAGCAGGGAGAGGCAGCCGCGGTGGTGAATTCAGGGAAAGGACACTTGGGGTTTAATTTAAAATTTCTTCTGAGGGGGGAAAGTTCTGGCGCGGGCGAGAGGTTCCTGCCCAGCTGGCAACCATGTGTGGGCAGGACCTGCCATCCCCTCCGCAGGAGTCAACACGTGTCACAGGCTTCTTGTAACTGCCCTGTGATTTACTAATTCTTGCTGCATTGAAAATGTGAGATCTGGTTTTGGTTTGGCTTGCGACGCAGCATTTTAATAACTCAAGTGGCAAACTTGTCCATGTGTAATATGATCCTTTCAGTCAAAATATCTGCTTGATTGTATTTAGCTGGGATTTTTTAAGGTTCCTCTTGTTAATACATGCTTGTATTTGTAGTAGCCTTTTTATAGTCGGAGATGATGAAGTATCTGATTCCTCTTTGCTTGTGTTATTGATATACTTCTCTGATCTCCCCTTGCTAATTTCCTCTCTAAATTAATCATTTCTAATCTTTTTTAGCTAGAAAGCTCCTGATGTCGCTGAATATTTTTTTCTTTGTCCCTCGAGCTCTTCTGTTTTTGCTGTGTTTCCCTGGCATCGGTTGATCTCTGGAAGTAGATTGCTGAATCCTCACTCGTGACTAGCTCAGGAGGAGGAAGCCTGTCGTCTTTGCCCTTTATAAAGTCCACATGGTTTACATACAGGTCTTATGGACTGCTTTGCTTTAAAGTATAAGGTGGTCAAAAAGACAGTGGCAAATGAGAGGTAAATCAAACTCTCCTGTCTTGCTTAAGAGGTTTGAAGGATTTTAGCCCAGAACTGATTAATATAACAGAATTCAAAACCGCGTACCCTTCACCAGGGTCATCATTCAACCCTGTTTGAGTTACTACTGTGCAGTAGCTCTGACAGAGCATCCGTGAGTCTGGAAAGCCTGGAAATTTCCATAGCACATGTGCACAGAGAGTGAGTACCAAAATTCTGGAAAATATTGGATTTTTACTGTGCACACATTGCACAGTGTATTCACTCATGCAACATATCCTGAAGGCTTTGGATTTACCGCACATATGCAACGCAGCAGGTATGCATATTTTACATCTGGGAATTTCTTGAAAGAAATAGAGAAGCTTTAACTTTCTTTTTCTAAATACATAGGCTGTCTCCTCCTTTCCTGAGCCATAAGAATCCAAAAGGATCCTCAGCAATCAGAGATAACAGTTGAAGACAACCAGGGAGACTGCAAACAAACGCAAATCTCTCCAGCATGCGTAAGGCACTTTGGTTAGGACTGTCTTCCCTGGCAGAGTGGCCACAAAGTCAGTGACTAAGACACATCAAAATCACAAGTGAGAAAAGGTAACTATAGTGCTTACTTCCGGGCAACAGGTTGAGGTCTATTTTATACCTCCACCCGTGGTTCATCTCAAGTAAAAGTCAAGTGTCTTGTCACTGCTGCCAAGATAAAAAAACACTTTTGGTCAGAAAATTCAGTGGAATTTTACTTTGTGCAGGTAATGTTTTAGTACCATTGGAACTGGCCAGATGTTTAATAGCTTAAGGGTTCAGCTTTTTTTTTTTTTTTAATATTTGGTCAATAAGAACTGAACAAATATTATAGAAACATTTAACATCTAATTCTCTGCTCTACTAGGATTAGTGTCCCAACAACGTCAGCTCCATTCTTCCCCCTTCCATGCCATCTTCACAGCAATTAATAAGAAAGCGTTTTTATTCTCTGCTTTCCTCATTCTTAACAGAATGGCTAAATACATCTGAGCAAATGTTTCCTTTTCAGGCTCAGAACCCAGTAGCATAGTTTTAGGTTTTGCATTGTTTGGCGGCAGATCCTTCTGAAATCTCTGCCAGGCCTGGAACTGAGATACACCTCTAACTTCCACCCAGCCCTTTTAAGCAGCATTGAGTGAGTCATGAGCAATAAAATGTGCAAATATTGAACATCTTAAGGTCATATTATTGGTACGAAACAATTGGAATTAGCACAATTTAATGTTGTCTCCCATATTTCTTCTTTTTTTTTTTCCCCCTCATGTCACTAGATTTGCCATTTTTTTTAGGGTGGGTTTTTTCCCCACACTAATGTTGGATTGCATTATCATTCTCTCATTTTTCTTATCTTCTTCAGGTGACTTGTATTTGTTCCTCCTCTCCTTTCTTAGATTTCTTATTTTCTCTTTCTCTTTGCTGAGCCATTCTCCAGATAACCTTCTCTCTTTTTCATTCCAAGACACAATATTTTAATTCCCTCCTCCATCTACACAGATTTCCATTTAACTTCCTCCATTTCCTTCGCATAAGAGTTCTAAGAGGCACCTGAAATCAGTGACCCGACTGGTAATACGAAAATGCCTGTCAGGACAGCATGGTGAGTCTCTCTTTCTTTAAAAGTGCATCAGAACCAAACAAAAGTTGCATGTCTTCCTTTGCTGTTTATTGCTTTCTAACATCACAAACGTTTAGCTTGTTTTGTCTGACCAAAACTTAAGAAATTAATGTCAATCTGATAAAATGTAACATCAAACATCATTTAGTAAGTTAAGTTCGCATAAACTTGCTGGCCACGACTTCTACCTCAGTATTTGAAGAAATTAAAATAGGGTACTAAAGACATTTCTGGGCCCTGCCATGCAATTTTATCGCACTAGATGTCACTGTTATACTTCTTAAAATATGGTGGGCATATTTTACTGCATGCCTCATGCTCAGGCTCTTAAAAGTCTGTTGTGTATGAGAAGGTGCAACCAGCAGAGCATTTTCATAGCACGGCGCTGCCTGAAAGTATTCTTTGTTTTGGTTTGTGTCTAAGCCATTGCTCCTGTATAGAGAATGGAAAATATTTCTTCTTTTCAGAGCCAAAGACATCTGAATCAGTGTAGATGTCAATGCTCTCCAAACAATTTCGGTGCAAATGCTTTTTAGTTTCCAAAAGAAGATTTGTAGCACTGAGTGATAGTGAGAAATAGTACAGCAATTGCCACATTGGCTAATGAAAAGTAGAAGCTTGGCTTCATCTCTCTGCTTTTTAAACGCACAGAGATGAGACAAAAAAAATACAAAGCCGTTATATTGGTGGAAACTACTAATATACAGGAAGATGAATCCCATACTTAGCTTTTTCTTTGGCTAAACTTCTACATGAGGATGTAAAAATCTGGTATGTGTCAATCCTGGATGAACATTCCTTCCACTACCTGAGAAATAATATTAGATTTATACAATAAAATGCAGTAATTGATAAGATTGATTTTTCTTAATGTTGAAGATTTGTTCTGAGAAAGAGAAAATTTCAAGGACATAAACAGATCTGCCTTTGGCTGGTGTGTGTATTCTTTGGGTTCTCCTCAACTGGAGGTGCATGACAGAGTTATGACTGAAACAAACGCACTTGCTGAGGCGTACCTCTTTCTCTAGCTTAGCTTTCCCCCTTTTCCGCACACAGTTGAAACCATGGCAAACTGTTCGTCCCTCAGAAGTTCAAATAGATTTACTTGCCTCTGAAATAATCCTCTGTTTTCATCTACCTTCTGGTTGTTTCTCCTCCAGTCAGTGGTGTATCTCTTTGACTTTTACCTCTTGCTCTTTCCAGGCATCCTTTATTTATCTGCTCCTGTGGCCTCCATCACTCACCACTTCTGAGTATTTAAAAGCAATACAAACAGACTCCTCTCTTTCTTTCTTTCATTCCAGCCTGTTAGATAAGTAGTTCAAATGGTTGATCAGTTTTGGGGGTGTGTGCTGAACTACATCATGTACTTCTCAAAAAATTAATTTTGCTATGCCATGGGAGATAAGGTAGGACTAGTTAGATGCTGCTACGGAAAGGGGTTGCAGGCTGAATTTTGGAGCTACAAGTGGAGCTACATCACACAGTTTTTGCTATCTCAAAATTTCTGGCACTGGAAGTGTATATAGCAAAGCTGTAGCCACTCTGTTGCCTCTCAGGGTACACTTTCAGAAAGCAGCCTACCTTGCCTATGCTTAGAGACGGACAGTATCTTTGTGTGTGTATTACATATGTATGAGAGATAAAGGGCTTAATGAAAGTAAGATGTCAATTTTTTCAACAAGGTCTGAAATAGGTAGTATTTCATGTTATCCTGCCTTTTCTGTTTATACTCTACAGTGACAGAAAATCAAGGAGAACAAGTAGTTCATATCTCACTTGGAGCAAAGTTAACCCCAAACTGCTTTTTAGATTTCTTACATGCTTAAGATCCTGTGTACAAAAATTGTAATTGTCTTTGTATATAGGCCTTACAAGAGGATCTCTGATCATCTTTTCTGTATGGTTCAAATTTATCTGAAGGCTTTGCATCTGCTGCTTCATTATCATTCACTCGTGAACTGTATTATTAACGATCACTAGGCTTTTCCTTTGAAATTCTTTTTCCTTCACAATTCAGCAATTCACATACACAGAAGTGATCTTCAGTACCAACATTAAGTAGATATCCAAACTTAATGCTTAAAAAAAGGACATAAATCCACTAAATTATTTCATACTCACTTAATTGTTGCATTTGAAAGAAAAGAAAGCAGTTTGAAGTATTTATTTGTCTGTCTAAATGTTCAGGGAGACTTGCCTTGCTTTCAGCTAAACAAAAGCAGAGACATTTTTGGCTTTGATCTTTCCTTACGGCCAAAAGCAGACAGAAAAATATAAAGACATTGTCTGTTCCACCTGTTGGATTTGTAATATCCTTGAATATTATCATCAGGCAAAGTAGGCTGTTCTTCAGCAAAAAACCTGCATTTATTATTATAAGAAGTGTATTGATCAAAATTATAGAGGGGATTATGCTTAATTATGCTTGACTTTCCTTAAATTGGAATGACTTTTACTGTTAAGGTTTCACAATATGGTCTTTTAAGAGCATTTTCCATCTTTATGTGCGATGTACAGCATTCAGCATAGCTACAACCCTGCAGAGAAAAAGACACTTCTCCCACAGGTACTATGCCGTTGTCGCAATTATCCTGAACAATAATGGGCTGCAAAGAATTAAACTCCGCTTCCTCCTTCTGAGCTGCACATCTGAACCATTTAAAAAAAAGGCAAATCCTTCCAGGCAGACAGTCTATTACTCAGCCAGCTGAGTGCACAGGCCGGAGCCAGAGGGCAAACTTTCACTTGACTAGGTCACTTATTTACTCTTACCATACGCGGTGTTTACAGAAGGAGGAGGGGTTTTAAAATGACTCACAAATTTCCTAGCTCGGTTGGCACGTAAGAGATTTCGATCCAGGCTACTCCAGCAGTATTAAAATCCATAATTAACTGCAGTAAGTTCTGTAAGAAAGGAAGCCTTTTGGGTTGGTTTTTTTTTGTTGGTTTTTTTGGGTTTTTTTGCCTCTGTGTTCGTTTTGTGACATTTGATTTTCTCACTTAATTTTCGTTTTATAGACTGCTAAATCTATACCCATCTTGTAAATGGTGTAAAGCTATGCAGATTTGAAGCTATGTTTTCACCCCATATCTCATACAAACTATATGTCCTACTTAATGAAGTCCTGTCTTGCCCCATCTCTGCTGAGGGGAAAAAAGTTGGCTGTCACTGGAAGTTGTGCATGCTGCTGTAGGCTGCGTATGTTCCTCTGTATGTTTATTCTTTCCTTATGCCCAGATACCAGATGGCTCGTGCAACAAGCAATTGAAGGAGTTCAGTAATCTTGGTCATATTTAAAACAGATCGAAGACGATGGCAAAAATAAACAGAATATGCTGCTTAATATTGCTGATGAAGGGAAGTAAAATTATTTCCAGACTGTCGTACAAAGCTTTCTGCCTCACAGAATGTAAATATAAAACATAAGTTGCCAAAACCCTAACTGAAATTCCTCCACAGGAGGAGATAGTAGTATCTTCCTGTCAGCGTACAGTATACTTTTAAAGTAGTACAGCGTTGCTTTTACATAGTGTTTAAAATAACTCTTAGGAAACTTTTGGGAAAAATGATGTCTGCTACGAACAGATGCTGATTAAACTAAATACATACAAACTTAAATATATCTATAATATATATATTTATATATGTATTTTACCTTCAAGTAAATTTGAACTTTTATGAGAAGTGGATGCATTCTTACTGGGATCTTAGATTGGATTTTTTCAGATGTGAGAGTACAGCAGTCATTAAAATTTATTTTAAGGCTATGTCTGCATTGTGTCAGAGGTGCCTCAACATTATAGAAAAGATGTTCTTCATAACATTGATAAAATAGTTGTAACCCTACATAAAGAGAGATAACAGGAACAAAGGAGTTTTTTGTGGAGTTATGATTAATTGCCATCATCTTGCAATGTTACCCTAAGGTTAATGCATATATACCATTTGAATTTTCTTTTGCAAGTAGAAAGTAGCCACTGAGGAATTCAGTGAAACTTAGGCACGTAGTCAAACTTACGCACGTAGGTAAGTATCTTGCCAAGTAGTCATCGTTAAGGTGTTGCAGGCCCTGGCATGGGGTTTGGCTGGGTGAGGAGACCGCAAGAAACCGCTGGACACAGCATGAGAAACTGCTGAACATAAATAACAGAGCAAGAGGCTCACAAAGTTATGTATAGCACCTCGAGGAAGGACAGGATTTCACAACTAGTGAAGTGGAAGTGATGTGAGAGACTTCACACACAATTTTAGAGGAGCATTGGGGACATTTTGGAGACTGCAATCTTGCAAGGCCAACAGCACCTAGGTATAACCTTATCAGAAGTACTGCTTAAGGCTGACATGACCTAGACAGGGATTAAGGTTGGTGGGGGAAGAACAAGCACGGAAAAATGGAGAGAAGGGGGAATAAAAGGAGGCCAGTCACTTGCAAGCAAGCTTGTCAGTACTCTCGTCAGGCTGAGCCCAGAGCCTGATCACTGTGAGATTTTCTTGTTACTATTAGGTCCTACAATTAAATATTTTCTCCTTCTTTATACTGTGTGTGTGCATACATGTGTATGAAGCATGTAAGAGGTCCAAGTGCCAGCAGCTGGAAAAGGAGCCACCGGTGCCTTTAGACTGGGCATGTGCGTGTTTTTCCCCAGTGAACATCAGTCCTCTGTGCGTGTGTGTGTGTGTGTATTTACGTGTAATTCGCTAGGGAACTTCAACCTCGACTGGTTGGCGAGTAGATGACCTGCACCTGGAAAGACCCAAGCTCTGAGCTAGTGAGCAGGTAAGGGGCCCAGGGTTTAGGCGTGGATATTAGAGGGAATTAAAGCCTGTATTACCCATGGAAAAAGCGTCAGGCTTGTCAGTGTGACTGTTTTCATGAGGGAACTCCAAAGCCGACCAACTGGAGAGGAGGAACAAGCCCTGGCTATCTGTGGCTATCATTTGTGTGAGTAAGATTGGGGTTCATGTGGGTGCTGGAAAAGGTACTGCTCTGCCTGTGTTAGTCTGTATGAGAGGCAACGTTAGTATTGAGTGTGCGTGTGCCTGCGCCTTGCTGCTGGCCAGACCTGCAGAGGGGAAGAGCAGCAGCTGCATCGGTCGGGCTGGGATGGGAGAAACCCTCTGGGTCTGAGAGTACAGAGAATTTAGCTCTGGGGGATTGAGAAAGAGGGGTGCCCCAGGTGCTGAAGCGCACTTCATTCAGCCAATCCTTAGTGGTCATGAAGTTTAACTTCAGTTTCATGTTAAATACACACTTACCAGAATTAGCTACAAGAGACCAGAATCAAGAACCACTTGTCTCGTTGCAGAGGACTGCAAGGATGTGTCTGGAAAGACAGAAGTCTATTCCTGAATGCGTATTTTTGGGGTAGCTTTATGAGACTTTACCATTTCTGAAAAAGACTGATTTTTTTTTTTTTTCCCCCTGGACAATTCCAATCTATTGTGGAAGGAAGAGGTGTTTGCCTATACTATCTGTCTACCAGAAAGCATTTAGAAATGGGAGAAGTACAGCAACATCTGTTGCAGTTTCTTATTATTTGAGCAGCTTCTTTGGCACTTAATGATTTATGTTTTGTTGGCTTGTTTTTGTTATCTGGGCAACAGATACTTACTGCCTCTAGCAGGATCCATCTGCATAGAGAGGGAAATAGTAATGATACATGGCAGGAAAGAAGACTACAGCTTTTAGTCAGGTTTGGCTGGTGATCCAAAATTGCCTTCAAAGAAAAGGAAAATGGGACCCAAAAACATGTCAGTGCCCCGATTTATCTTTAGTGATCCCTTTTTACTTTTTTTCCATTATGTTTCACATTTTTCATGCAGGAATTTGTCACGAACTGATGCCCGTGGCAGAAGACTGAGGAGAAGAAATGGGTGTTAAGTTACAGAACACATGCACAGTGTAAGAAAAATTGAAACGACAAGGTAGCACATTTCTGCCTTGTAGCTGAAGTAGGTAGCCGTGGAGATAGCAGAGAACAAATCGCAAGCAGGGAATTCTTTCTTTTTTTAAGCTGAGTTACCCCTTGTTTCCATTTCACATACGCCATCTGCTGCTCCAGGGTTTACATTACAGGACGAAGATGGCAGGTTACTTGATACAACTAATTGTGGTTACCTGCATGAAACCCGTATTTTGTGACAAAGGTGAGACCGTGTAAGAAGAGAGGTACGAATTCACTATTAATCATCTGTAATGCGGTGATGCCAAGATGCACAACTCTTGTTGCAACAATGCATCACTGAAGAATCACTGAAGACAGACCCTTTCCCAATGTCATACAGATTATATAGGCAAAGAAAACAAGATGAGGATGGAAGAGACACCCATGCTTCACAAATATACGTAAGAGTTGCAGGAATGGTGTCCAGCTCCAGATTTATATAAGGAGGTTAAGACAGACTTAGACTGTATTGCTTCAGTCTTACCCCAAAGCATAATCAAAACCTAATTTTACATATTCCGGAAAAAAATGACACTGCAAATGTCTATGCAAGACAGATAAATTTAGGACATACAAAAAAGGCATGTCCCTACTTTTGACCTGCCCCTCTCTTCTCCAGCTCCTTAACAGCAACCGTGGTAGAGGAACAAACCTCTTGGTAGGTATAACATGGTTCTTGAAGCTGAAAATTTAGACCCATTTCACACTGGAGGTGTCAGTGACTGATCACAAGCTTACAGATGGTAGGAAATGCACTGTCATGTTTGCATCTGTCAAAATTATAAAAGCCCAGCAAACCTAGATGTTTTGTGTTACAGAGAGGGTAATGCAGTAACAACATCTAATAGTTGTTCTTTCCCCCTTTTCCCACCCGCCCTCCAGAACGCTACATTATTTGGTTTTATTTTCTTTTTCCCCTCCTTTACCTGTTAATTTCTTCAAGGACCTTTAGGAAGGCATGCCCTTCACAACACACAACTGTCCCTTCTTAAATGTGCTTCTTGACTTCAAAAACTGCTTTTAAATGACATTTAAATGGCATTTTAACAAGCACTTTGTGGCACGAGTTCTGAGGATTTTTTTTGTTGATTTTGCTGCTTCTCCATCCAGCAGTTCTGCCTTTCTTAGTTGCAGACACAGTGCAGTGGCTGCCAGCAGTGCCAGGAGAGATCCCACGACAAAAGGAGTGAACCCAAATGTGTTGGCGGTAAGACTGACCATTTCTGTGCAGATTTTCCTGTGGGACACCCACAGTCTCTTATCTGTAGGAAGAGAGAATTCCCCATATAGTGCACAAACGGGTTAACATCTAAAAGCTACAACTCAGCAGTGCCACTCTTCCAGATAATCGTTGTTGTTCTACAGGTGAAACTGCAAAAATCTTCAAGGCTCACAAGGCCATGAAGGCTCAGGGATCAAAGCTTGCTCTACCATGGCAGCAGAGAATGAGGTTGTGGCAGAGGGCTCAGAGAAACGGCTGTGTGCTAAATTAGAATAACTGGTGCCTACTTTGAGTACATACTAACACTTAATCATGCAGGAATTCAGGAGCTACATGAAAGCTCTGAAAGTGTAGCTATGAGACATCGTGAGGCCAATGTGTAAATAAGATCCAGTGCATTCTATTTTGATGAAGGCTACCTATACCTTAATGTTGTTCCACAGGATATACGGCTATATATAAGGCTTTTTTCCTGTTTGTCTGAAGTTTTCCTTTCTGCTTCTATTACTGCATCTAATCCATATCTTCATTTCTGTCAGCCTGCCACCAGAGTTCCCTAAATGTATTATTAATTCAGTGCTGAGCTGTGGGAAATAGAAAGATGTAATTGAAAGTTCTGCATCACCTGCTGCAGGAAGCCCGGGTCCTGTGCTTGGCTAATTGTCAAAGTGCTAATTGATAACGGCAATATTGTCTAAGCACAATCCAGTCCATGTGGGGGAGCTCGAAAGTGGAACTGTGTACATTTTGCCTATTAAACTGCATTCTCAGGAGAAATATACTGTTTGTTAAGCTTGTACATGGGGTAGAGGAAGAAGGAATCTCAGACAAGACAGCCAAGCATTTTCCTTAATAGGTAGCAGAAATGTGGAACTAATAATTTGAAAACAGTAAAATCTTGGGCTGTATGCTTTAAACTGAAAAAAGATTCTGCTCTCTAACAATGACTCACACTGAAGATGAGTGTATTTTTTTGTGAATTGGTAACATGCAGTACATGCTGTTATGAACACGTAATATTGTAGCAGGAACGTTTAGCTGGGTTAAAAAATGTTCTTGTTTATTTGTAGAAATAGGAATGACACACAGCAGGGAGACAGATTTTCTCAAGCGGGAACTTTCTGTTTTGTAACGTGAAATAGAGTCCCAAAGAAAATAATATTTTCCTTGTAGCAGAAGCATTCAGTGCAAACAAGTGGTTTCTCTTTCATCAGTGTCAGCCATGCCGTGGCAACAGCCTTCACTGCCCACTTGTTAAGTTTTCAAAAGTTACCCTTACGCCTTGACCTGCGATGCCTCTTCTGCACTGGAGAATTGTGTCATAAATAGCCACAAAGCTGCTTCATTATCTTCCTTGAAATTCCCCTCTGCTGTGTTACTCACAGAAAACCTTGAACAAAATGCGTTACTGATATAGAAGGACCATTGTTGTTAATCCTAATCAGTAGAATTCCATTTCCAGCTTGTCGAGGAATCATTTCTATGTCTAACTGAAGAGGAAAGTTCAGTTTTTGGAAATGTCTGTTCTTCTTCACTGTGAGTATCCACCTGTTGTCTCTTGTCTTATGTGTAGGTTGTGGAGTCTTTGTACCAGAAGCTGTTTTTCTACTTCGTGTTTGCACAGCGTCTAGCACATTAGTGAGTTGCTTCTTGACAAAGGATTGTATTCATAAAGACAATATAAGTGGTAAATAAGAAATTAATAATGTTTCTTTATTCTGGCAGCTCTTGTTTTCTCTCTATTAACTGAGACACTTAGATAGTCTTTAATTACTTTCCACAGTGCCTTTCATAAGGCTCCCAAAGGCTTTATAAACCTGGAAAATATTTTGAACCTATTTTATCAGTAGAAAGAAACAGTAACAAAGTCATTTGCATATTCAGGAAAATAATAACAAAGGTGTGACTTAAAATCTGTTTTTCTAGCTTTTTGCATTAAGCTTTCTACCGCAGTGCTACTCTAATACACAGTACAACCTCATACAGACTCTCATTTCACAGTTAAATTTTAATGATTTTAATGCCTACAGAATTATCAAAAAATCTTTCAGTAAACATGACTAAAGTAAAGGAGGTGCCTATTCTTGAAAAGAAAACACAAGCTATAAAGATGTTATCTAAACACAGAATAAAGAGCTAAGACAGGATAGGAGCTGACGATGGAGAATGGCAAACAAAAAGGGCCTGGCATAAAAGTAGCTGTGGAAGAAACCTGTAAACACATGAAGCCTTCAGCTTCTTCAATCAAGTGATCTTCTCTATTGAGGAGGAATTAAATTAAATATAGAGTTTAGTATGTGGTCCTGCTTTAAACTTGAAGTTTTAGAGGAAAATCTAATCAGAATCAATCCATTGTGCAACCTTTTGTACTTCTTTTTTACGGAAGCTACCATGAGGATTTCAAGCACCTGGACTTATCCAGAAAACTAGGGAAGGTAAATAATAGGGAGATTATACTGACTTGCTGATTTTCCCAGCACACTTGTGCTGTGTCGGTGGTGAGAAAGATGCCCGCTGAAGGACCTCTTATCTTGCTAAGGCTTTGTGGTTTGCACCATAAATGACAACCTGTTTGGAAAATGCATTCAAGTCCTGAATCAACTCATTCCTGAAGGAAAGGAATAATTTTTTTTTTTTTCAAAAAAATATTTTTGAAATATCCTTGCATTGCCAGGAATGGCAGCTGAGCGTTCAGACTACAAGATGCCAGTTACCTGTCTACCGTGAGAAATAACTGATCGAAAAGTTAAGCCGGGAAGAGAGAACCTGCCACATCGATGTGGCCCTACAATTTCGATTGCATCGCCCGGATAGCAGTGTTGAGTCCTGAATGGAATTAAGGGAGGAACGCTAAAAGCAATGGGAAAATGGGAGGAGATACTGGGGTTGGGCTAGCAAAAGAGAGGAAAATTGCTATTACAGAGTTGCAGCGTTAAAGCTGATTCAGGTGAGCTCTGAGTGCAATGTCTTTATTCAGCTGTGTCAGGAGGAGCACACGCACTAACATAAAAGCTCTGAAGTGTCAGCCTTTGATGTTCAGGAGACAGACTCACCTTTCAAGTTGAAGTATAGAACGTATACTTGGTGGTAGAACATGGAAAACTAGCAGTCTGAGGGCGGCGATGACAGGTATTAAGCAGCATGAACATTGTTGAGCAGTGAAAGATCACTTAAACATTTTGGCTTAAAAGAAGTCTTAGAACTCAGAGTTGATATAGCATTGATAGTTTTATTTATATTTATCAGAAGGAAGTCTGTCCTGAAAATTATCAACAATTAAAACAGGAATTAAACAATGTCTCAGTATTATAAAACTGGCTGCAAATTTTAATGTAACTTGCTATTTTATATAAGCTAAGCATAGTAAGAAAGTTTGCCATAAGAAATTGCTTTCTTATTCCTAGAGATATTTTTTTTTCAGATACACATAATCGTGAAGTAATTCTATGGTAATTCCAAGCCATTGAAAGTGTAATTCTACAGTACAGGCTCCAGATAGATTGCTTGTGCTATTTTATCAGGGTCACCCTGGAATCTTGAATTGTCACATTAGCTTAGGTTTAAATTGTAATTTCCCAGTTGCTGCTAGGATGGGTTTGAAAGATTCAGTCTTGTTTCTGTGTCTTATTATTTTATGAGCAGTTGAATGTCACGCATCTCCTGGTGTCACTAACAGGAGCTGCTCCCTTAACTTAGTGAGAAAAGTAATGACCCTGTAAATCAATTTATGGCTGAGTATGTACTGCTGTGTATTCATGCTGCTACCTGATTGATTCTGATTGTGAAAGTCACTGTAGAAAATATTTAGCTGTCATTACGCATTGACAGGAACGATTGCCATAAACTAAAATACCCACAAAGCACCCAGACAGTTTTCAGAAAGCTGTCCTCATCCTCTAAAGGTAAGGCTTCGCATATTTAATACTGGAACAAAAGAAGGCACGTCTTTTAAAACACTTCAAAGCAATGTTGTCTCCAAACTGACATGAAAGTAAGTACAGAGGTAATTTAATATGTGTGAAGATACTTGATAGTTAAAAGGTATCAGTTAGAAAAGCACATCAGCATTTTTTGGCAACACTCAGCAACAGCATTCATAGGGCATGGGACTTTTTTTCTTTTTTTCTTTCATGAACGCAGCATTCCTGACATTAAGAACAGCAGACAAGACATTCAGCAGAGGGCAAAAGGACAGAAAGTCTGCGTAGTGTTTTCTTGAAGCAATAAAAACATACATCACAGAGAGGGCTGATAGGAGTCTGAATAGTGTGGTAAAAGTCCCGTTGATGACTGGAAGCCCTGGCACAAATTTCCTTGATTCAGAGATCATCAAGGGCTTCAGAAGGGAGATGAAGAGGAGAAAAATGCTTGTGATAATCTTAGAGCTCTCACCTGCCTACGGTACCAGAAGACTGTGGAAAAATAGACCTTAATCTAGGAAAGAGGAAGGAAACTTTTATGTCAAGCTATGGTTGTGCCCTTTCATGATGAGGGGCTGGAGGGAGGGGATGTAGAAAACTGTATATTGGATGGACCTTCCTTCTGAGTGATGCACTGGGTCAGAGATTCTCAGAGACTCTCTCAGCAAAGGGTTAGCAAGGGACGAAATGCCTCAAAAGAGAGGACAGGCCAGCACAAACTGCCCTGCCTTTAGTGATACAGTGGTCCTGGAACAGACACAGAAATACTTCTTGTTTCTGTATGCATCTGTAGGATGGGCCAGGGGAGCCAGGAGGACCTGGAATTGGTCCTTGTGGATCTCTATGGGCATGAGCATTCTGCTCTGGAGGGCTGATAGGTCGGGTCACTTCAGTTCCTGCACACCTACCCTCCGTTCCTCTGGTGCTGGAGGAGACCTTTCACCAACAGAGTCTCCACAAGCCGTAGATTCTGTTGAGAGCCACCACAGTAGAAAAGTCTGATTTTTTTTGGTATTTTTTGTATTTTTGTATTTTTTTTTCTAGTAGGCAAGACAGTGAGCAAAGGAAGAGCCTAGCTCTAACCATCTAACTGTCTGTTACTACAGTTACCACTGACTTGTAGAACAGAGTCATGCATGGCACTGGTCTCTGGGATTCCTCCCCCATCACCCAACATAGCAGGCATGCAAGCAACAGCTTATTGTCCTCAGGAGCAGCAGCCATTAAGTGTACTCTGGACCTTCCAGGCCTTTGCCACATTAAGGACTGAAAAGCAAGCCATGTCCACTGCTGAACCTGACTCAAACCTGCTGACACAAAAAGGTGAGCCTTCCTTCTCCTCTGAACAGGATCTTTCTATATAGTTCTACTACTATGGGTAAAAGCAAGAATTGTTCAGATTCCTTATATCAAGTGGCAGGTGTCAATTTTTCTAATAACCACTGACTTCTGGAAAAAAATCCACTATAGGTGAGTCTCAGAAACGCACTGTAAATTAAGGACTCTGTTTAGCTGTGTTGCAATTATCTGTATATAGAAGAATTATACTTTTTAATGGTATCTCTTATAATACCAGAAGATGTTGTGATAGAACCGTAGAGAGCTAAAGAGAATCACATTAAATGGATGAAAGGCTGGTTAAACAATATATCTCAGAAAATAATTGTGATATAATGTACTGAAATGCTAAGAGTAAAACATAAAGAATAATAAACATGACTATTATATTTTTTGTCCCAAAGAACACTCTTATGGATGCAGATTTACTCATTGGTGTGGAAGAATGTTTTGAAAAGCCATAATCCCAATAAGATTTCAGGTGACAAAGTAAACTGTAAAGTTTACTTTAAGTAAAAAGTAAGGTAAAAAGTGCTGGAGAAAGTCTATACATTTGGATTTCTTCATACAGGGACCTGATTTGATGAACATTAAAGAGGCCAAATGCAAATTAACGTATCTAGGAATTAAGACTGTAACATGCCCTTGCAACATGAATTACAATATCTTGCAGGCCTTAAAGATTATGTGAAATGAATTTCGAGTGCACTGATGTTACTAAAATACTTACATAACAGCCTTAAAAAGAAAGGCAGGAGACATAAAGTAAGGAGATGACATTTTCTCTGATTATAGCAATAAAAATCCCAGCTGTGTTCAGAATGAAAGTTGAAAATTTTCTTTCTTTCATTAAAATGCTTTTCAAAGCATCCAAGAATGCTTTGAAATTTGAAAGACACTTGCCTTTAGAAGCTTAAGATTCAGTGGAGTTTGTCATGGCATGCACTACCTACCTGAAGAAAAGGTCTCTGATGATATTTGGCTCTCGATAGCAAATCACCTATTTGGAAGCTGCAGTTAAAGAAATTCAGACTCAAGGTACTGGTTATCAATGGTAACACTATTTTGTTTATCAACGTACTTAGGAAAGTACTGTTCTATCAATACTGTCTTAGATCAACAAGAGCAGATGAGCACACTATAGGAGTGCTATAGCTTAGAACAGTATTGAAGAGTGTAGCGCTTCTTTGATTATTGTGTTGTATGGCATGTGAAATGCAGGAGATTTGATGAGATGGTTTTCATGCTCCTCTCTAGCTTTAAAATTTCTGACTTTATAAGAGGTGGCCAGACTGGCAGCCCTGGAGCATGAACATTTCCCTTTATCTGCACAGCAGGTACCACATGATAAGCACCAGTGCACACATCCTCCCTAATAAGCCTGAATCCTTCCTGTAGGGCCCAATTCTGTGAAAAAGAGGATGATTTCTTGCGAGGTGGTCATCCTGCAGGGGGACAAAAAGGTGGTGAGATACCTAACAAAATCTGGAATACTCTCTATCTGTGTGAGGGAAGAATTTTACTAGGATTTAGACAGAGGACCAATTCATATAGCCACTAATAGTCAACAGATGGTAATTACTACTGGCTACTAAAAGCTAGGTCAGATTTGAACCCAATGACCCAGAACTAAAATGCTCCATATGCCATCACTGTGCTGTCTGGTACGCTCACTAGTCATGACCCTCCCACTGAAATAAGGCCTTTCCCCCCAAGCAGGAAGCTTTAATATTCTCAGTTAGATGAAATAACTGGCTTGACATTTCTGCTCTGCCGTTGGTTTTAGCTCTTGCTACATGCTGTTTATCACACTTTAGTTTTAACCTTGAGGTGACAAGGGAAAACAACACACTTCGTGAAAGAGAGGAAGTCATGGAAATAGTAATGACTCTCTTAGAAGAGGAACTCTCCCTAAGTCCCAGACAGCCCGTGAACTAGAAGTTAGGTTAGGCTTTTTTTTTTCTTCTCACAGTGCCCTTCAAGGTCTTTTCCAAGGCTTCGGGTGTTAACCAATTGCTAGGTGATATCAATCTTCTTGGGTGGTACATTTAATTACAAATCTTTTGGTTAGTTTAGGCTGGAACTGTCTGGATTTCATCAGTTAGGTAGAGTCTGATAAAAATCTAGCTGAAAGGTGTTCATTAACCACATAGTGACCAACAAATATGGCTTGCTATGTCTTGAAAAATATGAGGATTGCTTACTATTAGGACATGCAGGACATACAGCAAATTTACACACCTAGTAATTTATGTGCTCTTCATCACTATGGCATCTTGTGTTTTATATGCATGCATAAAAATATACAGCATTGTCAGGTATTAATTTTCTGCAGATTAAGAGTTTGGAGAAGTTACAGTGTAGTAAGGAATAAAAGGTTACTCATTCAGGACATAATTAATAGGGAGGGAAGTTTTCTGTGTGTAGGAGGTGAACCATGCCTCTTCTGCTCATCGGTTTCCTGACTAACAAAACACAGTCTCTGCTGCCTAATGTCACACCACAAGGTCGTTAGAAGTCCTGACCTAGGCCTAACAGTCACTATTGATTACACTACAGAACCAAAGCCATAAAGTTACTAATGCATGCATTTTTTTTCAGTCTTCTCGGGAAACTGCTCTAAACTGTTATCGCATTTATGATATGCCATATATATGATTAAGAATTTCCCTGGTAAGAAACCACATATGTTTTACTAAGACTGCAGATACAGGATTTACTTGGAATCAGATTTGCTGAATGCTGACTTTCTGACAAATATATATTGAAGCTTTTATATAATTGTGTTTCCTCTGGCTATTATTGTTAAGGAAATACCTGAAAATGCATTAGGTATGTTCAGGACATTGCTTCTTTCTATGACTGCTGCAGGGTAAGCACTTTCATTTTCATTACTATGGCCTCTTTCTTTACTCTATAGCATAAACCTCAAAAACTTGAAAAAAGCTTGTTAGCAAGTATTTTACAACAGTGATGCTGTATTTTTTTTATTTTACTACATGTAAAGCGCTGCAGCCATGTGTTAATGCTTCCCTGTGTCTGTGTGGCAGCTGAATAGGTAATGTGAAACTTTTTTTTTTTTCTTACGAATCTCATACAATATCAACTAAAAGGCAAGTATGTGCTTTTGGTAGTGAAATGGCATAATACTGTATCAGTAGGTCTTATTTCAAAAATTAAAACAAAGGAAACAATCCAGACAAAACTCTTAATACCCAATAAGTCTTAGATAATGCTAACACATGAGAAAAAGATATAAAGCTGCAGATTTTGCAGTTTGCTTGCTATGAGGAAGTCAGAAATAGGATAATAAGCCACAGAAGTATCAAGAAGAAAAAGGAAAAAAAAAGAAAACCAGGAAAAAACAGAAAAATATTTTCACAAGAAGTTAAGTCTGGACTGCAAGAAGATGCATAAGGTCTTAAAGTTTCCAGCAAAGTACCATAAAGATATATTGTCTGATACATATAGCAGAAAAGTCAAAGATATTTGTGACTGTCTTCCTCAGCTGTCGGACTAAAAGAAGGAAATTCAATCTTCTTCTGAGTATTACCCCAAGACCTGTGCTACTTGAGCATCTCTTTAGTTGCTCTTTCCACACAAAAAAGCATTATTTACCCATACTGAATACCAACCAAATTAGACTAGCTGGTTAAAGGATGCGTAATTAAATATTTCTTGGCTGAACAGTTTATGTTTTTTCAAGCAGTTTGTATGGCTTTTAGTTAATACCTATTACTGTGGAGAAGGTCTATGCTGTCATACTGCTATGATATTTTGTCCACCTGCTTGGTGGTAAAATATCTAGGATAAAACCCTCACTCACTGACATCAATTAAATACACTTTTTGGGGGATAGGATTAAGGTTTTCTTCTCTTTTCATTTGACAATTCCCTTTATTTTATAATGTTCAGTAAGTAAGAATCCACTGAAGTCTGTACTTAGCATGAAAAGGTCTTGCCGGGGTTTCTTTTGTTGAAGAAAAGAAACTCTGGAATAAGACTGATTTGTATGTCTGATTATAATTCTTCACCGGGGCTTATCACAAGTAGTCTGAACGAACCATCCTAATATCAGATCAGACAATATAATAATTAGGTATGATACTGTGTTTTTATGTAAGGTTGGAGGATGTTGAAATGAAGCATGCTTTTTTTTTTCTTTTTTTTTTTTTTTTTAAGCAGAGCTATTTGCACCTTCCTCCTGTTAGAATAGTTAAGTATGATTCCCATCAATCATTAATCAACTGCAGTTTTCAGAGCAGTAAGTACTCCTCCTGCTATCTGTGGCATCACTTAGTATCTTGTTATATGATGTCTTGGGGCTAATGTCTCAAGCAAGGCAATTGTCAACAGCCACCACAAGCCAGAAAGACTTAAGAGCAGTAAAATAAAGGGTTTAATTCTTTGAAGGCAGTTTAGACATGCAGTCACTCAGGAAAGAATAGAGTAATTAGAAAAAAAAACCCACTAAAAAACCAATACCCTACATATGTCACTTCAAATGACACACAAAAGGTTTTACAATATGCAGGAGACTTTTCCACCTCTTCTGCCTTTTTTCTTCCTTTTATTTTTTACAAACTAACATTTTAACTAACGTTAAATCAATTAATAAGAATGTCAAAGTAATGGTTCTCTATCTGTGAGTACCCAAACACCAACTGAAGCACAAAAGACCTGGCTGTCAATCAGAACAACTAAAACACTAATGGATATCATGTCTAATCTTCACACACTACAGCTGGGTCAAGTGCATGGGCACAAATTGGTGGTTAGGCTAGTGCTAGATTTCCAGTCTTCAACTGATGTCTTAATTTCTCATGCAGACTGTGTCTGAAAGATAATTACACTTTCGCCTGTCAGCTCATTCCAAAGCTGTCCTGAATTCTGGGACTGGAGAAAACAGACAGAGAGAAGGGAGGGGGATTTGGGGGTGCCGTGGCTGCTCTGAAAATGCAAAGGTGCTGAGTTGAAATTGGGCATCCACAATGGAAAAAATAGGAATGGAGAATAATTAAAGATGGCATTTTGGGGTTACAACTGTGGAGTGTCTGTTCTAACCAAAATAAAATTAAATTAAAGCTGAAAGAAACAGCTGCACATTAAGCCCTATTTAATATTGATGCTAACTGAAGTATGGATTTGAGCGAGCTTCTTCCTCAAGGTCTTTGCCTTGTACCACTGCCTTATTGTACAATAAAAAGGATTTCTACTTAGAAAAGTATAGCAATCAGTTATGTATACTTCTTCACTGTATTTTGAGAAGGAAAAACATATTTTTCCCCTTATAAAACTCTTTCAAGGATGCCAAAATAGTCAGACAGACTCTGCCAAAAATTAAAACATAGTTCCCAAGAGGGAAAAATCCCCAATGTTTAGGTGGGAGAACAAATCTCTACAGTTTACTTACACCTGATACTTTAAAATAAAGAATTATGTTAATAATGCTTTTAACCAGAGCTGTTTTCTCAGACATATTGATTCACTCCACATATATTAGCTTGTTTATAGAGACACTGTTCTCTTTCATTTAGTCAGTTGTTAGTACACTTAGATGATGTGGAAATCTGATATCCAGGTTGTTAACAAGACGTATCTTCTCCAGTAGTTACCTGGGTACTGAGTGGTGTGTATTTAAACCAGATATCATTGCTTCTCAGAAATCTGTACACCATCCCTAACAGAAACTAAGCAGAAAACACCTTGTGCTGAACACAAGGGAGAAGCTTCCTCATTACTGTGGCAATAGGAGAGGAAATAACTGTTCCCACTTCATTTACGTCCAGGCTTCCTGGAACATCGCCTTGCTTGGCGCTACGGTCTGATCACTGCCTAATCATCCTGAACATTTTTTTTTTTTCTGTCTTTCAAGTTTTGTAAAGTTCTGAGAGCTGCCTGCATACGAAACTGGTAACATTTGATCGCTTAAGGCAAAAATACCAGGTTCTTCATTTTTATTTAATTTCACTAAGGCTAAACTCTTATTGGACTGCCTGAGTGAATAAGGGATTTAAGATTTGATGGAGCTTTCTTTCAAGGATATAGGTGCTTTTACATTAACCAATATTAAGCAATGGGAAGGATAACGTAATCTATATTTTACTAATGTACTAATGTATTAATTGCAATACAAAGGGGGGCTATATAAGCTTACACAGCTGTATACTAGAAAATCCAGAAACAGGGTTAAGAAATACAGACTAACGAGGCCCTTCCTTGACATTTAGAAAGCTCTTATTTTTCTGTTTTGTTTGTAAAAATAATTCCTATGTCTAGTGAAAACATTTTATAGCAATTTTTTCCAGCTGAAATACAGGCGTTTTTTTCTGTTGAAATTGATTGAAAGCGTTCAATCCGTAACACCAGACAGAGCCCAAATGTGCATAGCTGAAATGATCATTAGCACCATCTTTCTTGCTTTTCAGATCCAATCCTGATGAGCTACAGCTCCTATTAATGTGGCGTGGTTACTGCTGGCATGTCAGCAGCTTATGCAATCTAGATGGAGTTGCCAAGTGAGAGACGGAAAGATGCCCTGGATCAGTGAAGTGCTGGTGATCCATCAGACATCAGAAGGTGGGTGAAAAAACCATCACAACGTACACATCTATTCCCACACTAGCAAAAGGAACAATAAAAAACAATTATTTCAAATTCAGCCTAAACTTTATTTGATTAATATAGTGGAAATGATCATGACAACGCTTTAGGTTTGCATTAATGACAGGGTGTGGGCTGTGGATTTTTTCAGGAAAGTCAAGTAGACTTTGGACTAAAAAAGGTTAAGAAATATTGTCCTTGAAAGTGCTTCTGGACAAGTGTTACACCTCTGCCTGTTCAACATGACTGTGAAATCACTGTGACGATTATTAAGGATGACATTGGCTGAATTTACTGGGAGAGCGAGACAGTATCCGGATGGGAACAAACTCCGAGTGAGGGTTAACTGCCTGAAGCTCTACCCAAAGTACATTTCAATAAATTTGGTACACTGGAAAAAAATAAAAATCAGAAGAGATCACAGCATTTTTATTATCTGCTGGGATTAAAGAAACGAACATGCTATTGTGGTAGAGGTTCAGAGCATGCATGTCACCAGATGCCTGGCTTCAGCTGGACCAGTATGGGAGTATACATTGCCACTCTGGTGGAAATACGTTGCAAGTGGTGAAAATGGTGCAAGCTTCCCATACAAATCAGCTTTGCAGCAAGTATTTCTGTTCTGGTAAATTCAGTAGAAGAATATACCTATTTACAGAGAGAACAGCCTTTCTGTTAAGGTCCACTGATAAAATTTTCTACAGAATCTTTCCACCTCCTTCATTCTCCCTGTGCAATGCCGGCACACTAACAATTAATGATACTTAGTTTTAGTTAAGTTAATGCAATTAACGGATGTTAAAGCATTCAGTGTTACTGTGTCATCAAATATGTTTTAACAATTGGTTTAACAATGTTCTGGCTTTGAGGAAAACTGCCTTCTGATTTGTGCTTTGTTTTCCAAAGTATCTAGCTTTAGATATATCTAAAGACCTACTGAAGCTAAGAAAGAGAGGAGGTAATGCAAAATAAGGCATTATTTTCTGCTTTTGCCTTTTACTTTGTTTGAATTCCATTATTCCATTTTCTAGCACTGGTTCCAGATTTTTAAACATTCTTATCAAAATGTTATAAACCAAATAAATAACTCAATGAAATGATGAGAATTCTCACTTAGATATGGGACTGAGATAGGGTAGTCTCCCGATAATAGAGGTTGGTGGGCCGGCACCTATATGACGACAGTACGTGCACTGTGGCAAATCCATTTATTTTAGGTAATGGATGGGATCCTGCTCCTTTCTGCCCATCTGTTAAATTGACTGTCTCCACATACTGATATGTAGAGGAATGTTTATAAGCATTTCCTTAACCATTTGAGGGAAAATAGTCTGGGTTAGTATAAAACACTTGTTTAAATTGTGAAGACTAACCCGACTGATTTTGGCTCAGCAAATCCAAAAGTACTCAAGTGTACAGATGTAATCTTCAACAGCAGGCTGGTAGACAGCGGTAAGAGAGGAATGGCAATAATTTATACACTGGACAATATGTTTTTTTATAGAAAGTACAAATTTCAATATTAGAAGGAAGTATTTAGCATAGACTTTGTCTGGTTTGTGCCATTCCACTGTATCTTTTATTATTTGTAACATAAGTGTTTTCTAATTAAACTCTGAGGATGATTAGACTTAGGGGATCCTTGTTTTATTTTTTTCTTAGCCAAAGTCAATGACAGTGTCCCAGTTCTCACACTTTCTTTTCTGTCCTCTTCCATTAAAAACCCTACATTTTTAATGTCTCCGCTTTGCTGTTTTTAAAGCCAGTTAGAATCCTTCAGAGATCTGATGTTTTACAAAGTTCTCCACCCACAGACATCTTAGAAGAGGTGTTTTGGTTTAGGTACAACTTCGACTCATGGGATACTAGGAGAAACATTGAATTGGAATGGGAGTATACAGCTGTACTTGAATGAGACAAACAAGGCTTTGCTATATAAGACATTTAGGATCCTTGGAAATCCATTATAATCCATTTCAACCTCCTCTGCCTCAAATTACCATTTTACAGGTAAACGCACTTGAGAGGGGCAATGAGGTTGAATAAGCACTCAAGGCTAAAAATCCTTCAGTTGTGATTCTGCCACTACTTGCAATGTGCTACATGAAATTCAGTCACTTATTAGTCTGTGCTTGAAATAACTCAGCACAGAGATAAGAAAACATACAACATCCAGCTAATGGAAATATTCTAATAATTAATTGCACTGTTCTTTCACAAGAAAAATTGCTTTTGTATAAAACTCCAAGACGTTATCCCCACCTAGAATTACTCAGAGGCACTTACAGGCATACTTTCAAGGTAAATCATACTAAAATATGAGTAAGATGTTCCTGCTCCTATTCCAAATAACTTTAAGATTTTGACTATTTTTATGTATAGACAAGCTATACAAACATTAATGTTCCGTGTACAGCTAAAAGACTCAGAATCTCATCTTAGCCAGTCAGTCCATCCTCATTTCCTTTTCTTTCCCATTTCTCACCAAAATCTTACCCAACCACAGATGACACAATACTTAAAACTCTTCATATATTGCACATGCTGAAGTTTTTTATTAGATAAACTGCAATTATTTCAGCTCTCAGTTAAGGTTTCTATTGTATATGCAAAGAGCTTACAGAGGCAATCTGTGTGTACCCAGAGGTCAGAGAATGTCTTTCTGGGTATCTAGCTAAATCTTTACTTGGTTGAGGCTCATATAAGGTAGTGTAAAAAATATTAATTATTGAAGCTTGGATTTCCAGATGCAGCTTGATGTCCTGATACTGTTGGTGTGCTGTTGGTGTAGACCATATGCTTATGTTTGTATGGTTGTCTAATAGATTTTCTTTTTTTTTAATGTTGGACTGTCTTTCTGACTTCAGACTTCAGACAAGCATGCAAAAGTATCTCAAGGACACTGCCCTAAGTTGTTCCAGGAATAGGTTTGGTGGACTTGGCAGTGTTAGGTTTATGGTTGGACTCTATGATCTTAAAGGTCTTTTCCAATCTAAGTGATTCTATGATTCTGTGTTCTCTTATTTTAAAATGAGTTACAATCAGCTATTTATATTCAGAAATATCTATACCATTAAAAAATGGCCTTGAACAGTAATATTGTCAACTTACACTATGGGCGTTCAATGAGCTTTCTGGAATTATACACGTGTAAGCTAAGTAGAATTCCGTCCTTTTTGAAAAACATTACTAAACAGCAACCGAAGAGTTCTCTGGACGTTTCTCTGTGTGACATGTATACACTATGCTATGACTGCTAAATATTTTAAGCAAAAAACTGTTAATCTGTCTTTTCATATCTCTTTCAAAGTCCTTTCCTGAGAAGGAGGTGTCAGCAGGCTTACTAGAACATTATCCTCATTAAATAATCCAAAATAAAGTCAGTAGTTATATAGGATTCAGATTTCCTTCCTCTCCCTGCATTTTAGAATAGTAATAAATTTGGATGAGGAAACCAGTGGCTTATACCTCTCAAGTTCAGGCGCAGAATGAAGTGGTTTTAGTTCTGCCTGACAAAGTATTCAGGAAAACAGAAGCCATGAGCAGCTCTTCAACCCAAGGTCTTCTGCAGTTTAGTAGCAGTAGTTTCTTCAGAAGCTGATAATGTTTTGGGTAGTCACAGCAACCTGAATATCACAAATAGTGGTGATTACTAGAGCAAGGAACCCAAAATTCACCTGTTCACATTCAGATGCCAAGATGGAACGCTGATATTCCTTCTGTAAGTGCTCCTGCGTCATTATGCACAAATGACTCGACCACTATGACTTGGGATATTCAGAAAGTAGAAACTAAGAGCTAAACATTGATGAAGGAGTAGTTAAGAACCTACCTGAGCGCTCATGAATACTAGATCTGGGGATATTAGAAAGTTCAGGATTAGCTTTTATGCAAACAAAGAGAAGAATTACTCTGTCTTCTACAGGCCCGTGTCTTGTGTCAGGCTTCCTCTTCTGTTTCATTCTTCTAGAGGTCATCTACATTTTGGTAATCCCTAAGCAGGTTTTGAACAGCAGTTGGTGTTGATTAAAATGTT
The DNA here is from genome assembly GCF_028500815.1 of Rissa tridactyla. Classification (NCBI taxonomy): domain Eukaryota; kingdom Metazoa; phylum Chordata; class Aves; order Charadriiformes; family Laridae; genus Rissa; species Rissa tridactyla. The sequence goes on along the minus strand of NC_071470.1, from coordinate 43,346,407 downwards.
AAATTTTGTTTGCTGTGTTTAGAGTACTACATATGTATGGTTTAATTTTCCGTGGTGCTGTGAAATTTCACCTCTTCCCACTAAAAAATAGTTTAAATATGATTTTGAAGGAGAAATTTTGTAATTTAAGAGAGTAGCTTTAGGCCAAAATTCCTTGGGCACCTGCTTCTTGAAGCATCTTCCTGAATCTTGTGTTCAGTATGAAGATACGTTGCAGTGCATCACATTGAGGACCAGGCCTCTAGCGACATGATTCCCAAACTACCATCCTATTGAGCACTGAGCCATCAGGAGCATGAGAACAGGGAATGCTGAAGAGAAGGAATAGCTTTAGCTCAGCATACAGCTGTCATTCATGACTTCTTTGATATCACGCTTTTACGTTTATACATTAAAAAAATCTGTTTTATCTGCCATACCTACAAGGAATATGTATGAAAACGTCTAGCATTCCATTTAGCAGGGGGCAGTGATAAACAAATATATTAACTAGTCATTACAGTGAATACTGTGATTCACTGAGCAGGGCAAGCAACTCACTTTACACGTGGCTCATATTTCATATACCCTAATAATTTATTTAGAAACCCAAACTGTATTAATTCAGAACTTACATATGTTTCAGAAAGCTCTGCTAGAAAGTGCTCTGTACTTTTAGGAACATTGATCTCTTGTCATGATCATAAACTTCAGTTCCTTCTGTTTCTGGTTGTTGTCCAGGGAGAACTATAATATGACAGAAAGAGATAACTTCTGAATTATTGTCAATACACTCTTGTGAAATTGATTGTAATGTCTTGGGCTGTATGATATTAACTATGTGTGGCTGCATTTTGCTGCATCTATCACCGACTTATGTTAATGTAATTCATTTTTTTGCACAGTAGAGTATTTCAAGATACCTTATGGTAGGTGTTACGGAGTATAAGGTATGCCCTGCCACTGCTGGTCTCCCAAAAGCCTCTTCTGTGATAAATTGAACATTATATCATATCTCAGTATAGCTAATCTCAGTTTCACAATCAGCAGTGTTTCAGTTTATCATTTATCTATTTTTTACCATGGTGATTTAGGTCCTAGGATATTCTCCCAGTCTTTGTTAACACTTGTAAAGAGTATACAGAGCATTAATTCAGCTGAAGTGTCTTGCATATGCTTATTTTGAGACGTTATAATTTCAAACTGGGAAGTTCCCAGGGTATGTTGCATGTTTTCTGCTCCCACTCCATCCGCCTTTTAGAAAACAGCCATTTACCTGGAGTTTTTAATATACGTAAAAAGACTTTCAATGCTTTTTTACTAGCTACAAGATTAAACTTAATTAAAATCTGGTGTTGTTCTAGGACAATGACCTGAAAAAGTTTGGGAATGGGGAGAAATACATTCTTTTTTCATGCCTGTTTTGAACCCTGAGCTTTGAAATGCAAATCTGATGTTATATTTTTGCTGGTAGAGGTAAATGTGGATTGTTTTCAGGTGTTCATTGCATTTAGGAACACTTTCGTAATGAGCCGGCATAATGATTGTATTTGGATGTAGTAGCACTGCACGGGTGAAGCTGGGCTCTGGGGCAAGGAATGAAATGTTGTACCCTGTTCAACAGTGCTTGATGCTGATTTTCTGCCATCTTGATAGTTTGGCAGCTGGCTCTGGCCTGCAAGCCTTCAGAGGGGAGTTGTACTGCATATGAGGGTATTCATTTCTGTAGGTTTGTGCAAAGAGAAGGGAAAGGTATTAAAATGCATTTGAGAGTGTTTTTTCCCTCTGAAAGAATTTCCTTAAAATTTAGAAGGTGGGAAAAAAAGTAATCATTAACTGGCATGAATTATTACGGCTAGAAGGACTGTTATCTGTTCATCTCTGGAAAGAATTTCATGGCTGCAGCAGCACTGGGTTGCCACAGAGCAAAGAACAAGAGCGCTGCAAGAGCACAAATGGTAGGAAAAACAAAATTCTTCTCACAAAATATCTGCAGATTTCTTTGTAACACAATGTATATACTCAGAACACTTTTATATTTGTCTATTTTTGAGTCACTTATCATGTTCATCTGTCTGAACCTGGAATAAGCCCCTTGTTTATTGGTGCTCTCCTTTACTGATTGTGGTTTCGCCTACAGCAATAACCAGAATTCCCAGTCATCATGAAATTAAATGTGAGCATTCTCTTCCTCAGAGAGTTTATAGTTCCTTTTGATGTCAAGACAAAGGCTATCACTGACCCATGATATCTATACAAAGACTATGGCAGAGACTATAAGTGTCATTAGACTACAGTGGGGGGGACAAGAAAGAATGTGCAACAACAGAGCCTTTCTTGCTTTAGTTAATCTAAGGATGATCAGATAGTAATATATTGTAGATTCCTTCCTTGCTACCATTGCTGTATGGAAAAGACAGAACTCATTCTCTCCCGCCTATGTAAAAATACAGTTGGGTTCCCTCTGAGCAACAAAGTTGAATTGTCCCATTTCAGCATTTTCAAATGGAGGTGTCTGCTGTGTGTTGTAAAGAGGACTGTCCTTTAGGGTATGTGAACAGAAACCAGCAGCTCTGGCAGTTTTATTCATTAACATTTGCCTGTGGGTAGTGATCAAAAGTGACTAACATGCCAGGATGGATACTTTCTGCCCCAATTTTTTGATTTTTAACACTTCGGGCACTTTGGAATATTTCTTCAAATGTCCTGAAAACTGGATTTTATGTTGCACTAAAGTGAACTCACTCGTGCTGATGCTGAGGGGGAAAATACATATACTTCATGCTTGCTCTGAAGCTGATGATAACACACTCTAAAGCTGATGATAACAGATAATATTTCCAAACGACTGTCTGTCAGCCTTGAATAAGTGGAACAAGGTATGCCCCAATCTCCTTACCTTCTGGATAACATTTCTGCAGTTAAGAACTTCCCCACGCTAGAAATTGCTTTCTGGGAAAATTGGATCTAGAAGGTATCTCATTCTGCATCAGGTAAAGGAAATAAACCAAAAGATCCCCCATTATATCTTCTCCTCCTCTCTACCCCTGAAAACACAAATAAAGCTCAAAGAGAAGGAAGAGAGCAAGAGAAAGAGAATCACCACTTGTTTCTCTGTTATCCTTGGATTACTTCTTTCCCCGCCCTCCAGTTAAGATGTATAGTAATTAGAAAACATAGCAGCAGGTTAGGAGTCCCTACCTTGAAATTAATGATTATAGGGCTCAGACTAGTTTCTCATTTCCATGTCATAGAGATGCTGCCTGCTCAGTTGATGTGGTGGTACAGTTATGTGCTTCTGCTGGCTGTAGAGTCCTTGCTGCAGAAAGCAGGCCACCCGAAGTACGCTTTCCAATGACGAAATCCTCTGCCCCTCTGTGCCAGTTCTGCATATGGAAAGATAACTGCAGTGCCTGTTTCAGAAATACCCTTCCTAACAAAATCCAGCTGTTAGTTGTCATCATTTTGACAGAAAAGGTGAAATATTTATCAAATGGCAATTCACCATTGATGCTTATTAAAGGATACTGAGAACACCATCGCAAATATTCGCATTAATGGATTTTAGTATAACAGTAAGTCTTTACATGAAGCAACCTAAAACAATTATTTCCAAGGAAATTAAACTTTTTGAAAAGCACATGTAATAACACTAGAGTACTTAATAGTCATCCAAGAAGGCAATTATGTAGACTAAAGCAGCACATTTTAGCAGTAGAAGACAAGATTGTCTCTGATAATCTCACTTGACCACTGCATCTGTAACTGATCTGCAGTCCATCTCTTCCGAGAGACTGATGAGAAGAGGCCAGTTCTCAGTTTTACACTGAAGATGAGTTTGATTTATTGGGTGCTCTTCTGTCTGTCTTCTAACCGAAGAAGGTGAAATGAAACTTTGACCATTTTGCTGTTGCCTTATATTATAATATGTGAGCTGTCATCATTTTTCCCAGCTAAATTCTCTTTTTAAGAAATTTGTTTTCTTATTTTTTTCTGTTCTTTTCGGATAGGTTTGAAAACTGCTTTCATACCTAGGATATGAAAAATCATAGGAACAGCTTTCCAAAGGTATTTCTCTTTGTTCTCCTCTTTTATCTTTACCTCAGGTAGGCACTTAGCTACACATAAACTGTATTCATGTGCTTATCCATACTTTAAAAACTAAGATATGCAGAGTATGTTAAAAGGATATTTGCTTCCCTGTGTGAAACTTTAAAGGTTACTGCTAAAATGTGCTACGCGTTGCTATTTTTTAATTGAATGAAGAGAACCTTGCAAATGAAAAGCTGTATTTTTTTTTTCTAGATGTATAAACTAAATTCTTGCTCCATTCTTATTTATGGAATTGTATTGAGGAGTTAGAAATGTAAATGGAACTACCCGTTTGAGAAATTGGACAAATAATTTTGAGTTTTAAGCATGAGTAATATTAATACTAGAAGCCTTTTTTTTTGTTATTGATAAAAACCAGAAATACTACATGTTTGGCTAGCCAGCCATGTTATGTTAGTACAGACAGCAAGTGTGCAGGTGGCTTCTCTTCTACTTTCTTATTGATATGCAGGACAACAGTTATATGGGTTTTAATGGATGGAGGATTTTTTTTTACATATGCCATGACTTCTTGGGAGACATCTTAAGTCATAGAATATCAGATTAAACTTACCCCACAGTTCCCAATTAATATTCTTATAATGCCTCTAATTTACCAACTTTGACCCATCTGGTCAGCTCTAATTTTCTTTTTTCAATGTCAGTTCCTCCTGTTTATCCTTGGACAGGGATCTCCTTTAGTCTGATGCCTTTTCAGCTCTATTATGGACTTGTAACCATGGCTTACAACTGAATGCCCATCCAACCACATTTACTATTCAATAAACAAGGAGTTTTGTGGGCAGAGTGTTTTAAAATTGATTAGCTGTGGTCAAAGTATTTGGTGTTCACAAAATGAAACTCAACGGAGCAGTTAATTCATGACCAACTCAGATTCTATTAGGAAGGCCTGTTGAAAATATTTTTATGATTGTGAGTCCCAATTAATGAGTATAAACTATTTGTTTGCTGAAATAAGGGAAGCAGGATTTTCATAAGGTTTAATCTCGCCATTTCAGTGGAAAACTTGGTAAATCACATCACCAGCGAACAGCAGTTCCAACCCATGAGTGTTCGGGAAATAATCTGTAACCATGATAGACTATTTTAGTCTAGACATAGGGAGATTCTTAGTGAGAAATCATTACCATAATTATTCTGGATATTAGATACCAATTTTCTATTATTAAGACAGAAATTATATGTCTGTCTTAACATATCATTTATGTATCAATTTTCAGATATAAATACATACAAGAATCTTATAAAAGTAATATATCTGTCACACACAACTTCTCTGAAAACTGTTTCAAAGATTTGTTAGAGACTATGTTATTCTGGCATTTTTGTTGAGCATTTAATCACATCTTGTCTCTGGAACAAAGACGTGTTTTCAGTCTATAGCAGTAAACCGGCCATTAAATAATGAAAAACAGAAAAGTAAGAAATGTTTTGATGAAGAAAGGGCTGTTGAAGGGTTAATTTGTTTTAAGTAAAATTTGCTGCTCTGTGAAAGGGGAAGGGAAGTTTTCTGCACTTCTTTTATCCTATTCCTGCTCCAACTGTGCTGTGGTTTTCCTGATTTTCTCTAGGAGGCAAATCTGAGTGAGGTGATGAAAGATGCACAATTACTTATCATTCACCTGAGCTGTTCCACATAATTAATATTGATACTATTAAAAAATCTTCACTTCCCAGGTTTTTCTACCTTTCTGCATTTGTGAATATATAGGACCAGGCTTCAGATGTTTAGCAAACTGCATTCTAAAAATTAGTCCAGGTGCATTTAGGAGTAATGATAATCCAATGTTCTTACTACAGTGTTAAACACATATTAATCATGATAATTTATGGTACAACTTAACTAATATTTGGTATAAATTGCCATCTAAAACCACTACCAAATAGCATGGTAACCACCATTAACTAGCAGTATGCTAGTTTTCCCCGGTGATCAAATATAAAACTGAAATTTTACATCCACATAAGTATTTGTTTCCATCTGCATTCCTATTATTTGAAATGTTGACTTGCACATTTTTCTCTTACTCATCTTGCACGTGGGTATGTTAAAAAACATCACCCATTCCGTTTCTTAAAGTACTCCACATTATTTTGACTGAAATATCATAAAGGCATTGAATTCTGACTTTTGTGTAGTTAATTTTGTGAACAATGAAAATACAGTTCCTAATAGAACTATTTCCTAGTAGAAATTCCTATTTCTACTATTTCCTAGTAGAAAATAAATGATGACCCTTCATTTCAGTATTTGTGCCAGACCACTGCACCTCACTGTAAAGCAGACAAACTGTAAAAGTTAGTGTATCATATAATTATAGTTGAAATACAGTAGGGGGAAAAGGAACATATTTAAATGCCCTTTTTCAGATGAAAAGCTCAGCAATGTACACTATGTAGGCAGTAATTGTGCTGAATGCAGCAAGTTCTGAGTTCTGTGTAGTGCTAAAACAAATTATTCAAGTAGCAACGGAGGTGAAAACTCTTTCAGCAGTAGATTATACAATGCAGCTCCTATTATAGCTGATAACCAGCCTGTAGTTCCCTGGGTCTTCCTTTTCTCCCTTTTTGAAAATGTGCGTTATGTTTCCCCTTTTCCAGTCATCAGGAACTTCACTGGGCTGCCACAACTTCTCAAATATGATGGATAGTGGCTTAGCAACTTCATCCACCAGTTCCCTCAGGACCCGCATCTCATCAGGTCCCATGGATTTGTGCACCCTCAGGCTCCTTAGATAATCTCAAACCTGATCTTCTCCTACAGTGGGCAGTTCTTCATTCTCCCAGTCCCTGCCTTTGCCTTCTGCGACTTGGGTGGTGTGGCTAGAGCAACTGCTGATAAAGACTGAGGCAAAAAAAGTCATCGAGTACCTCAGCCTTCTCCAAATCCCAGGTAACTAGTTGTTACATTTCCTTCCAGAGAGGGCCCGTGTTTTCGTTAGTCTTCCTTTTATCACTGATGTACATGTAGAAGCTTTTCTTGTTTCCCTTGACGTCCCAGGCCAGACGTCCCAGGCCAGACTTAATTCTATTAGGGCTTTAGCTTTCCTAACCTGATCCCTGGCTGCTCAGACAATTTGTATTCCTCCCAGGCTATCTGTCCTTGCTTCAACCCTCTGTAAGCTTCCTTTATGTGTCTGAATTTGTCCAAGAGCTTCTTCTTCATCCATGCAGGTCTCCTGGCGTTTCTGCCTGACTTCCTCTTTGTTTGGATGCATCATGCCTGAGCTTGGAGGAGGTGATCCTTAAATATTAACCAGCTTTCTTGGACCCCTCTTCCCTTCAGGGCTTTGTCCCACGGTACTCTACCAAATGGATCACAGAAGAGGCCAAAGTCTGCTCTTCTGAAGTCCAAGGGTAGTAAGCTTGCTGCGTTCACTCCTCGCTGCCCTAACGATCTTGAACTCCACCATTTCGTGGTCACTACAGCCAAGGCTGCTCTTGAGCTCCACGTTCCCCACCAGCCCCTCCTTAATGATGAGAATGCGGTCCAGCATAGCACTTGTCCTTGTTGGCTCCTCTATCACTTGGAGAAGGAGAAGGATCCCTTATGAACAGGAGGGTAAGTAAAGAGAAATATAACAAATTGTGAAGAGAGGGAAGATAGAAAGCCCATCAAGATGGAAGTTTACCTCTAAGAAAATTTCAGCAGATTTGGTCACCCTCCAAAAGAGACTGTAAGCTTTCAGGCTTACATCTAAAAGAAAAAAAAGATCCTGTTCCCCCACCCACTCCTGCCAAAAAAACCCCCACAAACCACTACCCAAGCCCTATATGGAACTCAGAGTTCTGCCCACCTCCCAGATGAATGCTTAGTACATTTTGGGGGAATTTTAATCATGGAATCATTCTTAAAGTTTGTCTGCTTTTTTTCACTGATATCATTCAACTGTGAAGTAGTCTTTTTTTACTTCATTATCTATGAAACCATGTGACCAGAACCTGGTCTTTGGTGTCTAAAATGCAATGCATTGGGCATTTTGCTTTAGGAAATTATCTTCAGGGCACAGTATTTGATTACCTCATCTGGTTCTAGATAGATAAAATAAAAACAGTAGATCTGTTCTGGTTTGATAGCAAACTGATATTGAATGAGCAGCACCAGTGCTCATTCTTTGCTCATTTGCATTTAGCACCATTTATTTCAGTGAAGTCCTGTAGCAGTCACCAGGCAAGGTAGGCTCCTTATGTGCATCTTTCTGGACTTCAAGTAGCTACTTAAAGATGTGTTTAATATGCTTTAAAAACTGCAGAGAGGTTATTTGCTAAGCTATTTCTGATCAGTCCTGAAACAGTTGCCATAAAAAGAAATCTATGGGAGGAGGTCACTGTTGTTCTATGTACTGTGCATGACATTAACAGTCTCTGATCAGCATGTGAAAACATATACATATTCGTGCATATGTATTTCATCACATAGAAGAAAACAGATACTTGTGAATTTCTTTTGCAATCATTCTTTACTGTATATATTTAATGACAATGGCCTACTAGATAAGGAAGTGCAATGACATATAGGCAGACGAGGATCTCTGCAGAATACTGCCTACGCACCTTGAAATACATGGGTGTGTTCACCACACAGGACAAGCAGATTAAGGATGTATGTCCTAAAATATTAGTATTTATTATTTGTATGCGAGTACTGTTGTGCTTTTTGTGTGATTTATAGAATTACATTTTTTCACCCAACTTCATCTTGTAGATTAGAGAAACAATAAATTGACAGTAAACAGAATGTCACTGTGGTAGCATTACTTGTGTCAAAGATATCACGTCTTCATTGGAAGCCTATCAGGAAGATTCAGGAGACTAAAAAACATTGTGTATCAATTCTAATAATTTCTAATTTTTTTTTCCTTTTCCCCTAAATCTGCATTGTAATTTAGATTCACTTTCAACTCATTAAACACAGGGTTTCCTTTTCCTTTTGAATGGATATCACTAAAAGGCAATAAAGAGTACGTAAATCTGCTGTGCTTTGTTGTCTGAGCTTCTTGGAGCGTGGAAGCAAAAACTGTTTTCTCTGAGAGTTGTTGTGGAAACATTTATAATGTTTACTTTAGCTAAGGAAAGTTGACATGACTTATGGAAATTCGTTAAGAGGGAGTATATTCTGTACAGCTTCTCCGTAACATCTGTATTTGCTAGCTCCCCTCCTAGCCCTCATTTAACATGTATGAAATTTAATCAAAGTTCTCCAGATTAAAAATTAGGCACAGATGAATCTGTTCCAAATATAAGATTCTAAAAGTTTTTCCCAACTGTAAATTAATCTAATTTCTTTTTTCCTTTTCCCAACTCTTTCTCTGAGATTTTTTTTTATATTCCACATTGTCTTAATCTCCTTTAATTTATTTTGCTTCACCACAAGCCTCTAAAATCACTGGATAAAATGTCACAGTCCGTAAACGCTGGTTTGTCCTTAGTTTTTGTGACACCACTGTTGTGGTAAAGCTTCTAACAGATGTAGTTCTGATGTTAAAAAGAGGTTCATCTCAACACAAGTCATTAAGATGAGCTCTAAATTAAGACTAACTTTGAAGGTAAATTTAGAAAGGGTACTTGGCTTTTAACCTGATCTCTGCAGGTTTGCTTCCACCTTTCAGTTATTCCTGGTAGTTGTATAATCTCCACGAAGCTGCTGTCTAAATTTAATATTCAGAGCTTGTTTCAGTGCTTAAGTTTCTGTCAGTAGACTCCTACCTGCCTTCTACCAGCTGTGCACTATATGTGTCTGGAACCATTTAGCTTTAGATGCTGTTGGGAATGTAGGACTACATCAAATAAAACTTTTAGGAGCCTTGGTTTTTGGAGCCCAGATAGGAATCCAGAAGTCTTGTGCTAGGTTCGCGCAGATGCTCAGACTTCTCCCTTCCTTTTCCTTCCTTTCCCCCTTCTCACTCCGGGAGAACTAGAGTACCCAGGCAAAGTTGTTTAATAGTCTGCAATGAAACCATTTGCAAAAGAGTAGTGAAATCATCCTTATCTCAAAATAGAGGCAGGGAACTGGAGCCATGAGGGCACTAACTAGCAAACTTCGGTCACGCCACTGTTCTAGAAAACAGATGGGTTCATATTGCAGTAACTTTCCACTCAAGAGTAAGTTTTCTCACAAGGTAATTAAACAGGTAAGGGAAGCAGCTTTATGCTGAGCCAGGGACACAATGAACATTTTGCAGAAATATACCACAACAGTAGAAAGTTTATTTACTCTAACGATTTTTCGCTTTCTTCTTTTCCAGTTTTCCTTTGCTGTTTTCCATCTGAAGTACATCAGTTACTATGGGAACAGCAACATCACTGGTATGGGTCTAAGCATGCTGATGTCCACTAGTACAGTAATAAGCCAATTCCTTTAATGATTTAGAACATACAATATGGTTTGGGAAACACAGAATTTTAGATGGTAGAATACAGTGAAAAGATGGCAAGGGTCATAATTTTCACCTTGCAAAGAAAAAAAAGTCATGATCATTCAATATTATAGAAGTCTTGCCTGAAAATAAACATCAGTTGGAAATAAACACTTGCGTATTCTCTTATATCCACAGGCAATAACTTAGCCTGAATTCATTCTGATTTTCTTAGTTCTCATAATTATTAACTTAGAACAACAACTTCCAATGTGGATGCTTGATCTGGGAAGAAGGCATTTTATTTTTGTGATACTGTGTCAAGATGCTTTGCACTTGACAATCTCTCACTTGCGTGTTTTTCCCAAGAGCTTGCTTCAGGGTTTCAAAAATACTTCAACATCCAGCTCTGTGTTGGCCTGTTCCTTTGAGCTGAAGTCAGCCTTGGTAAATTCTTAATGCTGGGTGGAAATATAAATTGTAAAAAAGAAAAAAAGTTATTTTCCAAATCACCCGTAAAAGGATTCTACAAAGAACCCTTATTGGGTTTGTAATGAGACTGCATCATTTGTCAATATAAGAATTTTCCTTTCTTTCATAAATGATAAAATTCTGTCTGTTGATAAACACACACAAATGCCACTGAAATAAAAAGAAACATTGACCAGAATGTCATGGTGGGTCTCAAAATAACCCTGCCAGATGCGCTGTGGCCCAGAATTTTTGAGATATTTCAACTACATTGTGTATGTATGTAAGCAGGGTTTCTCAGTTGTCTCTTATGCATGTTTTTGCATATAAACCCTTCATTTAAAAACTATGAATGTTATTTAGGTGTATTTCTGAATGTGGTTATTGTCTACATTGTTTATATCTACCATTTTAAATAATAAAAGGTTGAAGTTCTGGTGAATCCTGAGTTGTCCAATAGGTCATGTACAAAAAAGATTGTTTAATTTCCAAATTACTAAATGGATAAGAATTTCCATAAAGAATAATAAATTTTCACTACAACAAAACAGTTTTTAAATTTGTGGGCTAGTCACTCAATATAAAGAGACAAAGTAGAGCATAGTACAAATTTCCACTGAAAAGTTAACTTTTGGAGGAATTAATTGTAGATTCATCAGACAGAAAATACCAGACTTAGAAACAGGATGAGTTTTCTATTCCTGGAGGAACATCCAGATGTAAACTCATTATGACTTGTTAAAGAAAAATTGCAGGACTTGTCATTTATATGATGAACTTTGGCTTCGTAACTGTTTCCGGGATTTGAACAATTAACACTGTGAACTTTAGTCTTTGCTTCATTTGTATGAAATGCACTTGAAATAACAATTTATTTGCATTTCATTTGAAAGGTTACCATTTGATGTCCTGGTAAGTTCTGTTTTCCAAACTGTTGATCTTTTTCAAGTACATTAGCTTCAGATGTTCATCTGTCTGTAGATTGTATTCAGATTATTTGCATTTCTGTTTTTATGTGAGGTAGGGCAAGGATATATGCAGTGCAACCCCCTTAAGCATTGGAATATAGATTTTAGTTTTTGGTGTTTTTTTTAACCATGCTATATGACTTAGAGAGAATGCAAAAATTAAAAAGTTTTTTAAAGAATTATTAAACTTGATAACCCAATGGAACACTAAAAACAATACAAACCTATAGACTACATTTTAGACTAAATATTTAATGCAACTAATATTCTATGGACTTTAATCTGAAGTCACAGACAGCTATTGATTTCATTCAGTCCTCCTTCATTTAGAGTCCTGTAAGCCCTTTCTCTCTAAGCACCATTATTTAAAAAGTTGTTCTTCAGTTTACTGGTGACATCTCTGTCAGCTTTTGTTGTCTTAGTCTTAGCGACTACTGTTTCCTCTCTCACCTCCCAACATCTCGTCTCTTCCATTTACCTTAAATGGTATTTCCAATATCTTGTTTCTATCATGCCTTATTCTATCCTGTGTTGTTACAAAACAGTAAAGCCCAAGGCTGTTAATCCTTTCTCTGTGGAAGAATACATTTATGCAGAAAGGCCAGTGTCAACTTTAAACTTCTGATGAGATTGCCTATAATTAATTACATTTTCTGTAGAATACATAAGGGTCATTGAACGGTTGGAGATCCCTGCCAGGCTGTTGCATTATTTACAGAATAATTCTGTATTGGGACTGCATTAACAATTTTAGACTGAAAAATCTTTACATTAGGGCAGTTTTCGTTGGTGTCTTCAGTGAACAGGTGTGATACAGTGATCACCTGCGAACAGGTGATCATTTCAGTAAATGACAGGGATACATAAGAAAGTAGCAAACTTTTGTTGTAACCCGAACTGGGTACAACTTCATATGAAGAGCAGCTACTGGAACTGCTATTAGGAAAATAATATATTAAGCCCTTCAGTGGTCAAAGATCAACTAGAATAATCATTCAAACTTTAGCACTGGAAGTCCAGGTAAGAAAATTTCAAGAAGCTGAAAACTGTCCTTCCCAGCTTCCCCTATGAGAATTTTTTTTTTTCTCCAGGCAGGGTAAATTCCCTTTTTCTCTTGTCCAGACAAGGATATTGTGTGACAGAACATTGGGTTCAAACTGAATGGAAGGAAGGTAAAACCTAGTATCTGTAACACGTTGAACCAGTCAGTAGGCATTTGAGATAATTCCTCGTATATGGGTACTTATTTGGAATTTTAAGCTTTTTTCTTTCCTGCCCAGTTTTCCAAATTCCTTAGACATGTGTCATTTTATTAATGGACACTGTAATGTTATTGAAAACTACTAGTCTCTTTTTTCACAGTAACTAGTTTTACTGTTCAAAAATTCTATTTATTACATTTTAGCCTCATGACAGGTGTTAAAGTCTTGTTATAATTCATCGGAGCTTTCATTTTATTTTATTTTTATGTCCATTAAAAAAAAAAAAAAAACCCACAAAAAAAACCCCAAACAAAACAACCCAGAAGCAATCTAGTAAAGTCTTTTTGTAGAAGGATAGTTCCTACAAGTGGAAATTTTGGGCTTTAATTTGGAATTCTTATCTAGAGAAAAAAATGGTTAAAGTCAATTCTATAGAATTCCCTTAAATAAGCAGGATTACAAATTGTAAGATCAGCAGTAACCAGTTTATATTTTTACCATTTTCTGGATACAGAAAACACAGTGATTTCTGCAGTACCAGAAGAGTAACATCAATATATTTTTAGTGAAATTTGTTCTTTCACAGAATGCAAGTACATATTGCTCACTTAATGAGAGACGGTAACACACAATGACCTTCTGCTCTCTTTACATATTGCTGAATAGTAATTTGTATAGCAAAAGTTGTTCTTGTTCTAGTATTTTTAGTATTTTGCATTTTTATCTTATTGCACTAGATAATCTGCTACTGTATTTATCAAGTGCTCAGATTTCAGCTCCTGGGAGAGATTTGCTAAGGGTTACAAAGCAACTGAAAATGTGAAAGTTGATCAGAACAGCTGGTAAAACCAACTATTCTGCTGTTTGCTGTGGTATACTGACAGCAATCAGAATTTGATATTGTTAGACTAGGAAACTGTAAGGTAAGAAATTCTTTAACTAACTTGTTGATATTGAAGGCTTCACATCTGCTATAGAATATTGCACTATTCATAGAACACATTTTTTGAACCATTAGCAGTAATAAACACTACTGTGTTCCTTATGTGGCTGCTCTGTCACAGATAACATGACTGGTAATTCACTTTTATTGTGTGGCTCAGCAGTGGATTACTACAATCTCCTACATTCTTCTGGGGATCTTGAATTGTATTTTAAATTTCAAGCACAGGGCAAATAAATATATGGGTTTGGAAAGCCCACGTCTTTGACTCTTGATTCCTAATTTGTAAACATTTCAGATTCTATGTAAAAGTACTGCAAGTGTCTATTAACTATGGCATATTAATTCATAGCTGTCAATGTTCTTCTGTGCAAATTCCTTAATCTTTCTGCAGCAAGAGAAGGTAAATTTAGGTAAAAATTTAGGTAAAAAAAGGATTAGCTGTAAAAACTGTACTCTACCAGTGATTCTGTGTAGGATGCTTTTACATGTAATGCATTGACAGAGAACAATCTGCTGCAAAACACAGCTATGCTCGTTAGTGACAATGTTTATAAAACAATGTCCCAAATAACACAGTTGCTCAACACATCTAAGAGAAAGCTGCAGTCTACCAGCAACTCCACAATATTTAGCTTTCGTGTCCCTTCTTTCCTAGATCATGATTTTCTGCAGAGATTATGGGATCCGTTTTCAAGGTAAACTCTTGACTCCATATTTAATCACCTTAGTTTGTGGTCCGATATTTCAAGGCAATAGGCATCAGCAACTTTTATAGAAATAAATTGTTGATATAGATATCACACCTGAGGAGCAGCTTCTTTGGTTTTTAGGTTATTCCTAAAGTCTTTCCAATTTCATCTGAAGCAAGAATCTTTCTGTTTCAAAGAGGTTAGTACACTACTCCTAAGGCCTTGATGTCTATCTGTATTTTATATGACTAAAGATATTCAAAACGCCCAAGGTCTGTAAGCCCAGAACAAGAGCTGGAGGTGGTTATGGAGGGATGGATGAGCACCAGCTCTCTCCCCAAATCTTTCCCCCAACTGTCCTGCACATGTTCTGTTATTTCCAGACACTCATATCTGAAGTATGTTGGCTAAGCTCTAGCACTAGCATGAGGTCAGCCCCTTACTAGTCATGGTCATGCTCTATTTTGACTGCCTACTAACGTATTCCTGATAAATCCAGATGTGAAAGAGAAAGGACAGCAAAAATGTGAACAAAATGTCAAAAAAGGTAGAGCATTTTCTTAGTCTGAAAGTTTTCCTTTTGCTTGGATTCAAAACCCTCCTCTAAAGAACGGTAGTGTTATTCAGTTCCCCTCTAGAAAGTTCAAAAAGAGAACACCATATATAATAAAAATTTCAAGCATGGTCAAAGAGTACCAGTAAGCCCTACAGTAATAACCATAAGCTTATACCATAGTGCTGGAATGACCAAGATCAGAAAGATCATTAATAGATTGCTAAAATAAGTCTTCATTCAAAAGATAAAAATTAATTTTGGCAATCTATTAATGATCTTTTGATTAAAGATTTCTTTCTGTGTTTATATGTAAGCTGACTTCAAATTGAAAAGAAACAGGGATTGTTACAAAAAACAATTTAGAGGCTCAGACTTGTATATTCCATTTAATATTCAATTCTAAACTTTCAAAGATATTTGTACCTCAGAGATAGTTATCTCTTCCTATTTCACCCTTTGCTCCTATCAAAAGTAATAAAAATGTAAATAAGTGTACAGTGCTATCAACTTTTTCAGTTAGGTTCTTTGTAAGTCAAGATAATCAACACTAGATTGAATAACTGGTTGAAATCTTTGAATCTTTCTACCTCCACCATAAGGAAAAAACCCAGAAATATCAAGGTAATTCCAGGGTTTTTTTTATAGTACTCATGACTAGTTCTTCTGTAATATTAAACAAGAACATAAAACAAAATACATTCCTCCACTCAACATTTATTTGCTATATAAAGCTTCAGCAATAATGTTTTCCTCTTTCATTCTACTTGAGTTGATTGAAAACTTTTACATATTTACCAAGCTCACACTTTGCCTGAGTTCATGAATTATGCAATTAACCATGAAGGCAATTTCCTGCGTTTTGCAGCAAAAGCTTTAATTGTGTAATGCAATGCTATAGAGAGAGAGCTCATTCATAAACTATAGAACACGTCAGAACAATTTCTTACATGGGTGAGTATTCTTGGGCAAACAACTCAGATGAATATGGTAATTTGTCTAATATGCTATTTCTGGACAGTTTTCATGCAGGTGCAATATTCCTTAGCTACAGTATTTTCAGGAGCACTTTCACCAGGTTAAGTATGAGCAGGACACTAATGGTATTTTTGTATGTATACTGAAAAGACGTTACTTAGCTTCATTTTTCCTTCCTTACAGTAGGTTTATAAATACACATGGATGTGAAGAACGTGTGGTAGAATACGACATTAGTAGGTGTTTAATCCTTGTAATTCTATTGTGGATCACTTAATGTAGTTACCCTCAATGATGTCCAGACCATTATACTGGCACCACTTTATGCTGTGTGTTTTAAGCTATGAACTTAATGAGAAGGAAGCCAAAGAATTGTTTATTTTGTTATTGGACAATCCTAATGTAGTAATACAATTAGAAATCATTAGCATTTTTCTTCATATTACATTTAGTTTGAAAAAATCTGTGATCTCTGGAAACTGAATAGCTCTGAGCACACTGTGTACACCAAGTAAACAGTAAGACTCGTGTAGAATTCAAGCAGAGTGGGCCGTTATGCAGCACTGTGGAAACTCTTTTCTTTCTTCTTTCTTCTTTTCATTTGCAGCTTTTAGAAGAAAATGTTCCTGTGTTACTTTTGGCCAGCCAACTTTATTTACCTTTAGCTGGCTTCCATTTACTCAGAGTCAGTGCATAATTTGTATCTTAAACTTCAAGAGTTTACCTAATTTGCAAAGTCGCACTTGAGACTGCTATCTACAACAGGCTTCACTTTATATCAAAGGGCTCATACACTCAGCTCTTAGATTGTATTTTGACTGATCTAGCGGGTCTTTGTGTGTTTCCTATGATTAAGCATATTTGATTAGGAGTGGTTAAAAAGAAATTTAGAAACACGTACACACTTGTGCTGAGCTTGGAATGGTCAAACAGCCACTTCAGGAGTGCTCCTGAGATTGCCTGTAATGTTGGGGAACAGCCATCTCGAAGCAGTCCTGTTGTTTTTTATCACCTGGTGTCAGTGCAGCTCAGCCTGCTATTCGGCTCCCTGACTGTCTGATTTGCTTTTGGGGGTCTCTTGCCTCATTGAGGACCTGGGGGTCATACACCCTGGGCAGGGTTCAGAGGCCTAAGCAGAGACACTTGGTATGATTTAGGATGCTCAGGACAGCCAAGAAATCTGCAAGGGCAGAGGAAGAGTGGACGCCTGCACCTCTGCAGGTGCCTAGCAGACCTCATCCGCAGCGTCTCATACGGCCCTGCTTACTTACCTGGGGGCAGCCGAATTCCGTACATTGTCTCTTAGTGAAATGCGCAGTGAGAGAATTTGTGGCAAGGACAGTAAAAGAGCAGCTGAGGGCACAAATGGGAAAGACATTCTGTAAGGTGCCACTTAGCTAAAACCTAGCAGCTGTGGACCTCCATTTGCAGGCTGCCCGCTGTATGCTATGTCCACACTGTAATCCCTGGCTTATTTAGAAAGCTGGTTCCAACTGACATTTCTTTTCCTCAGACTGCAATCCTCAGTTTAGTATGGCCCATTAGGTTTTAGGTTATTTCTCCTTTGTAGCACATGGACTCAGTTCCAAGCACAAAATTTGCATTGGAAAGAAATCAGCTTTTGTTTATTTTTTATGTGAAGTAATTTCTGGAAATTCCACTTTAAAAAAAAAAAAAGTCCTGCTTTAATAATGAATCAACAGTTCCCAAGGAATTTTCTGGTAATTATTGGTTTATTATTTAATGGCCTGAGGCAAGATTGAGGGTAGAGAACATTTTTCTAAAGCAAGGAGGAACTGCAGTAACGGTAAATCTCTCTGGTATTATTGCTGTTATGAACCATTTTCAAAAGTTTATGATGCAGACGTGCAGGCTTGAAAGCACTGAGATTCACATTAAAGTATTCAGATATTTTAGAATTAACAGCCTTTTGTAATGCCCTAATCCTTTCCAGCCTACATTTCAAAACAGTTGCTGAACTATTTCATATTCTTTCTAACCTGAGGCGGCTGATGTTCCCTATGCCTGTTCTCTTTCCACCTGTTATGAGAAAGTGGGAGCATCGTAATAACCAGGTAGAAACTCCTTCACTCATTTTCCTAATATCTGCCTGTCTTGGCTTGGAAATGCATACCGGTTCCAAGGAGATGAATGCCAAGCAAAAATCTCAATACAGGGATGCTGGTGTATCTCTTGGTGGATGCTATGGCTCCTGAACATCCATAATGAATTCACACTAGTAGTGTGCTTTCGGGGGTGAACTAAGTGGGTCACTAGCCAAGGGAAACCTGGGCATGGACTAAATGCTAAAGCATATTCTCTCACCACTGCTTACAGTATAAATAAGGTTTGAGCTATATTGGGCTTTTCTGGCCTATGCAGTCCATGCAGATGATATTTCACAAAGTCTCGTGGCTTTGCATATTCTTTCCCGATCCAAAGCTTCAGTCCACTGTGCGTGGTATCACACTATGGTATGCTGATATATGACACGTTGATATATGATATGTTTCATTTGCACGTGCCCTTAGGGAGTTAAAATACTTGCTCAGAAAAGTAGACTCTGCTTTGGTCAGCACTAGGAAGGACTGTGTCTTAATGTGAATATGCATATCGGTGGGGATAGAAGGGAAGGTGAAGCAGGATGACAAGTTGGCTGTAGAGTATTTGAGCTGATATGGTGGCCAGGACTCAGGCAGGACACAGTGCCTTGAGACAGGGGAAGCTTCCCTTATCATCCCACTCTTCCCAGCTCCTTTCCCTTTCTCAGCCAATTTTATCAAACCTCTAAAGCCTTATAAAGCCTAATAAAGGCATGCTGGTATGATCACAGGTTATGTGTTAGGTAAATGTGATAGAGGGATTCACGTATGTGGTTGCCCAGACGCAAAAGTGCTCCATCCATGGAGAAATTTGCCACAGGCAGTGCGTATATCTACTCCAAGGCTTTAAGACTTGAATAGGACAGACATAAGTCAGCGGGCACTTTGTCCAGGAAAATAAAGTCCAATTGCCAGCTTTCTGCTAACATATGAAAATGGATGATAACCCTTTTGGGATGCCTTTGGAGGGTCATTTCAGGAACCTGCTTCTTTTCCTTGAGCATTAGGCATTTCTCAGACAGCCAGAAGACTTTAGCAGAAGCCATTTTATTAATTTACCCTTTTGCCTGAGGATGAAGAGCACATATTAAATACCTATATATTTTTCTGTATCCACTACCACAATGGACAGTGCTTTCTCCTTCCTCTGAAGTCCGCATGAAATTGATTAAGAACTTTCTATATTAAAAAAACTGCAACAAGTTTAGATTTGTCAAAGATTTTACTGGATACAGGAAAAAAGGCTGTTGAAACAAAAGAAACATTCTATGCCGCCTGTCTGGTCTTTAAACTCTGAATAAGCTGACTCATACAGGTCCAGTCTGGAAAATTTCTAGGGAGAAATGTTCTGTTTAGTTTTGGAGAGTTTCCTCCTGTCTTTTAGGGAAGTGCATATCCACTCTCTCATTTTTGTGAAGTATTTCACGTGGTCCACTGGTGAAAAGGTAACTAATGATCCCAGCACTACAATCCTTTATTTTCAAAGTTGCTAACTTTACCACACAAAAATACTTTAAAGATCACATTTGCCTTTTTATTTTTTTAAATGTTTTTCTTCAGTATCGGAACCATTGCTAGATGAAAACGGCATGGCAGGTGCTAGACTAAGCTGTAATTAGAATATATTTAAGCTTCATTTCTTACAATAGTAAGACAACTCTTAGCACGTCAAAACCTGTGACGCTTAAGGTAAAACATAACATGAAGGTTTTACTGAAAATAGATCATATTTTCTTAGAAGTGGTAAGTCTGATTTGAATTGTTCTGATGTTTAGGCCCTCAGCCTCAGAAGTTTAAAAAACAGGGTTTTAAATATGTATTCATTCTTGTGTTCTCAAATGCAACCTATTTTTTATACTGGATACATTTTTGTTTTTTCTTCCTACTTCCTTTTTGTTAATTACAATTATATTAAGTATTTTGGATCAAAGTATCTTCTCATCCTTAAGATCTCTGGGAATATAGTCAGTAACTAAGTCAGTAACTTAGAATTTGTTCTGAGCTGAGGAATTCAGTAGGAAAGCTGTATTTGACTGTAGAGCTGTGTCTTCATTCAGTTGTTTATATCCCTGTGCCTAATTTCTATGTCCAGCTGGTTCATTTTAGTTTGGGACTTTTATGTATGCGTGACTGACTACACATTGATTTCTAAAATGTTCAGACTTCCAGAATACGAAATCTAAAAATATCACCCTGCAGTGTGAAGACAGTTCTTAGGCATGCCCTTTTTTCTTGCTTGTCTTTGCAAATTCTCTCCTCTACGCTTATCTGATGTGGTGGTTAGAAATGTATCAGAAGTTATTCGAGAAAAAAACAGCACACTTGAAACTGAAATTAATTGCTGAAGACTGTAATGCTTTTAACGTAGCTCGTATCAAGGTAAATCATATTCATTCCTCGATGGATTGTGCACAACCTCCTAATGCTAGCAGGTCTGAGTCCCATGAGCATTCAGTCAACCTGGGGCTATGACTAATTTAGATTTAGATGACAGATTACCAAGGAAAATAGGCTGCTGCTGGAAGTGATTTCAACATGGTCAGGAATTTAAACTAGAGTGTTTGGTTAGCCCTCAGTGTTATAATCAGACTCTTGGTAGTCTGAACTTTCCCAGTAATTATTAGACTCCCAACAAAGTACTGCAGGGAACAGCCCACATTTGATGATATACCTTAATGCAACTGACTTTTATGATCACATATGACACCTGAGATACTGCTCGCAGCACAGACACTGTCTTAGAAGTCATGAAAGTAATTTTTTTTAACAGTTAATTAACAGGATGTTGGTGTTTAATATTCTCTGGGTAGGAAAGGATGTACTGAATTAGTTTTATGTTAGTTACAATTCTTGTAGTAGTCATATTTACTACAAGTTGTAATATACTAAAGGTGATTTTTTCAGGTACATTGTAAAGCATGTATTTTAACAAGCCCCCACACCTGCTGCAATGCAATGTTCATACCAGCTATCAACACTGGTGAAATAAAACACTTGCTAAGGAGCAGGCAAGATCAAAAGAGGGAATCAAAGACACAGTCAAACCTTTAACATAGGGAGAAAAATCAGTCAGCTCAGAACAAAGAGATCAGTTGGGGAAATGGTGGTGATCTTAAACAGATGCTACTCTCAACTAAGTTATAATTTGTGACTCATCTCTGTAAGCAGGCTTCACTGAGGCTGGGGGACAGCACAGAGCAAAGATATGCAAAGATCAATAAGAAGAATGAATGTGCCTGAGAACTGGATGTTCAACAGTGGTGGGAGTTTTAAAACCTTGATAGGTGAGAAACTTTGTCTATTAGAAGGAAACGCTGGCAGTTAGACTTGCACGCTGTGGACAAAAAATTTAGTATGTTCAAATGAACCAACCAGATATTAAAACAAGTTAACAGAAGCAGTGCTAGAAAGATCTTCAGAAAAATCTTACCAGAGTTTTCATTCTCAGGGTCAAGATGCAGAAGTGGTCTGAAATGGAAAAGGAAAGACATCAAGGGTTGTTAAAAACAGGTCATTGAAAAGCAGATCTTACCCCTCTGTTGTACTCTGACCCACACTTAAATTTAGTGCATGGGATAGAACATGGCTCCAGATTGATAGAGGCTCAACAAAATGTTGTTGAGGGGCTTTACAGCAGGTAATGATGATATGAACACCAGCTATGAGATGGCTTAAAAGCATGTGAATCATTCGCATAGAATAAGACTCTGCACAGAAGATCGGGAAATACATATGAATGCCATAAAACTGTGAATCTTTTTGGCAAAGGGCCCAGCAGAAGTATGAGGAATGCTTGCCTGTTAGAAAAAAAACAAAACAAAACCAAAAACCAACAAACAGGTTAGAATGTTTCTATCTGAATTTTCACAGTGATATCAATGGTTAGTGGTGGTTTTGGTAGCAATTAGTAAGGGCATGCAGAGATTTGACAGCATGAAAACTGGCTTGGGATTTGAATGACAGATGGGAATTCAAGTCCTTGCTCTTTTTTATGTATCATGGAAAGCAATTCCGGGAGTGAGATGGAGAAGAGATTTGACCTTTAGATTGCAGTGTCCTAAAGAAGGCTACTCAGCCCTGCATTCCAGCTTGCTTTGATGGAAAAAATGAATTTCAGTTTTGATTTTATTAAAATTATTTAATGGCATTTGTTCCAAAACAAAATGAAACCAAATTTCAAATTTTCACAAGTTGTCAGGAAATAGAATAATCATTTTGATTATTTTTATTGCTGCAGTCATACATATGAGGAGTCCAAGCACCAGAACTTGCCATCTGGGGCTGGAAGGGGTCTGTTGTCGTTGGCCTCTGTATAACTCTCTCACCTCTGCAGTGCTTTGGATGCAAACTGTGGCTGCTGAAATGGTTTGGTTTCATTCTGAAGCTATAATCACTGCACCCTGGAGATAGGCTGCTTTCAGGAAGAGGAATATTAATTATGATGTACAGAAACGGGGTGTCCAAGCAGCTGCAGAAGCAAAAATAAAAAAAAAAAAAAAGGCGGAAGGGAGGGGGACTGTAGGAGGAAGACTAAATTACACAGCTAGTTTCGTATCCAGGATGGTAAAAACCCTAAAACACTAGAAACTGGCATAGAAACAAGTACTACAGATTCTGTATAAGCGGTCTATGAAAGAGACTGGTGTACGATGCTTTAGCACTGCAACAGTTAACAAAGAGGAAAGCACTTCTTAATGAAAATCCAACCTAATTAGCTGCTGGGAACTGTACAGTAGTAGGATGAAGACAGCGCACAGTAGCACCATCATTGCTATGAGGGCCTTTTATTAAAAGGGTCAGAGAAGTGTTAGCAGAATAGCAGTACTGCCATACCAAAATGGTAACACTTTAGCCATGATTTCTCCATCAGACTAATTCTTAGAAATAGGCCATGCATCAAATAGTACCATTTCCTTAAGCTTATAATTTCAATATTTATGAGTCAATTTGAATCCCAAATCAAAAAAGAGGTTCGGTTGTGCAGCTGTAGAAAACAACTTATCAGATGCATAACTAATTGCTTGGAAAGCTTCAGCTGATTTCCTTGCCTCTCCTTCCCCCTCCCCTTCATTCCATATGCATGCAAGTTGGTAGCAAAGTTTCTAAAAAATAAGCAAGCCTCGTAAAAACTGCTAAGTACCCACAAACCAGTTTCATTTTTAAGAAATCTTGAGATACAGTTTGGGATAAGTGCTTTAAAGTTCTTTTCTCATTCCAAGAACCATGACTTTTGTTTCAGTTTTGCAGCAGTTTGTCCCGGGCCTTGTTCTTTGATGCATGCTTTTTCCCTTCTTAGTTTCATTTATGTTTCATTTATTTACATTTTTGGGTTTGCTTTTGGTTTTGCCTGTTGTGTAACTTTAGCTGGTCCTGGTAAACTTGTAACTAGGTAATTAAATAAGTTGATTGATAGGTTGATTTTTTTGACCACCTGGTCAATGCAGCCAAATTTTCTTTCTCCTCTTTTATTGCCTTCCCCCCCGCCCCCCTTTCGTCAGCTTACAGTACATTACATTAACTGGCTGTTTAGCCTACTTATTTGTAACTAGTAACATTACTGTTCAAGTAGAATTTTTAAGGCAGGTGGTTTGAATACGAAGTTACAGATGGCATGATTTCCTTCTCCCAGGTATTCTTACTAGTGATGCTTGAGAGAAAAAAAAGTCACTGCAGTGATCCTCCCTTGACCAGGAAAGTTTTGTTCCACCATGGAATGCGAGGCAAGGAAAGGTTTTATGGTGCCAATTCTCTCCTCTTCCCCACTGAGAAAAACCATGTATTTAAGAGAACTGAACTGATAGATGACTATATTTAATATTTCTCTGCATAAAATTTGTATAGATAAAATTTCTGAGATACGTATTTTTTTAATTTTAAGGATTCAAAGGCACTTACATCGGTTCCAAACATATTTGGGAGAGTAGGAATTAAGAAATAATAGGGAGAAAGAAAACATTTATAGTACATCTCACTTTCTACCTCTTAGAGACTTCTAATTTTGGAGGGAAATGATGCTGACTTTGAGGGGAAAGAAGCCAGAAAGGTTATGGTCCTGCCAGCACGTACCCAGGGCTAACTTGTCAAAACAGCAAATGGGTGCCACCAAAGTGGACACACTTGATAGGAGTGCCAAAGAGGGGATATTCAAAATTTTGTGTAGGGTAGATCTGGCTGTGGAAGAAGAGTATGGTGATTGCCTGAGAAGTGCACATCTCTGGGCTTTGGTGCCTCTGGGACTCTCCTGTGTCGCTTCACTGAGGCAGGTAGTTCACACTCCCAGCTCCTGCTTACAGGTTCATGCCACCTGGAAGATTGTTGCTAGTTTTGTTTACTACCTTAGCACATTGTGTTCAGGCCTGTTTTCTTCTACAAAAACAGACTTTTCAGGCATGAAATGTTTTGCATATTAAAGGAACTGACCTGTTACCCATCCAGCTAGCTTATTGCACTACCCTGCAAGCTCTGTTGTATTTTTGCTAGGAAAGTTAATCTTTTAAAGCCTGATAAAACTCATTCCAAAACTCCTGCTGACTATGTGAGAAAGATTCAGCTCCTTGATTTTTCCCTTAACTCTTCAGTCAAAGCACGCCTCCTAAAACACTAAAATAAGTCTTTTTGATTCACTCATCTAAGGTTAATTTTTTCTATTCTTTCCTTTGATCCTTGGCAATTTTAAAAGTAATAGAATGATTTAAACTCTTAATATAGGTATTTAACTCTGGAGGGAAATCGCCAGTATACTTGATTTCCTGACAGCATAATTATTTCCATGACATTGACTCTGGTGCTGTAATACTTGAAGTTTTACCTACTGCAAGTGAGATGGGTTGCCTGGGGGTAAATTTGTGTTTGAACATTAGCAAGAAACTATTCTCAAGACAGGAGAAACTCACGTCCACAAACGTTGTGAAGATGAGAAAAATCTGTTTTTGAACTGTTATTTAACATTACAAACTTGTCTGTAGCTAACATCTAAATCCACACCAGACACCTAGTAGGTTTTAGACTTGATAGCCTTCTTTCAGATTTGTTCACAGGAATTTTCTTGGGAGAAAACAGATTTGTATTGCCATGGATGCCTGGATTTCTGATGAATGTTGGGCAATACTGTACGTTAACAATGTTGGCCAAAAGGGCCAAACAATAAATTCTGTCTCTTATATATGATCGAGGACTTTAGTCGTTTTTCATATTATTTTCAGAAAGACTATTTTTAAAGGAACATGTATTTCAAAATCAGATCCATTCCAGTTTTGTGGAAAAGAATGCGGTTTCAGTTTCTTTTTTTTTTTTTTTAAATAATGGGATTATTTTCCACATATATTGATTTAAAAAAGGAGAAATCCTTTCCTAAATGTTTGTAATTTCAATAACCACTCATGACTTTACATAATTGCTCATTAATGCCAAGAGATGGAAACTCCTCAACTCTACAAGTAGGGGGGCCAGCTTTCTTTGAAAAGAACATAAAGATACGAAAATCCAGGCCTCTATTTTTAACACTACTGCTTTGCAGGTTAGATTCCTTTTGTTTTCTTAATTTTTTTGTACCATTCTGAGGTGACAGGAATGTACGGGCACATAAATAGTCTAGGTTTTTCTATGGTTAGAAGTCTTCTGTTACACGATGTATTGGAATTCTTTGGAATGCTGTATTTCAAACAACCACATTAACAAAGATCACACTCATTGGCATGCAGAATTGATACGTTTTAGAGTGAACTAAAGCTATGCCCTTAACAAAGAACCCCGTGCCGCTCTCTCGGGCCTTCCCAATATGGGAAGAATCGGAAGAAAAAGGCAAAATTCTTGGGTTGAGACAAAGGCAGTTTAACAGGACAACAAAGGGAACAAGAAAACAACAACAATAACGCGGACAGAGGAATAGACAAACGCGGTTACGGAACCGCCGCTCCCCGCCCGGACCCGGTCGCCCCCGCCCGCTCCAGGCGGCGACTTACAGCCCCCTCCCCCGGCAGCTCCGGGCAAGCACGGCTCGCATGGCATGGGATACCTGTGTCCTGGGGAGAATTAAGCCTGTCCCCGCCGGAACCAGGACACTCTGGAAGGTCGGAAAAGAATTGCAGGTTGTTTTTTTTTTTTTTTTTGCCATGACTATTTGAATAGAAATGTTAAATTTCCAAGTTGCATTTCTGTTAGCTTGGCAGTGAGTAAGCAAAGGCGTCTGGGATGGGCTTGGTGTGCCACAGAGTCTGCAAAGTGTTCACAGCTTCTCTTTTCCAATAACATCTTCCTAATCTTTGTTTTGCCCTTATGCTCTTCCCAGATGTTTTGCATCAGCATGTAAAAGTCCTTTTGTTTTCAGATCTTTGTCTCTCTGTAACTGGGGGGGGCTCATTATTTCTGTCTGTGGTCTTTTGAAATTCATTTCGTTGTTTCAGAGGCATTGAAAACTATATTTCACTGTACTTTCTCTTCTGGAAACAAGTGAATGTAAATGTTTTTACTTTAGTTCTAGGAACAAAAGTTGTTTTTTTCAAATTACTTCATTCTTCTCTGAATATAAAACAGCCCTCTAATGTTAGCTCTTTTGCATTTCTCTTGAGTAAACCTGATCTAATTTATGCTAAACATAATGGAACACCTGTGTGTGCTGGATAAAAACTAGAGTGTATAATATTAGATGGAGAAATGTCACATCCTAAGTATGGAAAACAAGCAGCAAAGCTCTGTAGTGTCTTTTAACCTTTTTGTTGTCATTTTGGAATTAAGAAATCTCTGAAAACAAAAATCTGTATGACAGCTTTAGCAGGTAATGAATGGCAAGTAAAAAAAAAAAAGTAAAAATGAAGATTTTTCTGTGCAGTTTTGCCAAAGCATTAAATAAATTTTTAACCAGTTTCGCATGTGTACTGAAGTCCAATCCATGTGATGAGACTTAATGGATAGACTGAAAGATTAAGAATCAAAGTAATTGGTTTCGGATTACTTTGTCAGTCTGAGAAGTCGTAAATTGGAAATGTGAACTGTTGCACTGCCTATGTAGCCAAGAAAGATTGTATCAGAACCATCTCATAGTATTTGATTTTTCAATCAAGAAAATTATATAAGGCTTTTTTAAGAGTACAGTATTTGATATAATTCCATAATTCAATACGGAAAATTCTTATTTCAGTTGGAGGAAGAAGAGGGGATAAGTGTAACATCTACAGCTAAGGATCCAGCTGCAGGTTGTGCTAATTGTACAAGTCGTTGGAAGAAAGGCCTCAGTTTTAACTTCTCTTTCTGTTTTTTTTAAGCCTCCTTTTTTTTTTTTTAATGTTCTATACTGTACGTAATTTTATTCTTATATTATCTATATGTGGGTACCAGAGTATACTGTAGGAGAATTGTGTGAAAAAGAATGTTGATGGGATAAAATTTCACATCTTAAATTATCGTACTTTATCTTATATTTATTTAAGAGGAGACACCTCATTAACAAGGAAAGAATCTTGACTTTCTTAATGTAACTGTGAGGCAGCAATTTGATCTAGCCTGAGAAGAATAAAATATGACCCTAAGACATATCACATATGAAGTATCTCCATTGAAGACTGGGGACTACTACCCCTACTAAATATAGTATTAATAATTTCCCTGTACTATTCATTTCTTAAGAAGAAAGAAAACATAAAAACTCAGCCTGGATTATAGTGTGAGATTCAAGGCAATAGACAGCTGACTTTGCAGAAGTCTAGGGGAGGTATCTCTGCTTCTGTAGCTACTGCAAATAGTTATTATACCATGGAGGGAAAAAAATATATAAGGTAAGGAACAAAGACTACATCAGAGCAAATAAGCATAGCATGCAGGTGAACACGTATAGGCTGAAAACTGCAGAAAGTTTGTAACCATCAGAAAGAGAGAGGGTGTAGAGAAGTGAAGGCCAAAAAGGCTATTTGTTGTTAAGGAGGAGTTAAACAAATTTTAAAAAGCCGATATGTGAATTAGTTGCCTGTGACAGAAGTTGTCTGAGCCCAAATCAAGGGAAGTGCCTTCTGGTGCTGTTGTGATAGGTCTATGTAATACTCCAGGCCGCTGTGTAGTCCTCAAAAAGGGGGACATCATAATAACACTTATGCAACAGATACTGCAGTTACAGAGACTTAACAGTGTCAGGAGAGACAATGCAAGATGTTTTAAAGTGAAAATGTTTCTTGTGGATTGTTCTCAAAAGTGAGAAAAAGATTAAGTTTTTCTGTCTATGTACATTGTAATTTAAACTATTTAACATCTCTTTTTTTTCCTATTACTACGGCCTTTTGGATTCCTGTTCTTGGTGGAGTTGGCTGATGATGTGATTCATATCTGCTGTTATGGCGAGTATGCAGACTGTTGGAGACGGGTGGGGGGTAGGGGGATAAAATTTGAGTTTCACATAGGGAAAGGCAGTAATTGCATCTTTGCTTATCCTCTCGTCCAGAGCAAAGTTTTATTGTCAACTTCAATGAGAAGCAGGTGGATACTAAGCTCATTAGAAGTGGGGCTGAATACAGCTGCCTTGGAAAGGAAATAGAGAAAAGAAAATGGAATAGTGATATAAACAACAAGCTGAAATATTGTTTGAGTGGGATCAATACATGAGGCTTCTGGATCAGCACTGTTAAGGAGAAACAACACTGAGATTTCACTTCATAAATCTTAGTAGTTCATCATTCATTTTTACCTCCTAGTAGTAGTAACGGGTTGATCAGTTGCACATGGAAAGATGGACAGAAATGAGCTGGCTTGCCTCAACTACAGCTGTAGGTTGTTGCAGCGATGAGAATGGGAATCTACTCAAAGGTCTGGTCTCTCTCACCATCTGGCCCTTGGCTCCCTAATGTGCTGACATTGCAGCATCTTTATGAACCAGCTGGCAGACATTGCTTTGGCTTCCACCTTCCTCCCAGGAACAGAGTCTGTCAGTTTGCAACAATGACAGGAAAATACAGAGCTATGCTCTAAAGTCATTAAAATGTGTTAGGACAACTCAGTTCCCAACATACCTCCCAGAGCTGTTGAAATGGGACATACTTGTATGGTTCAGCATGCATTTTCAGCAGATATGTTAAAACAATCCTGAAATGCAAAGCTGACGTATAAAGGAAGGGTAAATTTTCAAGTCAAAACATGGAGCTGAGGATGAACCTGGGGTGTGCAGGGTTTTTTTGGTTGGCTTGTTGTGGGTGTTTTTTCATTTCTGTCAATAACTCAATGTATGGCTCAGAGATAGACACTAAGGCCAAAATCCTCATGGCCACTTCAGGCACCAAAAGAAATGATCTTATTTTCAAGGTTCAGAGGATCTACAGCTCTAGTTAACATTAAGATGAGCAGCACACTTCCAGTTCCACAGTAATATGTAAGAAATCTCATGGAGATATTATAAAGCTTAATTAGTTAAGAGTCAGATTTCCTTCCATGCTCCCCCTTGCTTCTTCAAAGAAATTTTGCAATCTGTCGAGAGATTCATAGATGGGAAATATATATCATCGATAAAAATATACTATCTGAACCAAGAATCTCGATGACCTAGCTCAGAGCAAATTCTTGTTCCATCCTGTCTATGAATAGGATCATCAGACAATGATCATGTTGTCTTTCACATGGGACTAGTCTTTGAGATGCAGACAGGCTTGCCTATAGCACAGGCAGCACTTCAAGCTCAGTGAGGACTCTGCAATATTTGAATATTGTTGTCCTCTTTTTACCATTGGGAAGCAAATTAACTGAATTGTCCGAATCAGACAAGTATTTTGTGTCAGACCAGGACAATTCTCTTCAACCTCATCTGTGGTCCATGTAGAAATCTTCCTAATCAAAACAGTAGTTCTGTTTTTAGAGGGTTTTTCAGGCCAAGACCAGTGTTTAAGTTCCACAAAGTCTCTTCTTTATTGTGGTCAGTTTAAGTGACCATCACGAACAATGTGTCATTCACTGTGTATACTTCGAAGATATAGTCTGTCATTACGAAAGTAGTTTTTCTGTTTGACATTAACAAGTACACAATGTAAACAAAAAATGGTTTTAGCTGTTAAGCTAAGTCATAAATCAAATTATTCTGAAGCCTTGGAACATGCATCAGAACAGGCTGTACCAGGAAGTGGTTGAGTCACCATCCCTGAAGGTATTTAAAAGAGATGTAGATGTGGTGCTGAGGGACATGGTTTAGTGGTGGACTTGACAGTGCTAGGTTAACAGTTGGACTTGATGATCTTAAATGTCTTAGAATCATAGAACGTGTTGGGTCAGAAGGGACCTTTAAAGGTCACCTTGTCCAACCCCCTGCAGTAAGCAGGGACGTCTTTAACGAGATCAGGTTGCTCAGAGCCTCATCAAGCCTGGCCTTGAATGTCTCCACCGCCTCTCTGGGCAACCTGTGCCAGTGTTTCACCAGTCTTTTCCAACCTAAACGGTTCTATGATTCTACACTGAAGTGGTTGCTCAGAAGCAATGATTGCCTGAAGAGGCTGGCATAATTCAGTGGATTTTAACTCATTAGCATGCAGAAATAAGCACAATATTAGAACTGATTAAAACTTGATTATGTGAAAATACCTGCCTGTCATTCCCACATATTAGCAAGTTATGATTTCTGTTGACCTTAGCGAATAAGCCTTCTATCTAGTCTTCATGTTTGTGATAATAAGGAATCTTATAGGCCCCACAACTTACATGCTCTAGTGGCTGATACACACTCCATACCTTGTGCTGTGTTACATTGGGGAAATACCTTTCTGAAAAAGAAACCCGACATCCTGATGTTCTGTAGAATGAGTGAAAGGACAAATGCAATGTACTGGTATGATGTGTTGGTCTTAGAAAAAGGTGCCGTCTTAACTGATGAGAGTTATGGCAGGAGGATGTTAGGAAAAGGGTCCAAACAAATAGCAGTTCTCCGTAATTCAGGTGGTCTGGCAGATATAGCAGGAATAGGAAGGCATTTCCTGGGAGGTCGATGTGACTTTCTGCACACCTGATTAAATGGGCTGTGGCATATTTACCAGAGGCCCATTCAAACAACCAAATTGATATGATTACATTAGAACAAATTACAAGTGTTTAAAGGAAGAGAAGAGAGCTTTCCCTGTGACGTTTGAATAGAGAATTTATTTGTTGTGTTGAAATTATTAAATACAGTGACATCAAAAATATGAAATATGCTAAATTTCATCTCCATGTGGAAATGGGTAGCTACGAAACAAGGTTCTGGAAGCACTGGAGAAAGCAATGCAGAAACACATGGTAAAAATTGCTGTCATTCATAATGTCTGCTCTCAGTAATGATTAAGTAAACATGTTGTTACAGGGGCAAGAATTGTGGGGTCTATAAGACAAAGGCAATAATCTACAACCACAGTAGGACACACAGAGTTACTTATTATTGACCAATACCAGCCCAAACAGAGCACTTATTTAATAACTTTTTCTTTTTTAATCGATGAAGGCTGTTCTCCTCCAGTCTACTATTCTCTGCTATTTTTACCCACAGCGTGGCAGCTCTGACTTCTTGCAGAATATTTTTACCATAAAGCCTTTAAAAAACTTCATCCATGTTTTATAAAAATCAACAATTATAGTATCTTCAGTTCATTTTTTTCCTAGTTTCTCCTTTTATTCCAGAGATAAATGTTTCATGACAGCTTCTATTTCTTGAGTTCTGTTCTTTATCTTAGCATAATTGAGGCAGTTGTGCTGCTGTTTCTGTAGAAGACACCTTTGGGGTTATCTCTCACTCTGTGTAGTTTATGTATTTATGCTTTTCACTGTTGCTGTTGAGTCTCTTAAATGGGGCTAATCTGTATCTAGTGGATGTGTGTATATTATATGAAGAAATTCAGGCATTTTCATGAGTGTATATTTTTAAATCTGTTTCAGTCCACACTTCGCGTATAACTTTCTGCAGCTTGTTTATGCATTGTAATCCCTAAAGCCAAGAGATTATCTAGATTTTTCTTAAATATGAAACAGTTTTGAAGTCTTAGAAAACAAGGAGGTTTTTTTACAGACCTATACTTAGAATTTTATGCAGTATGTCCAGCGAGGACATTACCTGAAGCTCATTCATTTCTACTAAGACCAAAAAAAAAAAAAAAAAAAAGGGGTGGGGGGAGTAAAATCCACGGTGCTTTCCCAAACTATTTATAAAATAAAAATGCACGGCATCACACCAGAATCAAATCTATAACTCAGATTCTCCTGTTGCTGGAGACTCCCTGAGGAATGTATATGGCTTGAGGGGCTCATGCTGATAAATTATAGATGGACTGTGAAGAGAGTAAGAGCAGCAGATGATATGTTGAGAAACTGTTTTTGCTGACAGTGTCGAAAGGCTGGCAGTGGGGTGTTGTCTCGTGCTTGCTCGGAGAGGACAATTTAGAATAGCCGTGCACTTTCGGTACCTATCCTGTAATGCACAACCTTTCTCACCTTTCCATCGGCTGCAATTATCAGATAGAAGTACGAGAAGGTGAGCAGTGTCGTGTGTGACAGGAAATTTGTAGAATGTGTCTATGTAGAGAGTGGACGGTAGTTTTAGGGGAAATAGAACAATCATATGCAAACAAACCATTTGAGAAGTGAAAGGCTAGGAAGGGAGGTATAATTGGCCCTCAGCCTCCAGCGTGCTCTGCATCCTGCATGGGACATGCTGAGAAATTTAACTGGAGGGAGCCAAAGGAGGGATATTCGTGCAGACTAAGTCCTTGCATTAAGACATGAGCATCTGTAGGGTTCCTACATGGGGAGAGAGAGAAACAGGAGCAGAGAAAGAAAAAGCAAGCAATCCCCCTCCAAAGCACAATTTGGAGCAGGAGGATAATCTATTCCCTGCTGTTGTGTAACTTAGGGTATAAACTAATCACAGAATAAGTAATGTGTTTATTTTTGAAATGAGAATTGATCTAAGAGTTTTCAAGTGAGTTAAAACTAATGATTTTCCTCTTGGAAAATGTTTCCTTCCCTTCACCTATATGTTCAATCACGCGTGTATAACGTGATACACATGACTTGATGATCTATATATTTACCATAATGTTTAGTCAATTTTAATATATATAGATACAATTACAGCTAGTATAGATACAATTACAGCTAGTAAACATTTGTCTACTGACAAAAGAATTTTATAAGAGTAAACCTAATTATTAGTGTATCCCTTCATTAAAGAGAAGATAAAAAATAAGTACAATAAAAACAATCACAAAGTATGTAGAAAAGAGAGAATTTGTTGTAAACCAGCTCACATCTCTGGGGAAACGTGTTGTAATGCCTCATTTCTTAATAGAGGATTTCCATCAAACTCTGCGTACTTGTGGTTAAATGGCAGCAGATCACCTTTCATGTTTTGCAAGTATGGTTAGATACTTGTACCTCTCTGAAGCATCTGACCCTGCTCACTGCTTGCTCACAAGGAACTGATTTATATTGATTTCAGTAGGAATTAACTTCAGTGGAGAATGTATCAAACTATTATAGTTCCAGGAAAGTGAAGCAACTTCTATGTTTACTAAGAAACTTCCTGCGATATATTTTAAGTTACACCCTCATAAGTGTAAAATGTTTGGTGCTACTGGAGAAAGCAAGAGAGCAAGCTCACCTTTCAGACCTCCTAACAGATAAATTGTTTAATGAAAGATGGGTGTCCCTTCTAACTTCTGAAGTAAGATATATTCTGAAAGTCATTCCAGTTGTGACAACAGCTTGCTATTTTCATACAGGCAACCGATTTCAAATAATGCTTTACCTGAGATCACAAACTTGCGGAGCCAACACAATGTAAAAGAAATGTAATAAAGATACCAATTGCATTTTCATACTTATGAGAGGAAGAGTTGCATAACTTTTTTTTTTTAGGATGTTATGTTATATATTGACACAGAGAAATTAATAAACATGCTGACATTAGGAAGATTAGGAATGACTGTAGAAGTAATGTAGAATACCATTCCTCAAGTCTCTTCCCCCCCGCATGCTGTATCTGTAATTTGTGTCAGTAAAGACTCTACTGTTGCCTTGTAGCTTGTCAGTCTCTCTCTCTCTTTTTTTGGTACACATCTTTCTCATAGATGGAAATTTACCCAAGGCTTTTTAAGACTGTCTGAAGTTATAATCTTAGAAAGAAAGTATGCAACAAGCCACTGTCATCAAATTAAAGGCTCTAGCAATTCTTCAGGTGTACTAAGTTTTCCTCCTAGGTTAGCAAATTTATAACAGAATCCTACTCTATTTGTTCTGAAGTACCATTTTACAATAGTAGAATTGTGTGTCTGTTCTCCAGATATGCACCCTCTGACTGGCAGGAAAATTAATGACCAAATTGTGAGAAAGGCCACTGAAAAAATTTGTGGCGAGTCATGCAGCCTGCCAATCCCTCGCCATGGAGGTGCATGCAGACACCCCTCTGATCCTAACCGTGAAATATTTTAGACATCTTTTGCTACTTTTGCACCATAATTTCATGTGGCTTCTGCAATGCAGTAGCTGTGAGAGCTGGTAAGAAGTCCTTAGAAGGGTGTCTGACCTTTTTCTAGGTCATCCTTTAGTGATCTTCAGAAGGGCCCAGTTTGCCTCTCAGACGAAGTTTGGAGACTGAAGGGAAGTTTGGAGTATCTGAATATGGATCGTCATGCTGTTCTACCTGCAGTAAGTTACCGCTCATGAAGGCTGACAAATCACAGATATTTTATACTGTCTGCAGTGATCTTGTGGGATTATTAGAACAGTGAGTTAAACATGACTTTCAAACTGATTTCAGTATGTTTTCCACTCTAAACATAAAAGAAAATGGGCTTATGTTCTCTTAAGCATCTGGGAGAGATAAACGCATATGCTTAGTGTTCCTGAAAAAACCATGCTGCTACAGCTATTAAAAGAAAAATAGGAAGAAGATGTCATATGCACATTTCCCTTGTACAGTTACTGCCAGACTTATTTCTCTGTTCTTATTTAAGGGTCTCATTTAACTTTGTAGCATACTCTTCTGTTCAAAATTAATGCTTCTTCTTTATAATGTGATTTTCAGACCGCAATCTCAAGTACTGACTGGAAACCTCAATAAAAGTAATAGAAATATTGTAGTAATTACATACGCTATTCTAATATATATTTTTTTAAAATTTCCCTTTACCAAATAACATCTTAACAGAGCGAATTAAAGACATATGGGAGGCCTGTCATATTTAACACTCATCTGCCATCACATTCTGTTATCGTTTTATCCATTATATCATGTTTGTAAAGTTGGTACAAATTTTCTATAAATACATATATTTCTCTATTAATGATATGTTTTCATGCCTCTTAACCACTCAGAATCTATTGCCCTTATATTATGTTTTTGTTTCGTAAGTGTTGCATATTTTGTTACTAATAAATAAGTCAGCATCTAATTACTGGAAGTTCATGGTGTATTTATTATATTCCACCAGGACAATCAAAGCTTTAGAGGCAGAAATATTTGTTATAATTGTATGTTGTCACAAACAGCAGTAACACTGAGTTTGTTGAAGTTAGCTATGTAAGCCTCATAAAAAAAGCCTGTGAGGCAGCTGTATTTCTTGATACCTAGTCCTTTTTCCCCAGTGGAAAAACAAGTCTAAAGATGTTATTTATATGAAAACTAAGGTAAATTTAATTCATATTTATGGACATACTGACTAAAAAAATCAAATTAAGCAAATCAAATATTTCATTCTACTCAGACCTACCTAAAAATTATTTCAATAATAAATACGAATTCAATACTTTAAACTCTTATTTTCCAAAAATATGTTTCCATTTACTTCCCTTCTCTTCAAACTTCGCTTGAGTCCAGCCATTAAAACATTTCAGTGCAAAAGAACTGAAAAAATGTCATAGCAACAAAAAAAAAATATGCTAGTAATAATTTACAGATGTAAAGGTCTAATGTGCTCTCATCTGATATATCTTATTGTATATTTATTGCATTTATTTTTACAGAATAAATAATGGTATTTCAGGTTTGTCGCTTCAGAAATTCGCTCATTTTAAGAACTGAAAGCACACTCCTAATAACATTTGCAGCTGTGGTTTACATTTTTCCAGAATACTACTGTCATCACAGAGACAATTCAAACTTTAAACTTATTAGGGGGTGGTCTGTCTATTCCTTGAATAGCATGGAGTACATTATTGGAAATTTTTGGTTCTGCTACTATTCTAAAACATTATTAATCATCAATGCACCAGAATTTAACAAAAGTTGGAGAATGAACGATGGGGTACAGGATTTTTGGATCTGTCTCTGATATATTGATAGTTGTGTATGTCACATTTATATAACGATAGGGAGAGATTTGACAAGGCTATTATTACATACTGACATAAATTGGGATTATCAATATTTAGTTAGAGACATGTCTGTTTAATAGAAACCACATTTACATTACAATACAGATGTATTTTCAAAACTTCCTATCTCAATTTTTCAAGTAAGTGGAATTAAAGGGGTACTTCAAGACAGTAATTCCTTTTTGACTTCTGATTCC
This sequence comes from Rissa tridactyla, assembly GCF_028500815.1. Lineage (NCBI taxonomy): Eukaryota > Metazoa > Chordata > Aves > Charadriiformes > Laridae > Rissa > Rissa tridactyla. The sequence continues at coordinate 43,309,556 of NC_071470.1, read as the reverse complement.
AGATGAAGGGTTTATTAATGAAAATAATGAAAAGAACTAATAGGGATATGTTTAAAAATCAGTGCATTATTGTTCTTTTTAAAAAAAAAACAACAAACAACTTTGCCTTTTGAGCTTCTGATGTTGGGCCGAGTTTCTAATACTGTCACTAGATTCCTTATTGACTTAATTCTTGTACTTTAGTTGTACAATTCCATATGGTTATGTTTCTCAGAGTTCAAAAGTACATTCTATCAAGCCCATGTCATTATAGCTAATACTGAAAACTGAATTTCTCTATTTACGCTAAATTTCTCTATTTATTTTTCTCTATATATTGTAGACAATATACAGGCAATGCAAATTTTTTCCCGTGTCACAGTGGATAATTCAGTTCTAATGCTGATTCAATTCGGGTTTTCAAGTGAGGCTGCCAAACATAATACCTGTCGGCAATGGAAGCAATTGTTTTCTAATCATGAAAATCTCATGAATGCCGCTGAGATCTAACTCACTTTACTTAAGTTATCACTTCAGGGAGGTGAAATATATAAGAGATATGAGCTTTACAAGGAGATAGGAAGAGCCTAGGGATTCATAATATGTCTCACTAGGGTCCCTGGGCAAGTTTATATTATATGTTTTGAATGTTCTTCCTCATCTCTATGGTATTCCGTACCACCAGTTTAAAATATAGGAAAGGGAGTTACAGTCACAAAGGTTAATGCAAAGTACTTCCTCTGATGCTCTTGCACTGCTAAGAGCACAAGACTATCAGTTCTCTGTTCCACTAGTTCTACGTTATACTGAAGAACAATTTTGAACAATCTTAGATAAAATTTGTCAAATAATACTTTTTTTTCCAGGTAAATCTTCACTTTCCAGCATTACTTTTTATGCCAAAAACCCCACAAAACTTGTTTCTAACTTATGAGGGATAATATATCATTATATACATTTGAAATGTTAAACAAAGACCCTATGACACTCCTCCCAAAAGATGAGATCTGATACCAAACATAATACTGAATAACACTTTTTGTTTCTCAGATGCGTTTGTTGCTAATGAGGTCCCTGATAACTAACCCACAGTCTTAAGAAAAAGTTTTAGGCTTGTCCTTAATTGGCTGTAAGACTATCATGTTGTTAGATAAAACCCAAAGGTGTTGCGGTCATACAGACGGAATCATAAAGACTTTATAACTGTCAGTCATAAAGACTAACAAACTGATTCCTTATGTTTTCCACTTCCCATTCCTCTTCAGTCTAGGCTCACTCGTGTAGATGATATTGTCTGTGAGAAAACCAAACAGATATGCTGTAACTCTACCACCGTTCTTTGATTTCTCCCTTTGAATAGCACAGATAGAAGTACAGTCTAATTGATTCAGCACTGAGAGGCAGGAACAGAAATAAAATTACTTTTGTGTTTCTCGCTGAGAAATAGATGGAAGTCATTTTAGTCTTATTGTGGTAAACATCATTGTAAAAAAAATCCTATTAAATCTTCAGATTTAAAAGATTTAAAACTTCAGAGCAACAACAGTTCGGGCCTATTGCTCTGTAGTTGTTTTATCAGATGGTATGGCTTACAGGTGAATGCTTGCCAACTTGTATGTTTTTGCCAACATAGCAAAGAAAAAAATTAGCAAGTGCTCTCCGTATCTCATTAGACAAGGGTGACCGTGCTTCCGTAGTCCATAGGAGTCAGGCTGTTACTTTCAGGCTGAGTCACATGTTTATCCAATGCCAAACTCGGTTTGAAGCACCTCTGACACATGAATTAAATTAGCCACCATCTGTAAGTAAACAAAACCATAAGAACCATAAGTTTCTTGTTCTGTACTCGCTGCACAAGCTCCTTTAATATTGAATGTTCAGGTGTTTTCCTTGTACATAGTTTAAAAAACAGAAGAGTAATGCAACTTATTCCGTTACTGTTAGATGTATTGCTACTTCCTCCGTGAATTTGACAGTGGAATTCTCCCCTAAAATCCTACCATTCATTGCATTTTATTCTAAGCAACTGCTCAGCTAATTGTATGTATTTAATATATGCATATATGTAAATACACCTATATATGTGTATATATAATGTATATAACCGTATATATATCACTCATTTTAGAAAAAAATGTATGACTCATTTCTGTTTTTCTTCCGTTATTATAATTTCTTCTTTTTCCACTTTGCCAATCAGCAAGCTGCTCTGTTTCATTACTGCTCTTAGAGATAAATCTGCAGCCATTTGATACGAAAAAGGAGAGTTCCAGATCTCTTCCCTCTGTTCTGTCCCCTGGGCTATTTCTGCCAGACAACTGGAGAGCAGCACAGGTATATCGGAGGCATCAGGTAGGGAAGAAAGAGTTCCTGTGCCGTCATGGAGAGTCACACGAGGGAGCCTGACCTGTATCATTTTATCTATTTCAGCATAAATCATACCTTCTTTATTGAACAGCATTTAATTAATGTAGAATACTTTCTCTCTTCCTGTACTTGCCAGGAGAGCCTTCATTTGAAATCTGTTGTTTAAACCGTAAGTAAGAATCTGCACAAAACCCAGGATACTGTATGAACACCTTTATATGGGTTTTCTCCAACTTTTACTGAAAACGGAGGGGGAAAGGGAAGCGTGGTCACTGCCTTTTCCAACCCTTCCTTCCACCTTCAAGAGAGAGAAGAAAAAGCACCAATAATCCTTTTTACTGACTGACTCTCTATCTTGAACACCACACCTTAGAATAATTTATGCATTCCTTTTTCATTCTTCAACACAGTAGAGCGAATTGACGTTCAATATAGACATGATAATACATGTGCATGTAAATGGTCTGAATCCTGCAAACACTGCGATCTGCAGTATTTTCAACCTCAGGCTTCCACTCTGCTTGGGGACTAAAGTGCCTCAGCATCATAGATAATGTGTGTAGAAAAGTGATTTTAACAAGTTTCCTTAGCAATTGGGATCTCCGCAATTCCCACAGTAATTGGGATCTCCAGGCTGGTAATGCATTTACAGATAGAAAATAAGTAGGGCATAACTGAAAAAGACTATGAAAATTAATGCAGTGCAGTAAAATGAAAACTTGGGCGTACATCTCCTCCCCTCAACTCTGCTCGCTTTGAAGTTGTCAAAAGAATTTATTGCTTCTTCCTGTGATCTTGTCATTCCTTCCCTTTGAATTCCCTTTACTACACCAAATGCCATCTTTTCTCCTTGCCTTTCAGTCTCAGTCCTCTCAATATTCACTAAGTTGCTATCTAACAATATCACTCTTATTTTACCTGCTCACTGAAAACATTTATTCTCTCTCCCATGCTGTCCTTTGTAGCTGTGAGACAATCTTGATAATAAAATATAAAGCTTTGATAATAAAGTATATTATTATCAATCATAATCTTGATAATAAAATATAAAGCCACCTGCTCTTTTTCTGCAAAACTATTTTAAAATTCCTCTTAACTGTAGTGCAGCCAATAAGCAACTGATGACTAGACAGGTGGTGAACAAAAACATTTACCTTTATGTATTTAATGAAACAACAAGCAAATGTGTCTAAGGGGAAAGAGAAACACTTAATATAGTTATAAAGCTCCATACACTTCCATGTGAAAATCTCACATTTTGTTACTTCATTTCCACCATGCTGATAGAAGGTAATCGAGATAATGTTCGCTTTGTTCGTTGATTCTTTCAAAGAGAAGAAAGCCAGCAGTAAATCCTCTGCTTTAAATACCCATATTTGTCATGCGTATTTTGCAGAAAGTACCATTCGCTTCCAAGCCTTGCGTGCTTCTAACCCCGCGTGACCCTGCCCAGCACAGGTTATGTGATGACACATCCTTCTTCGGTTTCTGATAACACAAAAGCAGCCTGTGGAGTCGCTGCTGGGAATCGCTGGCTGCTCGATGACTACCTATGTTATACAACAGACTTTCTCCTGACCTGCTTGTGAAACCAAACAGGCTGCTTCCTGACCAGGGAAGAAAAAAGGGCATCCTTCTTTTCCTGATTTGCCCCATGTGCTTTTCTCTTTCTTTACACCACAGGCAGACTAGTTGCTTTTCTTGAAACAGACCACTAATGAGGACACAGAAGAAATATTCAAAGTGAATATCACTGGAAAAATATCAGTTCTTATATTTTTAACCACACAAATCTATGCTTGATCCACTGTGCTGAGGTCTGTCTGCTCTTTAGAAGCTTATTTTCTTTTCTTCTTAGAAATTATAGCCACATACTAAAGTACAATAAAGACAAACACTTCAGGCAGAGCCATATATAAAGCCTAATTTCTAAGCCTTTAGTATTTGTAAGTCTTCACTTGTCATCCGAGATTTTTTTAACAGAAAAGAAATATCTGAGAATAGTGTTCTTAAGAAGAATAGATGAATGATATTTTCTTGGTATTTAAGAAAAGTTATTTAAGAAACAAAACAAAAAAATTACTTGGAGATTACTCCAGTCATGCCAATAAATGATTGTTAATGATCAATATACTCTGCTAATGATAAATGTACAGAACAATATATAATTTTGATGTTATTGCTAAAAACTGTAAAATTGTCACTGTAAAATTGTAACATTTTCTTTGTAAAATTGTAACATCTGTCTTGCAAAAGGAAGACTGAATAGTAGAGAAGGGACAGCATAGAATTACAAAGGAAAACCAGAAGAGGATATTAATGGGCTGGAAAAACACTGTTGTAGCGACTCTTGTTTTTATTTTATTTCCAGTTATCCCAGGGCAGTATTTTAAGATATAATTCATTTTCCACAAATATCAATATAGGTTTTGTTATGATTTGAAATGGAAACAAACGTGCCAGGCCCTATTGTAAAAATAATGGCTTAGTGACATTTATTTCTGCTTCTCTGTTAGATCAGGCACACCGCAGGTTAAGTGAGGGCACCCCGAGGAGGGGCGCAGGGGCTGGTAGGTACGACACAGAGGGCTGGCAGTGACAGAGATCTGTGCTGCCTGTCCTGAAAAAGGGCACAGGATCTTAGTTATTGGTGAGCGTCATCCTGGTGGGTTCTTGGGCAGATCTGGATAATTGTTCCTTATTAGAAATGTCAGGCCAGCATCTTACTGCTCAAAAAGTGAGGGAACTGATCTGGCTGCAGTACCTGCCAGCCAAGAAGTGAGTTGGCTTTTACTTTTTCCATATTTACCCTATTCCATGCTTTTACTTGTGTGGAATAAGCAAAGATTAACTCCAGTTGTGCCCTCTCACATCATAGTTCCTTACTAAGAATCTAAAATAGGAGTTATCTGTTCTATCCAGTCTCCTTGCTGAGAGAAACCCTTTTTATATTAAAGTGGACACTTGAGTAATAAGAAGGGTTTCCTGGAGTTTATGAAGTCACGCACTACGTGCAGAGATGGTGAAATGCACTTTGTGTTAGCTGGCTGGGGAAAGCAGTGGGAAGTCAGCGAGACTGAGGTGTAGACTGCAGCCCATAGGTAGGGCAAAGTAATCCCAAGGAATTTTTCCCTTGGCATTCTACATTAGCTTCTCTTACAATGCCATGGGGAATGCTTAAAAGCTGCAACAAAGTATGGCCAGGGAATTTGGGCCTGATGGTGCTGTTGACTAGACACTGGACGTGGCACCTGTGTGCCCTGGCCCTTCTCTGTGTGAGATGGCTTCCACGGGGACTTCAGCAAGCTCCTCCTGGAGTTACTTGGCACTTGGATAAGGATCACAGAATTTTGCATGAAACAATAACTGGGCAAACAGTTTGCATTTGTTCAGGCAAAAGGGCTACTTATTTCAACAGGCTATGGCAAGATATAGATTTATTTTTTTCTCTTTACATAGTATTTTCACGCATATATTGATCACATCCATTATATAGTGTTCATCAAGTTTATTCTAGGAAGTGAGAGCAAGTTTTTATAATATTCCTTTCTTACAGGAAATAGTCAAAATGACATCTCCGGAACAATTTTCTGGTAGTAAAATGATCTTTTCACTGAATCTTTTTTTCTTCCCTCCGTAGGATAATTTCACTAATTTTCTGCTGCAGTAGTCAAATTTCAGTCATAATCTGAATTCTGGAAGACTGTTTTCTCACGTAGGAACAGAACTCAACTGATCAATGCTTTCTAGAACAACAGTGGGAACCCTGGCTGAGCTCAGGGGTGAAGGACCCACTCGCCCAGGATGGCATGAACAGACTTTGCAGGCCAGTTGCCTCTAGGCTTGCAGAAGCAAGCCTCAGCCCTGCTGAAGAGTGCACATGGGGTGAAGTCATCGGATTTTGAGGTAGCTAATGAATAAAACTCTTCGTTTCTGCAGACATTTCCATCTGTGGGGCTAGCTGGGCAGCGAGGAAGCTGAGCATTCCGCTCACAATAGCCTCACTGGAAGTGAAGACGGTTGTTAGTTCATCTTTGTGCCAAAAGGGAAGGAATAACATGCTTATCTCAAAAATAGCCTGTGAGTCAATATGCTTCAGCTCAGTATCCGTGAGACAAAATTTTCTGGAGATATGTGTTTGTTTTGCTATTGTACACTACTCTGTCGGACAAAAAGGTATTTCAGAAAAGAGCGGTTATTTTCTGGTTATCCCTGCCTGATACACAATAATTATTTTACTCTGTTGCCTGCTTGTAAAGAGTTCTATAAGAGTTGATTTTAAATATCTTGAAGTCCATATATTGTCATTTGAAAATGCAGTCTTTTTTGTGGCACTCATTCCACTAACAAGACATAAAATATTAACAGTCTGAGCAGTTTCCAATTGCTTTCTTGGCTTTAAAATCATGTTTTCAATTTCTGAGTAACAGGAAGAAAACAAGTGCAAAGGAAGTTGGAAGTTTTAAAAAAAAGAAATAGTCAAGCATATTAGGAGGATCCAAATACGATTATTCTGACATTTTCTGCCTCATAATCTATTATCACCTTCTACTGGATGTTAATTCACCTCTTGCAACTTGAAAGTGTCCTTGAGATCTGTGACTTTATCTAGATGCCAGTCTGCCAATTCTGTGCTCTTTAAAGTGGAAAGTCTTAAACGCTGTTTTTCATTTATGCCAAGAGCTGAGCTGCATGGGGAGTAAAAGTCAGGAAAAACTCAGAATTTTAAAGGATATGAAAGAACAGAATTGTCTTTGATTTGACACTAAAAATTAGGACTTGAGCATTGTATGGTTTGGCATCCATGGTAGGGGTATGGGTCATGGGGTTCAGGCCAGAAGAATAAAAGCAAGCTTTTTATTCCTAAGAAAATTATGTAGCAGAAAAAGAAAATACATATTGGGATTGCTTTCAGCTTTCTGAGGAGCTCCATACAGAATGAAGATCAGTGGGAACTAAAGGGCCGGGAGCAGAGGGAGGCACAAACCAGCAAGAGGTATGGCTGTGGGGTCCCACAGACCTCCTGCAGCCTGGGTGTCAGGAGGGGCTCTGCAAAATCGGGAAGGGTCTACAAAGGCTTTATTTGTTCTTGTTCACCCCCTGTCAGTTTGGCCTTTGAAACAACCATTTTCTTCATGTAGCCTGGCTTAGCTGAAAAACCCAGTGGCCCCATATAGAGCTGAGATTGCTTACAGACAAATTACAAACTTAGGTTTATCAACCCAAACACAGCCTGATTAATAAAATTACATTACTGTTACAGATCCTGTTTCTGGAGCCTGAGCTGCATTAAAATTCAGAGGACATGACTTGGCTATCAACAAAATAAATTGGAATACTTCTATAGAGGCTGTTTGCAGACTGAAATTCACAATATCGTTCTGATTTTTGAAGCACCAGAAAGGTCAGTAATGACTTTGGAGTTACTGATATACACACTGAAATTCAGCTCTTCCCCCTCCCTCTTAAAAGCTTATCTTACTCCTAACAAGGGTGTGTTTAAGTTGTTTCATTCTTACAGGCTTATTGCAAAAACCCGGTTATTGTCATCTGACATATACAGAAAGGCTAATCAATGTTTGTAATGAAGAAAGATAAGCATTTATCAAAGTAGATTACTTGCACCTTGTTTACAGTAGGGAAGTAAAAGCAGTTTCCAGAAAGACAAAAGAACCCTCCCCCCCAAAAAAAACCCCAAACCACTAATAAAAGACTAGATTTTAAAATATTTGTCTCTCCAACATTGTCATCTAGTAGTTAGAAATAAAATTGACACGGCGTGTACTTATACCTAAGTAGTACCTGTAACCGAAGGCATCTTTCTGAAACATTACTGATTTTAAAGGAGCCTTTTGCAGAGTTAAATAAATAAAAAAGGTTAAATATTTCAGTAGGCTATATTTCACTTTAATGACCTTCCAAAATATCTTTCTTTAACATATCTAAACTACTGACTCAATTTTCAAATTTTAGTGTAAAGTTTTACACATTCAAACATCTGCATACACAGTGTCCACCTGAGAAATCAACTGTTCCCACCACTTAGTATCGAGGAGTATTTCATTGAAATACAGCATTACTTTGCACATATAAGTGGAAGAATCCATTACAAATATCAGTAAAGACAATTTAAAAATACCTTATATTGGGGGTGGTTTATGTAGACATATCAACAGTCATATAAAAATGTATGTACCTGTCACTGTCTTGCACACATGACATGCAACATGAACACCTATTTTGTGGAGCTCTGAATGTGTGAGTGCCTGCATTCACCCAGTTTTAACCTCCTTCCTTTTGCTGTGCCCTCTGATCCGTATCTGCTTTACTTCTAACATACTGCTCAGATAAGCCTCGCAAAACTTGCTTGAAAAGTAAGATAACACAAGTGCATAGAAAACCAGAGAGGTTTTCCTCATTCGTGCCCCATTTGCAGTTTGTTCAAATCTGGGGTGTGTAGAAAGAAATACTTGCTCTGTAACCTCAGTGTCTAGAAAGCTAAGAAGTAAATACAGTTTGATGTACACCAGGGCATAATCTTTCACTTTCATTCTGTTGCCAAAAAATGCCACAGTATCATTCAGAAGATTCAGGTTTGCTGAAACATTTTGCAATATCTAGCCGACGTACTGTGAATAAAATAAATAATAAAAAAAAAGTAGTAAAGATTCAAAACCTGCATTTCGTTTCCTTAATTTGAGATTTTACTTAATTTAAAATTTACTTCAGTTTTCAGTTTTTAAAATTTAACAACTGAAAACAAACCTCAGAACTGATATGAAACATTTGGGTTTGGCTTGGTTGAAACATTTGGTGGAAAGACTTAATTTCTACTTTTCTCCCTGTGGTCTTTGTGAAATTTTTTATCTTGGTTTGTTTTACTTCCAATTTCATAGATGATAAAAAGCATTCCCTTGAGAAAGATATCTGAATTGGATGGGTATAGCATTATGTATGAAAAATCTGTAGACTGTATATAATGGAATACAAAAGGAGCTAGTAGGGAAAGGGCAACGGAATAAATGCAGGGAGTTTTGGTGTACTGTAAGTTTTGGTCACAAGCTCTGCCAAATCAGCGTTCTAGAAGGAAAAAAAGGAAAACGTAAAGGGAAAGAGGAGAAGAAAAGCAAAAATAGACAGCAGTGCTGAAACATGTATTGACTGAAGTGAGAGTAAACTTGTCTTTTTGTTATGTTCACAGGGAAGAGCTGAAAGCCAGAGCCAGCTTGTACCCCTGGGCCAGCACTCTGAATGTACACACGAGATACAAGGTGGGAAGGGTGGCCAGGCTCCTTATTCCAGTCTTTCTGTACACCATACACCTCCTGAAATCAGGGGACATGCAGATAACTTTGACTGGTGCTGTCATGTTCCAGTGACCTAGATCGTTTCTGTTGTCTCTGATTCTTGCATCCTGCTGAGTTACTTCTTGCACTGCAAATCAATAAGTATTGGTTAAGTAGTTGATCATTTTGTAAATACCATTTGTGCCAAGACAGAATCAGACCTTCAAATCTGTCAGGGTAACAGGGAGCAACTCAAACAGGGTACCCAAAGAACTGATGCTGCGGCCATTTCTTGACCCTTTCCTACACTGGTTGCCAAAGTCCTTATTTTCTGATTGATCCCACTGAACTGCCGCAGTTATTTTCTGCTTTAACTAAGGCAGTTTTAAATGCCCCTCTGTAGACCAGATCTTCACTTCCTGCAAGTTGATATGAGAGACTTGCCTTGATCCAAACGGAGCTTTATCATTTACATGAAGTGAGGATCTGATGGCTTTCAAGTCGGACACTGTCATACGGCTTCTGTAAGCGCTGCTAAGACAAGAGGACCATTTATGTAGGTAAAGGATGCGGGATGTACATCTTCAATTATAAGCCCCACAGTAGAGGTAATCTCTGTGGTTTTGTTGATTTTGTTTTGTCTGAAAAGTATTACATACTTGCTGCTGCACAGACTAACCACATATATATGACAACATGAAAGAATCTTATCTGTTGCTAATAATTTTTCCTTTCTTCCTCAAGTAAAACTGCAAACTTGTACAATCACAGTGCCTAAGGCAACAAAACCAAACAAAACACAACCAAAAAAGATTCAATTGCTGGAATTTTTTATTAGCCAAAAGTAATGGATAGTTTACGTTTCTATCTCTAAATAAGATAAGGTAATTTATAGGACCGCAGAATATCTACAAGTTATTTTTAAGGTATGCCGGACTGTAGTATAAATATTTATATACCCACAGTCTCTTATCACCTGTAAGAGTTTCCAGGGGTCATTATTAAAAGCTAGCAGGGAGGATGACTGCAGGAAGCCCTTTGACTTTACTTGTAGTAGGTCTGGTGTGACCATCAGGGTGCAAAAAAGGTGAAAACTGAGCTGAGCCAATTAGGAAGCTTCTGAACTCTGAACAAGTGCCTGGGCCAGCATGCTGTGGGGTCCTGCCCCATAAATTAATTACGGCAGAGGCAGCCTGTTAGGGGTGGTAGAAAGTCTGCTGGGGGTCGAAGGGAAGGGTACAACAAAATAGGGGCAACTTGCTGAATGGAGGAATTGTATGCTCGATGGAGAGAGGTCAGTCTCTGCTCCTTGAGGTCTGGCTGCTGGAGAAGTGCAGTCAATGCCAGAGCTCCATCACTAAAGGAGGCATGAGCCAGGGAGCGGGGAAGATCCATACTGGTACATTTTGGCAAGAGCCAACTGAGACTCCGGGGCTGTGTCAGGCCAGGGAAATAGAAGACAAAGGCCAGAGAGGGTGTTGGTTTAACATAGCAAACATCACAGAGATCTCAGGGAATGCCATTTCATTGCACTATCCATCACTCTCCTAAGACAGGCTATCCAGGAGTTGAGAGAAAAAGGGTAGAAAAGCAGTTTAATAATCAACACTTATTAGTACCCATAAATATCGCCGGTTTTTGGTGTTGCTATAAGCAGGAGGCAGAGGCTTGAGCAATTTCTCAGTAGGAGTGAGAAGGTGCTTCAAATTTGCATTACTTGCGGAGATGATTGTCTATCAACACAGCCCTACATTTATTCCTTAGATAATCTCTAAAAAAAAACTCCTCAGAAAAACAAATGTTTTATGGCAATGTAACATCATTAATAATGAACGCCAATTATTGAGGGTATTTTGTTATTTAGTTTGAAAGAGAAAAAATGAACACTCATTCAGTCTGGCTCACAATTAGAGATGGGCTGAATAATCACATCTATTAGCATCAGCCAACCCATGGCTGTCAGGAGAAATTATTGTTATTATTATTATTATTTCTCTCTGCTTTGCCCTATCTCTGTCGCTGTCTTTGATTCTCTTACCAGTTCTGTCCTTTAAACATTATGAAGGAAAAAGTATAATTTTCTTGTAACTCCACCCTTCAGTTCAAAATCTAACTTAAAATCTTAAATGATTGATTTGTGCTACATATTTATATTCGGTGCAGTCTTGTTTCTCTGTTTACTTTTTTCCTGGTTCAAAAGTTTTCCATCTATCATAAAGCTAGTAAATTTGGACCATAATGACAGGCAAAGAAGTGAGAACTGAGAGAATAAGAAGGAAGGGTGTGCAAAAAGCTCTGATGCAGCACATTCACACCCTTCGTTAAGATGTGCAAATTCACAGGAAAATTATTACGACTCCCTCCACAAATCTTCAAGAAAACTTGGAATTTTAAAATGCATATATAATGCTTAGGCTATATTTATGCATCAAAAGCAAAAAAAAAGTAATTTTAATACAATTTGCGGGTCAGCATTGAGGACAGGAAAAAGGCAGTGAAAATAAAACCCGCATCAGCCTTGGCAGTGGCAAGGAAAGTATTTCAATTAATAATCCTAGGTTTGAATCTTTTTTTTCTCCTTCCCATCTCACAGTTAGTTCAAGCAAATCTTGTAAAAACTCAATCATACCTGACAAAACAGAGGAATAAAAATGGCATTTTCAAGAGAATTTATCTGGTCGATCAACAAGCATCCTCTTGCTCTTCTAGCACAACAGACCTCAACCCATACTATCTTCATCCTAGTGCCTTTATCCCTTAATTTGGGTATCCTTGAGGTGTGAATCTTAATTTTTTATACTTACCTTTAGTAAGTACATATTCACTAAGTCAGATTGACAGTTTGTTTGTCCCTCCCTAAAAGAGAGGATTTGGGTATTTGCTGTTCTCCTGTAAACATCAGTACGTATAGTATGGAGGCATTGAGGATAGTCCAAACAGAGATACTGGTTCAAGCCCCAGCAATAACAAGGATTATGTCTTCAATCTCAGTATCTCTGTTGAATTTTCTAACCAGTCTTCTATTGAGAGGACAAGCGCAATTAATCTTTTTTATTATTATTTTTTTGTAATGGAAACTAGTTGAGGTGCGCAACTTTGGAAAGTAGTGGACTAAGCTATGGTTGTGCTTGTGAATCAGAAGCAGAGCTAAACAGATAATTTGTCAGATACGGTTTACAAGTGAGGCACAGGAAACACTGTCATCCTCAGTATTTCTTGAACATCCCATTTAGGCTGTTGTACAGCTTTGCAGACTCCATACTTCAGTGCCTATATTTCCCTGTACAGAGAAGTGGGTGTTTCATTTATGCATAGTCTCTCCATGCCTGGAGGTAGGTTCTTGTCCACTAAATAGGTTTCGAATGAGAAATAAATATTTGGTAATCAAAGGAGAAATCATAGAAGAAAAAAAGTGCTTCTCTAGGACTTAGTAATGCATTAAGAAATCAGTTAATTATACCCAGCTCAGGTATAATAGTCTACAGTACTTATCTATCAAATCAGACTTTGATGTCAATTTCTTTGTAGATTTTTCTTTTCCTACACTGTGTTTAAAAGCACATTTCAGTCCCGTATTAGCTTTCATTATCATAGAATCGTAGAATCACAGGGTTGGACGGGACCTCTGGAGATCATCTAGTCCAACCCCCCTGCCAGAGCAGAATCACCTAGAGCAGGTTGCACAGGAACGCGTCCAGGCAGGTTTTGAATGTCTCCAGAGTTGGAGACTCCACCACCTCTCTGGGCAGCCTGTGCCAGTGCTCTGCCACCCTCAAAGTAAAGAAGCTCCTCCTCATGTTTAGATGGAACTTCCTATGCTCAAGTTTGTGCCCATTACCTCTTGTCCTGTTGTTGGGCACCACTGAAAAGAGCCTGGTCCCATCCTCCTGACACCCACCCTTTAAGTATTTATAAGTGTTGATAAGATCCCCCCTCAGTCGTCTTTTTTCCAGACTGAAGAGACCCAAATCCCTCAGCCTTTCTTCATAAGAGAGGTGTTCGGGTCTCCTAATCATCTTGGTAGCTCTCTGCTGCACCCTCTCCAGCAGTTCCCTGTCCTTCTTGAACTGGGGAGCCCAGAACTGGACACAGTACTCCAATTATGATAGAAAAATATTGTATCTGATAAACTGGACTAGAAAGGTGAGGGTAAAGCTGTTTGACACTGACTAAGTCCGAGACCTACAGAAAAAAGACTCCCTTTAAGAGAGAATATTTTTTATTACAGAGAAGCAAAGACACATAGAGATTTTTTTGGAAATCCTATTTTTCTAAGGAAAGGCAAATAAGCTACAGACACATTATCTGTGGGCAGAGGTGTCTTCTAAACATCCAGGAAAGGCAAGTCAAATTGGATTTTTCTGAAATGACTATGGCAATTGTGGTTAAACAGAACACTTAAAAAGAGTAAGAAGGTTTGATTTTTGGTAGAAAAACATTAAAAATACTACACCAGCACCGCTATGAATGTTTTAAACCACCCCAAGTTGGGGTTTTTTAAACTTATCTTTCTTTCAGTGCTTTCCTGTGGTCATGACTTTGCTGCTGGGGATACTAATAGGGTGAAAAAGACTTTAACTGTCTTTAAAAGATTCATCTGGACAAATCTTATCCTCTCCAAAATCAATTACTACATTCCCTATTGTCTACTGAATAATACATAAGTGCACCAAATGCAATTCCATTGATGTCTGGTGATTTCTTCATTCCTGCAAAGGAGATTTTATTTTTTACTTCAACAGCTCATGATTTATGTTTGTGAATAGATTGTTTCTTAGTCCCCGAAGAGTCTTTATAAACAACTCTGGCCTCTCCGACCACACACTTCTATCCTTATCTATTGCCACAGCAGCACATTAACATGCTCAAACAATGGTTCATAGACACAGTGTCGCAGCAGAAGTGCTTTTATGTGGTTTGGTTGAAAGCTTTTCTCTGAGGGATAATCATATTCCCAGCCATTAAGAAGAAAGAAAAAGAAATTAAATTCATTGCAGCTGTATTGAGATACAAATGAAAAAATTGAAAAGGGTGGCTGTTCAATTATAGTAGGTGTTTGTCTCCAATAATATGTAAATTCTGCTTCACTAAAGACCATATTTTTCATGAATTACTGCCCCTTCCTATGGCAGGAATAGATTCTTCAGACTTTTCCTGGTTCCCAATTAAACCATTCTGTCTTGTAGGAATTTCTAAGGATATCGAGTCTCTTTTTTCTTTTTTTTTTTTTTTTTTTTTTATGAGGAGGAACCATGAATAACCAGAATCCAAGCACCCAACATTGAACAAAAGGTTAATGCTTAGTCATTTTTCAGACTAATCTGTAAATGGGAATGAGCTGTCACAATGCTGGTGATGTGGTGTTTGAACCAGGTCCCAGAAGATTTCACAACATCCAAGTTAGACACCTCACTGACTATGCAGTAATACCAAAGGACATCAAAATGATGCTGAAAGCATCACACCAGTCAGGGAGGTAAGCTAGCTAAAGAAAAACAATGATGACAGGGCAGTGCCTGAAATCCCAGCTTGTTCCAGAATTTCAACACCTACCTCTAGCCTGTGGGAGAGCTCTATTCACTTTCCTTCTGTCTAAAATGATCTGAATACACATCCTCTTCCCAAGAGATTGCCTTGGATTCACTTCTATTAGTGGCAGAGAGATGTGTGCCACCCGCACATCTCCCTTTTTTCAGCGCACACTATCTCACCTGCACTCCAGGCATCTGCTCCACGCATTGATTTTAGACAGCTGTGAGAGTTTCAGATATTCCCTCTATTCTTTCTTTTTAAGTGAGCAGTTGTTCAGATTTGGGTACTGTAGGGTTTATCTATTCCAATCCACAACTTTTCTTTGAAATCTCATTTAAAAAGTTTGGAGATCTCTCTGGTATAAAACAAGAAAAAAAATATAAAACTGCCATTCTAGCAATAAAAGTAATAATACCTATATAGACAATCTTAAGAATGTGTATGTACTGGAATTTCAGAAAGACTCAGTTAAAACATTAGTAGAGACTAAGAGTACTTAAGTCTTAAGAGAGACTAAGAGTACTTCTGATGGTGTGATTCAATGGAAAAAAGTAAAGAAATGATAGCTCTGTTTGGTCCTATAGTTGGTGCACATTGGGTGATTAAATTATTTTTGACAAGTCATTTACAAAAGTTCTTCTTCTGTGTTCATTCTGTGCAAAGTGTCCACAGGGCGATACCAAGCTTCTGTTGGCAATCATTTCACACCGATGTAGGACGGGAGTTTAGAAAAAAATTGTCTTTCTGTAGAGTTTTACATCTACTCAGTAAAGTGTAAATAATGTAAAGAGTCAGGGAATGTAATTTTAGTTTATATGCTATATAAAAGGGAGGATATAAGTTCATTTGTGTGTTGCATGTTTCCCTTTCTAGCGTAAATATTTACAAATATTTTCACTTTTAGAAGTCAATGTTTTACAACTGGAGTTAAAATTATGGTGGAAAACTTTTTTTTTTAACACTATTTTTTTAATTATTATTTCAGTCTATAGATATATACAGAAAGATGTTTGGAAAAAAGTTCTGAGTCCAGTTTAACCTAGTTCTATCCTGTAGATGCACTTGTCACAACCAGGTAAGATTTGTATTTTGAATTATAACTCACTTATAACTTTTGACTCATAACTCACCTACGTTAGATCTTAAGGGGTTTTGTGAACATCTACCCGAATAATTTGACAGACATCTGGTTAACACATAAAAGATTATAGGGGCATGCATATGGGCGATGAATACTTTCCATATTTTCTTCCCATTGTTATGTAAAAGATTAATCCATAACTAGATAGAATCATAGAATCATAGAACCATAGCGTTGGAAGGGACCTCTGGAGATTATGTAGTCCAACCCCTCTGCCAGAGCAGGGTCACCTAGAGCAGGGTCACCTAGAGCAGGTTGCACAGGAACGCGTCCAGGCAGGTTTTGAATGTCTCCAGAGTTGGAGACTCCACCACCTCTCTGGGCAGCCTGTGCCAGTGCTCTGTCACCCTCAAAGTAAAGAAGCTCCTCCTCACGTTTAGATGGAACTTCCTATGCTCAAGTTTGTGCCCATTACCTCTTGTCCTGTTGTTGGGCACCACTGAAAAGAGCCTGGTCCCATCCTCCTGACACCCACCCTTTAAGTATTTATAAGTGTTGATAAGATCCCCCCTCAGTCGTCTTTTTTCCAGACTGAAGAGACCCAAATCCCTCAGCCTTTCTTCATAAGAGAGGTGTTCCAGTCCCCTCATCATCTTGGTAGCTCTCTGCTGCACCCTCTCCAGCAGTTCCCTGTCCCTTTTGAACCGGGGAGCCCAGAACTGGACGCAGTACTCCAGGTGCGCCCTCACCAAGGCAGAGTAGAGGGGGAGGATGACCTCCCTCGACCTGCTGGCCACACTCTGCTTGATGCACCCCAGGATGCCATTGGCCTTCTTGGCCATGAGCGCACATTGCTGGCTCATGGTCATCCTGTTGTCCACCAGGACTTCCAGGTCTCTTTCAGCTGAGCTGCTCTCCAGCAGGTCAGCCCCCAACCTGTACTGGTGCATGGGGTTATTCCTCCCCAGGTGCAGCACCCTACACTTGCCCTTATTGAATTTCATAAGGTTCCTCTCTGCCCAAATCTCCAACCTGTCCAGGTCTCTCTGTATGGCAGCACAGCCTTCTGGTGTGTCAGCCACCCCCCCCAGCCTTGTGCCATCTGCAAACTTGCTGAGGGTGCACTTTATCCCCTCGTCCAGGTCATTGATGAATATATTGAAGAGGACTGGACCCAGTACTGACCCCTGGGGAACACCACTCATCACTGACCTCCAACTAGACTCTGTGCCCCTAATCACGACACTCTGAGCTCTTTCAACCAGTTATCTATCCACCCCACTGTCCATTCATCTAACCCACTCTTCCTAAGCTTCCCTATGAGGATGCTGTGGGAGACCGTGTCGAATGCCTTGCTTAAGTCAAGGTAGACCACATCTACCGCCCCCCCCCCCATCTATCCATCCAGTCATGCCATCATAGAAGGCTATCAGATTAGTCAGACATTAGTCAGATGTTTAAATGGAGGTTTTCAGAGTCTGAAAAGCATAGCTAGGATTGTCATTTTTAGATCATATTTCAGTACACTTTTTCATTGTAAAGGATTGAGGAAAAAAATGAACAAATCATCAGAAATTAATTGCTCCTTTTAAGAAAACATTATTTCGTCTCCTTTTCCCCCCTTACTAAGCTTCCAGCCAAAATTGCTAAACGCTATTCAGTTATAGTTTCAGTGAAGTGATAATATTTGTTCAACAAAATTTATTGTGTGGTAAGATTTGAACTGAAACAGACCTGGAACATAAAATAACCATAAGCGCAGATTAAAGGAGAATAGCTGCATGTCAATAGAAGCAGTAAGAAATATTTTTCAATAAGATTTTAGAAGTTTTGCTAGAATGTAGTGTTCTCTTAATTATTGGCCATTAGTACTTTTTCTTGTAATAGGCAAATCTTATAGATGCAATAAAATTGGATCAGGATTTTTAAAAAAGCATAAAAAGTCAAGAATCTAAAAAAGTCAGCCAGAGATGTTCATTATTGTAGACAAACGAGCAATTTGAAGGCAACCACTGCTAATTTTTGAAAGCACTGCATCACCAACAGCGTCTTATTTTTAAAACATCATCCAACTCTGTCAAATAGACAAAGAAATGTTAACTCAAAGCTCTACATCATCCAAAAACCTGGCTCATAAGTGGATCTTAGTTCTGTTTGACAAGTGCTACTTCATCCCTGGGCTCCCTTTTGGACTGAGGCAACTGGTTTCCCCCAGGGCAAAATCCAGATATGGGTCTAGTGATGGTTCACTGGATATAGTCTGTTGCAGGGGGTCTTTCCCTCTGACCTTTAGTAGTCTCCAAAGGAAATCCAGCAGGTCTTTAACTCATATGTGTGCCCACAAAGGTACCTTGTGTCACACCTGTGGCCTGAAATGAAGTAAACCCTTGATTTCATGCTATACACATCTACAAGACACAATTCTGTTCTGAATTAAACAGAAAAGAAAATTCAAAGAAAGAGAAAGAATTACAGTTTCTGAGGGCCACAGCCACCCAGAAAAGGTCTGGCCTAGGCCTGGATTCACCCACGGTCTTCAAAGCTTTCGGAAAGCGGACAGAAATGTGTCTGCGCTGCTTGAGAGGAAGGCAGGGACTGTGCCCTGGGAAAGGTGCACTTCTCAGTGCAGACGTAGCCATGGGCATATACAAGTGTCAGGCCAGCATGGCTGAAGCCCATTTGCATGTCTTACTAGCACAGGACAAAATCTGCTTTTGTTGATGAGACGGGGAGAGGAGATAAAGTAGTTGAAATCACCTTCATATAGTTCTGATCCCAGTTTACTCTATGCCTGGGATATATAAATGGGTCCCAAGAGCTTGTCTAAATGAAAGGCCCCCTGGCGTGCCCTTCCTCTCTTTTGATTTAAATGAGTTGTATAATCCATACAACAGGCAGCAGAATAGGTGAAGCTCTCATTCCACACGTTCACGTAGGAATTATGACCTATCCTACAGGCAGTACTCGCTTAAATGACTAGAAGAGTGGGAAGCCCAGTGAGGAAATAGTCAGGCTGCTGTCTAAAGGTGTCTGTGTTGAAAACTAGCCACAGGAACTGCAACAACTAGAGCTCTAAATCCGACATCTTCTGCTTCCACATGCGTGCTTCCACATGCGTTACCAACCTAATCCTCTCATGGCTGCAGCAAGGCCCGTGGGGCTTTTCTCTCTTTGCATAATTTTTCTGTATTAAGACTTACGATACTTATCAGATGTATTGAACTGATAACTATTAAGAGCTTGTTAATAGCTCACTAGAGTGGTGTTCTGTGAGAATTTATCAGAATTATTATTTATTAAAGTGATGAGAAATCCTTGATAATGCAATTTATAAAATAGTCAAAGCATTGTCTCTGAGTGGTGGGTAAGAAACAGTGACAATAATTAAATCCAAAAGATGGCTATCGGAAAACTTAACAAGTTGGATAATTTGCAGCTCGTTGTTAAGTGAAACTCTTGATTAACATTTCCCAGTTAGCTGCCAAGAACATTTATAAGGTTCGTTAAGAGAGGCCATTCAGAGTAAGAATACAATGATGAGCAAATTGGAGACAGGAGCATAGAATATTTCTTTTATATATATTTGTGTACCTTGAAAACAGATGCTAGCAACATTGCAGTACGTTTCTGAGAAGTTACAACAGATATGGAATAACTCCTCCCATCAATACATATGTGTGAACATACGCATAGGAGATTAGCCAGCTGCCACGTTTTGTTAAACACCAGCAAGGTGCTGCTATAAAATATGCAAGTTTCAACAACGCTTCAGTGGAAAAAGATTATACCAATGCAGTTACGGCCCCAGCAATGTAAGAAAAGAAGTTGTCTAACTTCTTATGATTAGATTTAGAAAGCTGATGTCTGATCTGATACGCAGTCTATGCACTACGTCTGTAATTGATCTGTCAATAAATAAGAGAACTAGTCTGTTTTAAAAATAAACATTCATAAAACAGCTAAGGGTAAATTTCCATTACTTCAACTCTCCCCTTACTGCTGTTAATAATTTCACCTCTTACCAGGTGCGTTTTGGTTTCAGGATGAAAATCAACATTATACCCTTCCTCTATATTTAGTTAAAAGAAAAGGATACAACTTCTTTTTCTTTGTATTCAAACTGCAGAAAGAAACTTTGATATACTTATCTGTAGATAAACTAAAGCACATTTCTAAATGTCCTCTGTCAATTACACTTTGTCTCATTCACGTGTGCTACAGATTTAATTTTAATGAAACTGTCTTCATTGATTACAAGCATGCTAGCAGTTTTTTGCACTGTAAATGAATGCACATTGAATTCACACTAATGAATATAGTGAATTGCTTATATGATAAAGAAATGGTTTTAGTCCAGAACCTGTCCGAAATGAGACACAAGCAAAAAAAGTTTTTGTTCAAAGCAAAATTAATGAAAATCTATAAAGGGAAGAGCTGCTTTGCTGTAATTCTATTTTGTTTCTTTAATGCATAGAAATAATTACTATAGAAAATATTAATACCATAAAATAGCCTTTTGAGAGGCTGTTTCACCATTCACCACTGTGCCTGTTGAAGGAAACACACACAACTGTTTTATCTATGGATTTTCTGAATGAGTGCGGGGGTTTGCTCTCATGAAACACCTGGGCTAGGCCTAACTGATCAGATGTTGTCACTGATGCTGTCATGTTACAAATTTTATTTAACCTGCCCAAGTATGAGAGAGAGCTAAATAAGAAGCCTGCACATTTTCATGTGATGTTTTCAAGTCAAGACGAACAAATGGAAATCAAACTTACAATTGAATTCAAAAGTTAAGGAAAAATTAAGGAAGCTAATAAGCAATTTCGTAACAATAAGAGGCAATTATGGTTTTTCTGAAAGCATGTTAATTGTTTACACCCTACAACATTTCAACACACCACGCATCTGCCAGGAAAACATGCTTGCAGATTTAGGCTGAAGTTAAGCCTCACAGAACAGCGTGCGGCTGATGCAGATCAGGGATTTGCACTGTAACCACCACGTGCTTCATGTGCTCAACTGAAATGCGTGTCTGACTGTGCAACTTTTTTGCTATATTTCAGGGGCAATGTTGAGCTGAACAGCTGAACTGACTGCTGACGGTGGTATGTCCTGCAGGCTTCAAATGGACTAGCAGTAATCATGGTTGAGAGGCAGTTTAAGAAGCTGCTGCTTCTGAACTACGTGTTAGAAACTCTCGCCTGGTTGACCAGAGTAGCTGGGATTAGCACAAAATGATAGTCAAATGTGGATTCATGCCATGGAAAAATCTGTGAGCTACATCAACCTCTTCCAGGCACCAAGACAAGCTTTCTGGTTCTGCTAAGAAAGCCACTGCAGGACAAACACTTCCCCCCGAGTAATGACTGCTATGAAAAGACATGGTTTTCACAGCAGTTATACACAAAGAGGTCAGCTATGGAAATGAAAAAAAATACAGAATTATAAAATCCAGATGTAAAAAGCAGCATTTGAGAGCATAGGAGTGACACAACACATGAAAAATTTGGTTTTGAGCAAGACAGGGGAACTGAAGACAATATGGCTTTTGTGTAACGCACACTCCCTACCTCCGAGGACATAATTAAGAAGTTGTATAACAAAACTGAAAGTCTTGTAAAACACAGCCGGAGATCCAATTTGTGGATAATTGCCATCGCTGTGGAGGATGTATGAGGCAGCATGATTTGCTTCATAACAGAGCTTTTACAAGGCTTTTTTGGAGCAGAAATTTCTCCCAACCCTATTGGAACAAGGAGCAAACACATGTTATACTCGAAGCCATAAAGTACTGGTAAACAGCTCTGCAATTATTTATGCTAGGGTTGAATCTTGACGGAAGACCCTGTGCACCTTGGGGAGAGGAAGAAAATATTCCCAATTTCAAGCCTATAAATCTTTCACGCTCCTAAATGTGATGTTTTGTGAGGCAGTCTGAAAGAGGCAGTGTCTTGAAGCTGATGAAGTGCAGTGATAAAGGATTCACTTCCTATGTATCTAAGAGCTAAATCTGAACAACAATTATTTCAAAGGCTTGAAAGTATCTGGTGCATAGTTCTGCCAAGAAGAATATGATGGAATTCAGAAAGTTAAAAAATTCTTTTTTCATTTCACTGTAAGGGAGGAATCACTGACATATCAAATAGAACAAAACTCATGAATACGTATGGGAACTGACTGAAATCTGGGAAGAGTATTATGAGAAAATAACAAATGTGCAAGGATTCAAATCATCTGGCTGGATGCTGGTAAAAAATTAACGGGTTGACAGTCATTCAATGCTATTTTTCCATACTTTCATTTGTGGGGCTGAAATTATATTTTTAAATGTATATATAAAAATATATAATGCATAAATAAATAAAACAACTTAGGTTTAAAGAGTATTTTTTATCAATACATTATTTTATTTAGTTAATATTTGATTTTAATTTAAAAATAAGTTCAAATATAAAAATAACATTTCCTGAAGAATTACTATTTTATTTAAAGCAACTTCATTAAAAACTGAGACCTTCAATAAAAATGGATGGATTAATTGAACAAAGCATTATAGTTAGCTAAGTACGCTGAATAATATCCTAGCATCAGGTTGTCTTCAGTGTTTTTAGATAGTTTGTTTCTACTACTGGGATTTTGTGTGTTTTCTAAGTTTATTTTTGGTGTGAAAACATACAGGCAAATTCCTACTTAGCTTTCCGTTTTGGTATTCATTGTAAAAATTCCCTATAGAACAGTATATTTTTTTCCTGGGGCTTGAAAAATAAGGAACTTGGTCCTAATCTGGGTTGTTAAATTTTCTCATCTATGTGTTTCCTCGCAGTAAGGTTTTGGTGTTTTTTAAAGCTTTCAGGAATCTTGCTGTCGAGATTATAAAAAATAATCATCTGCTTTTCGCTTTCAATTAACAGCAGCTATTTTTGAACTGATTGATAGAGCTTTCAGGGTATAGGGTAAAGAGATCGTTCTATGGTTATGAACCCTTATGTACAGCTTATGTAGAGTCAGCTTTACTTTCAGATGTGAACATGAAGATATGAATAATGTTCAGTGAGAATACTTGCAGGATGAAGAACTGCTTAGTGCTAGCGAGGATAGCAAAATTAAGCCATAGAGCTGAAGTGAAAATCTTTACTTACACGAAGAACCACTTTTATTTATCAGGTAATCAAACTGTGCTTAATGTAAACTTATTGGCTAGTTAGAAGAACTAGTAAGAACTCCTCAGTTACTGATTTGTGGCAATTCAATTGTCCAAATCCACATGTGTGTGGATGTTCTAAGGGGTTTTTTGTTGTGCAAGTCAAACTTGGAACATGGCACAAAGGTATAAGCACTGTTTAAAAGACAGTCATGTATTATTTATCATTAACTGGTATTAACTCTGAAATCAAGATGACTTCATAGAAATAAATGAAAATATTTATAGTAGTGCATCACTACATTAGGAAATGAAGGGTTTCATCTTCAGCATACGTTAGAAGAGACCTAAAAGTACTGAGATACTATAAGAGGAGTTAAGTGGAATTCGGTCTGAGTGGTGTCTGAGTTTCAATATCCTGTGAGAGAAGTATTTAAATCTCTGTTTCAAGAGATGAATAGAACAGGTTTTTACTTCACCATCCGGAAAACAGAACTAAACGTCAGTCTTCCGTGTGCTGTTTGAAAACTCTAACAGATGGAGAAAAGACAGGCAAGCAGCATTCCTCCGAGGCGTCCGACTTTTGTGCGTAAGCCAGGTACCTTACTGCTCAGCACTTGAGACCAGCACCCAGACCTAAGTGCCTTGGGATGGGACAATCTGAAGTGGCAAAATCTCCTTTACCGTAGAGAATTTAGTGCCTGAAGGATTTGAGATTCAGTTTTGAATTTGGGTAGCCAAGGACCAGGTTAAATGGGACTTGAAAATCTTTTAAGAGGACAGAAAGGGGGAAATGCCCCCAAACTATCCAGAATTATAGATTCTGGAAGTACTAACGTGCATGAGTAATTATATTCATTGTCATTAGAGAACAACAGAATTATGCTTAGGCACAGATGCTTTATGGCTATGACTTCTTATATTCTCATGATTTTAAGTAGTTTTTAGATGAAGACCTGACTTGGAAAAAGGAAAAATAATGCATGTTTTCACCCAAGAGCTAACACATTCCTGGTTTCACAATTCTATGTCAGGTCAGATTCCATACTTCAGATAGTTGATGTGTGACAGTTACTTTTATCACAAAATCTGCTTTTTTCCTTAAAATGCTGTATTCTATTACATTCCAGACTAGAAAAGCTTTAAAAATTAACTGTGTGACATCCTTCTGCTTTCTTTATTCGGTTATGTCATTGTTGTATTTTGGCACTCAAGAAGAAAAGGGTTGGCATCTGTTATGTAATACTGGCTCTTTTAGTTTGCCAAGTGCTGTAAAATCAAATCACTGGTAGCTCTGGGTTTAGGATTTCATTCTTCAGTAGTGATATCGCTATCGCTGTAACAATGTTACAATACCAGCCGTGATAAAAGTTTACTCTAAAGAAACAAGTATTTCATTATTTTTTTATATAGATAAGAATATTCATGCACTTCTGTGCTGTAAAGTTACTGTAGTTGATAAGCTTCTCAAATTTCTGTCTTTCTGGCCAATTTTTTATTCCAATTACATCAGAGTATTCATTCTTTACTACATGTGTTTGTCATGTATCTGTTTGTCAGATTAGGCATCTATATATGTACATCCTACTTTTCAAGAAGGTATTTTCATCTTGAATTAACTCACTACTTAAATAGCTATTATGTATCTTTTTTTTTTTTTTTTACATGTATGTGATGACATTTAGCATCCAGAATTGTGTCCTGTAAATGGGCTATGCCCATTGGCATACTTTGAATTACACATAGCAGAAAAACAATTTCTTCACCTTTTCTGGTAGGGAGTTTTTTGCACATTTTTTTTCCCACTCTGCTGGTATTCCTCTCTCTGGGCAGGTGCTCTGTGGGAAAGTAGTTTTGGTTGTTACGCCAGATGTGATGTCAGTAAATTATGAAATTGCAGTGATTTTCTATATGAAGAAGAAGGACACCCGCATGTCTTCTTCCTGACAAATTTTCTCCTGCAGAACAAGAAGGCACATATGTAATCTTAAAGTTGTGACCTGCTGATGCAGGAAAGCTTTCTGGGAAAGGGAAAATGCAGTGTTTCTTTCAAATAGCAAAAATGTAGCTTTTCAATTCTTTGCATTTTAAAAAAATATTTTATGACTTTGTAACATAAAAAAAATTATGTTGCCATCCAAATAAGTATGGAATTTTTTCCTGTCAGAAAAAAATGAAAATAATTGTGAATTAAAAGATCCTTTGGCACAGATACATATGTTTTTATCTATATCCATTGTTAGCTTTTCCATCAATGGTCTCTAAACGTTACATCCCTCTTTTCTTAATGTAAATCCTTATCTTAGGTTTGTCACATTCCCAGTGGTTGACATTTTACAAAGACATACCCTGGAGCTAAAAACATCTCTGAAAATCATGAAACCTTTGCCAGATTTTTTTTTAACCAGCCAGTTCTGAAGGCAGAACTGCAAAATGAAGGCTCTTTACATCGTTTAGCTAATTTTAAATTAGGAATATGTTTCTTTTCTTAAACTCATGTGAACTTAAATGGCCATGTGCATTATGGATGGTGATTGTTAAATGGAAACACATGTTCCAATGTCAAAAAAACTTCCTGTAATAAGTCACATTCAGATTTCCTGAAACTCAATTATGTTTTCATTTGACTTTCATTATAACCAGTTTTTTACTATCTGTCTCTTTACGTGTTCAGTTTTTTATTTTTGTTATTATTTTAATGTGTTAAACTACTTTCCATTATGTTAATATCCATTCTCATTGCTGTGCTCAGGAAATAATTATTATTTTAATCAAATCATTCTAGTCTTAATTCTAACTAAAAGGTCATGAATTAATTTCTCTGTCT
Organism: Rissa tridactyla; assembly: GCF_028500815.1. Lineage (NCBI taxonomy): Eukaryota > Metazoa > Chordata > Aves > Charadriiformes > Laridae > Rissa > Rissa tridactyla. The sequence continues at coordinate 43,283,337 of NC_071470.1, read as the reverse complement.
TTACATGCAGTGTGGTAAAAGGGAAGGCTCATCCTGATCCACATACAGCTCTGATTTTAACTAACTTAGAACATCAACACCATTCCACTCGTTGGATGGGTCATGGCTGTGACAGTCTATGGGAAAGAAGGAGAGCCTGCCAGGGCTACTGAACCCAGGAGCAGTATGCCTGATGCATCCCACGTCTTCTACTGCAGAAGAGTTGTAAAAATGGGCTGAACATAGTGGACAACCACAACACTGTGGTTATGCCAGAGCAGACCAAAGAATGAGAGCTTAACAAGGTGAGGACACCTTTATATTTTCAGGAGGGGTGTGGCCATCTGACTCTCAGCATTAACAGAATTATGTGTGACTGCAATATTATAATAGAGCGCGCCAATATTGTTTCTAGTTAAAGAAAGGCACATTTTTTGACACAAAATCATACTATTGTCTCTTGGTTACAAAATACGTTGGAAAGCTTGTGGTTCATTAACATTTAGAATATTGCCTTTTTAAAGACATCCTTCTGAATGAGTATCAAAGAAAACGTATGTATGCATTTAAAGGTTTATGCAGCAATGCTCTGTCTCCATGTTGGTGGTATAGTTTTGGTATAGTTTAGTGGTGTATTCTGTAAGCCAGGACTAGAAGTGACTGGCAGTCACACTGGCATGATCTTTTGTTCACTGCAACTGGAGAACAAAGGTTTTCTGCCCTCCTTCACGTCAGCAGAAGTGCCCTTGCAAAATTGCTAAAGGAACAGCCCCCTTTATTTATACACCACCCCCTACCCCCCCTAATGACTGTCCATTCGTGCAGTTTTAAGCTGGTAGGCAAGCAATTTCCATTCCTCTTATTTCTGGGCTGGAAGCCTACCTAAATCAGCCAGCTGTGAATCAAACCTCTGATTTCAACCTCTAAACTTGCTTGTCATGCCAGAACAGATCCAGCTGCTTCTTCTTTCTCTGTAAGAATCCATACAATGTATTACATAGATACCTTGAAAGCTGTAAGACTTTTAGTAAGGTAGACATAACTTAGTTTTACCTTTTAAAGTACGATTGAAATGCCAAAAGGCTGAAAGCCTCAGGAAAAGGCTTTAACAGCTGGAGGGAAAAAGGGAGGACATCTGTGAAAAGATGTAAAACTGATAAGATTTACTTGATCGACATCAGCACCATGAATTGATGATTAGGACCCTTTCAAGAAGAGAAGTGACATTACCTGTCTTCATACTCAATATCTTGGGCCCTTTCAAAACTGTACCACTTAGAGCAAACCTGAACTAAAATGAAAGTGCTCTTCGTACAAGCAGTTTTTAGAGGATAGTTTGACATATGCTAGTTTACAAAATACACTAAATATTTCAAGCAGATCATCACTAAGATTAAGCAACACCACTCCCATAACAGAAGAAATATTCTTCTTTTATATCTGCTTGTGTTGTCATTTTTCAGTCTTAATATCAGGAAGATATTTAAATATCAGGAAGAGTGCTCATGGCACTGGTGTGCTATGGAGTATAGTTGTAATGACCATGTGAGATTCTTGATTGCTTCAGCTGCGCACTAACATTTAATCACCTACAAAAGCCATTCGTCATAGTCCTGCAATAAAGACATAGAGATTATTATTAACTATTAGTTCTACTATTTTCATGTGCTAACATTGATTGTTCTATTGATATTCATACGAGTGAGAGTTAAATCATGCAAAAGTCTGTGTCTGGTGACAGCTCAGGGAAGGTTTTGTGGGGTGTCTGGTTTTTTTTACATTTACTTTATAGCTCTCATCTCTGTGGTTTCAAGAGACAATTAGATGTTATCTGGGCAGACTGGCCTTGCACTGAAAATCTGGGTAAATATTCTCACTTGGAAAATCCAACATTAATGAAGTTAGTATTTTGCTGTTGCTTTTAACGAAGTCAGGAGTCTGTGAGACAGTGCAAATTTGTAGTAGTTGCTGCTATTGCTGTCTGCTTTCCATGCCTCTGCCACTCACATGTGTTTAGAGGCAGATTATTTTATATTTTTCTATGTGTAGTTAAAATGAAATCTCCAATAATTTAGGTGCGTTAGTAGTAATATTCCATTTTAACACAGTAGTGACTTTTGCATAAGTTAAGCCGCCTTCTCTGATAAAATACCGCCATTTTTAATCTGAAGTCTGCATGCGGGGGAAAAGAGTTACTCCTGATACCTCCACTCTTACCAGTATGATATTTGAATACAAGGAGGCCTTTAGGATTTGCCTTCTCTAACAGAGGTTTTTACTGTTTTCCGTTAGATTTAATTTTAACTCTCTGGTCTTATTCCTTGATAAAACTCCAGTCCTTTTATTGTTCTACTTTATTGGCAGGAACATCCCCTTTTCTTTCTCTGAGTCAGGCCAGCTCCCTGCATCTTTTCCATCATGCTCTCCCATGAGCTTTACCTAAATCCCTTTGATGATGCCGAGGACCTTTTTCCCTTGTAATTGTGTTTCTTCCTTGTGTGCCTATTGATGACATTGACTATTTCTCTATCTGACAGCATTTGGAAAGCTGTCATCACATGCTCTGAGAAATGCATGAGGTGGCTATCATGCAGCTGTCTCTTCCTCTAGTCTTTTCCAAAATCCTGAGAGGACTTCTGCCTTCAGAAGCACATTCAGTTTTATACATTTTCCCTGGAGAAAGTAATGTACATTCAGTACACCTGGGACAGCGCGCCTAAAAAGCAGTCTGTCAGTCCACATAGGAATATATAACTGTGAGGAACAGTACAACTCTGTTAGTGCAGGCTAATAGGGCCACCCTGGGAAAGCAGACTTGGAACTGTTTCTGCCATAAGATAAGGCATAAGTGGCACTGAATAATGTCATGTAAAATGTTAGAGCAATAGCTGTTCAGATTTGTGACTCCTTTTCTACCTTGTCTTATGACCAAAGTGACAGGACTTTTTCCCCACCAGTGTGATCCTGCTCCAGCTGAAATTAATAATAAAACTCATAGAGTTCAGTGAGGGAACAATTTATGCTTGTCTTTTTTTTTTCCCCTTCAATCATCGTGGCTTTTTCAACAGTTTTGTTTATTACTTCAGCTGATTTCAAAGACTAGGAGCCACATAAGTTCTTCAGAACGATATTAGTTTTAACAGACTGCAATTGACTGAAGGTTTGTAAACCAAATAATGACTTGTATAACAGTGTGCTAAGACCAATAAAAGCATCGCCTTCATTTTGTGGCTTTTACCTTTTTACTAATGTTTATAATTACATTAGCTATCAAGAAAGATGTGTATGAGCAATTTTAGGAAGCAGTTTTTTCTTTTAAGCATCTGACAGAGCTAAAAGTTGAAACTTCGGTCTTATAATTTGAAATACATATTTTTTGTGATTTCGTTTTGTTCCTGTTCTTTTTGAAGAGATACAAAGGGATCCCAGCCACAGAACATTTATCCCCTGGACTCAGACCAGAAACTGCCTCATGCCCTCACAAACATTCAATTTGTAAACATGGAAAAAAATCTGCTACACATTCATCCCAACAGTAGACATCTCAAGTGGCCACCTAACCTGCCAGTGATTGAATCAGCCTGCAGTGGGTAAACCATCAGCTAAAGCATGTTTATGGATTGAAGTCACCTGAGGTGAGCTGCGCAAGCTATCTCCCAGTGCTACCAACAAACACCATACATGCTGAAATCAAAGACGAAGCAGTCTAACAGTAAGAGTGGGCTGTTTTATATCATTCAGACAAAGCCTTGTATGTTTTTGTTGTTGCTTACCTAGTGATTTGCTAGATTTTTCTGGTTGCAGTTTGTAACACTTCTCATTGCAGAGCCTGTCAGATTCTGACAGTCTCTGTCAAGCTCAGTGTAGTTCATGTGACACAAACAGATTTCCTGGCTTTGTTCATATACTAGTGGGATCTGATAGCCAACAGCCTAAATAAAGGGAAAAGCCTGCCTTGAGGGGAAAAAACCAACCCTTTAAAAAAACAGCATTTCAGTACCTTGTCCTGGATGTGGATGGACGTTCACTTTGCCTGCAGTGAAGTAAAGTGACTGTCTCTAGAATGGCAGAGCTTTGTTAGGGTTTGTAGAGTCTGCATTTTGTGACAGGGCAGAGGAAATCCCTGATCATAGTTCATGGACAGTTACTTGTTCCTGTTGCTCAAAATGGAAAAAAGTCTGACCTAAGTACAAAGTTCTATAGCCATGTCATCCAGCACAAGGAGTGTGTTCATAAAGAGAGTTTTCAGGATTTTCTTTTTTTTTCTTTTGGACTAGGTACGTAAAATGGAAGACAGTGTCAAGTACTGAGGCAGCAACAAGAGAAACAGAAAGATCGGAAGATGCTGGCATGTACGATGTGCTGACAGTGCGCTATCCTTTGGTGACATCTAAGAGAAGTTATACATTAACTCATGCATTAAATGTCCCCTGATACATCTCATGGATGAATGGGTCTGAAGATTACAGATACTGATTGTGTAGATGTGTATGAGTAAAAGTATTGCTCAAGTAATTCAGAACTGGCAGATACTCTTGGTACAAGTGGGGCAGACCTCATCATGGTAGAAAGAAATCTGTATCCCCAGAGCCAAGGCAAAAAGTCTGCTAGTGATAAATACAATAGAGAAATGAGCTTAAAATACTGAAGGATGTGCAGGATAAGTACAGAAATAGAGTATGGACTCACAAGGAAGCAGAGAAGGGCAGGTGATCCCATGGGAAAGAGAAAAGAGGCGAAAAGAAGCAAAAAGGTAAGAATCTGGAGAGAAATAAAGCTGATTGATTGATAAATGCAGAGAAAAATTTGCTTACTCCTTCAATCTATGTGGGCTCAGACTAGCTGATGCTTTTTGTAGTATCTTTCTGCAACTGTCTTCTTGAATGGTAGCAACTGCTAACAAGGCTTGGATAGAATTTCTTCCATTTTCTCATCTTTTCCTTTATAGTAGTCTAGACTTCATTAGAGATCACGAGAGAGAAGAATGCTAAAGGTGCACAGGAATGCCATCTAGATTTTCAACAGGCAAATGTTAAAAAAAAATGATAGGATTGCCAGTAAATCAGATGCAGGAAATTAACTGCCCGCAACAGGTAGAACTGGGGGACTGGGAACTGAAAATTATATTGATGGGAAATGGAATATAACATATTTGTATGATATTTCAGGTGCTGTAAGAACAGACAGCAAAATCAGGCTAAGGAAGGTGCTGGTAACCACAGAAAGTGGAAGTATGTTTTTACAGAAGAGGAGAAGGAATTAAAATACATAAGTCAAGGTGCTTTCTGGAATATTTGACTGCTGGGATAAACACATGGGATATGAGATTTGGACTGCATATGGATGGTGAGTTCAATTATGGAAATAACCTCACCTGAGATGATATGCACAAAAGATGCAAAAAACTTTAAGAAATGAGGGAAGAATCTCAGAAAAAGTCATTATATCTGGAAAAGGTATAATTAATTGTAATATAAAATAATGAACCTTTTCCCTATTTGCAAAAAAATAAGTGGTGAGATATAATTTTATTGACTCAATTATTTTCTTAATATACAGTAATACTAGACATTTTACTGTATAGTATTATAAACAATATAAATTGATGTAAGTTTATTGCTGTGGAGAAAGAAGACTGAATATTTTAAGCCGTATTCTCAGAATTCGCTTAAAATTGTATTCAAATAAACCATCCACAATAGTTCATAGTTGAATGTTGAAAATGTTCATCATTCGAACATAGTTCGGGACTTAGAGTTGATCCAAAGAGGGGCTTTGTCACACTCAGATGTTGGAACACAAAAGTGATTAATTCCAAACCCCTGTTGTTGATGCCACTCAGTGCATGGGAAGGTTAGGTGCTTTACACTGAGCGTGGGGGTACCTAAATTAGCGCACTTTGGATTTTTTAGAACATTTCAGCTTGTCAATAAGAACTGCTAATGACAAGAACCTGATTTTAAATCGCTAGGGTGGAGTCATGATTCAAGACTGCAGTGAGGTTTTCCTAATCTCCACTAATTCAAGGAGGCAAGAGTGACCTTTGCTTTTGAAACTGAAATGGAAGAGAAATAGGGAAACTCCTTTGGCTCCTTAGTGAAGTATTTATTGCTGTGAGCTGCCCCATTTCAGTTGCCCTTTTATAAAAATTTTAATCCCATTGCTCTTCTCCACAGAGTTCTGCTGGTTATTCAGAAGCTTGTCCTGAGAGAGGAGTTAGCAAGAAATTGCAAAGAAATAAATGGCAAGATTTACTAGGTCAGAAACAGAGCAACCAGCATGATTTATAGCCAAGAAGCTAAAGGTAGGAATCATATTCCAATCTATTGCAACTTTTACAGATTATCCAATGATTCTTGAATGCACCTGCATTTATGTTTCCCACACTGAAAAAAAAATATTTTAGTGTGTTTATATTTAAGAAAGTTGCAATTTTAAAGTAGTGAATAGCATTATAATTCTGTGTTTCTTCGCAGTTGTAGCCCGTGGTGTAAATCTGCGCTACAAACTTGGCCAATCTGTTGTACATAAGACAGATGGACTTTGTTGGCTTTGGACTCAACTGTGGCTTTGCCCCAAGCAAAGAACTGCTGCTTTGCTGTCCCAGACAAAGACTGCGGCACAAAAGATTAAGAATTCACGATCTGCCTTCCTTGCTGTGCCCCATTCTAAAGTAAGTACTCATCACCAGGCCAATATCTCTCTGGCTATTTTCACCCCTTACGTATGGGCCAAAGCTAAGGACTCCTGACACGCTGCTTTTCTCATTGTACTGCTTTTTTGGTAGTTAGGTGGAGGACAGCGAAGATGAGTGAGAATATTGTTGCTCTCCCTATGTTCTGACCAAACTACATTTTAATCAATTTCTTTATGATGTTTGAATAAATTCAGTATGAAGTGCATTTCATTTACTGCAAATGAAATATTAACATTTTTAAGGTTTCAGAAGATATCAGTTTGAAAGCTCTTAAAAAACACTTTACTCACATTGAATAAGACATGGAGGACTGTCTGCTGTTAAAGCCCAGAATCTTGACATAAAATCTTGACGACTTTTCTGGTGTTGCTACAGATTTCTTATTTGTCCTTGGGCAAACTATCTGTTCTTGGTGTCTAGGAAGAATATTAGTGTAATTTTTCCTCTCTAAAATGCAAAGCTTTCTTTGTCTGGTGTTAATCACCTGATCAGATATCTGAACTTCACTGATACAGCCTGGAGGTCTTTGGCTTTATGCCCTTATGTTTCAGAGAGAACCTATTTACACACACACACACACACGAAGATTTCCGTAGAGAAAGGAATTTCTCTCTGAATCAAACAGAAAAGTACATCTTGGCATTTTACAGCCAAGCTACAGTCACTCTGTTCACAGTCCAAGTCAGCAGGGAACCATGCAAATGCAGATATTTTGACACTGATCCTGTGCCAATATACCCTCCTACTCAGTAGGCTTTTGGTCTTCTCTTAGTGTACCAAAGAAAGCTTGCATCTGTTCAGATCATGGGTAAATCACGTTCCTGTCTACCTACAAAACACAGATGCCACAGAGCCTTTGTGGACTAAATGTAGGGGCATCTTTTTTTGAAAGCAAGAAATGCCACCTCTCCAAGCACAACAGTAGGTTTGTACTTTGGATTCTAATTTACAGAAGAAGTCTTTAACATACTTTTCAGCACAGTTCACCAGTGATAGTCAGGCCACTATGAATTGGCAAGGTGTCATAGGGAAGATTCATGAATGCATACTATTTCTTACCCCGTTTTTCTGAACATCTCTTATGGCCACTGCTGAAGACAGAATCTTTCATTAGGCAGACCTTTGGTGTGACCTAGCATGTCAACTACCTTACAGTTGTACATAACTAAGACAAATTATTTACCTTTTGGTATACTTTTAACCCCCCCAGGTTCCTTGCTGATTTTCTGCTTAAATGAATTTACGTGATGAAGACATAAAATTATCTAGAAATGTTTTTAGTCTAGAAGCTGTTTTCAGGATGTTTAAGATAGGACCTTCAAAGGTTTGGGCCTTGCAATTTTAAAATACCACTTTTAAAAAGAAAAAGAGGAGTTGTGTTATTTCTCCCTTGACATAGACAATTAACTCTTGAAGTCTGGGGAGTGGGAGGAAAAAAGACAGAATTTTTACAGTTTGTCAATAGAAGACAGGCCACTTCAGAATCTAAATGAGGGAAATATATGTAATATACAATTAGTATTTATCTTTCCAATCAAATAAATAATTTTCACCCATAGAGTATGAAAGTGACTGGAAGATGTCCTTAGCTGAAATGTAGCATTGGATCCCACAGTAAACAACATAATAAATTAATACTGCCTGTATAATTGCACAACCATTTCGACTCCAGATGCATTACTACACCAGAATATCACTCAAAGTAATCCTATAGCTACATGTGAAGTATTAATCCCTCAAGAAATATAAAGAAATCTCTTTTACACTAGTTAGTACTATCTCAAGCCAATAAATTTTATATTTTTAATCAACAACAAAACAAAGTAAAGCTAATTAGTTTATGCTTGATGCTTTCAGCCGAAAGTGGGGTTTTTATACCTGAGAACAGATATAATCAGCCTGTTGCCAGAAAAAAGAAATAGGGCTATTACCCCAAAGAAGAATCAAGTTTTAAAATATATTTGAAGTTACAAATGGCACATTTAGGAATAAACTATTTGCTTTATTAAATGGTTAGTTTCTGAAGTTCTACAGCTCTTGAAGAGTTTCTCTGTAATTTTGTATTTCTCTTTGGCATAATTTCAGAAAGTAATTAAATACATCTCTAATCAGGCAAGCTATAAAAGCCCATACTTGACATAAGGAGATGTGCTTTGCAATAGAAGATCAAGACCGAGTGAAATGTTCCTATGCTTTATACGTGGCAGATGTGTTTTCAGTGTTTGAATTTTCAGACACAGGCCCATAGTTTAGTAATCCCTGGATTGTTGGTCCTTGTGGGTATGTCTCAGTTCAAAGCTGATAACTTATTTTCTTAGTACTATACCTTGCTTTCCTTACAGCCCTTTTAAAGATTGCCTTACCCCATTGGCAAGTATATATAGTCCTAGGATGTAGATAATCACAACTCATCCGGTGTCAAATCCAGTGGCAAGCTCTCATAATCGCTAGCTTAAAATGGAGCTTATTTCTTCATTCAGTTCATTATGATACTCTCAAACGTAAAGGTGGGAAAAAAAAAAAAATAATGCCAAGTTAATAGATCACTTCAGATTTGTTCATTTAAACTGAATTGCAGAAACTGCACAGTGTGAAAGTACTTTTCTTAAGAGTTCATTATTTCCAGCAGCAGGTTTTGCCTTTCCTATATGAATACAGTAGGGCAATTCTGAAATGTACATGTATATCTATATATACACCTGCTAGCGCACTGTTGTAAATATGGTGTGAGGAGGCTTTTCTTTCATGGAATTTTTATTCTTTTTTTCTTTTGAAAACTCCTTCATAATTCTAATGCGCTTTGTACACTGCAGATAAATCAATTTTCTTCTGCTTTTTGAACTGTTATATTTATGTAAATAATAGTTCCATTCTCTGTCAAGGGATCAAAGGTTTCAACTACATCAGAAACTATATTTTATGTATCCATGGGAAGTAGTGAGATGTAATAGCTAGTATGCTAATGGTAGTCGCTAAGAAAATAATAGTGGGGTTTTTTTTAGTTCACCTCCAGTTCAATTTAAAATGCTGAAGATTTATCAGAATATACTAAAAATAATTTACACAATTGAAAGGGAAAAAATATTCCTTAGGACTTTTAAAAAGAGAATTACTTTCATATATTTGCAAATTCCGATGTCAAAAAGGTTAAAAATCAACGGAAAATTCAATACAGTAAGTTCCTTAAGAATAAGGACTGAAAAATTTCATATAGCACCATTGTTGCTGAATCTATTATGTCATATCCCTAAAACAAATGATCTCAGAGTTGGACTGCTTTTGTCCTTTTGGGGCCTGGGCCTACTTTCTCTAATAGTAATGGTCAGAGCAAAAATAATTATTGGGTGTAATAGTGTCCTACAACATCTGGTCCTCATGAAGCTGTCCCTGCTGACCTCAGAGAGAGTCAGCGGCTCCTAGGTTTCCAAAGAGTTCAATAGATCATGATGCTGAGGATGCAGCTGGGATGTTGGCCTTGTTGTTCAGAAGCACAAAATGCCATCCTGTAGCCAGGCACAGAAATAAATTTCTGAACTTGAAGTGAGTTCATAGCATGACTGAAGTGACCAAGCGGCTGTCCAGGTAACACCATGAAGGACCTGCAACTGGACCACAAGTCTGTGGTCTGAGCCTGCAACATGAGAGAAAAAAACATTGCTACATAAAAACAGGGGCCTATATGGTGGATATTGGATAGATATGAGAATCTGACACCTGAACACGTGTGGGATCCAGAATACCTGCCTGCCTTCCAGTTACAGCAGGCGGGATGATAGATGGCTTTGTATGTCTCTCTCATGTCTTGTACTTCAACGCTCAAGCTCCAAATGGTGGATGGAGCATGTGGGTACCAGAACAGATTGAAGGTCGTAGGATGCTACTACATGTACAGGCAAAATAATGCCTGCTTATGGCACCAGAGATGGGTTTCTTACCCTGAAGGGTCTCCATGAAACAGAACCGGGTGCTCTGTAAGGGAGGGCAAGCCAGGAGCAAGGGTGACAGCAAGGCTGGCAGGGCAGTGCCCTCACCCTCAGGGTGCAGTTCTACAGTACCCAAAAAAAACCCCAAAACAAACAGAGAAAGGGTGCAGTAGCCAGGTTCAGCTAACAGCCAAATGGTGACCTGACAAGTCCGTAGCAATGAGGCAGGCCTGAGGTGAGGCCAGGAAGTCAAGTCAGGAAGTCAAGGAAAAATGCAACACCAGGCACAGCACACCCATCTCATAGCTTAGGCTAGGGCACGCCTCTGCGTGGAATTGCAGCTCCTCAGCTAATGCTTTGGAGGCTACATAGGCAGAGGGCCCAGATGAGGCTTCCCACAGCCGTTTTTCACAACTTCACTGTTTTGATGGCACTCAGATCTAAGCTTACACAGCTTTGCCATATCAAAGCAGACGATAAACACAGGCAGCTAAACACCTAGGAGAAGCGAGAAGAGGTTAAAGGGGAGAATTACAAAGGATGTTATAAGCTGGTCCGTGCAATTAGATCCTGTTGGTACATTCAAGGCACTGGTAGTTTTGCAAGTGCTGTTACCTGAAAGGTTGAATAATAATGTGGAGCTTCCAGGAGTCCATAGGTTTCTTTCTCCATTCAAGGGAGGGAGATCATACTGTGAATAGGACAGACAATGCCATTTGAGAGAACTGTAGCTTTGCTTGACTCCTTGCTTCTTGCTTGTGGATGGTGGCACAGGGACGCTTTTCTTCCCTTACCTGACTCAACAGATGATGCATCTGTCAGCAGTGTTGGAGTTGTCACCAAAGGGCTGCAGTAAAAACCTTCAAATGGAGTCCAAAAGGTAAGTCACAGGGGCAGGGTTTGTGGGGCAGGAGCTTATGTGGAAACTAAGAGGGCGAGGACCTATGTGAGGTGCAAATAAGTTTACAGTACCTAGGGCAAGAGCACCCTTCTGCTCATGTGTGCTAAGGATGCAGTAACTGAACTTCTAACGGACCTGGAGGCTTCTCCAATTTGATCACAAGCATGTGTACTGGATGGCTTTGGGTCACAAGGACACACCCAGACATGGGTACTGAAGACAACACAAAAATCACTGCTCTCACTAGTTGCATCGTGGATCCTGCCTGTTGATGTAAAGTTGACCTGCTGACTGAACTAAGCATCCAAACAGAAATGCATCACTTGTACTTAGCCAGGAGCAGAGGGCGCATCATTCCCACATGATGGTATACAGTTTCGAGGAGGAAGCAAAAGCCCTTTTGGGGAAAATCCTTCATTTTTTAGCTCAGGAGGTTGTTTTGGGATAACATGGCACCAAACTGGTGTAAGTACAGACATGCCTCAGGGTTTTATTGTCTTTGAGTTAAATCACAGGGGCAGATGAATACAAACTGGTCCCAAAGCGGGGTGTGACTGGTTAGCTGTGGAGGGCAGATCTGTTGCAGATTTTGTTTTATGCTGCTTTTTCTTATAGGAGGACAGAGCTGGTGTTTTCTAGGTCCTGGAGAAAGATGCGAGCTTTTTTAGAAGTAAATAATGTATGTAGTCATTGCTACTTTCCAAAAAAGCTAAAACAGGGATAATATGAAACAAAGAATGTAAGGAAAGAAAACACTGAGTGGGAAAAGCAGATAAAAATAACTGATGATGGGGAAGCTTAGAAAGGAACAGAAGGTGGAGACTGTCTGAGAGGACACAAAAATAAGCCAAGATACAAAAAGGTAAACTGAGAATCAAAGATGTTTAACAGCTACCTTTCCAGTGAGCGTTTAGAAGGTTTTGGAATTAATTAATGTTTGAAATGATTTGCTGCAGAGAGCTATCTAGAGGAATATAGTTGGTAGAATATTTACTAGTGTTTATCATTTTGTATGACAGCCACACGAATTCTTTCATAATGGATTAATTAAATTACCGTACACATTAGGGGCAGAGTATGTTGTGAAATTGGGATCTTCTCCTAGACCTGGCCTGGCATCTTGACATGGATAGTATTTTGGAAAGTAGTGTTAAAGGCCAGCTGAAATATTCTCTGAGGACACCATAGGAGATTAAACCTTTTAATACCTTCAATATTTTTCAATACCTTTCCCAAAAGCACACATTAAAAGATTGACATGTCTCTCCATATCCTTTACAGAGCTAAGAAATTTGGAGTTCACAAATTTTGTTGGAGACTTAATTGTCCCATTTTTAATTGGTTTGAAAGAATAATTATTATTCAACCAATAAAATGAACTGAGGATAGCGCACTTTTTGGCACTGGAGCTAGCTAGTTTGTCAGTAGAAAATTATTCATATTGAAGTATTACATTATGTATTGAGACTATGAATCAAAATAGCTACCTAATGTTGCAGACCTACAGCCAAGTTTTTGAAACAATCGTATTTAACTTTGTATATGCAAGTAGACCAGTGGACTGATCCATTAGTGGTATTAGGCATGTGCGTAAGTCTTTGCAGATTTGGAGTTTAATCATTTCGCAGTATTTGTCTTTGAATTTAAGCTTGTTGTCTAGACAACACAAGTTCAGACAGCTCTAAACTGCTATAATCTTCTTACATTTATTCGACAAATGTCTGAAACAAATATTTCGAGAAAAATTTTAGAAAGCTCTGTCTTGAGACTTTGTACTTCAAAGCAAATCATTAATCTTTTAACACAAAACCAAGAAAAAACTATGTATGTCATATCTTCCATTTTAAAAGCTCTGCAAAATAAGCTGTAGGTAATAATGTACAAATGCTGGGTTTGCGTCCTTCAAATGCTTTATGCTTATGTTGACCTCATGTATGTGAGTATTTGTATAAATATGTGCAGAGTCAAGGTCATTGGTAGGAATTTAAAAGTATTTGGCACTCTACTATTTATGCAGCTATCTCCTCAAAACAATGCTATGTTGTATGACTTTTTGCATAATACCAGTACTGAAAGAGTTGTTTGCTTTGTTTTGAACGCTAAAATGGCGTAGAAGTTTTCAAAATACTTGTTGACTGACAAGGGAAAATTATGTTCTATAACTTCGGTAGAGTTGTCTAGATCAGGCTAGTAGTTACTTAAATCTGTGTTTATTTCTAAAAAAAACCAAACAAAATAAAACCCCAAAACTAAACACACATCAAAAACCATTTAAATGCATGGGTGAAAGACCATAAACATTTTTAGTATTACAGAATACTCTTTTTGATAAACTGAGAACTACTTTTCACCATACATGGCACTATTGCATAAGGACTCTAGATGCTAACGGTCCCACTTTTTAAAACGTCAGGTGAATTAGAAGCACAGTTTTGACAATACTAGGTGAAACTCCCACTTTGCTTCATACGTTAAACTATTCTCTTGGACACTAAAACAGCAAGATCACCTAGGATGAAAAAATATGTGAGCTTCAGACTGTTTTCAAAATAAAGATTTTGAAAATCTTTATTTTTCAATTTCAATTTCAACTGAAAATCTTTTATTTTTCAATTTCAACTGAAAATCCAAGTTATTGGATAGATAATTTTAAATATTTTCAATTAAGTAAGCTGGATAGCCAAAGCCTTTTTAATCCATTCATGAGTCAAGCAGAAGCAGAAACATAGAAGCAATTAATTTTGACAACAAACCCTAAGCTTTTTATCTTGGTGTTCTATAACGCGTTCCAAGTACTAAACAGCTCAAATACAAAAATGTCAAGTAGTGGGTCTAGTTTGAAATACAAATATGAAGTCTGACTTGCCTTAAGCAGTTGGCACCGGATAATGTGATGTGCAAATAGTTTCTCAGTAAGAAATGCATTCAAATGCAGTTTTTAATCATATGCATGGTACATTTTCATAGCAGTACATTCTGAAGGTATGCTCTGATTCTGCATGCCATGTGACTGACACATGGACACCATTTTCCTGTTCTTCAGTTGCATGTTTGTAGATCTTGAACTCTTGCTCTTCCATGTCAGACGTCTTTACGGCCATTCTTAAAGAAAAAGTAGTTCAGTTTTATGGTTGAAATGGGCACTGCTTTCCCGCCCCTCCCCTCACCTCCCTTTTAAGCAAGGAATGCATTAACTCTGAATTGCTGTCTGCAGTTCTCCAGTTCCGATTCCAAATGAAGAAACCTGTGGGTTTTTTTCATTATTTATAATTCTTTTGACATTTTCCCTGTAGCAGCAATCACAGATTTTTTTTTGGTGGGCTTAATTTTTATACATTCAAAGCTATTACAGTGGTGGTTTTTTCCCTTGTGTGAAGTCTGTATGCTTCCTTGCTAAATACTTTCTCTTCAACTTAGTGCAATCTTTAAAGCCTAACTGTGGATCATCATGGTTAACAATGACTTAAGAATTTTCCAGGATGTAAATTAAGACTTAAATAGTGAAAATGTTTATCTGCAGTAAACTATTGGTTTATTGCAATAAGACTGGTCTTAACACATAGCAAGCTCCTTTAGCTTGCTATTTAGATGGTGGCGCTGTTTCTACAAATTAACCTGTTGAAGCAGCGAAGATCCCTAACAAAGGCTAATTAGATACAAACATTGAGCCCACTTGAAAATCTAATCCCTTCTCTGTTTATTTTTTTTGCCTGTGATCGATGCAAGAATCACATGACGCTATTATAAGTGGTTTTGTGCATCTGTTGGCCTTTCACAGCTTTTCAGTGAATGGCAGTCCTTTATTTTAATCACTTCAGTTCTTTCCTTATAGTCGCTTTTAAATCTTGACACCGGTGTAACTTTTCTTCTTTGCTTATGAATTCGTTCATGCCTTGTGAGATGAAGGATGCATTTCCATAGAAGATTTTTCCAAAACAGAGTGAAAGAGCAGCCCTCTTTCAGGTAGTAAAGAAAAGGTAGTAAAAAGGTGCCAATTCAACCTCATGATGTCTTCCGTAGCTGTCCAGGAGTTTTCTCGGTCCTTGATTTTGTTTTATGATCCTGCGCAGATGCAGAAATTACAAAATCCCCACTTTTGGCTTTTTCTTCTAAAGCTCTGATGTTGCTGAAGAATCCCCAGGCTGCCACTGTCTCCCCAGAGGTCTGTCTTGGAAGTCCTTTATTGCACGTTCAGGGACACAAAAAGTTGCTGGTGTTATTTTTCTCATTTGTAAAATACCTGTCAATATCCATAAGGAGTATTTCGGTCTTCCTCAGAAAGCACTACCAGGTAAGAAAGTGCCTTTCAGCATGAAAGTGGCATGCATCTCTAGGAACAATTCAGCAGTGAAGTCACTGAACTCTTCAGATCTATTCAGCAAACAACCAAGATTTTATCAGGTTGTTTCCTATATAGGAAGATGTTTCCTATATGCAGGCTGTTTCCTTTCTTGATTGTCCTATTTCTTGATTGCTTCACATTGAAAACGAGTCATGACCTAGCTAGTCATTTACATCCTTGATATTTTCTCATGATTTACTGACTTCAAATCAGAGCTGAAGGTTTTCAATGTAGATGACAAAGCTGTAGCCTTCAGCAAAAAGTTTCAACTCTGAATTTGTCAAGTAAGAGAAAACAACTTTGACACATTTAGACCCCCTGACCTTTTATGGATGAAAATGAGCAAACACTCAAAAGTCTGATGTAAAAGACTACAGAGGGGAGCACTTGATAGGTCTCAGTTGTCAATTTAGCCAATACACTTCTGAAATGAACAAGGGGAATGACAAAGCCATTTACAGGCGTCTGCAATTCCAGTTCCTAATTTAAGGACACATGTAAATTCTACAGATCATCTCGTGATGGTAGAAGGAAACAGGGATTCGTGCAGGAACCTACTAAGCAGTAAAAGAGCAGGCAGCCTGGCCAGGCACGTAGGGCTGTAACAATCATTCAGGATCATCTTTACCATCAAAATAAAAATGAATTATCCACATAAATGAAAGAAATATTGACCCTATCAAGCCTTTACCTGCTTGATACCAAAAAGTAGTTTTCACAATTTCATTAGAACTAAAAGACAAAAATTGTAAATTAACAAAATTTTAGCTGCTTTGTTTTTTTCTTTTTTAGGTACAAATCTGATATGCATATTAATAGGCTTAAATTCACTGTAATCTAAATATGAAATTTATGACAGAATTTGCATCTGGCACAAGTGAATCTTAAGGAGACCACAACTCGGAAAGCCTCTAGTCCTGTAAATGGACATTGCCGGGGCATTTTACCCTCAGGTCCCAAGTCTGGGGACCAATAACCTGCGACGCTCTGGCATAAATCCACCCCAGTTCAGACACGTCTAAACCACACCAAATAAATACATGATGACACCTAACTGTGCTAACTCAACTAATTTTAAAATAGCTTAAATAATAATCCTGGAGAAAAAGTTTGCCATGGTTACCGTGTTCAAATAGGGAACACTATGCAAAATGGTCACTAGATTTGACAGTGGTTTCACAGCAGAGGAAGACATTAGTGTTTACAACAAAGCTGCCTCCCAGGCAAAGGCCGTCTCATTAGGATACAATAAAGAAACAAAAAGAAGGTACCAGTTGATTCATTTAGGCAGAGTGTAGGAGGTTGAGGTGGGCATAGATCAAAAGAGAAAAGTGGTACAGGTGTGTGGCATATTGAAATTGAAGACTTACTGTACACCTTCAGCTCCTATTGTGCCAAGTGCTTCTATTACTGCTACTGAATATAGTGCTGTGATAATGAGAAAATCTATGCAAATGTGTGAGAAGGGCATCTGTTCAGAATTTTGGCTCCTAAAATGACAGTCTCAGAGAGTCTCAGAGACCTCCCAGGAGCATTTGGGCCACACAAAGCTGATGTTTCATATTTACATCACAGGCTGTTTTGCCCTGAGAGTTTTCTGTGTTTTTAATGAAGAGAACAGACAAAAGGAGCACTGTAAGTCAGATTCCCCTGAAGACAATGTAACTAGGCCAGCTGACATGCTGAGGCTTTGCTGAATAGAGACAAGTGCTGCTCATTCCCCTTGCCGCACCAAAAGCTGTGTCAAATACCTAAAAGCTTTGTAATGCCCATGCAGCCTTAATTTAGCCCACTTCTGTGTATGTGTATTTGTGTTTGAGACAGAAACTTCCGAACTTCCAGCTGCTGGAAGACAACATCTACTTCACCTGCAAACTGTGGTTAGTTTTCCCCGAAAGCTCGAAACGTCGTGAAATTTGGTATAATTCCAAAGAAATAGCTAGAACCACTTTCCTCATACAGACTTCTCCTCCTGATCTTGTCTGCAAAATATCCAGTCTACAGTCGTAACCCCTGAAGCTGCTAGACCCCTTCCAAGGAAAGCGGGAGCAAATGGGGAGAAATGTTGGGAACTTGAACAGCAGACAGGCTGCGCAGGCTCTCCTGTGTGTATGCATGTGTGTGTGTGTGCGCGCGCATGTGCATTTCTGTCTCAGCTGTTCAGAACTGATTAATGAGCTTTTCCAGCTACCAGACAGAATTATTCTTTCAGGACTAAAGTTCCCAGTTAAGTTCTGTAGGGAACAGAGTGTGCTGCTGAGACTTACCAGAGTGAATGCAACGGGCTACAACAAGGAGTGCAGCCCACTGAGTTCACTCTAGGCATTTGCTAAGAAGCAGGTATAGTAGAAATAGAAATGTACTTTCAGGTCTCTTGGGTTCTGGTTAAAATCCTAAAGGAGAGAATTATGTTCCCATTGTGTTTTCCATCAGCCTGTTTCAAGAACATAGAGTCGATTCAGAGCGTGGATTCTGAAGCTGACTCCTTCATTCCAAGTGTGCAATCTTAAAGGGTTCATGGCAACACTTTGCCCACCCTCAGTTGTTCGATAGGTATGAACATGACCAAGATGCTGATTTACAATTGTGTCATATTTGGTATTAAATATGCCGTAATCCTGAATGCTGACCTCAAGTTTTCGTCTGGCTTGTGCCACTCCATGTGACCAGAAGTCCCTAGCTGACCCTAGCTCTACATGTAGAAGTTTTGCGGACAGCTGCAGAATCTGGTGTAAACGCCCTGGTTAGAGCATAAGGAATGAAAGACAGTGAGTATAACCAATGCAACTGGAAAAAGTGATTTGGCTCTGCAGCAGTGAACTAACAGTGTGGTATAGAAAAGAATCAATACTAAAATTCCCTCTATCTGTTTATGTACGTACTATTGCATAGAGGATGTGCTTTACTAACATTCCTGGAAGCAATGAGCAAAGGATTTAAGCTGCCAAAGGGAACTATATGTTCAAAATGTATATTAAAAATATGGGAAAATTTCTCCTAAAGGCCTTGTGACAGAGCTATAAATACAAATAACAGCAGCAGGTTAGATGCATTTTAGAATCTAGAATCTTGCTCTGCTATGCCTTAACTAAGCAACTTTAAACACTGTTCTTTTATTATTTTTTTTGTTCTTTCTTTGTGCATATGTTAAGTCTGGAGTTTTTACTGTTATTAAGAATCGTATTTTTTAGGGTATCTCCTTTTAATATGGTTTTTTTTTGTTGTACATATGTGATCTATAAAGTTTACTGGGTTTCACAACATACCCTAACACTCCACTTTTTTGTGTAAACTACTATTTATTTCCCTTTTCATCAAGGTCTATTCTACAATCTCTGACAATAGTCTTATGATTTTCTTCACTACCAGACTCTATTTGATATCATATAGCTTGTGTTCAAGTAAAGCAATTTAGCAGAGAAAGCCAGCATTATTAACCTCTGACTACTGTGTAACACTAGAGTAACAAAGATATTTGTAGTTGTATTAGTCTAATTTATTTTTACAGTAATGGAATTCTTAAATTGTCTCACTGGCAGAGGGTAAGACCTATGTCAACATTTAGTCTGAGATTTAAAAAAACCCAAAGGATAAATTTAGGCTCTGACGTATCTTAGGACATTCCAATTCATACACAATATTCAGAGCAGTCAAAAATAGCTCCCTTGGAGTACAACAGGAGGAGCTCCACAGCAGCTGTCAGTATTACATAGCCTACTTGGGCTTGAGCAAGGTGACTGTTCATCACCTCCAGCCCTGCGAGTATGAAGACTTCTGCCATTGAGACACATTTGGTTTCAGTAGGTGACAGCACATCTCCGGTATGTCAACAGAAAAACATAAGTATTATGTAGAAACCTTTCTGGGATTGTCATGGATTATATTTTTCACTAATAAGTATCTATTATTTTTAAAGAGATAGATTGCTGGGAATGACTCTGGTAAAAAAACCCAATAAATAGAAAGGACAATAATTTGATCAGAACAAGAAAATGACTGAGAATTGGACATTTCCCTTTGACAGAATAATCACTGGGAATGTGGGGATTAGAATAATGAGGCACAGCAGTGTGAACTACCCTGACTTCCAGCAAGGTTGTGATACTTTCCTCCATGACAGTAGAAAAGCATAGGCATAAAATCACTACGCTGTTGAGCAGTGATACTGAAAGATCAGTTATCAAGAAGGCCCCGACAGAGCAGGGTGATACCTCAGGGGCAGTGCCTCAGGGGTACAGAGAGGCTCAGATTCTATTCAGAATACTGATAAGCAGCTCTGCTTAAAATAGAGTATATAGCTATTTTAGCAATTAGGAAGCTGCTTGTGAAAACCATGGCCTGGACCACAGAACAAGATGAAATACAGGAAGACTTCCAAAATTAAATGCTGGGATTAGCTAACTGATCATCAGAAAGACAAGCTAGTGAAGTGGTAGTACCACAGGGGAAAATCTTGGTGATATTTGCAAATAAATAATTAACATTATCCAACAGTGTAATATTGCGCAGAAAGCAGATTTTATTGTAAGGTGTGCTAACTGAGCTGAGCTATGTCTGAAAATGTCAGAGATTGGGAAAAATTCACCTTTTTATAACAACACTGGCTTTATTCAGTATTGCATTTGAAGAAGGGAGTCTTCTGTGCTGTGAAAATGTCTTGGGGGTTTTTTTCCCCCTGTTGTGCAAGGGAACGAACACTACAAGATATACTGAAAACTTACGGAAAAAATGTACAGTCAAAATAATCTGAAGTTTTCCTAATGGGGAAATCCTTACTTCGGTAGGATACGGCCACAGGAGGTCCACCTTACTTACATGGATTGGATGAATTTTGTTATTCAAGCAACAGCACTATTTTCGTGGGAGAAGTCTCTCTGTATAACAAGGACTGCACTATAGTTCACAACAGTCACTTTCCCAGAGGGGTACACAGCAGTGATGTTTTTAATACCATATACATCATCATCACAATGCATTAAATAGTTAGTGACAGACTGTTTTGTCAATAGAGAGATTGTTTATAAATAGGACAGCTGGAAGCTGACTGTTACTGAGTCAGAAGTCACAGAAAACTTCATAGTGAAAGGAAGAATTAGAGTCCTTGGCTCTTAATTCAGCCCTTATTCATGAATTTTATCCTAAATTGTCTTAAAAATGGAATTTAAAAATCAAATGCAGTTGCCAATAGGCATCTCATTTCAAACTGCAAATAAACTGTATCAGACTAAAATAACAAGGCTGCAGTTTAGGCACAGTGTGAAAAATAGGCCATGATACAGAAAGGCTGATTATCTTTAAATACTTGATGTCACAGAATGTTAATTGAATGACCGTTTTACTGCACATAATTGACAGAGCTCTTTCAGTGTAATAAAAATAAAGCACTGGAGAGCCCCATGGAATGACCCCCTCTGGAGAACTGACCCAGCTTTTAAGAAATCTCTTTGGGGGTTCTTGATAATCAGTGGAAAGGGGTCTTCTGAGAGTCATTTCTCTTCTTTTAGCCAGTGGCAGCATAAATGTCACGGATGCTTCAGCAAAGTGTACAGAGATTTATGCTCTCTGGACCAAGCTTTCCTAATAGGAGCTAAGCACCTGGATGAGGACTGTGTCGCTTTCTCAATCCTAGGGGGAGTTATATTGCTTGCTTGCTGGTCAGAGCATAATCTTAAATCTTACCTACTGCAAGTAATGACAACATAGCCATTATAACTAACATCTCCATAAATCACAGTCAGACAAGCCTACTTTTGCATCAGGTCAGTTGTCTTTCAATAGATAGTCCAGTGCTTGTGCAGTATCTTACAAGTCACTTTGTACGCAGATGTGCATAAGCATTATTAAGTATGCAGCTAAACCGAAGATACTAGTTAAAGCAGGGGCAACGATGAATGAATTGAACCTCACCAGCTGCACAACAGGCAATGAAATCCAAAAAAAATATTCTTATCCTTCATCGGGGTAGGGGGCAAAGTTTTAATTGTTTTGTTCATATTGCACGTTATTGGAAAGGAGAAGGTGACTTCCTAAACAAGAGACTAGATGGAGATGAAGTTTCTGACATGCTGTTTTCCCTCTGCATTTAACAGGTTTAGGAATCCCAGTGCCTCAGCGGACCTCTTCCATTTTGTGTGTGGTTGCAGTAAACAGTGATGTGAGAAAAGGCTCAGGAATCCTTGTAGGACTTAAGGTATGTGTCAAAAAGCATTTTAGGATTCCTGTCTGATATCCTCATAGCCATGTCCACAAAGCATGGGTACCATTTTAAAAGTGGTGCTTATTTCCTCTATCCAGATATAATTCTGCTTTTCCTGTAGTGTTAGGTACCTTGGCCTCATCTGAAAGGATAGCCTGTGAGTTTTAAGGGCAGTTAGTTCCTTGGAAGTGTTAACTTCATGATCTCTACAGAGATTGCGTCAGACCTATGTATATTCCTTTTATTAAACTAATAGTTTACCAATAGTGATTGTAAGGGTCTAGTACAGCTGGAACAAGTACCTAATCGACAACACACTTCCTGATTAGAGATGCTCATTAATACACAGGAATCTTAAGTGTAGAGTATGCTGAAGCCAAGCAAGGTTGTTGTGGGGTTTGGTTTGTTGTTGTTTGGTTGGTTTTGGTTTTTTTTAAAACATGTCTTTCAGGTATCTCAGCTGTCATAGGGTCTAGATTTTCTAAGGATTATGAACTGCGTTCCTACAGTTCATTTGTTTGTCACAACACTGCCCGTGTTCATGCCAGACAGATCCTAAGGAATCTTTGCTGTATGTAACACACTGCACAGCTGAGGCTGTTCCCATGGCAGTAGTCAGCCTGCTGTATACAGGTATCACAAATTATTTTGCACTTCCTTCACACTGGTCTGTCAAAATACTCGTGATGCCGGATATTCTTTTTGAAGCCCCGCTTCACTAAGTGGTTAATAATCTTGTAGAAACAAAACTGGTGTCTTCACAGTTGTAAAGACTATAAATGTAGAACTACTCAGGAGCTGCTGCTCCTGAGTATAAATAAATATATATATATATTTATATATATATATATATATAAATAAATATATTTATTATTTAATGTCATGGTTTTTGATAGATGTGTACCGATGACATCTTTAAATGGAACATTCACACTCTCTAAAACCACGTACACTATTTGCATATATTACTAATTCCCACAGATGTCTGCAAGTACAATAGAATGAAAGAATAAAGTGTATATTTAGTTTGGAGTAAATGTAAAATGCTAGTACATCCATTTATACTTCAAAGAGAACCGTGAGGCTATTTGAAAACAAGCAGTTATTAATGTTTGTAGATTTTCCAATGCCTTATTCAGTTGTCTCATGAAAGTGGCCATCTGCTTTTTCAAATGATATTTAGCTCTTTGCCAGAGCATGTGAAAAAGAGAGTGAAAGATAGAGGGAGAGAAAAGTCTCTTTCTTTCTCCCTCCCTCCCTCCTTCCCTGTCTCCCTCCCTCCCTCTTGTCCTCTCTCTCTCTTTTGTACTGCATCCCAACACATCAGGATTAGCTGAAATGACAGCTGGAGGAGGAAGCAGCACTAAATGTGATGGCTTGCTTGGTATGACCCATCTAATAAGATTCTTAGCATACACTCTCTCCCTCACATGTTTATATTAAGCATATACTGTCGGGTGTTTAAAAATTACACTTTCTTGTTAGCAAAAGGCATTGCATGGCTCTACTGCTCAGAAAGGGGGCCTGGGGAGCTGCGTTCTCTCCTCTAGATCTTCATTAATACAATTCTAAGTAGTGTGTCATGGGGAAAAGGGAGGCTGCCGTCTCCCTGTTAGGTCTGCCTGCAGTAGTGGACATTCTTGTCAAGCTGCTGCGCATCCCTTTCCCTAGCCAGACTGTGGCTCTGTTCAGCCTTGCAACTTTTTCATGCTCCAAGGAATGGGACGTCAAGGCCATGGCATCAGTGTAAAGGATGTTTGTCTTCTAGGAAAAAAAAACCAGTCTTGATTTAACGTCCAAGTGATGGGTAGTAGTAGTAGTAGTGTATGTTGTTCCATTGATTAACTGTCTTTGCTGTTGACTATTTAACTGTTTGTATTTTATTTCTAACCTAAATTTACCAGATCCAGCTTCCTTTTGTTTGACCCCTTTATACCTTTAGTACTATTCTGTGTCTTTATTTAAGTACACTAAACTTCCATCAGCTATCTCCCCTTGTGTGCTCTGGTTCACTGTGACCAAGTTACCACCTAAATGTCTTATGGTAAATTAAATAAATGAAACTCAATTAGTATTTATTGGACATATCACCCAGCAGACCTCAACTTACTCTTCTGAATCCCTTTAAAGTTACCAACATCCTTCTGAAATTGGAGACCGCAGAACTGGATGCACTAATTCCATCAATGGCTTCTGAAACCTTTCAAAACTGTAACATCGTGGCTTCATTATCTAATGATCAAGGTTGTCCCCATAGCTTAGATGCATGTAGTTTCTTAGTTTATAGTCAGGCTCGTTTAGAGAAACAGGCTGCATCTATACTTTGACATGGCGATGTACATATGGTACATGCAGGGATAATCAGGCTAGTCTTAGTCTAGGCCGGGTAACAGGGAAACTGTAAAGAGAGTTGCTTCTGCATAACCATATTTATTTGGCTTCTGAAACCATGATATAGCAACTTCACAGCTTTTGCTAACTGAGCTGGATAGATCATATTTGGCACTTGCAGTCTTACTTTATCTTGTACTTTACATTAGAGAACTGCACCAGCGGTTAGAAATAGTATTGCCATCATCTAGGCTTTACGCACAACCAGTGAGGTGCAGTAATACAGTGTCTCTAATCACTGTGGCTCTGTAATTTAAGGGCAGGCAGCTGAAGGGCTGTAGAGATGTTTTACCTACACCTTAAAATGAGGCAAATGTGACCATAAAACCCTAACAGTAACTGTAAAAATCTCATTTTGCAATCACAAAGTTTTAGTATGCACAAAGGAGCTTCCCAGAAAGAACTGAATCTTTTACCAAAGCTTTGACAAAAGCAGTTGCTAAAATCAATCAATTCAACCACGATATGAATTGTATGGTTACAATAGAAGGATGTCACAGGAACTTGAGGAACTACAAATAATTTTTTAGCTCTTGCCTTTTTTTTTAAGTTCACTCCTTTCACCTTGTCTCCAATGGATTCTTTGTCTTCTTATCTCTTTGCAATGCACAATTCTGTCGTGTTTAGTATGAGAGATTTATAACAGCTACATATAAGAAAGCAAAAGAAAAGCTGCACAATAAAGGGCATTGTTAGAAGAAATTTGGATTTGGATTTCAAAACTAAATCATCAGTGCAGAGATAGCCATTAAGATCAATTATCTGATTCTGTTGAGTTTTTTATGAAATAATCAACTCTGGCCAAATCCCTTCTCAGAATCCTTCATCAAAATTCTAATTAGTGAGAAATTTAATGGCCTAATGAGAAAGAGAATAAGATTTGGGGATGAAGCTATTAAGGGACGTATGCAACACTTCCCTGTCTAACACGATTCATGATTTCCATATTGAAATGCTCTCTCCTCCCTAAGGTTCTGCTGCTTGGAAAGCTGAGGAAGATCTCCATCCTTGGCTGAGCTGAACAACTTAGTGACTGTTTCCTGATTAAGTCCTTTCAGGCTCTGCAAAGCTTTGCTTATGTTTATATTGTCATTTATGGTAAATGTTTTGCTTTAAAACACCAAAACTAGGCCTTTGAGTTGATGTGTGGGACACACTTGTGAGATATGGACTCAAGCTGGAGCAAGAATTGTGGAGAACTTTTATACATCTCAATGGAATTTAAATCCCAGGCTCATCTGTTAATGAAATGAGACGTTCTTGCTGTGTTTTGAAAGACACCACTGAAAATGCCTTAAGTTTATTGGTTTTTTACACAACTTAGGTCTCCAACATTTGGATACAGGATGTGAGACATGAGGAGATATGCCTCTGTCACATCCCAGGGTAAAGCTTTATGGTAAGCTACTATGCTTATAATTTCCTAATTGCTTCTGTCCAGTTAGAGATCCCTTCCACGGGAACCTCACTTTGAGCTATACAGGAATCTAGGGAACGTAATTTAGTTTGAGAAACTGAACTGTGACTAACAGGCACCTAAAAAGCCACCGTATGTAATAATGTGAACTTTGAGCACTAAGCACCTTGCTTGACTCCAAGTTTCATTTCTCCTTCTTTGAATGACTACTTAATTATTGATATACAGCCCAGCAGAGTACCATGGGGTAGCTTTTGTCCTCCATGGACCCACAGAAGTTTAGTCCTTTTGCGTTCTATTAAATATTGGTTTCTGGAGCAGGAGAATTTTGTTCCTACTGCTTCTGTAAGTCTTCTTGTAAACTGATGATTCTGAAACAGTGGGGTTACTGAAAAATATTCTAGGGAGTATTTTTACTGTATAATACGCTGTATTGAAAGTTGACACAAAATTATACTAAAATCTTGTATTTACTGTTGCGGTAAATACATAACTCTATTATTAATTTTATAGCAATAAATACACATGGTTTTCCTAAAAAAAAAAGAAAAAACCAAAAAACCTAATTAACTTCTTGAACAGTTGGAATAATTCTCATCAATTTTACGGAATCACGGAATCACGGAATCTTCAGAGTTGGAAGGGACCTCTAGAGATCATCTAGTCCAACTCCCCTGCTAGAGCAGGATTGCCTAAAGCACATCCCTCAGGGCTGCATCCAGGCGGGTCTTGAAAATCTCCAGAGAAGGGGACTCCACCACCTGCCTGGGCAGCCTGTTCCAGTGCTCTGTCACCCTCACTGTAAAGAAGTTTTTCCGTGTATTTGAACGGAACTTCCTATGTTCTAGCTTGTGCCCATTGCCCCTTGTCCTGTCGCTGGGAACCATTGAAAAGAGCCTGGCTCCGTCCTCCTTAAACCCACCCTTTAGATACTTGTAAACATTAATCAGGTCCCCCCTCAACCTTCTCTTCTCCAGGCTAAAGAGTCCCAGCTCTTTCAGCCTTTCCTCATAAGGGAGGTGCTCCAGTCCCACAATCATCTTGGTTGCCCTTCGCTGGACTCGCTCCAGTAGTTCCCTGTCCCTCTTGAACTGGGGAGCCCAGAACTGGACACAGTACTCCAGTTGTGGCCTCACCAGTGCAGAGTAGAGGGGGAGAATGACCTCCCTCGACCTACTGGCCACAGTCTTCCCTATGCAGCCCAGGATGCCATTGGCCTTCTTGGCGACAAGGGCACACTGCTGGCTCATGGATAATTTGCTGTCTACCAGGACCCCCAGGTCCTTCTCCTCAGAGCTGCTTCCCAGCATGTCCGCCCCTAACCTATACTGGTGTTTGGCATTCTTCCTTCCCAGGTGCAGGACCCTACACTTGCTTTTGTTGAACCTCATTAGGTTCTTCTCTGCCCAGCTCTCCAGCCTGTCCAGGTCACGCTGGATGGCAGCACGGCCCTCTGGAGTGTCGGCCACCCCTCCCAGCTTGGTATCATCAGCAAACTTGCTGAGGATACACTCTGTCCCCTCATCTAGGTCATTAATGAATATATTGAACAAAATTGGTCCAAGTATTGACCCCTGAGGGACACCACTCGTTACAGGCCTCCAACTGGACTCTGTGCCGCTGATCACAACCCTCTGGGTTCTGTCACTCAGCCAGCTCTCGATCCACCTCACTGTCACCTCGTCTAGCCCATACTTCCTCAGCTTCCTAATGAGGATGTTATGGGAGACAGTGTCAAAAGCCTTGCTAAGGTCAAGGTAGATGACATCTACGGCTCTCCCCTCATCCAGCCAACCCGTTATAACATCATAGAAAGCTATCAGATTGGTCAGGCATGATTTGCCCTTGGTAAATCCATGCTGACCACTTCCAATAACTTCCTGTTCCTCTATGTGTTTGGAGACGACATCCAGAATGAGTCGCTCCATTACCTTCCCAGGGACAGAGGTGAGACTAACCGGCCTGTAGTTCCCTGGGTCCTCCTTCTTGCCTTTTTTGAAGATTGGAGTGACATTAGCCTTCCTCCAGTCCTCAGGCACCTCTCCTGTTCCCCATGACCTTGCAAAGACAATGGAGAGTGGTCTAGCGATAACATCTGCCAGCTCTCTCAGCACTCGCGGGTGCATCCCGTCAGGGCCCATGGACTTATGAATGTCCAGCTTGGCCAAGTGGTCTCTGACCCAGTCCTCCTCAACTAAGGGAAAATCTTCCTCTCTCCGGACCTTCCCCCTTGCCTCCAGGGTATGGGATGTGTGAGGGACGGCTTTATCAGTGAAGACCGAAGAAAAGAAGGCATTCAGTAACTCTGCCTTCTCTGTGTCTTCCACCACTAGGGCACCCGTCTCATTCATCAGTGGACCTATATTTTCCCTAGTCTTCCTTTTTCTGTTGATATACTGGAAAAATCTCTTCTTGTTGTCTTTAACTGCAGTGGCCAAGCTGAGTTCTGATTGAGCTTTGGCCCTTCTAATCTTCCCCCTGCATAGCTTTGTTATATCTTGATAATCCTCATAAGTTGCTAAGCCCCTTTTCCAGAGAATGTAAGCCTTCCTTTTTTTCCTGAGGTCCAGCCAAAGCTCTCTATTTAGAGTTACAATTTAGTTACAATTTTTCTCTCTAATTTCCATGTTTCTACAAAGAAGATGAAACTTTGAATTTGACAAAAGTAAGAAAGTATCTTGAAATATTCTCCTTTTCTAATATATGGTGACTCTCAATGACTTCATGAATGCAATATCACTACAACTTAATAATGCTGCTAAGTATGTTTTTAACATTATACCTTAAGAAATGGAACTGTGTAGAACAGTATAAGTGCCACATACTTTAGCTGAAATCACTTCAAATTATACTGACATTTAATTAATTATAAGTTATTCTTAGAATATGAAATAATTATGTAGTTCAAAATACTTAATTTATATAGTACTTGAATAAAACAACTTCTTCCCCATCCTTTTCAAACGAAGTGCTGCAAATAATAAGCATCTGTAAAAAAGATTCAGATATTAAAAAATTATGAATTTTGAGATAAAAATTAAAAAAAAAAACTCAAAAGGAATTAGTTTGTTATCAGGGAAGTGTAGACCACTTTGTACATTTCTCTTATTGTATCTGTTTACAAGAATAAGTCAAAATTGGAGTGTACACATCAAGAAATATTAGTGTGTCAATTCTTAGAGATGAAAAAGGGCTTATCATGGTTGGTCTAACTGACTCCACAAACGTTTGGAACTAAATGACCAAAAGTTGGGGTTTTTTTCTAAAGGCATCTCCGGGTATCAATACAGGCTGGGGGATGAACGGATTGAGAGCAGCCCTGTGGAGAAGGACTTGGGGATGCTGGTGGATGAAAAGCTGGCAATGCGTGCTTCCAGTCCAGAAGGCCAACTGTATACTGGGCATCAGAAGAAGCGTGGCCAGCAGGTTGAGGGAGGTGATTCTGCCCCTCTACTCTGCTCTGGTGAGACCCCACCTGGAGTACCGCGTCCAGCTCTGGGGCCCTCAGCACGGAAAAAGATGTGCACCTGTTGGAGCAGGTCCAGAGCAGGGCTGCAAAAATGATCAGAGAGGGCTGGATGAAACACTTCTCCTATAAGGAAAGGCTGAAAGAGTTGGGATTATTCAGCCTGGTGAAGAGAAGGCTCTGGGGAGACTTTATTTCGGCCTTTCAGTACTTAAAGGGCCTTATAAGAAAAATGGGGACAACCTTTTTAATAGGGTCTGTTGTGATAGAGTAAGGGGTAATGGTTTTAAAATAAAGAGGATAGATTTAAATTTAGATAAGGAAGATTTTTTTTATGGTGAGGGTGGTGAAACACTGGACCAGGTTGCCTAGAGAGGTGGTGGATGCCCCATCCCTGGAAATATTCAGTCAGGTTGGACAGGGCTCTGAGCAACCTGATCTAGTTGAAGATGTCCATGCACATTGCAGAGGGGTTGGACTAGATGACCTTAAAAGGTCCTTTCCAACCCAAACTATTTTATTATTCTATGATTCTATATCTAAGATGAAAAACACATGATAAGACTGTCATTTATTGTGGGATTGCAGAAGATAGTTTAGATCAAAGCTCCCGCACCACTGTCCATAGTTTACCAGATCACCCTAGGACTGTCACAAACTTCCGATGTTTAGGTTCTACTATGTTCAGAAGATAAATGACTAATGATTTCTAAAACGTAGCTTAAGGCCAAAATATTAACTGTGTTGGTCAACTGGCGTGTCAGCTTTGCAGACCTGTGCACTTGATTTGGCCTTCCCCCTGTTTTGTCTTATGGTGTTCACAGTTAGCATCTGGCTGGTGGTTTAGTGCAGATTATGCAGACTGTGCTGCCCTGACAAGGCCAATGGAAGGGTTCCTCAGTAAGGAAAAACTGGGGAATAGCCCTCACCGGTACTCAGTATGGTGCAAGAACTGGACCCCTTTGCTCACCTCAATCTAGCATGCAGATACTATGTTTAAAATCCAGTTATTGAGCACAGTAGACTTAACCTGTGTTCTTCGAATGTCCTTCAGTATTTGCATCAGATACCCATCAGTGAATAAACTATGGGACTCGTAAGACCTGAAAGCCTGTAATAGCCCTATATATATAGGTCAAAGAAACTACTGAGCATGTCACGGAAATTTTAATAGGTTTCCTTCATAGGAAAATGCAAATGAAATTGAAAGGAAATGAGCTGATCTGAGCAAAGTTCATCTCAACAAATACCCAAACAGAGCAGCCACACAGCCATACTTCTAATCATGTTTTTTCTGATTGCACAGAGAGAGTTTGCACACGAAGGCACTGCTGTGCTTCTGTCCCATAGGACAGAAGGAAACCAGGGTGGAGATACTTCGTGATATGGGATCAGTTGCCCGGTAGCCCAGGGCTGGTGACCAAGCAGAAGAAAAGGTATCAAATGAGGTCTGATTAGCAGCTTAAGAGACCTGGCGAGAACAGGTAAGAGGATTTGCATGTCCATTTCTGTTCCTCTGAATCAGCATGCCAAAGAATGAAGTATGCTGTGGCCAAATAAATCAGACTTTATGTTTGGGTTATTGCAGACTCTGTTTGCTAGCCGATATTTAAAAGGAAGTATTAGCAGTTGGCTAGCTCATGAGGGCTGCTGGTGTCATGTCTGTTACTCAGGGGGAAGTCAACTGAAGATGTTAACTGAGGATCAATCTGATCCCTCAACTGCATCTCCAAAACAAATGGATTTTCAGTATGCATGTTCCAAACAAAAGCCTGAAAAAGGCTCAGTACACAACCCGTGAACTGCACAAGCAGGATGTCACAGTAGCAAATCTTGTAAACCTGCTGTACACACAAAACTGGCTGTCACCACCTCTCCATGTGCTGCATGGGGGTAGGATTTGTGCGCTCATTTCTACCTGTAGCTCAGGAACCTGCATGTGACTGCACTGCATCGTTTATTGGCATTTGGAACACCCATTTGCAGTTCCCAAAACAGCCTTGAAAGTAGTTAAGAATATCCTCTGAATATGGCATATAAAAAACACTCTGAAAAGACTGATCCTTTTTTATGAATCCAATATATGCCACAGATTAAAGGTACTCTTGGGAGAAAAGACAGCACAAAGGAAGATAAATAACACTGTGTAACCCTTTGCTCTGAAGTTGTGTAGAATTGTCTTTAGATTTATGGTGACTAATAGTAATTAGTTAGTCCAGTAAACCCAAACATTGCAAAACACTTCGAAAATTAATGGGTTTGGGATTGAGCATAAGAGATACACAGCAAAAATTTTTCTTCTTTTTTTTTTTTTTTTTCTGTAGGAACAAAGCCATTTTGGATAAATGCAGTTTTTACTTTTCAAAATTACTATGAGCCATTTTGCAAGTATAGAGTAATATATGAACTACAGACAGCGTAATTAGTTCTTATACGCCACTTTTCGTTTTCTTTAGTGAAAGCCTATTTAAGTTATTTCATACTTGTTTCTTATTTTAGCAGCAAGCATGAAAAGAGAGACTGAACACTTTTAAGGTGAAATATGAAGCCTTCTCTACTTCAAATTAAAATAATTGCATTTTTTAGTGTTTAATTTTTGTCTGCTAATAAAAATAAAACACACATTACATTTTAATGAAACTGCTTTCAATTTATTAGCAACGTTTCTGCATGCAATTAGTATTGATGCAACTAGTTGATCACTATAATACATAGGAATTGAATTAAATTATACTATGTTATAGTCAAGCTGTATTTCTCTTCCAGAGGATACAATACAGTCAGGCCCATTTTATGACCCAGTCATCCTCTTATGTATATATCAGTTAGTATTTATTTGACATGTTTCTACCTTCTTACTGTTAAAGGTTAAAGTTGTTCAGCTAGCCTTTCTGTGGGTATTTCAAATTGCAGAATTTAGAAACACTTCATCCAAATAAAAAGAGCCCATAGTCCCATACGAGGTCAACAGAGGAAACAGAAACACCACGAAAACAATTCCCTTATAAAGCCTGAACTTAGCTTACAAAATAGCCCTGCTTCTACCCAATTTATGTATTATGCTGGGACTAAGCCTTATCGTTTGGAGTAGTGTACAGTCTGAATCTAAGAGAAAGTCAGTATTCAGAGTTCGCTTGTTTTAACCACATACCAATTAACACTTTAGCTATGCAAACATATAATGCATAACTGTCATGGTTTGGGATCAAACCAGGACATTAACTTACTGATTTTAATAACTGATGGATGAAATACAAACAATTATTTCATTCTTTTTAAGATTAATTCCATTGTGTCAAAGTTAAAACACTAAAAAAACCCACAATGCTCTTATTGTATGAATTTGCCAGGGAAAATCTGTAGGAGGTAGGTTTACTGAAATTATTTGGCTTGTACTTTGGCCTGAAAGAAACAATGCAGCCTTCATTTTCATAATGATTGTTCTCTTCTGAATTCACCTGTGTTTAGGCGTGCCTCTGGGGCTTCTGAGAATGGGCCAATACCCTATTTAATGAAGTAACTGGTGTCTGCACCTAGGATGAAATTTACCTCTAGGCAGTCAGCCAAAGGTCTCTCTACTGTTTAAATGGAATTAAGAGTTTATTCTGACCCTCTGCACTGTATTAATCTTACCTTGGAGAAAAACCTCTCCACTGTCTTCACGTTTCGGAAGTGGAATATACATTTTTTACTAAAAAAGCCTTAGGTGAACTCTTTTAAGATTGTATTTCAGGATTTTTATTTTCTTTTCAGATAAAAATAATTGATCCAGCTAAATTAAATTAAAATAATCAGGACACTCTTTTCTGTCTTGCAAAATATGCATTCAGTTAAGTTAAAACGGAACAAAATAGTCATGTGAGTCATGTTTGTCAATACCTAGTAACAGCTGCTCCATTGAATGAGTATCCAGTGCTAACCATACATAAGAATAAATAAATTAACATTGGATAACAGCTTATTTTCTCTGTTGAATGCCCGTGTATTCATATTGCTACACCCAGAAAAAAATCCTTCATGGATATGTTTATGTCTATCAGATGTCCTTTAAACTGCATAGTAAGGAGAAAGAAACCAAACAAAAAAAGTGACTTTTCCAGTCTGTAGTAGAGGATTTCAAGTGATGGCTCCCTTCCACACTGCTGAGACCTGCCAAGGTGACAACTGACAAAGAATGGCAATGGATATTAATTGAATTTGCATTTGTTTGGTTTGTCTCAGTTTTCTAATATGAGAGGGCCTTTGCTCATTGTGTTTAGCAAGCCGTCAAAAGCTGTGCCGTGGTACAGCTGTTTCAAAGCGCTGCTCGATGCAGCAGAGCTTTTCTTCTGCGGCCAAATGAACGGGTCATCTTGGCTGTGGCCAACATCATGTTTGGCTGCTTGCTTGGCCACTGGCTGAGGCATACATTTTCCATTAAATTCCACTGACAGAACAGAAGGCGTAAAACCCTCTCTTTTCCCCTTCATCCACAGCAGCCTAGCTGAGGGCATGATACTGCTCACTCAGCCGTGCGTGCTCCAGCCTGGTGTGCAATTGTCTCAGCTTGATACCATTTCTTTGCACTGGTAAATAAAAAGCCATATTGAGTCTGTAGCTTGAAAAACATAGTTGCCTATCTAGTAATACTTTCAAATCCAATTTAAACTATATACTTTATTAAAACAGGATTATAAAAAGTTACTGTAGCTGACAGAATAGATAATCAGTACAGGCAAAATATTGCACAGTTGACTAAGTAAAATGTTAATGACTTGCAACAGTATTTACTGCGCCATAGAGTAAAGCTAAGAGTTAGTTTAGTGGCTTGGTCCAAAACCAGCCTCTGGATAATGGACTGCAAAAGCCATCAGCTGTTATATTATGTTTCATGTAGCCTTAAGAAAACAGGGACAAAAAAATTGGAGGTTAGGGGGTGGAAGGAAAGGAGAATCTGGAAGAAAATTATTTCACCATAAACTAGAGTAAGAGAGTCCTTTGCGAATCAAATAGTGCTGCTCTTGAGGCACGCTTGCCTTGCACACTTGCGATCAGTACTTATAGTTTAGCAAGCTCCTTGAGATATGCATCCTAAGAGGTAAAGAAATACACAAAAAAGTGAATAAAAGGAATATGTTTTCTTTGTGTCATTGAGTGTACAACATTAAGGACATTGCAACTCTTTACCCATTGGAGTAAATTTATTTGGCAAAATGGAGAGCAAGCAAAAGTGAGCATGGAAAAAAAACATGGCTTAAAGATTTGTTACTCTTAGGGTAATATCTTAGAGATGTCATAACTTTGAAATGTACACGCACAAGCATGAAAAAAAAGATAATAAGGGGAACTTTAAAGTGAACTTCAGTGGCTGTAAGCAAACATAGCTATGGTGGAAAGTTCTTTGGTGATTTCAAAGATAAGTATGAGAAAATCATGTACCTTGTCTTTTATGTACTGAAACATTTCACCATGTAACAGATATAACGGGCATCTGGTGTGACAAAGTGTTTGATAGCAGCTGAAAACAAGCTGACACTGGAACTAAAAGGCAAAATAATCATCCTGCCTTGCTGCTTGAGCTTGTACAAGCATTTTTTTATTATGTTATGGAGTGAAAATTCTTTTTTGCTTGTTTGTTTGTTTTACTAATGAGAAATAAAGTATGAAAAAATAGGGTAGAAGCAATGCCAAGTGCACAGGCTGTTCAAACCTTGTAGTCACATCTCACATGGTTTCCCAGATTAGCTACACTTGCAGAGTAGGAAAGGCTACTAAGTGCCACTAGACCATAGCACAACTCAGGCTGCCAGCTACCATAATATCGTGTAATAAACCAGTGCTACTTACCTGTCACACTGTTTTTGAAATTATTTCTTTGGAATCAGTAGAAAAACAGTGCCCTTAATGGGTGCAGGTTCAAATCTTACTGCAGTAGTTTTCATGACTAGCTCCGTGCATTTTGTATTTGAGAAGA
The DNA here is from genome assembly GCF_028500815.1 of Rissa tridactyla. NCBI lineage: Eukaryota > Metazoa > Chordata > Aves > Charadriiformes > Laridae > Rissa > Rissa tridactyla. The sequence continues at coordinate 43,248,072 of NC_071470.1, read as the reverse complement.
TAGGTGACGTTAGGAAGCTTGTGAAATGCTGAGATGGTTTGGGTAGACAAGTGTCATGTCTCGGACCTGTCTAATACGTCATTTCCAGGAAGCGCTCCCAAACTGAAATTCCCTAAGAATCAAACCCAAAGTAACCATTTTAACCCATTTTTTCTGTTTAGCTTGGTGAGAGTCAGTATCATTAAGACAGACATAAACTGAGTTTCTGTGCATCCAACGATGGAGAAAAAACAGGTCTGATTTTCCTTTTTCACATGAACATAAATAGAAAACCTACACAGAAATAAAAAGAACCACGGAAATATAAAATTGTAAGGGAGAGGAGAATGAAAGCATTTAACCTTGATAAGGCATAGTTGCTTCTGCATCTCCTCAGTCTACAAATTGAATGCACCTGCTGTATTACCAATTAAAAAGACACACTATGCTCTCCAATTCTTTTGCTAGATGCCTTCTGGATATTTGTCTTCCTGAAGTTTTGCCATGCCACCTGTTACCCGAATGTTCAAGTGCACCATCTTTCTCATCCACGACAGTAGCGTGCATTCTGCTAAGGAGGAGTAAGCAGTGTCAGTATTCAAGATGGCACAAGTATTTCAGTTGCTCCAGTTTCTAGAAAAGGTATGACAAAAATATTTTTGTGCCTTTCCTCTTTCTCTGTTCAAGAAATGGGAATCATCAAACCACTAGGCATTTTCTCTGTGTTCTGTAAATATTCCAACTGTTTTCTTCTGGTACGTTTTGCTATCTAATAAAAATAAATCTGTTTTATATATATATACACACACACATACATATAAGAATAAAATAGAGTTATATATTCTGGATATATTTTTTCTTGGGTTTGGAAAAATGTTTATTTATTTTTCATTTCTGTTTTAATATCAAGCAAATTATTTAAGTGCCTAATTTCATAATGTATTTTTTCATTTTCTAAATATCGTGTTCATGATCGATTGCAGGCTTATTGCACAACCATTCCTCTAGAAAGCCCTATATAGACAGCAGCTGTAATGTTATTTTATTTCTGTTATTCTGTGAGATTTTCATATTGTTAATATAAGTGTGAGACTTTATTAAAAAAAAAAAGTAATTGATGGATAGTTTTTATTCTTCATGGACAACACTGGGTAGTATCTTACAACTCATTGCTAAGAATAATAAAAGTCCACAGGGAATTTTCCTCCCCTGAGCTATGCCAAAATCTCCACAGCTTTTGTTTATAATGAATGACATTTTTGTCTTTGTTAAACTGATAGAACCCCACAGATTTTTGGAAAAGTTGCATCAGTGTAACAAACTGGAGGACTGGTGGGTTGTTTTTCTATTTTACTCCAACAAAGATTTCCCTCATCTTTTTCTTTTTTTAGTTAGCTCTGCTGTTGTATAAATGAACTATACTAGTATAGAGCCTGGCTTTGTCTCTGAATCATTTTTTTCACAAACATTTCTCTGCTACTGCAGAGAAAAACACTCAGGTTGCCCTATATGAAAAATACTTATTCACATCTTAAATTGAACAACACACACACAGAGGCATGTATGAAAAATTGTTCCATGCAAAGCATTAGCAAAACTGTTTTATGGAAACTGCTTCCTTTTATAGAAAAATAAGAAGATTTTAACATTGCAAATTTTTTAAAAAGTGTTACTGTGAAAAATGGCTGTTTCTATGTAGTTCTATTTACTTGGGCTACATACAATCTCTTTATAATAACAGTATGTTAAATTAAATAGGTATCCTTTATTACTGTGGTGAGGAATGAACATATGAAAAGAGATTAAAATTTTCTACTTGTTACATTAATATTAACTAGTTACGTTATTATTTACTCATAATACTTTCAGCACTTTCTGGCATTCAGTCATCTAAAGATATGATATATCTATTGTTTACTCTTCAGCATGAGAATAAAACATCAATGACATTTGTGTTCTGAGCAAACTGCTCTGGTTATCCAATTCTTCCATCAAAATGCATAGAAGACCAATATATTTCAGTTGCCTACAGAAACATTTCCCTGCATCTGAAGGCTGTTTCTTTGGTACTGACTGAGAAATTGCGTGTTCATTTTTGTACTACATCGCTTCATCTCAAAAACAAAAACTGCTCAGACAGTGCTTCACTCCGTTGCATTCTCTAAACCGATGCCAGTCATCTTCAATATGTTTTCTTTTCCAAAAGAAAACACTCAGTCCCGATGTCTCAGTTTTTGGGGGTGAGGGGGGGTGTGACTGCCTCTGTCTGAATGTGCATCTGTCTCCCAGGAGCAGCATCTGAGGGAATGTCTGTTCAGTGGTACATTAAGCTGTGTTGTGTCCATCCACAATGAACACGGGGGTTTGCTGGCTGCATTCCGCTTGGTCATTTAGCAGCTGTGGACTTAACTGTGCTGGCATTTAAACCGGAAACATCAAATGAACCTCAACTTTCTTAAGAAAAAAATGCATTTGTTAGAGACCACCTCACTCAATTAAATGACAAACTGCAAATGAATACTGTTGCCATTTCAGTCACATAATTTCTCCCTAGTATGAGTGCATAGTGTCCATGTGAAATATTTGCCCCATCACGTAGCTTTAGAAAAATATTTGATATATTTCTGTCTACTTTTTAATCTGATTTAATATCAGTAAGTATCGATGAATGGTAGTATAGTCTAAGCAGCCATATCCATGATTGGTAGAGGCTACAAACTGACAAAGGCTGCTCTGGGTTACTGTAATGCATTTTCAAGGTGAATTGCAATATGCTGTGATTATCCTTTGATAATGCGTTTGAGAGAGAACAGCAGTCATTAGGCCAGCTGGCCTGCGCTCACACTTGTCAGGGAGAGCAGCCTGGAGCCAGCTAGAATTCATAATTCTTGGGCTAGGACTTCCGTGGGGCCTTTCTGGCTCATGGACACTGTGTTTTCTTTGAGTGGAGTTTTTTCTTTCTCAGTTCACCAGATGATGAAAAAGCTGCGCCACAGCTCTACCCATGGTGCTTTTATAGCCTGAGCGTGCAAGTGCGTGCTTCGCGTGTGAGTGTATAGCAGTAGGGGAGGCTGTGGGCATGTGTTAATATGGAGGTTTGTTGAACTTCCTGCCGTAGGGCTATCCCAGACAGAAAGACCCTGATAAATTTTATGCTGTGTTTATCCATACTGTTTCTCTGGAGCAGATCCTAGTAAGAAAGCTTGGAGAAAGTAGAAGGAAGCCATTCCACATAATACAGGTGATCAGGAGATTCAGATCCTGTTACAAAATAGGAAGCAAGCCAAACAGTTACTATAAATAATAAAGGGTAGGGATTAAATTAACAAAAGTTTTAATGTTTTGCTTGGCTTCCATAAAAATCTATGATATACGTTTCTTTCCGGACAGTTCTCTTTGAACTATAAAGGTATATTTTATTTAGTGTAAGACAGGATAAGATTCTTGGGAGTACATTTCAATCTGTAAGGTGAGCCAGAATACATGCCCCATCATTTAACTAACTCTTACTGTTATAGGAGATCTATCATTTCTGAAAGGTCTTTATACACGCCTCTAAGATCTAAGCGTTATATCCTTTCAGGGGAGACTCATACCAATTCTCTATGAAAAATACTCCAGGAAAAAAAGAAACGAGAAGTTAACCAAAAGTAGGCAGTTTTAATACTGCTTGAAGTGAAATTCTTCTCAGCCAAAATCACAAGGGTGAATTCACAGCTGTCATTATTCACTGGGATTTTCACCACCTCTCACAAAAAATAACCAAGCACCCAAAAATAATTACAGAAAAAATAATTGCCAAAAAATCATGGAGCATTGTATGAAATTTGCCCATGGAGATGAGACAGGGTTTTTCCAGAGTATCTGCTGCACTCCTAAATAATAAATAAGAATACAAAAGTTCACTCATGAAGTAAAAATGATGGGGAATTAGTGCAGCCCTGTTTGCTTTTACAGTTAACTAGGTAATAAGGACATCTTGAAATACGTTCAGCAAATCCAGACAAAGCTTTGTTTGTCAATGCAGCAAGAACTAGGTCTTAAAAACACAACAATCCAGATCCCTTTTGTCAGCAGCAGTAAAAACTATGCACATATATGACTACTACATGCAAATACTTACTGCATACTCCTCTCTCAGGTACCCCTGCTTTTCATCTCTCACGGATGACTCAAGCTCCCCAAAGACTTCTCATAGATTATGCTAATTTCTTAATGCAATTCTTGCACTGCTTGTCTGAAGTTAGTGGTGATCATGATTGTACTTTTAAAAATTAATAAATGCATGACCAAAAAAAATCAGGCAAAATATAAACATGAACTAAAGAAATGTAGCATTTAGCATTAATTTTCACTGACTAATGAATTCTACCTTTTGCAGTTACCTACAATCTACATATTAGAATCACATTCAATAGCCAGCCTGGATAACCGTGGGCCTTAAGCGGAGCAGATAGCAATGACAATTTCCTAGAAGAGCTTCTAAAGTTTCTGAGAAGTCATCGTAAAAATCTTCTGCCAGTAATTTAATCTTGCATATATATAAGACAAGAGCTACAAACACCAATCCATGTCACATTTCATTTTAAGATATATACCAAAGCTGTTAAAATCCATAAGCTAAGGAAGTTTGAAATTAGATTAGATCAAAAGCACAGCTTCATGGCGTTCTGCTTCCAGATATGTTAAAAATGATGCAAAGTTAGCTTTCTTCATTGTACCTCTGCTCTTTCACAGACATAAACAGATATAAGAACTTCTTAAGATTGCTTTTAAAAATCTACAAATAACAAAATGCAAAGCTAGGACAGAAAGTTACTCTTTTTATCTTATATCACTCACTTTACCCATTTCTGACAATGTTTTTGATAAAATTTCTAAGAGGCTCTTAAATGGTAGTTTTAGTGACGTTATTGAACATGTAAATGGACTTACCCTGTTTCTGAAGAATTGGAAGTCATCAAGAAATAACTGGAACTCCAAGAAAGAGTGTTTTCCTGAGCAAAACATAATTCTTCAAAGTAAAAGATAAGTTATTTAGATTATGACACCAGTAGTCAATACCAACAGTGAAAAAAAGACAGCATGAGTGTGAATAACTGTGCTTTGTTTCTCTTTATGAAAGATGATGGTAAAACACCCTATCCACATATTACTTCCATGGTTCATATACAAAATGTTAAGGAATTTATGGGGCAGAAAATTATGCAGTAAAATATTCTTAGAATTGTTGCTTTCTGCCTCCTGTGCCCAAATCTGGTGCCAAGTTTTAGCTTTTAAAAATCAATTAGGCTCGAAAACAGGTGTTATTCATATTGCTTCCATTGCCGCGTAGTTGATTTCTACAAGTTTCTTTTCAAATTAGTCGTGTTTTCCTTACATCTACTCTGTTTAATGTTTTTATTACGCTGTGTTTTCATAATTCTAGGGGTACCTGGCACCTTGATCATACTCCCAGGCTCTCTTTTAAGTTTTCTTTCCAAGCTGTAAGCCCAAAGTGACCTCTTCCAACAGCAGAAATAATTTTTCATCCTCCATTTACTCCAGGTTGCCAGAAACACAGTTTTTATCAATTATTTTCCTTCCAGTGTTTCCCTTTGGGTCTGGCCCCTTGTCTGCAATTGATCTTTTGAGAATGAGGAGGAGAGATCACAGAAAAGGGCCTTAATTATATAAGCATGCCCTTTTCCACCAGGGTGACAATTCTGGGACAGCTGGGTATAGTAGTTTAATGTATGGATAGTTAATGAAACAGCATTTGCCTGATGATGTCTTTAAGCAACAGACAAACTGTACCAAAGATGCCTAGAGAGCAAGCTGTAGACCCAACCTTTCTTCATGCCTATATGGGAAAGCATTTGGCAGAGAGCCAACAATATGATGGGAGAAAATGGTAGTATCAGAACAACGTTTATATTTCTTTGACAGGGTTTAGGTTAAGAATTCTCTCTACAGAATACAAAAATAGCTCTTCATTGAATTTATAAGGTTGAAAAGAAAAGTTGAGACGATTTCCTTATGGTCTCTTTCTGAAGCTCATAAAGTCCTGGAGTCACTAGGAGCTGGGTTAGACGGTGGAGCAGAAGAGCTACAGGGACAACAACATTATGGCAGCATTAAAAACATTTTCCCCTACCTATGGAACTTGCTGGTATCACCTTCAAATGTGCAAAGGAAAATGCTGTAATTCACTGATGCTGTAATTCAAGACAATGTGGCAAGAAAGTTCCCATTTCCCAGGAGCTGCTATGATTACCTTCTGGAATAGGCGGCAAGGGTTGCTTTGCTGTTTTAAGAGGAAAAACAGCAGTTCCATATGGAATTAAGTCCTAAAAGCCCATAAGTAACTCTGTGCAGCTGAAGATGCAACTGCAGTCCCCAAACAATGCAAAAGCAGCAATTTTTATTTCGGTCTATTTCCCCACAATGTTCAGGAGAACGCTGGAGACCGAAGGGGATCAGAAGTTTTTTATACATTTTATGCTATTCTGTCCCCAACTTTATTATGGTTCAAATGAGACAGAGCTGTAATTGTGGCAATGTACTATCAGAAATACCTTATTGGTCACCCATGAATGCAGGAATCCAATCTGTCCATTGCAGATAGCACTCCCCACTTATTACAAGTAAATAATTGCTTCCTCTTCTGCACTCTGATTCTCTAACATCAACTGAGACTCAGCCCTTTTTTGTGATTCTTCATTCCCTCCATTAAATGACATTCAAATGTAGTGCAGTACAGCATGTATACATGTGGAAGTTGTTGTCAAATTGCTATATTCACCAAGGGAAAATGTCCACCATAAAATTGCTCTGTGGGTTACTTTGTGCAATATTTCTCCCTGGAAACACAGTGCCCCAAGACACTGAGGCAGCAGGAAGTAATGAAATATATTTTTCATACTCTCACTTTTCATTTCAATTTATCAAGCAGCTCTTTAAACTGCTAGTCTAAACTATTATGTCTTATTTTAGAAAGCCTTTATAATAATTGTGAATAATTAGAATCCAAAGTGCTTGCTATTTGTAAATGAAAATAAATGCCTAGTCCTTCTTGCAGAAGCCATTTAAAACATTCTTTTTAAAAAGCCATCAATTTTGTATTGTACTACTGGTTCCTTTTATTTTGCTAGAAATAAAGATATTCCCATAATTCCAAATGGTTAAATGCTTGAAACCGCTACTGTAGCAGAGGTGGTGTTATGCAAAAAGGTTGTATGTCTGAAAGAATGGGAATATGATTTTTCAGCTTCACGTTTTATTCTTTCTTGTTAATGGCTGAGCAGAAAAGTGAAGGCCCTGGTATGGTAATTCCATTCAACCCTTAGCCCCTCCTATCCATACGCTTACAGGCATTTGTAATGGCTTGGCATATGAGAAGTGCCAAAGATCATAGCCAAAAGTATTAACAAAAAAAAAAAAAAGGTGAAGAAAGGCAATAAAATGCTGAAGTGAAAATAGTCTTTAACAGGAAGGTCATCAGGAGACAATTTATCCATTGCTAATTAAATAAATGTATGGAGATGTTAAAGAATAGGTTTAAGTGTGCTGTAGGCGTAGCTCACCAAATAAGCGCAGACACTGTCACATCTAGTGGAAAGAGACTTGACTCTGATCTACTACGCTTAGGAATGTGCCAGCAAGCAATGTTATAAAGCTTCTAGCAATGTCCACTGGACACTATAAATGTCCTAGCACTTGCTCTCCGGCCTTTGGTTCAGTGCTGTGAGTTCTGGAAGCCGGCTTTCCCACACAGAGAACCTGGAGGGCTTTTCTAACTTTTAGGTTCCCATTTATTATGGGGCGGTTAAAAAACTGACATCATGACCAAACGCTTTGCTTTTCTGAAGTAAAACTTGGAATATTTAAATTTGTCCAGAGGGTTCTAGAGGCCTCAACTAGCACACCACTAACAATTCAGAGCTTCTAGCAAAAAGAAAAGCATCACACCGCAGTAGTGAGAGACCGACATACACCAAACCGTGTGTCTGAGCGTGCCCCTTGCATACGGGTGTGTTGCTTAAGAAGGAAATGCTGAACGCCTCATTAATTTCTGAGATCCAATCTCCGTTAGAGTCTCCATGTTGCTGCACGAGGTATCTGTCATTCAGATTGAGCTACGCCCACTCCTAGAAACTACTGCCACCGTACAAGGTTACCTTTAGCAGCATTTTTAAAGAAAAAATTGTACTACCCACATTCCTATGTACAATTTGCTTCTCACTATCCATACCAGGTGAATCAGTGCGCAAAAATGAGACAGGTCTTACATTTTGCTCTTCATCTTTTTTAAGGTGTGCTTTGCAGCTTCATTTCTTTAATCGTCATCTCTGCAAGAAAAACCAGACCGTATGTATAGCAATAGGAAGCAAAGTCTAAGTGCTTGGTATTGCCAGGGCACATCAGGTATAGAAAATTAAGAGAATGCTGTGCTACACCTGATGTATCAGAACAACAAAAATGTATCCTAGGACATATAGATAAAATCCTTATCCATTCACTAGAGTATTTTGGAATGTTTTTCATTGTTTTTTAATAGGCTTTTTTTCCCTCACTTGTTTTTCTATTATTCACAGTTCAAATGTTCCATTTGAAAGGAGACTCATGATACTTCAAACTGTCAGGTGAGGATTTTACTTCATTCATTTTTTTAAAATTAAGGAGCTTAAAAACGCAGATGATCTAGCAGCTACAAATTTATCTGCTCTGGACATAACATTAAAAATAATTGCAGCACCTTATGTAATTTAATATTATGTTTATACTTTTAAAAGCCCCACAACTTTCCTTAGATTGATAAGTGTCTATTGTAATGAAAAAATCACATAGATTTCTTTTTATATTAATATAAATATATTTATTTTGAAAGGAATGGTTTTCTGAGGCATAAAGATATAAAATATAAAGTTAGGTAAATGTTTGTAAGCTTTAATTCTAAACTCTTTTTATTATGATAAGACTAACGGTACTCACTATATCCCCAAATTCAAGACATGTTGTAGGAAGCTTCTGGTTTTCACATATCTAAGTGTTCGTTACATCTCAGTTTAGCCAATTTTACATGGGCAGGGTAATTGATGCTGACAACCAGATACTAGTGAGAGAAAGTGAATATTGCCTAACTGTCAGGGACCTTTAGGCCTTTTAGTCTTGAATTCATTAACCAAGTAACAACTGCTGATTCTTTTATCATAATGATTATGGCTTAAATATCTACAAAGCTTTAAATGATCAATTATCAAAATTTCTCATCAGTAAAACAATTTTGCAATATATCTTGTAAATTTAATGAAAATTGGGTGTTTGGGTGCTGAACTAGTAATTTTTTTAGCTGCTCATCAGTAATGCTGGGTAATGTAACTCTGATTTCTCTTTACTGTGCAGCTTTTAAAGCCAAATATTCTACATGGATTTCTGAAATCTATGTATACCCGGGTATCAGCACAGTCTTCAAAGCTGTATGTGAACTAAATTAAATCATAGGTTATTCCTTGTAAGGAAATCCCCAAAATGAAATAGCATTTAATTAAGTATAAACCAACATGAACTAGAGTGATAATCAGAGACAGACATCTACCTAATGTTTAGAGAAATGCACCACATCTATTTTTTTAACCTCAAAACCAGTTAATGTTCTAAAATCTGGACTCAAAAACATGTGAAAACAAAAATCTGCATTTGACCTCACTCGTGTATTCCTCTTGTACAGAACTGGTATCTTGGTGCCATGCAACAAGTTACAAAGATCCTGAAAATAAGAATAAGATTTGGGTTCACAAAGAAGGTAATTTTCTGATATCCATTGGAAAACCATAGTCTGCAATTACAGCATATACAATTTATTTGATACCTACAGAGAAAATTTAATGCTGGTATTTTGCATTTTCCAAGTTTCTTTTCCTTAAGAAGTTGGTAGTTGACTTATGATCAGATCATTTCTGAAGCAGAAATTTTGTTCCAAGAAATAGTGTAGGAAAGGTTATACTACAGGAAAGAGTTATGAAGTAGTGGAGAAATGGTACAGTGGTAGAAATAAAATTGTCACTGTAAGACTTATGGTTCTAATTTTAGAAGTTAAGGCTTCTAAAACCCAAATTAAAATAAGCATCTATGTCCAGTGCAGCATTAGACATTTAAATCCTCAAGACATAGAAAGATAAACCAGAAGCCCTCTTCATCAGCTGCTCCTTTGGGGTATCTTTCCATTCAGCACATTGGTTTCCAAGAATCCCTTTTGTTCTTCTTTATTAGGAGGTCAAATGCCAAAAAGCTGTTTGTGAATTACTGTGGGAATTTCCACGGCCATGATTCCATGTGACAGTGCCAAGTATTGCCATGCCTAAATTGCACTGGTGACTCTGCTTCTCACTTTTGTTAGCTTGTTAGTTTGTTCACACAGCTGCATGAAAAAAAATCCTGAATAAAACATGCAGGCATATGTATAATTTGGCCTTCAAATTATATATATGCTGCGTATAAAGATTATTTTAGCTATACTATTTTCTTTCTGAAAAGGAGTTCTTTGGATAGCTAGATAGGTTTCAAAGTAGGAAAAAAGAAACCTTAAAAAGATGGTAATTTGTAGTTCAATTCTGTACTCTTAAAGCAGAATAAGCGTGTTGGTTTTTTTTTTTTTTCTCCAGATGTACCTTACTAAGTGGAGCTCCGAGGTAGAGAGATTTACTTTTATGGGGTGGTGAAGATGCACTCTAGCTTCACTAATGGTCTACCAGTACTGTAACTAGACATTAAAAGCATAGTTGTAGTAAGAAACCACTTTGCCTTTTATCATCCTAGCTATTTTATTTTTAAGGCACACAGTAGTTTAGCTCTGCCAGTTTCGGTAAAGAAAAGGAAAGAATATAACAAATTAAAACTATATATATATATCTATACCTCTCCATGAAAATACACAACAAAGACAAAAATCAGCAATGCTAAAAATGAAACTACACCTGGAGAAATTTCCAACAGTTGGTTCTACAAAAAATGAGAGTGTACGATAATTTCTCAGAACTCTAATGGCTTCGTATTAAAAAAGAAGTTCTTTGCACCATATGATATTTATGCACTATGCTGCTTCACTGAGTCATTATCATGTAGAAATGCTATTTTGAAAGTATATTTTGATAATGGAGATTTTGAAGGATTTGCAAGTTGTTAAAGATTATGGGTTATAATCATGGTTGGAATTACTTGTGCATTTGGAAGTAACTTCTCTATGTCCTAAAGTAGTCTCAGAGTAAGAATTGGTTTTTATTTAACGAATTTTACACGTTAATAGTATGAAATGTGAAGTGAAAATTCAAAAAATGGCAAAAAAATTTGAATACTCACCCTCCTGCCCATAGATTATTATTTTCTATATTTTATATTCATGAAATTTATTATATGCAAAACTTTATGTAATGTTGTTAGGCAATTCTAATCTTTGAAAATTAGAAGGCAGTATAGATTTACAAGAGCGAGTGTATATAAATTGCATATAAGTTTACTTTCAGTTAGGTATTGAAGTGATATAATTTAAATATTTTGACATTGATTTAGATAAGCTGGTTTGAAACCCTGTGTATACATACTTAAACGTATTTAAACATTATTTATACTTACTTAACATGTTAGTATTTATTTTTACAAATTTTAAGAACACATGTAGAAATCTAACCTTTATTGTTAAACCAGTGTAAGACTATCATAATGAGAATGCCTAACTGAAATAAGCAGGATGAGAAAGAGTAAGTTCTCACTTTTGTCAGTGCTACTACTTTTCTGCAGGCAGCTTTCTATATAGCATCAAATTCAAGGCCACCTGGTAGTGAATATAGGCATGTATGTAAAAAAAAAAAGACAAAAACGTCCCATAACTACTTATAAAACTTTAGAGCTGGTAAGGGTTTAGAAAACTCTGTAAAAGTCTCAAATTAATTCTTCCTAAAATTTCCTTAAATTAAGACCAATTTCTATCCTTCTTATGGAATTATTTTTCTGGATTCTTGTATGTAAGTTGTAATTGGGCACTTACAGTTGATAGTTAAATGGAAATGGCAGCTAAGTTGTTTCACTGCTTCACAAATTTTCAGCCAGTGACAATGTTACACTTAACTCCACGTAGAGAACACACGTGTTATATGGCTCTCATTATTAGTACCGGTACTACCAGTACTGGATGCTTCCAGTTTAACTCCCAAGATATATCACATTACCATGTATTCTTCTGTCTCAGAATATAGGCTAGGTCTAAGACTAACAAATCAATTGGACTGTAATTTAATCAGGAGTTCAGAACTGAACCCATTAGGATTGTTAAAAATGGAAATGTCTCATAACCTTGCCGTGACATTGTAATGACTGAAGGAGCTACACATCACTGTGATCAAACTTTTCAGGTCCCTTCTTCTTCTGTCATTGAATTTTCAACTATCTCATTTCAGTGGATGGGACCTGCTCTAGCTACGTCAAAGGATTTTGAATAATGTCCAAATGGTATAATTTAAATGTCAAGAAGTAGGAAACTCAGAACTAATGCTACTATTCCCTCAGACTTTTGCCAGCAAATGTCTCATGATAAATACATGATACTCTTCAAAAATCATTGGGGTAAAGAATAGGATCCTCTAGTTTCTAAGCTTCTGAGATTCGGGCATACATGTTAAGTAGGAAACTTCATTCTTTTGAAAACTTAAATGTGTGTGTTGGAAAACTGATTTAATATTTTTTCTTCCTTTTAATTTAAGATAAATTTTGTTTTCTTTAATCTACAGGTTTGGAGATCAGCTCAAAGAATGAAATGGTACTTTAAAAAGAAAAGAAACTAATATAAAAATCATATCTATAAGAAATATAGGAAGAGTGACTGATCATCTGCTGAACCTCTCCAAGGAAAAATTCTTTCTACTTCTGTCAGCCTCTCCAATTATGTAAGTGCATTATTTTTATGAAAGGCATTGCTTTTTGAAAGGTGTTAACAATGGAGGATAATCACCTTGACAACATTCCATTTTAATATTGGAGGTATACAAGAAAACCCAAAGTTCATTTTTTTGACAACATTCACGACTACAGCTAGGAGATCTATTTTCAGAGAACAGATTTGACAACCATTTCCCTTATTGCTATCTATAGTTTAGTGCATCAACTTTGATTTATGGTTATTATTCATGATTTCTGGAAGCACATTGCACATGAAGATATTACTGGGAACACACTGCTTTCACATTAGTTGTATCAACTGAAATACTAATTTGTTAGTATTATTCTGTGAAGAACAATCGTAAGAACCACACCTGAAAGTTATTCATTTTTTTTCATAGGAACTGAAGTGAGAATGGCAGGATTTTGTCAGAGATTCAAGATGAAAGAAATGACACCAAAAAATAAAGACCAAATTCTCCCAAGTCTCCCCCATTTATTTCTCCTAATTAGCAATTAGGATGAGGAGCAGCCGAGGGAACCAGGGTTTTTTTAGCCTGGAGAAAGGGAGGCTGAGGGGAGATCTTGTCACTCTCTACAACTATCTGAAAGGGAGTTGTAGCGAGGTGGGGGTCGGTCTCTTGTCCCAAGTAACAGGTGATAGGACAAGAGGAAATGACCTCAAGTTGTGCCAGGGGAGGTTTAGATTGGATATTAGGAAAAATTTCTTCACTGAAAGGGCTGTCAAGCATTGGAACAGGCTGCCCAGGGAAGTGGTTGAGTCACATCCCTGGAGGTATTTAAAAGATGGGTAGATGTGGTGCTGAGGGACATGGTTTAGTGGTAACTTGGCAGTGCTAGGTTAATGATGAGACTTGATCATCTTAAAGGTCTCTTCTAACTAAAATGATTCTATGATTCTATTAAAGTGGCTGACGCAATGGAGACAGGCACTACAGTCTGGCCAGGCAATCAGTTTCCATTTTGAGGGCTCTCAGGCATTTTTGTGAAGTTAAAAGATCAGGGTTTCCCAGGGTCTGGGAAAAATAATTCAAAACTTAGGACGTAGTGACAAAGAGAGAGAAAAAGAGAGCTCCATTGATACACACTTGCCTGTCAATACTGAACATACGTTCACAGAGGAAAGAACACATAACTGCAGGATACATTTTGTCCAGGAAAGAGATGACCCGAGAAATACTGCCTTTTGCCCTCTCCCATCCTCTTCATTCCCAGCCATACTCAGCCCTTCACCCTCCTCTCTATGTCATCCTGACAAAACTATATTATTTTGGGGCACTGTAAACCAGATCACTCAGCTGATCTAAATTAATATCTTTGGATTAATTATTTTATTTTATTTTTAAACAGGGATCATTTGAATTACATTTTATAGCACAGTCCCCTAAAAAATTGTATTAGTACAACATACGCAGCTACATAAATGAAAAACAGTAGTTGAGAGAAGCAATGATGAGGAAAAGCAGAATAGGGAGAGTGGGAAGTTTCTAAGCTATCTTCATTGCTGAAGGTTAAAATTCTACGTTTTTAGCCCTTCCTATGCTAAGTGGCAGCCGGCACTGAGGAGGGAATTTTTAAATAGTAAACAACATTGAACACATGCAGAAGACTCTCAAGTAACCATGAACACCTGTGTATCAAACCTTTGAACTAATTAGGCCAAGCGAAGTAATCCGCAACAGAGCAAAGTCAGTGCTAAAATGCATTTTTATTTTTTTTTACCAAATGGACTACAGTTTAAGAGATTCCTTTTTCTTAATACATGATAATGTACTTAATATCCAATAATTTGGAGCAGATTTCCAATGTTCGTCTCTTTATTAGGAGACATTATTAACAAAAATATGACATGCTACGATCAGTTTTAATCTGCCTCCAATTAGTTTTTCTCTGGAACAACTTGTCATCATGTGAAGTAATTATAGTATGTTGGTATATAGATATGTTTTTGATTGAGAATTTTATAAACACAAATCATATTATCCACTGTCAAAGTGGACAGATTTTCTTTCTGTGATAGTCTGTACATTAATCTAACAAAATGGAGTTGAATAGCTTTGCCTTTACAGAACTTAGCTGTAGAACTGAGCTTATGAAATTAAAAATATATATTTAAAATAGATGTCGTCACTATTTGCATGCTTTTATAATACAAAATTGGACAGACAGTTTTGTCCTTAGTATACATATTTAATGCTTGGCAACAAATTTGGGTTTTTTCTTGCTAAACTGTTGTGCTCGTAAACTGATTTAATAATATTATTTCCCAATCATCATGTAACTTGTATAGGCAAATAATGATGAAATGCCCAAATAATTAAACATTTTCAATCAGCTTGATTAACATTTTTAAAAAAAAAAAAATTAAAAAAAAATCACACTGAGAACTACACCGCTGATGCAAAAAATTGCAAGGAATTATCCTTATACGTAACGTTAGTTATATGCAAAACAGTAGAGCAGAACTCTACTACAAGAAGTTATCACTACATTTTTCCTGTCAAAATCCTGGTCTTTCTAGCATTAGCACTTTGATAATTTCTGCTGTGCAACATGAGCAATAAAAGCGTGTATGAGCAATGCAGTGGATGTTGACAAATAACGCCATGGACCCCAGACTGCCCACACCTTCTCTCTGATGCCTCAGTAGAGAGAGTAACTGATGTGGAGGAGCTAACATCCCACTTCTAGCTACATTTCATGCTTTACACACTTTAATCTCAAAAGGAGCCCTTCCTTGTGTACATCTGTTCAGTGTTGCATTTGCCCAGGTTATTTGTTTCAGGAATTACTGTCTTTGAAAAATAACATTGATAAAACTTAATGACCTTTAGAAAAAGCAAGCATTTGCCATGGCCCAGATAATTGTGCTTTCTATCATCACTGGTAACTCCAGTAGGAAGCCAGGCACTCAGGGAGATTTTCCTGTAACATATTTGTTTTGATTAGATATCATTCTAACAATGAAAAAATTAAAAAGGTGACGGATGAAGGCACATCTATTGTATGCAAATTGTCTAGTAGTTTCTACTATCTGCTGAAGTGATGAAGTGTTCTTATTATGAGTAGCTTTTCCTTTTTGTTCTGTACCAGAGTACGCATACTTGGGTCATCCATATATGTATTTAAGACTGAAAACACAGAAGTCAGTAATAGATGGGGCAGCAATCTTGTGCTTTTTGACTGATGACTTCAGTGCCCTGCAGGCTGCCTACTTTATGATTCTTCTAAGCACAGGAAGTCCTTTGTAAGATTTTTGAGTCACTCTTCCATTCCAAAGTGTACTTCTAAGAGAATTATGTGCATGCTCTGCTATGAGTGAGCCTCAGTTGGCAGCCTCCACACGAGACTGATAGGAAACGCTGTTAACACTAGATCTATTCTTTGTATCTACGTTATTCAGAACAGCACAGATGATTTAGCAGAATGTCTTTAGCTTTACCAAAGCACAGGAATCAATTAGATGGCAATATCTTCAGTTATTCATCCTAGTCACAATGTCGGATTCATCATTTGCACTCTGTATTGTTGCCGTTTCAGGCCACAAAGATGCTCAGAGGGCTGGAGCACCTCTCCTGTGAGGGCAGGCTGAGAGAGTTGGGGTTGTTCGGCCTGGAGAAGAGAAGGCTCCTGGGATACCTTTTTGTGGCCTTTCAATACTTAAGCAGGGTGCTTATAAGAAAGGTGGAGACAGACTTTTTAGTAGAGTCTGTTGTGATAGGACAAGGGGTAACAGTTTTAAAGTAAAAGAGAGTAGATTCAGACTAGGTATCAGGAAGAAAGTTTTTACCATGAGGGTGGTGAAACACTGGCACAGGTTGCCCGGAGAGCTGGTAGATACCCCAACACTGGAAACATTCAAAGTCAGGCTGGATGGGGCTCTGTGCAACCTGATCTAGTTTGAGATGTCCTTGCTGATTGCGTGGGGGTTGGACTAGATGACCTATAAAAGTCCCTTAAACTCAAACTATCCTATGATTCTATGAATTTCAGTCCAAATCAGTACCAGCTGTATCAAGATTAGCAAGATTTTATTTATTTATCTCAGTCTACATGCTGTGAAAATTTTATGCAAGGATGCAAGGATCATTAGAGTAATGATCTTTTTCTTTTTCTTTTTTTTTTTTTTTTTTTTTTTAAGGATGAGATCTGATAAGTACAGCTAGGAAAAAACTCTTTGGAAAAAACAAGAACTGCATGTGGCACTGCAGAGTGGGAGAGGGAGACAGAGAGATGGAGAAGAAATAAAATGTAAGCTTCCAACACCTTCCTCCCTGCCAAATTGCATTAGCCTAATCCATATCTCGCACGCTGAAACCTTTGCTGAGCACTGTCCAGTCAGCCCAACCAACTCCTTTCAGGAATTAATTAAACACAAATTTGCTCCCTATGAAGCCAGTACCCTAACTGGTATGTAAAGAGCAGGTAGGTCTATGTTTGCTTTCTCTATCAGAAATCCAAAAACTGGCGTGATCGCAATTACACTAAATGCCTGCGACCTGAGAATTATTGAAAGATTAAGCTCGTTCAGAGAAAATGATGCCTAGGTCCTTCTCAGTCTTAGCTGCAAAATGAGCATGGAGCTGAGGCAGAACCTTGATTCAGTCCTGGATACATGGAAAATTACAGCTGTAGGCTTCCAGGGAACCATGGAGCTGAAATGAATGCTGCCTAAGGAGTGCTAGCCCCTCTGGGGTTACTCTGGAATTTAGTGGGGTCTTCAGAACAAGGTTTTTCAGGTTTACATGACTAATGTCATCTCAACTTCTTTAGGCCTCCACCACTGGGATGTGATTTATGGCTTAAGAGAAACTGACAGCCCTGAGTATATATTTTCCATTAATCCCTGAATATCGTAATCTCAGAACTCCTTTAAAGAATTAACAACAGAGAATTAGGAAAACCACTGTCACTCTTCACTTTTGTAAAGATAAGGCACAGACATTCCCGGAGATTCTGTGGAAGCTAAAGAGAATTTGAGTGTACACTTCCTAAAGACAGCGTGACTCAGGTAAACCTGCTTCCCTCATGCCAGCGACAGTTCTGAGGCTTGTTTAGCATCATGTCAAGATTGGTGTTTAGTCATTTAACTCCCCTCCAGGGCTTTTCTTCATTAGAATCTGTACATCTCTTCATTTCTTCTCTTTATTTCACTTCTAAAGAACATGCATGAAGTAAAATCTGCAGAAGAGTGAAAAGGGCAAAAATCGCAGCTCCGTAATGAAACAAATACGTTTCTATTGGGGGATGCAAGAATTTAGCAGAAGTAGGGTGGTTCCAGAAACTTGCAGATACTATAGAAATTTATAAGTACCTAGACCATTAATTAAATCCGGACACGTGTGGGTGAAATGTCCCTGAAGTGTGGGTACAAAGAATTCACGAGATCATTGGAATGTTTTCTTCTCTGATTAGTATGGTCTGATTTAGCTGGATTGCTTTCTCTTTTTAACTGAGAGATTTTAATTCAGTTTACATGAACTCTCAGGAGAGCATTGAAGTGTACCATAACATCTGGTGAAAAGAGGAACAGAGCTAATCGTCAGCAGCACTATGCTCAGAACTCAGGAACACAGTAAAATAAAAATAACCTTATCATAAAATCGCAGAATCGCTGAGGCTGGAAAGGACTTGCGGAGATCTTCTGGTCCAACATTCCTTCGAAAGCTGGGCCAGCTAGAGTAGGTTGCCCAGGACCATGTCCAGTCAGAGTTTGAACACCTCAAAGGATGGAGCTCTCCTGCAGGCTGAACACTCCCAGTTCTCTCAGCCTCCCCTTGTATGACAGAAGCTCCAGTACCTTAATCATCCTCAGGGTCCTTCACTGGACTTGCTACAGTATGGCCATATCTTTCTTGGACTCTATTTCTTGTACTAATATCCAAAAATATTTGTTCATTATTTCCTAAAAGCTAGAGTAGAATGAAGAGTTTTGTACATTGATAAAAAAACCCAAACAAAATAGTTCTTATTACATTCAGATGGAGCCTATCAATCATAATTGCCACAGCTTTTCATGGAAAACTTCTGACTGCATCATCTTGCTAAAGCACTGGAAAGTGCTTTAAAGTGCAAAACATGCACTTTAAAGTCCAAGCTGAAAGCGGTAAGTTTTTATACTAACTTATGTGCCAGTCCACTATACTTACCATAGTTTATTCATAAATTTCTAAACAAATTAATCTAGGGGTAAAGGAATATTCTTGTGTACAGAGAGACCTGTGCTGAGGGCATCAGCACACAACACAGGGTGAAAAAGAAGGCAAAGAAAAGGACAACATTTAAAGTAGGTACAACTGTTGAAAAAAGTCATGGGTCATCAAGACAAAATTTAGTAACTAAAAACTCAGGGAAGTTTTAAAATAAATCAAATACTTAATAGTACTGTATAACACTGTAAATAAGTATTATATAGTCATAGAGTGAATTAAATGAACAAAGGAAAGATAATTGTTTCTGTGCAGGGAAAAGACAGACACACAACTAGAAAAGGATCCTAAAAGTTCGCTGGCTGTGAGGAAAGCTATTGCCAAAGCAGTTCTCAGCAGACACAAATACTTTATTCCTTGACCTTATAGATACCCTAACAGTTGATTGAAAATTAATTCAAAAGGAATTTCATTAGATGATGAAGTTTCAGCATGTCTATAGCATTGTTCAATAGCAAGTAGCATCTACTGTACAAATAATACTCATTCCCTTCTTTAAATGAAACATCAAGACATTTCAGCATGTCACTTTCAACTTTGTTTCAAGAAAACTAGCCTTCACCATAATTCTACTGTTTAAAAGGCTTTATTAACGGACAGAATTTTGTACACTGGCGAATGACCGTAAGTACCCATTTTCTAAGATGTCACTGACAATATTCAATGTGAAGTAGGTTTCTGGAAGAATATTTTTAAAAAGTGTATAAATATAGACAAGGTAAAGTCTACCAAAGTGATTCTCAGACTTTACAAAAGTACCACCACCTTTCCTCTTGTCTATCTTTTCTATTCTCTGAGTTGAAAGGTTGTCCACGTTCACACTAAATTTTATATTTATGTCCTGCTTGTAAGAAGCAAAATGTTGCCAGGAGTTTAAAGGGGTTATCAAATCTGTTGCAAAAGTGAACATCACGACCACTGATGACAGGCACGGTCACTGGTCAGGAAACAATGCCTTGGTGAATACACTTACGTGGGTGTTCCCATAAGGCAGCCCCAAATGCCTTGTTTGGGATCTTCACATTGCACAAAGATGTGGCATTTGACACACACTCACTTCTTGAATGTGTATTACTGGGGTTATGTGTGATCATACTCACGTAATCATACAGAATGTCATTCTCAGATGTTTAACTCTGCCTCCTCGTTCTGCAGGTCTGTGCGTCACCCCTGCCTTGGAGTTATACACCTAGCTTGTAGATGCAAAGCACTGCAGAGAATATGCATGGAATAACTCATATCTTGAAGGTAAAAAATATCTTTTTTAAAACTCTATATCTTTTTTAAAATTCTACACCATCAGAACTTGTACCAGGGGCTTTAACTTCTGCAGATGTTGCGGATGATTGGTAAAAAAACTGTTGTCTGTCTTCATTTTGTGATCTTCTGAATTAGAGAATCCTTTCTATGACTTAGCTGTGTACAGAGACCCCCATCTCTAGAAACACACTTACCTCTCCACATTTAAACCACAGATTGTAATAACCACAAGTAATGCAATGTAAGTGGCAGTTTTGGTTCGCGTAGCTCTCGGAGCCCTGTGCTACTGTAAAAACACAGGTTGCACAAACCCCCTTGAAATTTTGTGCCAGAACCTGACACTGCAATACAACAGTTATACTACTAAAGATTAGATAATAGTTACAGACAAGTAGGAAATGAGTTATAGGTGAGTAAGCCAATGAATTTACAACTCTTTCCACCCCATGGACTGCAGATTCTCAAGCAGTAGTGATTTGTCAACCTTTTTGTCTCTCACTTGCAATACTGCAATAATTTGTTGGCAACCAGAGTAGCTGGAAGAGTAATTTTAAAGAAAATATTACTGTAGTTTGACGGTGTTACAGGTAGGGAACCTAGCTCTGTATTTGTGTATTCAAATGCAATAAGCTAAAACCCAAAAGCAGCTTAGTGGGTATTAGAGAATGACCTTAGGATGGGTTGCCAGTAAATTAAAGACAGCAATATATCCGGGTTTTGTAAAGCTTTGTCAAACTGTAGATTCTTTCAAGTCTTTTCTTCTAGCACAGAGGCTAAAAAGGAATAGTGAAAGACGCAAACAAAACCCCATCACTTTTAAATGGGCACGATCTCGGTTCAGTCAGCATTGCACGTGGTCTTGTTGAATACTTTATATTTTCTCACATGAAGCACTATTTCTTTTACTATCACTCTTTAAATTCTGACTACATCACTCACAACATTTAGTTCACAGCTGAGGGAGTCTGCATGATTACATACTTTCATACTCCAGGAATTACGAAATAATTGTCATGAATCTCTGCCCTGACAGCCAAAGCCTGTCCTTGCACAGAAAGGATTTTCCAAAGCATTCTTTCCCCACCATCTTCACCAAAGTCATGCACAACATTTTTCTATCTAAGACATAGCAGAAAATAATATGATCATAATAAAAGAAAACCAGCACATCTTCATGCTTTAAAGCAGTTCATAGGTGATATACACTACTACATAATATAGGAATTGCAGATACATAACAGGGTATGAACACGTCTTTACAAAAAGGCAAGATTTGTAACACAATTTCTACTTGTCAGAAATGTAAAATAGAAATATCTGATCTGACTATAACATGGAGAGTATTGAAAGCATTATGCATAGGGTTTTTATAGAAATAATAACAAAGGCAAAATAAAGTTTATTTCTTCTTGCCCAAGAATGTGATATACTAAGAAAATATAAACAGATATAAGTTGCAACAAATATTAACCTGTGTATATATGAAGAATTATCCATAAAACCATTCCACTTTCCTAGCTCATGTCTACATTGTTGCACGCTCCAAGCACCTAGATTTCATAAGTCATCATATGATTACACTACCTCATTATTAGGTAGTGATTACACTACCTCTCTTAGTCCCATATGCTGTGTTCAATACTGTCTGATTCTATTTGGATCTTACCTACATTAAAGAAGCATAACTTTTTCTGAAGAGATTTTGAGAGAAGAAAGTCAGATTTCCTCAGATTATCACAATGCTTTCCTCTACACTGATGGATATTTGCAATGGCATTTTAATGTGAAATCCTTTTGCATCATCAGAAAGCCAAATAATCAATAAAGGGAAAAACCATGTGAAGTATTACTGAGATGAAGAGCTAGATGAACACTTTAAATTATTAAGATTGCTCTTAATAGTTTTAGATTTACATTTAAATATATACTTAGATAGATCTGGCATTACAAAACACATTCTGAATTGAGATAAACTGCAGCCGTACCATCCTGCTGTTTCCTATCCAGTATTCACACTGATTTCATGAGGAAGGACAGTTGTTAAGATCCTCCTAACAATACTGTTATCTGGAATACAACGCTGTTATCCGGAAAGCTGCAGCTACCTTGGCTGTGATCGTGTCACCAGCACAGAACCCATTGCGTGGTAGGTCTTTACGTACCCTCCGGTACCACGCAGCCAGATCTGAACAAACTTTAAAGTAGTTGCTTGAGTGCTGGTAACAGTCTAGCCATGGCAACATGAAGCTCAATACAGCTGTGATGGCAGTGTAGTCAAGGAAGATAAATTATTCACGCAGGGATGTTATAAGGCAATGAAATATGTTTCTCACATTCATAGAACTCATTCTCTAATCTCCATATTGTGATTTTCCTTTTCTGATATAAGTAAGTGTTAAACAGTAAAAGCATGGTAACAACAAATTTCTGTGAAAACATAATTAATTAAAATGATCAGCATCCTCTGAAAAGTAACTTGGTAGACAGGTTTGGGAGTCAGCTAATTTATACATTGAAGAAGATGTATTTTTAAACTGGTTTGAATAAGATATAAGAAATTATATGTAAGTCTTGACATGAGACACTTCCATGCCCATAAAGTATATTTTTTAATATATGAAAATGAAATATTATTTTAGTTGCTCATATAGCACAGCTCAGACCGGTAGGTTAACATACCCCTCAGAAACAGCCACGGCTGCCAGAAAGATGATTGAGAGCTGAGCCTTCCTATTTATGGAGCCTCATCAGCCCTGGTACAGCTATCTAAATGTTAGGTTTTCATTCTGTGTATTAAGTATTGTCTATAACTCAGTTTTGACAGTATTGGTCTTCTCTACAGCACAGCATGGCTTCAAATCTTTTGCTGCATGGGACAGCTGACAATTTCACATGAAAAAACCCATAAATTATAATAGGAGTCATGTCATTCTGCCTTCCCACGTCCCATCTGTCCCTGCACCTGGTAGGAGTAGTCAGGAGTTGTCTTTGGCGTGAACACCATGTGTTCTTTGCTGAACTGAAAATAAGTATTTCTGTAACAAAGAAAAAATCCTGCTCATTGGAGATATTCTTTCATTAATACAAAGCTTGCTTCATCTCCAAAATTTTGCAACCATCCTCTTTTGATTAGGCTGCCATCTTCCAAGTACTAACAGCGCTGATGAAACCATTTGGAGTTGGAACAAAAAGACCACTTTTTACTTTTCTTGCAAAAATCATAGTCAGGCAACATGAAACCTAAAAAGTTACTTTTCAGTGAGAAAAAAAATTGATACAGGTCAATGTCAGTGTTCTGTCAGTATGCTTGGAAGACCAAGCCCCTGACAAACAGTGGTTGGGAAATGAGATAACTATGTTCTTTCTCTAAGCATCTCAAATGATTATGATTTCATACCATACAGAAAAACTTAGTCATTGGGTTGGAGAACATTCAGAAATCCTCTCTTCATGTCTTCTGCTGAAGTTGTTACACTTTTCAAGGAATAATTAATTAGCCACCAAGAGTAAAGAGCTCTAATTCACCTGAGAAGAAAAAATTGGTTTCAAGTTCCTCTTTCATACAATCGTAAAATGTTACACATATTTACAATATTAACTTAGGAACTGAAATGAAGATCTCTGACCCTCAAGTACATTCCCTGATTAGTAGATTAAAAAGCCAACCTCTCCCTGGTCCCATGAATCTTTAATTATTCATATGTAATTCAGAGCAGTTTGGGGGAATCAAGACTTTCTCCTAGCAAATTGTCACTGTAATCACACTGAAGTATTTTGATTTAAGTAAACTATTGGGAAAAGACAGCTACAGATCTAACTCATCAGGCATACGAGAGATTTAAATATAGCCTTATCTGTCCTAGACGAGTAATCTAACCATTGGCCTTTGGGGAAAAACATGTGAACAGGTAGTTCTTCCTGCACGGCTTCATGAGAAAGAAACAACCCTAAGTCAACCAAGCTCTTTCATTCAGAAGTTCAAAGGACATTCTTAGTATTAGGGGTTACCTAAAGAGCTTGCCTGTAGAAAAGAGGAGATGTTTTCTGATTCACTACTTGGCTATAAGGGTATTAGTAATGATACCATGTTTCCCACCAAAGAGTCTCCAAGGAACAAAAAAAAAATGGAACAAGAGGTTTGCTTAGTAGTATCTTTTCCCCCCGCCCTCCGAGATTCTTGACTAGTGAAATTAGAATGATAATTCAAAATTTTTGAACTTTAAATATGATTGCAATAGGCAATGTGGAAAAAAGATTCCACATTTTCCATGTTTTTCATAATGGTTTAATAGTTCAACTCAGCTGCCAGGATATTAATTTTACCACAGGAAGAAGGTTAATACACAGGTTCATTTCTAGTCACTCTGGATTTTTTGAGAGTATCTTTTCTTAAGACGTTAATAGCTTATGACCAACAATTTAATACTGAAAGCAATTTTAGGTAAGTGGGCAGAGAGTAAATGGATGTTTCACAAATGTTACAGAATCCTTAATGTATAAAATAAGTACATAAATACACATAATGTTTGATGCTGTTTCCTGTTGTAGCAGATCTCATAGAATATTATTGCTTTTTAAAGTGAGCTCTAGGTGGTAATATTTTTAAATAAGTGGGCAATCATTATTAATGCATTAAATTAGAAAAAAAGAATCATTTAACAGCTATGTGGGCACATTTTGCAAAGACATTCATATTTCATAATTGAGCCAATGTGAATTTTTTTACCGTAGTTTCATAACATAAATATATATTTAACTAAACCAGACATAGTTCTAGTTTACGAAACTATATTATTAGTATTTGATATTGGTTTTATTCATAAATGTATTTTGTTATTTATTAAGTGAAAAGTCATTTATGTTGCAAGGTAAACAAATATAAATTATTTCCCTAAAATCCATAAAAATATAGGAAAGGGTTTCCAGCATCTCCATTTAGGAATACAAACACAAAGATTGTTCAGTCCCAAAAATTCAAATGTATTAGGCACTGTAGACCGAGTCTTATTTCCAGAGAGTGAGATAATAGTACTAGTTGTTTTGATTAAAGACTTATTAAGTGCTCCTGTGTCTGTTAGTAATGGAATCTCAAATTCACTTCTATATAGATATAATTTGATTGAAGTGCTTCTTCTGTATATATACACGTACAATCTAGCTCTTTTTTCAATGTTTTCTCTATTAAAGCAAATATCCTCATTTAGTTTTTAATTGCTTTTGGATTATGTTTAGCATATTTTAAAGGAATGCTTTCAGCTTCACATTTGCCTGAAAATTATCATGCCTACTATTCTATTTTTATTAACCAGTTAGTTTAATACATCATAAAATGATTACAGAAACAGTATTTGTTCTGTTGGTTCATAAATTGCTTTTGAACATGACCTTTCTATAGTGATCGTGTTAAAGTATCCAAAAATGTACGCTATGCAGTGCATACTCTGTAGATATTTCATTTGCATTAATATCCCATGTCCTAAAATATCGCCATCACTATGACATAGGATGTTTTTCTTTAAAACCAAGAAGAAAGCAAAAACAAAGCTGAAATTGAAACCGGCAACAGATAATCACGGGCAGTTGTTCAGGGTTGCCAAAGCATCTAACACCCGTTCTCCTGAGAGCTCCACTTCTGAACCATGCTAACATTGTGAGAAATCTCAGCCTGAGGAAGGAGACAGGTAGGTTTGAGTGTATGTTCTTGTTCTTGTTCACATTACCAAGCTAGAAAGGCAAAATCAGGGCAAAAATAAAATATAACAAACCCACCAACTGCAAAATTTATTTAGTAAGGACTTAAAAATAGGATACGTTACTTAAAATATATTCTAAAACAAAGCTGACAAAAAGTCCAGATCTGTTTGGAATCAAGTCATTAAAAAGACCCCCTAGAATTACGTGTATATTAATTAATTTTTTTAAAGTACAGTGAGTAGCCTAATTCTGCAACGGGATGTATCTGGTTTCCCCTGCATCTCATTTTTAATTTACCACAAGTCATTTGGCACCCATATGACACCACAATTGAATTCACCACAGGTGAATTGACCTGACCCAAGTAATTTTTTCAGGGTTATTTTAGTGGATCCAAGGAACGGTGCAGTGCCACAGACTGTTGCATTGACACAACTGATGGAGCAGCCTGTGGAGGTAAGGTGGTGGGATGAAAGGAGGGTCGTGTGGGTGGGATAAGAAAGTGCCAGGACTCCTAAAGGTAATATTGCTGCTCAGTTCCCGTTGCGAACTTCAGAGTTATGGAAGAGTGAGCTGCTGGGTCCACCAAGAAATGAAAGGGGTTTTCAGCAATTCAGTAAATTGACACATCTTAAAATGTCACGGGTTCTGGGATCTGTATCCCAGAAAGTAGCCTTGGTGGTACATTAAAGGGGGGTGGGAGAGGTGGAAGGGAAACTGCTGGGCCTCTGGGTGACCTGGGTGCTACAGACACTGTGACTACACAGCAGCATCCTTGGAAATTTTCAAAGCTGTAGGAGTCCTGAACCACCTGAGTGTGATTTCAGAATTATCCTTGCTCTGAGCAGGAGCCTAAACTCTTTTTTAATGCTGCTACAACCTCTGGCTCCTTGTCTCTAGGTGACAAATCCTCTCCCTAACCTTGTTCTGTAGCTGGGAAAACTCACCTTCATGCTGTGTGCAGACTGGGGCTGAATTTTTGAGTGAATTTGCTCCTAAACAAATTCAGAAAAAAACCTGGCAATTGCTAACATTTCCTTTATCCTACACAATCCCTGCTAACACTTACATGGGCACAGCCAATTTGCAGAAAAGGCCCAGTACAAAGCTGTTTGCTCCTTGCTTGGCTCTTTGGGTGTTTGAATAGCAGTAGAGCCTTTATCTGGGGGCGGTAATTGCAGTGCCCGCACACCTTTATACCCTCACACTCTTCTTTTATAGATCAGTTTCAAGGGAAAATACGCATCATCTCCTATTCCAAACCAGTTTTATGTAGTTAGCTTTGCAGGTACAATAGTAGATATGTGACTATATTTTGTATTACCTGAATACTGCTGCTTTGCAGCCTACTCACATAGCATGGCATTTGTTTTTACTAATCCACTAAGGTATTATGACTCAGCAGGAAATAGATTTTGTGGTTAAGGTATTTGTGGTCAGGATGGTAGGCAGGGGACTTGGGTCAAAGGAATTTTCTGTATCAGAACCTATAAGCCTTTGTTTCAAGTACACAGGCAATTCTGAAAAATGGAAGTCTTTGAGACTGGGTCAGGTTTATTGTACATTATGCAGAATACTTGAGTTTAAATTGAGTTTATTTAGAAAAAAAAATCTATATAAATCCCCAAAAGGAATATTTTCACACTACTGTTCACAAAAGGTCTTGTTTGGAAATAGAGTAAAAGGATAACTAAAGCACCCTTTCAGCTCGCTGGCTCAAAATTTCTCCTTGCTCTTGGAAGTCAAAGCAAACGTCAATGAAGTATTTAAAACACTTTTATGAGAAAGGCCCAGGCTGCAACCACAGATCAAGGAAGATTTTGAGTATTTACATCAGCTAGCCCCTTATGTTCATATCTGAGCTGTCCTAAAATACATCCCTAAAATTCCAAGATCAGAATAAACCACCTAAAACCTGACTTCTATCAGCAACTGCCTCCCGTTTCACCTCAAAGCAACAAGTGATTCAGAAGCTGAAGAAGAGGCCAAAATTTATTCTTCTCAGCTAAAATTCCCATTTCTTTCCGTATAAAAGAAAAAGTAAATGAAATGCCACCTTATAACATCTTCTGTCTGCTACCAATATCTTCACAGGATGCCCATAAATCTGCCTAGAGTGCATTTTGCCATCAGCCACAAGTATACACTTTATGTCCTGCGAGCCATTGAACTCATCTAGGAAATACCCTCAATCACATGTTTACAGTGCACATAGGGTTTAGCTATCAGACTGTAAAGAAAATAAAGAAATTGCAACTGTTTTGAATCTTTACCATCAAGAAGCTAGGTGACTCTGTTTACGGGAGAGTAAGAAATAAGAGCTTTCTCAATATTCCTCTTATCCAGACTCTCACATATTTGTGATACATCGGGTGGCATTTCTGCTGTGAAACTCCCTCAGACAAGCTCTATTGCGGCTGTAAATTCTAGATCTAGCCCACAACATTGGGAAACATTCCCGAGCAGATGGTTTCATTCAATAAAACATCAAAGTACCATAGTAAATAATGCTGTTGAATTTTTTACCAGTCATTTTGCAGTGCCACATTAAACATTTCCAAAGGCAGCTGAAAGTGAAAGGGACAGGAACATTTGGCAGTGAACAGAGTGCCATAGGGCTGTTTTGATTGGTGATGTTGGGACCAGGGAAGGGAATGAGTGTCTGAGTGGCACCTTCGGGATGGTCTCTGACTTGTAAAGAGCAGAGAGGACTGGGCAGTGAGAGGTCATCTGTTCTTTCCCTGCCTCTTCCCCACTGCGAAGAAGTTTGGTTCCCCCTCTGCATCCCACCCTGTTGGCTTCTGTCTTTGTCCCTGTGTTTGGGGAAGAGAGACTCTGGGTGGGGTTTGCTCACCTTACCTGGGTGTCACCTCACTTTCGAGACAGCAGGTTCTAATAGCGTGCCTGCAGGCAGTAGCAGGAGAAAGTTTCCTTCAAAATCAGTCAAATTCTGCAAATCAGACCAAAGTGTCACCAAGCTGGAGAGAAATTGTGGAATTAGATGGCCTTGCCCATATATCATAGGCTTCATATACTAAAAATAGAATAGATACGCTTTGAGAATATACTGTATGTAAGGACAAGGGCAGCGCTAGAACAGAATTATCTAGCCAGCCAGGCAAGCGATCTGCAGGCTCAGTGTCATCCTACTAAAGTCAAAGGGTAAGAAATAGTTCATTGCAATAAGCCTCAGGGAAATTCTAAAGAGGAAAAAAAATTAAAATCTGTGTTTGAATTGCAGCATCCTGCTATTGAAAGAAAAACAGCTTAGAATGACCACAGGTTTCAAAACCGTTCTGTGAACTAAAGATTAGTATATATCTGTACGTGAGAATATCTCTTCTTCTTTATATTCTTTGTAATGAACACAGTACTGCATGCATTAGACATGCAAGCAATTTAGCGTTTGTAGGACTTCAAGTGTAAAACCCAAATCAGCTAATGCAAAATGTAGTTTCACTCCCTTGGAATATTCTGAAGGAGATTTGAAACATAAAACACCTACCCATTAATACACAAATTGAAGGCAGTATTTTTTTTTCCCTCTCTCCTTTGTCTCAAGGCACAGAAAAAATCCAGTCAGTTGCAAACACGATCTAGCCCTCTTGCAGCAGCCTTCACAGCTCTATCTAACCTTGCATCCATGACTGTCATGTTTTTCGTTATCACCTTCAAAAAGCAAAATTCAGGTGCAGCCTGTGCCACAGCACCCCCACCTCTGCCTGAGCTGGTTCCGAGCAGTTCCTGTGCTGGATGTGAATTCTCGTTATACAACAGGACCAAACATGGGTCAAACAACTGCTTTTTACAGAACAGCCTGTGTGCATGCTAAAGCAAAAGGCAAACCTAGATCAAAGGCAGAGACAACATGTGTCACTGCTACATGGCAGGGGATTCCCTAAAGCTCCAGACACCAATTGGCCCGGAAGCTGTATCTCCACAGCAATGCAGTTTGCCTTCTTTCCCTCTCATCAAACCTCTAATGGGCTAAAGATACAGAACCGTGATAAGTACAAGAATAACAAGAAGAGAGCAGGCAAATGAAGGAGAAGCATAAAAGTAAATTTAAAATGATGAAAATGATTTTTAAGCATATGCATTCTGGCTGGATATCTGCAGGAAAAAAAAGAAGAAAAAAAAAAAGAGAGAACTAGGTATAAACAGGACTTTTTTCTTCCTTAGTCATGACACATTTTAATGAGATTTGAAATGAGCACAGGAAGACAGAGCAAGATAACAAGGTTATCGCCAACTCTAAATCTTCACACTATTTATGATGCTAAATTTGCAGGCTATGCTGCTCACTTACATTTCCATAAAGTAGCATAATAAAAGAAAAAGAACAACTAGACAATAGCAATTTTTCCTCTGAACTGTCCTTTCTGAAAAAAATATATGCAGTCCTGTGCGTTCTGGTATTATTTTTACCTCTGCAGTGTAATCTTCCTTTTGTATTTTATCCCTTCTTTGTGCAAAGACAGGGAGAATAAATGTACATCCAGACTCCTGCTCCCCTAAGTGATATGACTCATTCACACAAGCATCTGTACCCCTTAAGGGACTGTCACTGTCTTTTCCTCTTAATTCATTAATTTTACTTTTCTGTTATACTGAAGAACTGCTAATAAAGTAACTTTTCTCAATTGGTATTCAATCTCCTCTATGCCCCTGCAGGCACCTCTTCCTCTTCAGGGCTAAAAATACAATGTCTTGAACTCTCCCCACAGATGCCACGACGGAGGCATTTATCTTCTAACATTCACTCCATCTTCTTGAAATATCCTCTGTTTTGCAGACTGCAAATAGGAACTAATGGCAGGCAGCAGTGTCTGCAACAGTAAGATGTTTTAAATATTTCCCACTACCATCCAAGATACACCTCCTGCCGTAGTACAGCTGCAACCTTGCTAGACGCCTTCTGAGAAAAATGTTCCTTAAAGCTCCCAGCTGAAGTTACAAGGTAAAAGCCCATGGCTTCCTTTGACTTGGATACCTTTCCTCTGTGTTCCTGAATTAATCTTAGGAGTGGCCCTTAAGCCATGGCAAACTAGAAAAACTTATTTCACCAATTCGGTGATAGCATCAACATATTAAAAAAAAAAAGGAAAAGAAGGCAAGCATACAAAGGAGAGCATGCCTTTTTTCAAGACATTTTCTTTCTCTGCCACTTTCACAAAGACATTAACAATCGGGTCTCCTTCTGGTCTTTTGATGTGGGGTTGAATAAGTTAACAGCAGAAGAACATGGAGTCCGTCACATTTGAGGAAAGGTGGTATATTGTCCCAGTTTACACTGGTAGAAGTTGATATCCCTAAATCTTTTCCTTGTTTGTGAAAAATGTCAGGATTTGTACAGGAGAGGAACAAGATAACTAATACAAATATTAGTTGATTTAACAGCAAATGGAGCTTGCAATCAGTAATGGGTGACATATGTATTTCAGGAGCTCCCTTAGCACTTTCAGAAGCAGTGTAATGTTAGGTAGTATTATATTACTCCAAAAAATGACATAGGTAATTGTAAGATTAATTGGAAACTCGAGTTCTCTTATCTCTGCTGAATGGAAAACATCTCATTTACCTCACCAGTCTTTGATGAGATTCTCAGATCATATAATATGTCTGCGTTTACAGAGCATAATAGGACAACATAAAAGCAAGTAAAAGTTCATTTTTAAGTAGTTTCTTTGGTGCTTCTGACACTTATGAAACAAAGGGAGTACTAACTATTGCTAATCTTGTAATTTCAAAGAGAATTAGCCAGGGTTTTCTCATATATTAGTCACCTCTATTAATCTGGAGAGTAGCGCAGTGTGCAGTGATTCTTTTCTCTTTAAAGTCACTTAAAGGTTTATATAACTAAACATTCCGAAACTACACATATAAATCCAAGAATCATTGTAGCACAACTTTAAAATACCACTTGCTTTGAAATCACTGTTTTCATTGAAAGTAAGGCTATAAGCTACTTACTGAATGTTATGGGTATGAAAAAAAACGTAAGCTGTGCTAATGGGATATATCTGATTAATGAAAACTAGGTGAATGTAGAGTAATAGCTCTGAGACTGTTAAGTGGCTGTGCATGTCAGTGAAATATCAGGTCTGATGCCCTTTTATATCTCAAGAGATTAAAAAAAAAAAAAAGAGACTAAGGATTAGGGAGATTCGTACAACACAGTAGAAGTCTGTTTTGGTGAACTTGTTCTGAATCCTTTTTCCTCCATTGTGTAGCAAGTGTGCACAGGAGCGTCCTAAACTCAAACAGGACCAGGAAAATTGCCTAATGTGCTCTGAATGTCAGTACCAGAATTCCCTCTAGACCTCTACATGTATTACTGCCCCAAAAGGACATCCCAGCTGGAACCTCTGAGACTGAAGTGAAATGCCAGTTCTGTTAGCCAAGAGTGTACCAGTCTTGTCCACATTTTGAGGTCTCTGCTCCTCTAAAGCGGCCTTATACTGAGAATATACTTGGTATGTAGTCATAAGGTCAGACTGAGGGTCTGCAGATGAGTTCGCCAGAGTGAATGCTTTCATCCAGCTATTTGCATCTTCTTTGAAGGAGCAGGTACTCTTTCCACTTTCTTAGCATCAGAACCAAAATTATTGTATCCACATGGTACGACAGAATACAGGCCCATTAGCAGGAAACGTCCATGTCCATCCATAACATATTTGGTATCTGTTTTCCTCAGCTAAAGCAGTAAGGCCAGTCAGGGCTACATCACTGAGCAGGTAACTCAGTGGGCAGTGTTTATTGTTTGTTGGCAATTTAGAGGAACACAAGAGCTTCTCCAACATCAGATACACTTTGTAATTATTCTAAGACGTATATGCAGAACACCAGGTACACAGCATATCAAGTTAATCAAGGTAAGAAGAATTGGATGTGTTGCTTTCCTGGATGCTGGACTCTCATATTATTTGATGATCTTGTCACCAAGCACTTGGACATCATCTAATGGCTAGTTCAGATAGTGAATGACGGACATTTTTGCAGATATTGAAATAATTGGCAATTCTTTATTGGTACCCAGAGGAAACAGACACGATGAAGATGGTAGTATGATCCCTAAAAGAAAACACAAACCGTATTTCTCAAGCGAAGATATACTCCGTTACTGCAATCACAATTGTATGAGAAGAGACTAAAAGGCAGGGTAGCTTGTAAGCGCGAAACAACAAAAA
This sequence comes from Rissa tridactyla, assembly GCF_028500815.1. Taxonomy (NCBI): domain Eukaryota; kingdom Metazoa; phylum Chordata; class Aves; order Charadriiformes; family Laridae; genus Rissa; species Rissa tridactyla. Next base: position 43,214,810 of record NC_071470.1, on the reverse strand, counting down.
TGAAATATAAATAAAAACCAAAATTCAGGAAGCTTATTTGGCACAAAGCAGTTTGGTCCCAGATCATCTTATTCTTTGGAACCAAGAATGGAAAAGATCACTGAAATTCATGAGCAACAGTTGTCAGCTGTCACACACTGAATCTCTGCTAAGGAGCTAGAAAAAGGGCTAAAATCCAGTATTTTGTTTGGGTTTTTATTTTGCTATCTAGGCTACAATGATCAACAATTATTGCACATAAATATGCAAAGAGCTATTAGAAGGCCAACACAAGTCATCTGACAGAGCTTATAGCTTTATTCCCCCTCACGTTTTTATTATCCTCTCTATAAAAGGTGCTGGAAAACACTGTCCATTAGCTTGCATTGTCTTTTGTGTCAAACAGATTGTTTAGATTATTTTATTCTGCTTATAAAGATTGTTTCCCCTGATTTCTTTAAGAGTCGTACATTAAGAATGAATTTAGCTTAGTGTTTTTTCTAACTATGGCTAATCAATAACACTGCACTTAATGCGTTATGTGAGTGTTGTGTTTTGGTATGCCTCTGTTTACAATACAGCTTCAACTATTTGCCTTTCAAAATGAATACAGTAATGTTTAGTAACTGATATGCTTTTTCCCCTAAATTGTATTTGGGAAGAATACATTAGCTGAGAATACACTTCTATTCCTGAGGCTAGAAAATATCCTTAGGTGTTTTGGGCCTTACTCAGTTAAGTTAGATATTTATTGCCTATGTTGTTGTAACGCAACCCCGGTGAAGGATGAACAGGGTAAGTGTCGGTAGTACTCAAGTCATGGTAGTGCATACATGCCACATCCTGTATTAGAACTCCGTTCAGTTTGGGGCTGTAGAAAACATCTGTAGTAGTATCTCTCTCATGAAGTGTTTTCAAACCGCCAGCTGAGAAAAAAGGAATGTATTATTACACTTCTGGGGAAAGGAACCATTAGAAGATGAAGGCTAAAATTCACAATTGGCGTCAGATCATATTTACACTGAGCAAAGAATCAGGCAGAGATCCTTCCTGATGACCAGCAGAACTGGCTCCTGACCACAAGCATTAGGGTAGGGAGAGGTGAAGTTAATTAGCATTCATTGATGTGGCTCTTTTGCTTTTGGGATCTCATGGGGGACGTTTATTCCTCTCCTGCTGAGCCTAGAGCTGGGTGAATTGTGCTGGCCACAGTCTCTCAGCTCCTCAGGTATTTCCGGAGGCTGAGAAATGTGAGTGGACTCAAGGGACAGACAAGTCAGATCTGGCCAAATCTTGTCTTACACAGACTACCAGTTGATATCACCTGCTTTATTGGGTTCTTCATTGAGGCACAACATGCAATTCCCAGTAACTCATTAAACAGGAACTTTTTGTCTCTACTTACCCTAACTTTTACAAAGATATGCGTCTATGTGTAACATTTACTCTCTATACCTCAGACCCAAGAGTCTTAAGAAAACCATCATCACACAGCTCGCAAGAAAGAGCAGTTAAGCTGAATTGGCAGGTATACAACATACTGAACCTTAAATTTAGCAAATGTAGATAACAAATTACATCAGCCCAGGTGTACTGGAACCACTAATGCAAACTAAAGGTACAGCCATATTTTTCTTTTTTCCATTAGGAAGAACGACTAATTTTGAACAAAAGCAATGGAGGGAAAGGAAAATGAAGAACATGTGCTTGTGTGAAAGAGACTCCCAAACTCTCAGACTCTCTAGTGCCTTTACAGAGCACTACAGCTATTGGCAATTTAGCCTTGGAAAAGGAGCTGTCAAGTAAATGCTTTCCTATTCACATCATGTGGTACGTACAGATCCTGAGCTGATCCATGCCTCATGATTGAGCAGACAGGTCTCTTCCCTGCAATCAATGTCGATTAGAAACTGTTTTTGTGGTACTGACAATCTGTTGGGATTAAAATAAAATCTACTAGACCATCCAGTAATGAAAAATTATCTACATGAAAGGAAGAATGAGTACAAAAAGGATTTCAGACTCCTATTTATTATCTTTAAAATAGCAAAAAGGTTTTTCTTCAGCAAGTAAATAATCCTTCTTTTTATTTTTGCTTTCATTAAGCACACTTTGATTGATTATGACCTGCTCTATCACAGTGCACCAGATTGGAACAGATTGGCTACTTCTGAAGAAGAAAAAAAGCCTTGTCACTGGAGTGTGGAACAGAAGAGAGTCAAAGTGAATTCAGGTTGGAGTGTCATTCACCTGATTTAATCAAGTGCTAACAGAAGGTTGTCAGTGTCAAATATCCTCTTCTATAACCTCTGACCTTTTTAGGTTATTATCTTGGGAAAAGTCTGTATCTTCTGGTTAGTCAGAGGCATATATGCTGTTAAGTGGTGGTATGTGCAGAAAAGTGAGAGTTATTTCTTCTCTTGCTCTGCTTTGGTCAGGACACAGCTGTTAAGATTTATTGTCCTCGGCCTAGCGGGAATATGGTACAAGTCTGGCTAGTGAAAGTTACACAGTCAGATAGTCCTTCCATAAAGTAGCAGTTTCTTCGTAACTTTGCTGCATCGAGCTGGGAACAAAACGTCAGCCAGTTTCTTATACTCATCACTTTCCTTACATTTGTAGCTCTCTGCTCTAGTTTTCCATTTCAATGTGTTAATCTTTTATTCTGAGCTCCACTTCAACATGAAAGAGTTAACTGAATTTACATAATCACATCTCATCACATTTACATTTCAAATTATTGATAACTAGTGAGTAACAGAGGTGGTCTGTCTCTTCCTGAAAAAAGTGAAAGAACCATGGTTCCTGAAAAGTATAATGAACTTCACAGGGAGAAAGAAAAAAAAATCCTTCTAATCCCTGTCTGGAGTTCTTTAAAGATAAACTTAATACAGTTTCCTTATAACTTGTAGTATCAATGCTGGAGGAGATGGAAATAGGTCTCCTTCTGACCAGAGATTTGTACTCAGAGGCGGCTCATTTGAAATAACTGTATAATGAAAATACGGAAGCAGGTTGCTTGCAATTTGTAGAGAAACAAAACTGGGACAAATTTTTAAGAACACAGGAAACCTTCAGAGGTTTTTTTTCACCTCCTGTGAAAATCGGGCATGAACCTGTGTGCTCTGTGTCAGAGGTAGGAGAGGCAGAAATCACATTGTGGTTCCCATGGCCAGCACACCTCAGGGCTGCACACACAGGGCTTGAGCTGAGAGTAAAAAGGCAGTTTGAATTTTAGCAAGTCCTCTGGCTCAGGAGGCTGAACCAGAGATAGTGGAATGCACAATCAATTTTTTTTTCAGGAAATATCCAGCTTCCGTAAATTGATTCATGGGATGAAGCCACCAGCAGCCAGTGCATGTATTCATGCAGGAAGTCAGAAACATGCTGAGAATGTGTGAAACAAGGAAGTTTCAGCAACTGCAAGGAAATTTCTCCTGAGCTAGAAAAGTCTTACAAATTTGCTTCAGAAAAAAGAATGCTGAGAGAGACACTGAATAAGAACTTAAATTTACTGAACAAAGACACCCAGAGGCACATGTTTGGCAACATCTGATCCAATTCTGAAGGAAGGGAAGACAATGTTTTCATAGCTGAGATGGGTATGCTGTTTCGCTTTGTGGTCAATGCAGCTGAATTTAGGCAGAATAGGCCATCATTCAGAATAAATGCCTTCAGCTGTAGAAGAAGGTTTCTGGACATTGCAGATGTCATTTACATCCAAAATTTCACTGCCTTCACATGTCTGATGCCTTTGAAGCTTGAAAGTCTTGGTCCTTGAAAAAAATGCAGATGACAAATAAAAATCTCATTAAACTAGTCTGGTCAATATAGCATAAGAACTTTAGCAAGTAAAGAAAAAAATCTGCCTGGCAAAAAAAAATCAGCAATGAAACAGTAAAAATAGAGGAAAGAAAGTACTTTTGACTAATCCTGTAATTCCATGTGCCATATCGTCTTCCATTTTATTTAAAAAATAGTATTTAAACACACACATTATCTTTTACGTCACCAGTGAAAATCATAGTTATGTCACTTATTTATCATTTTCTCTAGAAGACAGGAAATGTTAGCTGTTTACCTCCACATTGCATTCCACATTAAATCCCATAATAAGTAACTCTAAATTTTAAGCCTATGTTACTTTTAAGAGTCTTTTGTACATTTATCACTGAGGAAAAATGAATACATTTATTGCTTTAAAACAAATGTCTTTGAGTTATATTTCACTAGAATTAGAAAAATATGTCAAAATTTGTGAAATCTCACATATTAAAACTTTTATATAACCAAATATCTTACTAATACCAGTCTTTTAAAAAACTCTTTTTATGGAAAATTCGAAGGCAAAACTGTTTTTAAAAGAAAGTTACAGATGGAAAGGATATAATTTTTACACAATATAAAGTGGGAGGACTTTTTTTATTATTGTCATCATAAAATCCTTCTTTTGAAGCACCAACTTCTCAAGAAAGTAGGAGAGATGAAGAAGTGTGAATAAAGTAGTTTTCCTATTATGAAAACTAGGCTCTTAATCAAATAGTTGAGGCACAAGTAGTCCTTGAAATTCAAACAGTATTCTGTTCTCCCCATATTAGCAACAAATATGTATGAAAGAATTGCTGCTGGCTGTGGGGCTTTTTTCCCCTAAAGGCTGAGAATTTTAATCTGAAAATTTATCACACTGATATAATAAAACTTGTTGGTTGTTTATAGCGGAGAGTTCTAAGTTAAGTGCAGTTAGTATAATCCCATTCAGAAAGAGAAAATTCTGGAGGGAATCCTGACAATTTTTTAAGCTTTCTGCAGGTCTTGCGGCACTGATGCTCGATTGCAGTGCTGATGCAACATGAACCACAGGCTGGCTGAGATGCAACACAAAAAGCAACCATTTTTTTTCCAGACATGTAGAAGCCACGCTCTTTTTCAAGCTCCTCTTCTTTTCTGAACCATCATCAATTTACTGCCTTGATTCTAAATAGGCATCCACCAGCTTGTACATACACACACACAGTCGCAGATGGTTCAGAGACCAATCTGTAATCTACCGTTAAGAAAGCTGAGCTGATTTAATAATGACCACTATGAAATATCAGTACAACCCACACTGAGTGGATTAGGGAATGGCCAACTGACAGCCTTCAAAAGCATCTGTCAGCGAGGAAACTGTCTCAGAACAAGGATTTTTTCCTATTGGGCATACACAGACTTTTTGACACAACTTTTATCAATAAAAAAAATAAATCACTCCTCAGAATATTTGTGAATGTCTCAAAACTGAAACCTGCATCTGAAGAAGGTCAAGGTAGAACTGAAGTGTTAAGTGCCAAATTATGATACAGAACCCTAATCTTGCTACGGCTAAAGAAAATCTGACCTTGAAGATCTCCAAGTGACTTTTTAACTTTAAAGTTTCCAAGGTATTAAAGGTCTGCTTTTTCCCAATTGCCCCCTTTCTACCTACCCTGGTATCTATTTTCTACTTTCGACTAGTTGAGGTCTAGAAATCAGGATGGCTATGACACAGTGGTTAAAAAAGAACACTCACAAAATGTAGCTACTGCTACCTACCCTAAACAAAACTGATTAAAACTTGTTTAATGCTATATGCCAGAGTGGATCAACATCAAATTAAAAAAACAAAACAAAACAAAACAAACAAACAAACTTTAATGATTTGTTATGATGAATAGCTGAGAAATTTGTCTCATGTAAGTCTATCTCAATGATTACTTGTAGTGTGACTAGTTTAGAGGTTTACTTTAAACAAAATGACATTTCAGCATGACATGCTGGTTTTTTGTTGTTGATAGCTATACAATTCTGTTTCACTTGTTATTCTAATTGGAATCAAGCAAATATGACTTCTCATCCTATTTGCATTTTTTTTTTACTTCCCAAAATCTCTCATACTTACACTCATAAAAGGTTGCAAATTAATACCACCTAATTCCATGGTAGTGAGGCCTCAGATTTATCTAATTTGTTTTCAGAGAAAATTTGCTTTACTGATCTCCCTTTTACAGGACTGTTGGCATTACATGGAAACAGACTCTGGGTACATTTTTCTGTCCGATATACCACTGACTTTCAGAAATGGATGTTTCATTTCGTACAATTACTATACAGGTTTTTTCTTACAATTATACTGAAATTTTATCTGAAGTATATGAATGTTAGCCATTAAGAGAACACATTCTTCATAACAGTATTTTCTTTTTCAATAAGCCTTTATCATCCCAATTTCGATTTTTATGTCTGGTATCTCTCTTAAACAAGGAAATGTTAACCAGTTATTGTTATGTCTTTGTGACTTTCATAGGGAAGAGCAGATGTATAATAATTCATTTTTATTTTTATTGCAAAAACTGTGAGGTTCTTCATCCAAGATGCAATAGAGTCTTCAAAAGTTGTATTTACTGCCTATCATTAACTTAACAATAATAGGCATTTGTGATTTTCCTCAGAAATTCTGAAACTGCAGTTAATAAATCTTGCATCTTTCCAATCCTTTAAGTACAATTTTGTCTTGATAAGTAAAATTAAACAAAAACACCCCAAATCAGGCTTAGAAGCAGCCCTTACCTTTTTAACTGCAGAAATTAAGGCAGTATTATTACTTATGGCAGGGAGGAAAACAAAACCAAACCAAACCCTACAGTGAAGAAATCAGAGACAAGAAATGTGTATAACTTGCTAGTAGCCATTAACAGTGGTGCCATTGGCTTAATATTGCACACAGTTTTCTGTGCCAGAAACATCTTTTGGGCATTCATTTTCGAGTAAAGCGCAATGTTTATTAAGCATTTCCCTTATTGCGGTTCCAAACCATCAAGAAATATCTATGTATCCTATCAAAACAGTTGATTGCACTTTATATTGCATATATGTTCAGTTTTTACTGGATGGGTGGATAATTGCAATGTTTGTCTTCAGATTCTAGACAACTGCCTTTGCGCACTTCTCGTTAAGTGAAAAGATAAACAGAGGGGCTCATAAAGTCAGTACCAGTCATCAAAGTCTTCAGAGAACATCAGGGACTTCGTGCCCTTCTCCAGGGAAATCGTTACCTGAGGTAGAACTTCGTAGCAAGAAGCAGTGGAGGGTATGTAAAGGGCTATTCAAATTTTTAGTATTTTCCTGTCAGAGCAGAGTCTGCTTAGTATTTTGAGCCCTCTCCTTATTATATAAGACTGCACTTCCAGACGGTGGACCAGAAGCAATAGGTTGCTGCTGCCAAAAGGAAGAGGTTTCACTTCCTCCCTTTTTTTGCCTTTTCCCTCCTTCCCTGCCTTCCCCCTCCTCATCGCCCTACTGCTGAAAGCCGGCACGTCCTGCTTTCTCCCTGTCGTGCCTCTAGAGCACTTTGAAATCCTTTACTGTCTCGATTTACTTCATTAGCCTGGCAGAAAATTACCTGGGTTTTGCACAGTGTTTTATGTCCTCTGTTTTAATGAGTTACATGGACATACAAATTCAGTAGGTTGTTAGAGCTGGCACAAAATGAAGTGTGAGAAGGGGTATAGGCAAAGGGAGCAGGACCTCTTCTTTCTGGCAAGAGTGTGATGTAACACCAGCTCAAAAGATTTTCCGGCATATAAACACTGGGCTTGGAACTGCTGCCCAACAGGGAATGGGCTTCTTGTAGGTGCTGTGTCATGAAAGTTCAGCAGATGTTTTGTAGGGTGCGAAAAACAGCACAAAGTGCTTAAGCTGCCTCCTTCATCCCATTTCATTAAACCACAGCCTAACATCCAATTTATAACTCTGTAAATATAGTTGTAATTTAATCAGATGAGAGTGAACTATATGGGTAACGTCATTGAAATACATGCTCTAGATTATTTCTTTCAGCACTCCTGTTATCTCTTCAATATCTGGTACGTATCTCATAGAGATGTTGAAGAGAAAGGAATACTACACAAATGCCGAATGACCATGAAGTAGTAAGGTGCTGTAATAGTATGATTGTAATGATGTAAGGATATTTGTTACACGGAACTGTAAGAAGAGAAAATGTTATTTAGATCAACTACTGTTGCTGAAATAATACAATCCCTTTTTAAGGGGTCACCCAGAATACCTTGAAAGGGGAACAGCAGGTCACCACCTGCAATATTTGTGTTCAGAATAAACCCATCTATTTTCCCTGTGTTGCAAAGGCAAGTCAGATATATTTTGTAAGTCACTGTGTTAAAAGTAGCACAGACAGCAATACTTTGAGGAGGTTCTTACTGTGGCCAGGATCTTGCAAGGTCACAGTTTAATACCACTAATGTAATCTCTGTTCTGTGCCTGAGGCTGGACTCTGATTGTTGATTTAACGTCTTGTTTAAACTTGATTCTTACTACTTACTAGTGGGGAACTGGAAGCCTGAGATGGGACTGGAGCTGAAGGGCTTTTGGCATCTTGTACTAGTTTCTTCAGGATTCAGTGAAGAAACCTGCTTTCTAATCAGATTTTTCCTAATGTGAAATAACAAAGTTTGTCATCTATTGCCAGAAAGAACACGGATTAGTTTCAAAAGTTTTGACAAATATTTTTCAAGAATTCTTATCTTGGAGTAAATTGAAGAGGAGACAAGGAGAGCAATGAAATAGGTGTTTATTTTGCACCTGGTTCAATATGTGATGAGGTAGTTGCATAGTTCACCTACACTTATGACCAATCAGTGCTTAGTTTTGGTGGCTGATTGGTGTTATTTATGCAAAAGAGCTCGGCTGCATATGACTTTGCCATACTTGCTGGCAAAGAGTAGAACACAATCTAATCCTGTAAATCGCATTTGTCATTTATAGTGGGGGGATTGTTCTGACCATACATCAGAACTTGCAATTTTTCTCCAAATCCTAGTTCTCTTTTGGCCTTGGTTTTGGGAATAGGATGTCTGTAGCCTTTAGTGATAGTGAACTACAGATGACTTAGTGTTTATTTCTAACCCTCGAGTGTTTCAGTGATGCATTTGGATGCACAGTATCTCACTTTCTATGACAGACAAGCTACGGATAGAGTTGAGAGGCTCTCAGCTTCAGAGCAGGGAGTCCCACAGCTCTGAAATATTGTCTGTAATGCTATCAATAGTAAGGCCTGTACGTTAATCACATAGGCTGTGAATATGGCTCTCCAGGCTATGCTCCAGAAAAGGACAGCCAAGTGCCAGTCTAGGAATAGTGCATATTTGTCAGACTAAAGTATTTCTGCCAAGCATTTTTTTTGTGTTTCACAACAGCATCTAAGAAAACAGGGTTGGGATCCAGTTCGCAGAGGACAACATCTAAACACAGATGATGATGTCTACAGTGTCTATACTCCAGTTACAATGAGGACGGACTCAGTGGTGAAAAAAACCCAGAATTTACTTCAGGGTGAACTGAGCTTTTTTCTTGACTGCCTTGCCTAGATCGCCATCACTTACCAAGACGCTTGCGTAGACACTTACAGGTAAATAGCTAACTCAGGTGTTTGAATCCTACCCTTCCCTACGTAACCTCATGAAACAGAGAGGAAACAACTATAAGGAAATGTCCAAGGTGCAAAAGTACTGCAAGCCAGTTTGCTGTCTCTGAGTCAAGCTGCTATCAACAGCAATAAAACTGCAGACCTCCTCGCCACCCAGTCATCACGCCTTGTCTGTAGCCCTAACCTGGAAGGACTGACTCTGAGCTGAGGAAGCAGTTTCATTTTCCTTCCTATACTCTGTTGAGACTGCCAAACCCACCCCAACTGTGAAGGTGCCTTTATGATTCAGGAAATTTTCAACAAAAAAAGGACCAGGATTTATTATGCTTGTTGGGTCGTTGTTATCTTAAAAGACTGAAGAAACGATGAAAAACCACATCCAGCCCTGGCATGAGTAAGTACAGCCCCCACAAAAATAACTACTGGCCTTCTCCCTGCAATTCAGTATGCATCCATTCATCAGTAGGCTTTGTCTTGTAGCCAGTTTGGAGCTCATGAGCTAGTGTTAGAGGCCAAACCAATTTTGATTATTTGGGGCTTTTTTCAAATCAGTTGCTGTGAAACAATATGAAGTACTTTACTGAAGTCTCTTGTGTTGTACGTATACTCTAGATATACCCCAGCCACCAATCCTACAACCATATTAAATATTGTAACAGAAAAGAAAAAAACAACAAAACCACAGATTGTCTAGAAAGCTTTTTTTTTTTTTTCCCCTCAAAGACGTCTCCTGATAATTCAGTGGTCAGAGTTTAGATTTTATTTTTAGTACTTTTTCAATATTTGAACCTGAATAGAATGAAGACCTATAAAACGTAATAACCAGAAGCATTCTTTCTTGTCTCTGTAAAGAGAAATATCTTTCTTGTCTTTGTGTGTATGCATGAATTTATAGTTTTCTGTGAATTTCCAAAAAGACACTCCATTAGTTCAGTAATATCACTCTTCCTTCTACAAAACCTGGATATTAACATTGTCTGCAAATATTAGACTAATTAGAATCAGATCAAAATAATGTAAAAAAGGAAATGTTTATTCTCTGACTTCACAGTGTTTATATGATGCATCCATTTTCTCTTCAGAAACTACAGCTTTTTAGTCAATCCATTTTTCTGCTTGAATTTGAATCTGAAACTATAACTTCCCCTCACCCAAAAAGATTTCACAGTAATCACTGTTGCAAGTTTCAGAGTTGGCTTCTGCAGTTTTATCCTTGATTTCCCTGTAAGAGGACTACCACCCCTAGGCGCGTATATATGTACGTTTGTTTAAATATATCACTTCTTAAATTAAGTTACAAGCAAGTGTTAGAAACAAGACTAGAATCGTCTTGTATCTCCCTTCATTATTGAATTGTCTCCTTTCTGACTTGCCTTTTTCTATATTTAAAAGCTTTTATGTATGCGTTGCTAAAGGACCATCTCTGCCTCTCAAACACATGAGTTCGTTGTTGGTGTTAGGCATGTATTCTCGGGTAACACTTGTAGTGTCACACATTAGGTTAACATGCCCGCTACCCTGGAGACCAGCAAAACCGCTGCAGATCTAAGCCTTGATTCTCCTTCAGTCAAGGGTAGAGACTGCATTCATCAATCAAACTGCTGACTTACAGAATAATTCCTTGGGTAGGTATGGTATTAGCAGCCTTTACACTTGTTCTGTTAAACCAATGACTTCGGCAGATAGGCTGTTTGAAGGTACACCATGAAGGTGAAAGGGTAGCAATAAAAGTCTTAACTATGGTAATGAAAACTTTCTGGGAAGACAGGATTTTCTATAGATTAAACGAAAGCTGACTTTCCCTGGGAGAACATAAAGAAAGAATCTCAGTATGTCAGAATCATATACTGGATTAAGTGTTTCTTTATTGTGTTTTTTTGAGTGTAGTCTATTGTTTGTTTCCTGTGTCCTTTAAATACAACAATGTTAAATTTTTATTTTGGACAAATAACATTTTATCGATTAAAAAAATAATAATAATAAAAAGCAAACAGTTAGTTAAATTCTCTCCAGTTTTAGTTCCCACCTATCTGTCCAGGCATGGTTCAGGAATGAGTTCAGGAATGAAACCAGAGTTTCAGAAATTATAATGATGTATAGGCTGAACTTCATCTTCCTGGTCCTTCAAACAGAACCCACAGTGGTGTCTGAAAGATGGCGGTTCAGAGGGTGGATGAAGAGCAGTGGTCTGGGGTTAGCTCATAGTAAATGCTGAGAGTAGGGGAGGACAGATGAAATCTCATGCTTTTTATTTTTCTCCAGTAGCTACGTGGTTGAAGGATCAATTAACATTTTGTCAAGTATCTGGAGGAAGAAACACTCACATTTACATATCAAGTTTAATCATATGAGTTTCATCCCTTGCCCATATACTCACAACAGTAATATGGACCATTTATTACACAAATATAAATGCATAAATACAAATACACAGACATATGTTAAATAAAAGTTCTTAGATAAAGTTGAGATCTCCTGGAAAGTATGAAAACAATTAGTACAGTACACCATAATACTAACCTTGGGATACTAAAGCTTGGGCTTTCAACCATGTCCTTCCTTCAGATTATTCACTGAAGGATTCTGTTTATATTTTTTTCGATCTTTTTGAAAATATAAGCCGTAAAAATCAGACTTTTACTGGTGTGGAAGCCCACAGTTGCATATGGTGGCCATTAACAGTGCCCCTCTTTGTTGTCTCAGATGTCAATCATCCCTTGGTGGAACATAGATTGGGTCCCAGTAGCTAATTTATTTCACACACATACCTACCACAACAAGGATCAATGTATTTCATGACTAAGTAATGATGAAATGCAGTCCCTGAAATCTGAAGATCAGACATGCACATTTCATTAATTTTTTAATAAGCTGATATTTGGTAATGGTTGTGCTACAAGACACTGCAGACATACATAATGAATGTTGAATATTAGATGATAAAATACATAAAAAGAATCTATATAATTTAAACTCTATTGATAACTGAGTAATGTTAAGAACAAATCCATGAACAGCAATCATCTTGCATTTATCTATTAGTCTGTCCATGTATCTGTGTGGCACTGAGATTGCCTTTGATTTCACCGCACAGAACATTTCTCATTCATGAAAGAGCACAATCTTATTAAAAATTAATTTGGAAGCATATTTAAAATTTAAACATGTTTATGAATTAAGGCTGCAATGATGCAAAACTTAGACAAAAGTTTTTCTAAGATATAAAATACAGTTGAACGTGAAGATCTTCACTTCCACCTGTTCAGCTGTAAATATTTCTGGTGACACTATCAGCAGACTAGCAGATCTCTTGAACTGAACAAATTAATGCTTTGCTGTTGCTCCTGCTGTGTTTGTCATGAACCATCTGTGCAGCAAAGAATGACTTTTTGTCACTTTCTCCTCAACACTTCAGGATTAGCTGGTATTCTAAAAGTGATTTCTTTGGTATTAGTATAAATAGATAATGAAAAAAACCCACACCCTCATTCCCTCTCCCAGTGGGCTTTTATCTTTTCTCCACCAGAAACCAGAATGCTGAATGTAAGCCAGAACAATGTCAAATCAACCTGAAAAACTTCCAGTTCTTTGTCATTCTGTGAGCAGATGATTTCCAAGTTCACTTTGATTCGGTAAGAGTGGCCCACAACAACAGAAGGGGTTGATTGTGCCAAGTTATTTCATTTACGATTAGCTTGAAAACAGCTGCCTAGACAAAACCAAGTTTTGTTTTTGTATTTATATTACCTGACATATAGGACTTTTTACATAATGTGACTAACACAGAATGCCAAGCAGAATGAAAAGATATAGATTTTTTTAGTAGCCAAAACCAACGCCAAAATTTTAAATTACAACTGAGATATATAAATTTAACTGAGGTGTATGTACAACATGATAACTTCAGGAATCTCTGTGTCATATGTGAATTTTAGGTTTGCTTAAACCAGCAGCATAACACAAAAGTGTGAGGAGCAAGAGCTGATGTCCTCATGACGATTATACAAATTAAATGGTTTCTTGTAAGGAAAAAACCATTGAGTTAATGCCATTCCAAACTGGAGATTTAGGGCTAGATTTGGTCATTCTGTGTGTGTTAAGAATTACATTAACTTACGACATGCCTTCTGTGGGTCTACATGTGGCCCCTTAACAATACGTGTTCAAAAGCATTCAAGCAAAACATTTATATGAAATCTGCATGATAATCATGTAAATGCAGATGCTGTGAGATTTCTGTAGCTTTCCATGGCAGGCCAGGATACAGCGAGAACTTGGGGTTTTTATGTGATTCTGATTCCTTCTGCTTCCAAAAATTGTCAGTTTAAAGATTAGGGGAGGGTGGCAGAGTGAGAACAAAACCATCAGAACAATCTTATACTGGAATACTCAACTTAGAACTATGTGAAAGAGCAAATATCTCAAAATCATGGGAAACGAGTGAAATTCCAATTTTAGCTTCTTACAAGAATATTGGGGAAGGACACATGGTGTCTTGCCATTAGACAACATATTCTAGTGATTAGAGCAGAATCTTCTCAGGTTTGATCAATCTTTTTTTCCCTAAAAATGTATAACTCTTTCTAATGAAGGGTGGAACCTACAAAAACTGCAATTTTTCTCCCCAATGTCTTTCTACAACTCTCTTTTTTTTTTTTTCTAAGCTAAAGAGAGTCTATCCTGACCATAATGATCTCAGGTGACACCATGCCAAAACCTTTCCGATTGTGTCTGAAGTGACATGACAGTACATTACACAGTGAAGCAAAAGTTACCACCGTTGTGACCTGATGAAACCTAAAAAGAATATTTGGGCTTTTATATTAGAGACTTTTTCACTTTTAGCCTTATTTTAGATAAAAGTAGAATACTTTGATCCAGCACTTTCACTCGTTGCTATCCAGAGAATAGTAGGATGACAAAGTACTCTCTAGAATTTTTCCATAACACCAACAGACAAAGATATAAAAACATACTTTGTGGGCGTTTTGGTGTACAAGACTTCTATAACAGGATTTAAATGCATTATGAAGTAGAAGCATTTGTACTTCAATTTTTGCATAAATTGATTGTAACTAGGAAATGAAGCAACTTTGTTTTAAACCCTAAAGCTAAAAATGTGCATTTTAATCTAGTGTAGAACTTTTTCAAACCCAGCTCATATCAGTTGAAGGCTGAGCCTTTCAAACATTATTCACCTCAGTGAGCCTACAGGCTTTAATGGGGTTATTTGGATAAGGTGAGCATTTCAAGGTCAACAGGGGTTAAAGGACCAGGCCTCAGATGCTTGCAATGAAGCTGAGGTACACAAACAGTTGAAAAGTTATAGAATAATTTTGTCATTCTGATACATGTGATTAAAAAACCTTTCAATATTACCTGAAAAATTCAGCTTTGCTTATCAATACAGTTGAACCCGAAAATATATTTACAACCTTTTTTCCTGACCTCATTCACACTGATTTCACACCAACATAATTTCATGTACTTTAGTCATATTACTTTTGTTTTTTCTCATTGTAGAAAGTAAGACTTAAACCCTTATTATCCCTCAAAATAAATTGCTCATTATTTTAACAGCTTCCTGCATTCAGAGCTTCTCAGCGTGTATCACATTTCTATTTCTTAAGTTAGAAATGTAAAGCAGTTGGGGGTCTAGCTGATTTAATGCCCAGATTTGCTTAGAGGAAGTAAAGATGATTTTATGTTTCTCTGTTCCCTGTTGATATGTGGTCTTTTAGCCTGTTCAACTATGTTTTGAAGGGCTTACCAGGCACGACTACTGAGAAGAGAAACACAAATGAAGGCCAAGACTTGAACAAGGTAATAGAAGTTTTAAAAAAAAATCCAACAAATTCCTTTGTTGAACCAGAGCCGTTGTGCTGCTGAGAGCTCCTCTGGGGCAGCCAGACGCCAGTTCTCCTCAAGACAGGTTTGGATCTTACTACACAGCCTTGGATTTTAAAACTATGAGTGGGCAACCTGATCCCTGAAAACAGCTATGTGCGTACTTAATTTCAGCACAAGTAATCCTGCTGAGTTACTGAATGTTTGGAAAGATGCTGAAAAATTTTGATGTTTTAGAAGGTTGAAGGCTGGATGATGAACCACTCAAGAAATTTTGTATTTTATGCCCTAATTACACAATTTCAGCAGTATTTTATTTCAAGTTTGCAAACTGAATTATAAATTAAAAACTACAGATGAAAAGGCAGGCCAGGATATTCGGGGAAAGCTGCAAAAATTGAAAAGCTCTGTTCCTAACTACTTTTCTTGGAAACTTGAAAATAAAAAGCAAATGTATATCCATATCACTTGAAAACATAAATTAAGATTTTACATAATTTTGTCAAAACATAGGAAATCAACTCATTAAATTTGGCATTTGTGTTACACCAAAATCCTAAGAAAGGTAAGGCTACATTTTTCAGACATTTGATCTGTAAATTGCCTACTTCCTAATGATATAGACTTTCTGAAAAAAATCTGAATGATTTTGAATTTCATAATAAGTTTCCGTGTGAACAATTCTTCTATAAGCCAAATCCTTTCTAGATTAAATTAGAGTGAAATTCACCCTTTCTACAATTACAGATCTATCTTCCTCCCCCTTGTTTCAAGTTAAGCCTTTATATGGGCTCAACTAGTTAGTCTCCTATCTTCAGGGACTAAATTAGGAGCCTTGTCATCTGGAATTCCCTCTAAGCCGTTAGAGAAAGATAAGCAATTCCACAGGGTAACCCAGGCATTAAGTGATTACAGAAGGAATCCAAAACAACAAAGTTCTTAATGCGGGTACCTGCAGCCAGGTAGGATTAATCCGGTCCAGACATCCTACAAGAGGATCTATTATTAAATGATGCTGGAATATATCCATAAATTCCAACTACCACCAAAACCTCATGTAAAAGTCTTTCAGAAATAAATGAACTTTTAACAGAATAAATAATGAATAACGGCTTCAGGACTTGCTTCTATGTAGCAGCAACTATTTGAAGCAAGAGAAAAGCATGTAACAGAAATCTGTACTTTCTCTGCCAGAGCAATTCATTGTTGGTCTGAGCAGTTGCAGAGTGGATCTAAACATTGCAGAGAATGTACGCGTTGAAAATACATGTTGAAGTGAAATAGCCTACTGTACCCACACCTCTTGAAACATGTATACAACCTTCTCTTTTTGGTTCCACGTAAAGGGTCTCCACCAGAAGAATTGGTACTCAGTATGGAACAGAATCCGATAAGCCTGACAAAGAAACAAGATTATTATGTCTTAACTGGTTTAAACGGATGTTAAGTGCTCCTTCTGCTGAGCACTTAATACCTTAGACATAGTCTCCCATGGATGTATTTTTGTCAGCCAAAGGTAGGATGAGGAAGGGCATTAGTGTTCAATTCCATTTCGGCCTCCTTGTTCCATCTAAGAGGTTAAGTGCAATATTGCTCGTCCAAGCTATATCCTTATATGGCAATGTGGTGAATTGAGACACTGATGCTATAGTAGATACGACTGTATGTGTCTGTAACAGATACACCCCTAAAAAAGGAAGATTAGGAAATAATTTCACATACTAGACTCAAAATCAACCCTACTGCCCAACTGTGAGTTTCCTCTCTGGCTTTTGCTTGGATTCTGCACCTCACTCTCTCCAGAGCAGATCACTTAAAGACTTCTTGAAAAAGGTTGTAGGGATGCCACAGCATGATTTTTGAATCCCTCCATAGTGCACAGCAATTATCACCGTTTCTACCTCATATGGCAGAACATCTTAGACTCTAAAAACCACACTCACACCTTGGACAAGGGCTTGATTCAAAGTTACTTGAATCAGTGGAAAATTTTAGATTACAATGAGCTTTGAAACCAGAAGCCAATCTTGTGTCATATTTAAGCCTCCTGTAGCTTCTGAAATGGATCTGAGTGGTATAAACCAAAGGATAAATTGTACGCTTGTGCAGACTAGGGGAGGGTGCTAGAATAAAGTGGGAAACCAGTGGCTTTCCCACAAGACTTGACTATCTGCTCTTCTACCAATTCAACATGAAGTATTTGATTCCAGCATTGAGCAGAAAGCCATTCTGAAGCCAAAATGAACCAGTCAGATAGTCCCAGGGGCATGATTTTAAACAAAGATAGGTTTTGCCAGACAAACCAAGTAAAGCAAACAAATGAACTCAAACTGACAACCCTCATGACAGTAACTTCTAAGTTTTGAGAGTTAATCATGCTGCATTTTGACAGATCACTGATGAAATCTCTCAGATTTGGCTCGTCAGTCATTTATTAGTTGACATCTAATGAATAGCGTATAAAGTAGATTTGTTAAGTATAGTGCCTGCTGACAGTTCAATTTAAAAGTGAAGGGTATAGAAAATTCACTCCAGAGCAACTGTCAGTTTTTCCACAGGAAAAGCCTACTTTGTGTTACCAGCCTGCACAGGTCTGGTAGGGGCGTTCCCCATCTGTGCGACCCCGGCTGCTACAGGGATACCAGAACAGTTAGCAAGGAAGAGGTCAAGCACTCAGAGAGACAGGCAAATATTATGAGAGTGATGACATTATCAAATTAATTTCCTTACCTAGAAAATATAATTAAAAGATACACCCCGAGGCATTTATATTTGAAGCTGCCTTTATTGTCATTTTTTATTTTACTTTATTTACAGATAAGATTTATGAGAGGAACTATTATTCCCATTAATTTAAGACATCTTTTTGACCAACATAATACGGTATGTAAATCACAAAATTTAGCAGAAAGTTTACAACATAAAGTGCGTTTTTCCAAAATGTTTCATATTGACTTTTGAAACAAGGTCTAACAAAAATCCTTGCTGAATATTCAAGACCTCAAGGGAAGAGATTAAAACAGATCCAAGGAAGATTCCATTGTTGTTTTTATGTGAGAATATGTATCTCCACACACATAAAAATACAGCATTGCTGAAACAGCACAATAGGACAAAAATAACAAAATTTCAAATAGAAGAACTAAGTATGAGAAAAGGATAAACCACAGCTTGTTTGTTTTTTAATGTATATTCTGGAGGAATATAGTTTTTGTGAAAAACTTTACAGGTTTCATTTGCAGTCTTCTAAATTTTTGACCTATGTTGGATTAAAAAATGGAAAGTCAACTAGGTTTTACAACTATGTCACTCAAACAGGATTTGACTGGATGGAAATGTCACATTCAGGGAGAGCTGTGACTAAAATCAGATTGAGTGTTCACTGATGAGCAGGCCTACACCAAGAAACTTTCATCTCTCTTCATGTGGTCTTTTCCATACCTTTTGGTCATTTACCTGTTACTTGATAGACTTATTATGGTTATGAATTCAGATTTATTGTCCTTCATCATGCCCTAAGAACATGTCATGAGACCAGATTGGTGACAGAAGACTGGAAGTAGAGTAAGAGCACTGTAGAGTAAAACAGGCAAATGAAAAATGCGGAAGGCACAGCTTGAACTTTCCAGAAAGGCAACAGACCATGAGGAGAGACACTCATAAAGAGAAGCAGATCATTGGAAAAGCACAATGATGGCCTTTCACTTTTTTTTTTTTTTTTAATATTCAGCTTATAACTACTAGATTAAATACTCTACAGTGGCTTCCTAAGAGGAAGAGCTGTGTGGTTTTCAGACAGCAATAGGAAGATGTGAAGAATAATAGTCTCCCGGAAAGCATGAATCTTTGAAACGTATCTGTTTCATATGAGGAAGGAATTAAAAAGGGGGAAACTTCCAAAGCTTGTGTAGATTTGAAACCACTGTTTCAAATGTCATGCTGGAAGTTTCGATACATGCAAAGAGTCCTTAATTCTAACAGTGATTCTAGTGATTAGAAACTGAATAAAATCTAAATTTTAATCTTGATTAGAAAAAAAAAATTAAAAGTCTGTTAGAAGATACAATGTTAAGTTAAAGAAGCTTCAGAGACTGATACTGTACATATAGATGTACTCAGAAAACTCTAAATCCAAGTTTAAGAGAGACTTTCTGGCATAAGGTGGAGAAAAAGTATATATTTTGTTATAGATTATTAATCACATTACTTAGAAATACTGTCATTAGAGGAAAACAGTTATACATACAATTCTATATATGCAATTACTATTCCTCGGAGCAGTTCTACTAGTGTCTGAAAATAAATAGCAGTTCCTTACCCATTCTCATCCTGCATATGAAACCACTGAGGTGACTGGGGAGTCTGCAGGCTTCCTAGTGGTCTAGGATTCATTTCTGAAGCTCGGTATGCTCAGTAATACTAGTTACAAAATATTACAAGTAATACTTTCAATATTGCTAAAATTTATGCATTTAACAAGTGGTAGCAGTAAGAGTGGGGAAAGAGATTTTATATAAGTTTAGCAAGGGAGTTATATCTGAAGTTTTAATATAGATTTTTCACTGTAGACACATGGATATGTTGCATGAAAAACAGATGCTGAACAGTAGGGCAATAAATACTATCATGCAGAGATTCCAAAGCAGTTTGAGCTGTTTTCATACCCACAGCAGATGAAAAAGTGGTCCCCTAAAAAGTTACAGATACTAGTACTCCATGACTTTGCAACCTCTACAACCATTAGCACCACGTAGACTACTGCCACGTTAAAATTAAGGGCGGTGGTTTACATCCATTAGGAAAGACATGAGTGAACCCTGGCAATTCAACATCATGAATGTTACAAGCTCTTTAGATCTAAATATCTTTTTTATATCTCAAGCAGAATAAAATCTTTAGAGAAGTGAGACTGCAGTTATTTATTTGTAAACAACTTACTATGCTCCTGAGAATTAGCATCTAGTAACTCAGATCTTGAAGCTAATCTTTTTTTTCCCACCCAATCTTTACTCATATAAGGAGAAAAATAATCTCCCTTCTTACCTCTAAAAGAACTAAATATGGATGAATTCACAATTGAATGGTGTCAAAATGGTATCAAGACTGCAATAGGTGTTCCAGTGAAATGTGAATTACATCTAGGAGGTCACTGAGCACAGAAACTCATTAATTTGACAAAGGAATTTGATGGGGAAAAAATAATCAAAGGAATCCTACAAAGAATTCCCCTGCTAAGGGAAGGAAGATGTTGACTTTGACTCTCCCTTCAATTCAAAGCAACCCAGCAACACAACAGCTGCTCCACAAAAAGTCACAATGAATGCTGGCCACAGCAAGGCTTCCTGTGAAAAACAGCCAAAAGATTGTTCAGTGACATCTGTCTCATGGTTGCATGCATCTGTATCTTCTGCAGAACTGCCGCCTCTGCCTACTGTCAAAAAGGAAACAGGTGAAGCCCTGTAAAAATCAGTTATTTCCTTAGAGTTAGATCTATTTGTGAAAAATACTGCTCCAAAATCTAAGACAAATAAAGCAAATTCTCCAGCATTCCAACAGCAGTATCTATATATGTCTCCTATGCATATTAGAAGCTCATAGAGGTAAATGTATTTATTCTTTGCAAACCTATAGGTACATAAAGATTCTTTAAAATGAGCAGTTAAGAGGGACATGTTCTTGAGGGAAAAAAAAACTTTTAAAATGTTGTGTTAAAAAGAACACACATTTTGAAATAAAGAAGGATGTATATTAACTTAATTGTACATAGAATTATTTAAAACGTTTTGCAAATTGCAGTATTAAGCATTCATTGACAGCAAATGCTAGAATGATGTCTACCTGGTGATTTTTTTTCTTATTAAAAATTAACAACAGTTCTTTATAATCTTTAGTCATTTGTTTTTACAAACTGTATACAACAAATTGTGCAAGCCTGCAGATTTACAATGTCTAATTTTAGTTTAGGAGCTTTCACTGATATGTAATAGAATGAATGTGCTGGACGCAGTGTCAACAATATTCGTTTGGCTGAATGCTGGGCTCAGTGACATGGGTGCTCTCTTCCAGCCCTGTATTTGCAGGATTTCAAGAAAGGAAGGCATCCGCAGAGTTGCTGATCTTGGAAAGGGTTGGAAGTATACAGAAAACCAAACAATTAGTTGTATAATTCCCTCAAAACCGAGCAAAATTCCAATAAAAATCACCATGTTCACAGAAAGATAAAAAGCAAATTGAATGGACATCAGCAGCCAGTTCCGTAAGTATCCCAAGTGGTAATTTAAAAATCCACCAACTTCACTGCCTGAGGAGGCTGCCAAAGCACAAATTCATTTGTTAAAACAAATACTTTAGACAGTTTGATAGCTGTGACAGTCCAATGACTAGAACAAAAAGGAATGAAAGAGGTATTATATAGCACTTAATCAAATTACCAAGAGTAAAACACACTTCCCTACTTTGTTACATTAAAAGAACTACAGAACCCCCCAGATTTTTTTACAGCAAACACGTTTCACATCCTGATTTTTGCCATTCTGAGGCCCAGACTCTCTGTCAGGTCTTTCCTTCTGCAAATGGTTGCTGTAACAGAAATAAAGATCAGACTACAATTGTTGGTTGCTGATGCATTTCTGAAAAGCCACCCAGATGAAGTAGTTGGCTCTACACCATCTCTTTGGAATTAGCAGCAGATACGAAACTTCTAGGCAGTCCAGACTGGTGGGACAGCTGAACTCCACTGCTCCTGAGACACTTGTGTGTCCTTAGACACTTGTCTACTGTGACTTGATCGCAAAATTGGGAAAATGAATGCCAGGTTTGGGATCGGGGAGTTTATTTTGCTTTTGCCCCACTTCAGACGAGTAGGAACCATGGGAGCCACTACAGGATGGGGACGATCTCCTTCCTGACCTGTCTTTCCAGGGCTCTGGCGCTGACAGCACTGCAGTCACACAGGTTGAGACTGAACAGTGTGATACATACGAAAATAGTCTGTGGTGTCTATCACCCTAGTCATTACGATATCCTGCAGTCCCGGGCATTACTAGTGCAGACAGGTAAAGCAAAGGAGTGTAGAACACACACATATAATCTACTACAAACTTAAGAAATGCTACTAAGAGGGTTAAAACTCTTACTCCTGGCTACTTTATGCACATTTTCCAGTTACCAACGGCAAATAATTATTGGCACCTATGAGAAATTTGTGCAGTCTTGAAAGTCTTGAAAAATACTCATTCCATTCCCTAGTTTCATTGTGGAAAAATTTTAATCATCGCTATCACCGCCATGTGTGTTATAAACAGTAAATCCAGTTAACAGGAGCATAAAACAGGTCAGAACACTGAAAAAATGTTTTCTTTTCACAGTTACCTCCACAGTCAGACCTAGCAGTAACTTCAGGTTCATCATCTAAGGAAGGCTACCATAGAAAAAAGACCAAACCAATACTCATTGTACTTCGAATCATTCAAATGCATATTAAGATACAGATGGAGTGGATTGACAGAGTAAATTATTTTTTGTTACTCTCAAAATAATTTACTTGTGATGTCATAGTTCTCAATAATGATGGTCACTGGGTATTTTTCAAGACTTTGTCCCAACAGTTTAAAATGCATGTACGTATGGTACTGAAAGGCTCCACTTCCCCTTCAGTTTGCATTCTGTGCAAATCCTCTTTACTCCTCCATTCTGGTCTGTCTCTAGTCACATTATAGTCACACCAGCTCTGTCAGATAGCTGGATTATTTAAGGAAAGCCATACCAGAATGTGTATGTTTTCTTTTGCTCACACTTGGAATGCAGATTTTTTTTTTTATTAAATATACAAGTACCTAATTCCCCATTCAGCAGCTTCAGTCATTTGTAACCAACTGATTTGCTTGTGGATTATACCAAGCCACTCAAACAAACATGGCTTTATAGTTTAAATAACTTTATGTGGATGCTGCCAAGGAGATAAACACGACATATTGTTTGTTTCTGGTTTTTGACCTGTCCCTGTCACCTTTCTGGTTTATATGTTTTCTTTTCAACAATGAAGTTCAGCTACATATTTACCACGTTGGGTGTTATTCATATTTCGTTACCCAGAATGACAAATATTGCTCTACTATCCCTCCATAAAGCTGTCTATGTGGGGTTTGTAACAAAAACAGAAAAGGTCCAGAGACAAATGATTTCGTCCCTACAGCTCTTGGAATTTGGTCAGCCTTTGCCTGCAGAAAGATTAAAGGAAATGCATCTTGCTCTGAGTAACAAGTGAGAAGGGAAAGAATCTATCTCTTAGAAGTAAAACGTTATCTAACTATGGATCAGCCTCAGACAAGAGCTTGAATAGGGGTTTCGAGATGCAGCTTAGTAGGAATTTGATAGATTTCACATCATCGGCTGAACAATTTATTTTCTGCCAGCCAAAACAGTGTTTGTAAACTGTACTGCCTGGTGACTGATGATGCCAAGGGCAAACAATGAACAGAGAATAAGGGAAGAGGTGAAAAGAAGCTCTGCTGGCATAATGAGGAGAAACAGTCCTTCATCATCCTATCAGGGCTACTGCTCTGCGAGTTATAAATCACTGTCATCTGCCTCACAGCCTGGGATAAGCACAGCACAATAAATTCGTTAAAATAAAGCATTTGGAGTGTTGCATGTATTTTTATGTGGTAACAGGTTTGTTTTCCTGACAGCTTTACAGAAATGCCGGCTTTGTTGGAGTGTATCCATGCAGATATAAACTGAGCAGTGTTCATGATATACGTTAATATCTAAACAACAATAAATGAGAAGCACACTTTATTTGATAGTGTAAATCAGTTTCAATACCATTTTGAACTAAACAGTCCTTTTTCATTGCCTTTATGCCAGACTTAGAAGACAGGAGCACTCTACTGGGTCTCATTTCCTTCTGAATAATTTAAAACAAATGAAGATTGGTTTATGATTTGCTGCAGTTTGAACCTATCAAACCAAGTACAATAAGAAAGTTAGTGACTGCAGTTGTCTGCTTTGCAATCAGGATATTATTAAAAGCAAAACTGTAAAAAAGGCTATGCACCTTCAATTTTTGGTTTTAGGGAAGAATTGCTCTTTGATGGGATTCATATTTTTATTTTTTTTATATTACTATTACTTTTTATATATATATATTTATACCTAATAATGAATGGGATTCCTTTATCACTGATGAAAATTAACAGCTCTGCCCCATCCCTGGAAGTGTTCAAGGCCAGGCTGGATGAGGCTTTGAGCAGCCTGGTCTAGTGGGAGGTGTCCCTGCCCATGGCAGGGGGGTTGGAACTACATGATCTTTAAGGTCCCTTCCAACCCAAACCGTTCTATGATTCTATGATTTTGTCTTTATGTAAGGCCACATGTATTATGGGCCTGATCTTGTAATCTTTTAGTCTAATACAGGCAAAAATTATATGGATTTCAGCAGTATGTGTGATTTACAGATTTGGACTTTGTCACCAAGAAGACAATTCACTAGATGCAAATGGTTGGTGTACTAAAGAAAACTGAGTCGAAGACTTTTAACTTTAGCAGTAACCATTTTATCAAACTTACCTTCCTGGTAACCTGAACTTTTCAAAGATACTCCATTGCAACATTGTCACATGTTTGATCAGATAAACTTCCTTTAATCAAAACAGAAAGCACATCATGAAGGTTTAATGGATTATACATCCACTCCTTTTAAAAATTTCTGTTTGTGCACATAGTACTGATTTTTTCTAAATCTTTCTAAAAAGTAAATATAGCAGAACGTTAAAGAATATAAAATGTGGATTAATTTTAAACATTTATTTCATCCTTTTTCTGCAATAAGGTCTTTTATATGGTCATTGTCATCTTTCCCTCGTAAGAATTCTCACAACCCAAAAAGTCACATTTTTCCATTATTGTTCTGTTAGTCTTACGTTTGTAGCACCTGCATGTTTCAAATCTAGTATCTCAAAGGTGCTTTAGATTTTCCCCTCACTAGAGAGCTACATAAGGATACCAGTACCAACTATTGTTTTCTCATTTGTGTCTTGCAAGTCTTCCTTTAGAGAACACAGAAACTTTTGCATATGTTTATTCGTTCAGCACTGTAACACCCACAAATAGACTGACTATTTGTTAGCCATTGCAAAAGCCTCAACGGTGTCTAACGTACATTATGCCAACGTTATCATTACATGAAAGAAAACCCAATGACTGATCTCTTCATACCTATACTGAATGGAATCGCTGAGAGTTTTCCTAAACCGAAAAGCAAATCTGGTCAGTGAAGACAATATCAAAACACCTACCTAGTGTCATGAACAGACCACTTTTTGTATTATAGATGAAATTTTAAAGGCAGAAATCAATTATTTCTCATAGTTTATTTCATGCATTCAGAATCCCAGTCTGTAGGTGAAAAACAGTTTCAAGGGAAATTGTCTTGACATTTAATTTTCTTTACATTACAATATGATTTAATGTATGTATTATATTTATTACCATGGTTTAAGGTACGTATTATATTTACTATTTCTTATTACATAAATGCAGGAAAGAATTAAATGCTGCTGTAAGGGCATTTAGTTTTCTCTTGCAATAGCTTTCTTGTGTGTATTTGATATAATTTGAACCAGAAAACACAAGAAATTCAGTGTGCAGTGTCATAAATCATTAACATTGACTAATAAAACTCAGCATTTTCCTCTGCCATTAAGCCCGCATAGTAATATTTCAATTTAAATATAAAAGTTTGACAATTTAATTAATGCTTTCATAAGAAAATATGTAACTAAATTGCTTATAATAGAGGAATTGAGGGAAAGCTGAAACTAGACTGTAAAAAGTCTCCTACTATAACCCCAAAGCAAATGGCAAACATATTCTTACATGTTGTTTTTGAATATATTTTACCAATATTACTATCTTATACCATGGACATCCCTATACAGACCTAAAAAATCTCTTCTGACCCACGTTGAAACATGCAGTAACCTAAGTGTCAAGAACACACAAGACAATACTAATCTTTCAGAGAAACTGTGCCAAATCACCCAAAGTTTTAGGAAGATTAGGTGGAAAAGATTCAATCTCCCATAAGCAATGAATTTTTTTACTGCATACTTGTCCTTTGGGTAGCTACTTTTTTATTTAGTTAGTTCAATTTTGTGTTGCTCTAATTGTTTTAATTGAAATGGAAAAAACATTGCTAATAAACTATTAGCTCTGGCCTTCAGATTACCTGTGTTCCCAGAGGAATTTTAAAGTTCATGTATGGGCACATGTGCTGTAAATCTCTAAACACCATGTACCAGGGGCCACAAAATCTGACACAGAGAAGGCTGCAGGGCCACAGTTGCACTATAGGGTGCAAGTGTTCGAGTTAAATGGTATTTCTGAAGGGAGGGTGGAAGGTACTAAAATATACCTACTTGCTAAACACTCTCCCCCTCCCAGTGAACCCACCTTTGAATAAATGGCAGTGATAAGCTGAAGCTTTAGTCCACAAGTGCAGTTATGTCACAACTGACTAAAATCCTAATGCCTCTAGCAGTAGTTTGTTGAACACATAGTGTAGAAGGGTGCTCTATAGCCTAGCACAACAGAGAAGCATTCAAACAAAATTGAAGTAATTTCAGAAGGAAAGCTGCTTATATGACTTTGTGATAAATCTGGGTCACTACTGAGGGCAGAGCTTGAAATTCCCCTTGGTATAACGACACCCCATGAAAGTCCATAGGCCAAGTCGCATGATGAGTAAAATCATTTTTTGGATAGAGAGTGGGCAAAAGAGGTGAACACATATGTGGTGCAAGGGGGGAGGGAGAAGAGAGTTATAGATAATGTCCAACAAAGAGATATAAAAATATCCTATGCTCCATATAATATCACTCCCCTTCTACGAGGCAAAGATAACCACTTTTTCATCCAAGGATAAGTGTTTGTCAAGAGACCAGCAATCACAAATTCATTGCAGAGAAACAGACAGCATTTTCATATAATTACGTAAAAGACATTTGCTTCCTCAGGGCTAGGGAAGACTGGGAGCAAAATCAACTGGAAGGGAAAATGTAAATAGAAAATGTGTGTGAAGCTGAATACAAAATATTTAGCTTGGGATATTTAGATGGCTGATCTAATTGAGTTCCACAACCAAGAAGGGATAAGAGTAGCTGAAGCTATTCTGGTTCAGTAAGAAAGTAATGAACATCGGCGGTTAGAAATACAGAAGGCATACATTGTGAATTGAAAAGAAGAAAAAGATTAAAATTAAGAGCAATTAAAAATTCTAAATCATGTAAAAATGAGAGGGTATGGAAAAAGAGGATGAAAGGAAGCTTTGTAAAAGTACTGAGAACCAAAGAAACCTCAGTGGTGACTTAGGATCCTTCGCAGGAGAGGGTAAGATACTAATAATGACAGAGGGCATGATAAATAGTACCAAGTGTCTAAAGCCCAAGTAATGTCAATGACATCTGAACACCATATCAACCTTCCCGACCATACAAGTTTTGGATTCTGAAATACTCACCCGTGGCCCAGAGCCAGGAGTACCGTACCTCCTCACTCTGAGCCCGAGGGCAGCAGCGAGCTTGGGGAGAGCTTCATGGGTGAGAAGAACCTGGGGCTGCTGTGGCAGTCGTGCTCCCACTTCCAAGGGAAGCCAGAGCCATCAGCCTCAGCAGCCCTGCACCTTGTTTCTGCCCACATGGGCCACATGACTCAGCCCAGCGGCAAGATGGCCCTTCCCTGCTGCACAAGAGGTGCAATCCAATGTCCTGGCAGAGGGCTCCCACTGTCACCACAAGTGATAAGGCATGGAGGAGTTTTGAGCATGGTCAGCTGTAGTTTGCTCCCTCCGCAATCCTTTTTCCGTGGCTGTAGGAAAAAGAAGTGGTCATGTGACAGAGAGAAAACGAGGGGTTGCTTTGCAGTAAATGTTTTTTGGGTTCATTGTGTTTCTGGTGTTACTTTTGTAACAGGGAAAAAGCCTTAGGCACCATTCTCATTTTATTAATATGTTTACATAAATATTGAAATAGCTCACTAAAACCAATGGGTCTGTATCAGAGTATAACTGCTGTGAGCAGAAAATCATACTAATGGCATGGAGATGTCTGCTGATAGAGGTGGTATTAGAGAAATCATATATGTGTATAACAAATACATGAGACCGGAGAGCGTATTTGAAATACCTTGAAATTGGATAGACTGTTTTCTGCCTACGTGAGTGGAATCTAAACTAGCTAGCAATCTAGTTGGTCTTTAAGTTATTGTAAACATCAAGATAGAGCAATTCTCTTTCTCTTCAGTAAACAAACCAAACACCATCAGCAGCTGGCAGGCTGGGAACTTCTCTGGACCTTAAGACCATACTTTTGTATATTATGGTTACACTTCTCAGCTGGAAAAGTACGTAAGGGGAATAAAATAAAATCTCATTATTCTACCAGGTCTGATCTGGATCATACAAGTGTGTTTTCATAAAGAATTATCCACTCACTCCTTTATTTTCTGAAAAAAAATCTGTATGAAGAAAGCTATTTTCCGATTTTTCTTACCATAGATAAGTTCATCCAGAAAAATTACATTCAATTTCCCATGTAATAGCTTGCTTCCCAGTTATATTTCTGACTCTACCCAGATAGGGATTTTCATTCTTTCAAATATCAAGCATAAAAAAAATAAAGGAAAAAT
This sequence comes from Rissa tridactyla, assembly GCF_028500815.1. Classification (NCBI taxonomy): domain Eukaryota; kingdom Metazoa; phylum Chordata; class Aves; order Charadriiformes; family Laridae; genus Rissa; species Rissa tridactyla. The sequence continues at coordinate 43,185,838 of NC_071470.1, read as the reverse complement.
AAAAGCTAAACAAACAACTTGAAACCAGGGTGACCTCCTTACCATACAGAGGACACAGAGTTAATGTAATGTAAATACTTTTGTGCTACTCACACAACAGTCACCTCTCCCCATGCTGTTATCCATACCAGTCCCAAATTCCACCAACGAAAAAGCTTTATATCTGTTCAATGATCCATAACTCTCATTTCATTATGAAAGCAAAGGGAAAAAACATGAAATGTATAGACCTAATAGGAATCAGAAAGAACACCTTCATGAGTGCAAGGAGCACATTTGGAAGAAATATTTCAGGATATCTGACTTTAGAGGACCCACAGCACATTCTTTCCCACATTTTATTCCAACTTCCATCATCTTTAAGTATCTTTTGTGAACTTTTCTAATCTCACAAGGAGGGTAATAACCAAATAACACCATAAGAACACCTTTGTTCCAAACATTTTCACTAGTTTTCCTCAATTAACAACAGGAATATTAAAACAATAGAAACGTCCTTTTCCCCGATGTTTTACTTATTTTAAAGGATTTCTTGCTGAGTTATGTCTGTGTAAAAAGTGATATAAAAACAGTATTTAGAGTATGGATTTCTAGTTCCATCTGACAGAAAACACTAAGGCTCAGGTCAGAATCTGGTATTTGGGGTTTTTCTCATATTTCATGGATATTTAAGTATAGGACTGAAATTAATGGCACTTACAGCGTTACAAATCAATATTAATTAATGTGAAAATTTAATACCTATCAACTAACATTAGGCCAACGTTATGATACAAACTGGAAGGTAAGTTTTTATGCAGCAGGGAAAGAAAAAGAATTATTTTTTAAAAGGACTTTAAATACATTTTAAAATAAATTAATACAATTTTAAATCCCATCGAACTGTAGAGATTATTTTAAATTAATCTTTTAAAATCCACTTTTTAAAATCCTTCCAAATGTAATCCTTGGTTAAGATAAAAACCCAATTCCATTTTATTTTTTTACTTGTTTATTTTTCTGGTAAAACAGGCTATTCTATTTTAGATCACATGAGCTGCTATTAGAGTCAATGAATAATGATATTTCTTATGCAGTAGGGGCTTAGTCAGTCCCCATCATCTGTGGTTTATCCAAGGGGATTAACCATTTATAATCAAATCCAGGTGGATTAATCATGCCCTGGATAGGAAGACTCAGAGCTTGCTCAGTGCAGAGCCAGTTCAGATCATCTGGGTTTCTTAGGGCAGGTGTGGGGCAAGTAATGTATGCCCAGGCCACCTCACATAGGGAAAACGGTTAATCACGTCTGCATTGTGCAGAAACTTATCAGATCAAACCCAAAGACATATTCACTGCAAATCTGTTCTCTCAAGCTCCATGAAATGAAAGTATCGAAAAACACGATGCAGGGACACAAGTGGTGGTATGCAGGTAGCTTCGGTGCTGTTGGGTTTATTAGTCCCCACTCAGATGCTTCTGCACTGTACTTCACTGGGCTCTTAGTCCAGAGCAGCTGCACATAAAGGACAGAAGCCAACTCAGCTCTCCCACTTACTAACAAACCTGAGAAACTCCACAGAATTTGAAGCACTGGGCACAAGAGAGATCTTTTAAGCAGATGCATGCGAGCAGACCCTGCCTGCGCCGAGGGAGCAGAGCTGGCAGAGAGCTGAAGCAGAATGAAACCGGGCTGCCTTTGAGCAGTGCCACACCACAATCATCTTTGCATTTCAAATGCTTCCATTATGCGGCTTCCCTGTTCGTTGGATACCTCAGCCTCTGATTAATGAAATACTGACTATATTTGATGTGGACCACACGGCTTAGAAATTCAGTGTTAGCTTTTGTACTGGCCTCTCTTATTAAGTGACATAGTCAAATTCATGAAGCACTACATTCAGGTATAAGCTAATGCTACGGGAGTAGAGTGCTAGAGGCTGTACAGGGTCCTGTAGCGCAGAGTTAGGCCTCTGCAACAGCACCATTTTATGGCTATAGACACAGCAAGCCCTAGTTCTGTGTGTCAGAGAGATGGCCAGAAGTCTTCCTGAGTTGTATTCCTTTCCTCGTGCCTGTACAAAGGCTACCTACAAAATTTGCTGCTGTCTTTAGCTCTGCTCTCATTTTATGCACTGGCTTTCATACAACGATTTGGAAGGGAAGACGAAAAGGAGAAAACACATAATAACAGTCAAGAGGAAAAGCTCATTTACCTAGTTGCTTTGTGTAGAACAAGTAACTTTCTTACTGGCTTACAGCAAATATTTTTTCATCATCTTCCTTATGTGCAACACATCTCTTTTGGCTACAATATCTAGGTAACAGCTGAAGATGAAGCACGAGTTCAAAGACTAACAGAAAACACAAAGCCACTTGAATTCCACACAACAAAGATATACACTGCTTGCTAACAGATCAAAAACAGACACAGGAAATATTTTTTACTTGCTTATGAAAAGCAAGTAAACTACATGGTTGCATTTAGTATGAGCAAATTGTTCTTATAATTTCAGTGTTATCACTAGCAAAATATGTAATGCAGTGCACCACACACTGAAAGAAAATGCCTAAATCATTTTATTTATGAAAGACTGAGAAAATGTTCCTTTGTTTTTATTGCTTCTTTGGAATTATTAATGATTATTAATGATTTTTAAAGCACTAAAAAGAAAGCAAAGTCATCAGCTAATATAAAGTATTTTGTAAGCTGTATTGTCCAGCTCTTTGTAATGAGCAAATTTATATAAAGTACATAGCTTTGAAGGTTATCAAAAACCAAACACATAAATGTAGATTTTGGAAACCAACTTACTCCCTTATGGAGTTTCACCGACAATTCTGAAAACATTTCTGTATTCAGACATAAAAGTGCACTTAATAGCTGTAAGTGCACATTTTACAAAAGTCTAATTAAAGAGCACATTCATGATGTATATTTTCTTGTTTGCAGTGAGTAGACATAAATCAGCACAAGGAAAAGCAGGCAGTATATTTCCTCTCCCCACCTGCTGGCTCTTCAGCCAATAGCTTGAGGAGAGGGCAGTCTCACAAGGCAAAGGACAAATAAATTATTTGAATTCCTATTTCTGCACTTTTCGACTAGACCGACATTATCTCATGCATCCCTGTAATTTTCCAAATAACACTAGAATCTGTACTAATAGGGGTGGTGCTGATACAATACGTGGATAGGTGTGCCTGATCACTGCGATCATCTAGACTGTGCCCAGCATAATCTATTGATAATGAATGATTTACTCTAAAGGAAACATCAAGAAAGAGTCGGTTACTGAGATCTTAATCTCTGGGACGAAAGACACCCTTACCTGTTTTGGGAGAGGAGCCTGTTGCCTGTGCTTTAGCACTCCATGTACCTGCGAACTGAGGGAAAGTGGGGATGTGGCTGCTCAGAGACAGACATACAGATGTGCTGTGTACCAGTGGAGCTGGTGGGCTGCAAGTCACCTCTGGCCCTGAAGCTGTGAGAAAGCATTTCAGTGACCTGTGTCCATGTTAATGAGCCCTGACAGAAAGTGCAATATATGAAAAGTGGGCACTTACTTCCAGAGTAGAGCAGGGCTGGGTCCAGTCACCCAAGAGTCCAGGCAAAGACAGTCATTCTGCCTCTTTACACCATCTGGAAAGATGCATTCACCCCTACCTAGTGTGCACCTAATTACTTTCAGAGATGTTAACAAACAGCAAGCTGGAACTCTGTCTCTGATTCTTCAAGCAACCTCAATGCTAGAAAATAAAAAGCATTGTGCTCAATATCACAGCCAGGCACATCACGCTGAACAAAATAATTATTTCTGATTGTACAAAGTGGACACCAGTTCTCATCCTGTCCAAGTAATGGTGGAACCAACTCACCAGGACCACAGATGGAAAATTAATAGTGTGTCTAAGTTTTTTTCTAGATCCCCTGAGGCAAAGCTGCAAGTGAAAACAGATAAAATAGAGGTAGGGGGCATGTAATGCAATAAATATAAATGCCTTCTGAAAAAAAAGAACCTGATGTACCAAACATGGACCACTAGATGCTCCCAAGGAAGTTCGTGGGGCTACTGAGTGTCAGCTGGGGTTGGTATTTGTTGCATCATCTTAGGTGCTCTGGCTTGATCAGCAGTGCAAGAAAATTAAGTATCTCAAGACGGAATCTGCAGAAAACAACTGACTGAAAAGTAGATTCAGCTGATTAGGAATTAAATGCAGGAAGCGGCTAATTAAGGGTTGACTCCAACAACCTTTCTGTTTCAGCTCTTCAACTGATAATAACGTAGGGGTCAGGAAACAAAGAAATGGACTTGAAGCACGTTGTGGACTTGGCTTTCAAGGGGATGTGGGATCTCTCTATCAAATCTCTCCTTTAACTTGGACAGAGCATGAATTTGAACTTGGATTTCCCATAGTCTATGTAAGGGCTCTGAATGTTAGAGTGAGAGTCATAGAACAGTTTAGGCTGGTAGTAACCCCTTAAGGTCATTTAGTCCGAGCTTCTGCTTAATAGGACTGACTTCAAAGGTCGTTCAGGACTTCAGCCAGTCAAGTTTTGAAAACTTCTAGTGATGGAGATTCCGCAGCCTCTTTGGGCAAGTTGTCCAAGTGCTTAACTACTCTCACTGTGAAGTATTTTTTCTTATGTCTAATCTCAATATCCTCTGTTAAAGCATGCAAAAATTGCAACTATTGCACCTTATTCTTTCACTGTTCACCTCCAAGGTATGGGAAAAACCCATCCTTTCTATTCAGCAAGGATGAATCTGGGCTGCTCATGTTCGTGATCAGGCTAACCATGAAGCTAAAGCTGATCTCGAGGTGTCTATCCCTTTAACTGATTTTTTTTTTTTAATTTCATTTTAGATGGCAGCTTACTAATTTCAATACAAATTAACCTCTGTGTATAGATGGTGGACTTTGCTATTTTTCTTAATATATTACTTGCAATATGTATGAGTTGAAGATTTAGACTACAGGTCAGTGTCAGATCTTTCCCCTATTCATCAGAAATTGTGCCTGTCACTACGCGTGAAAAACAAGCAGAAAAAGTTAAAGCTTTCCCACTTCTGTACCTTCATCCACAGCTGTCATTTTATGTGGAAAACAGAAATTATAAGGAATACCATACACCACTCTAAAAACAAGTCAAGGGCAGGAAACCTTAGTGGTGATTTCAGTCGATAAGTGCTCAGTACACAAATACTGTGTCAACACATTCTATAGAAAGTAAAACTAAATAAATAAAATCTGAAGTTACAACAAATGAAATGTCATTCTCTTTTCTTCCATTTAAAAGCAAGGTTGTTCTTGACCTTTGGAGACACTTGAAGTTCATTGCGAAGGAACATTTAGTAGCTGCAGCTTGTACAAATCTAAACAAGAAAAAAGCCACTCTAGTACAATAAGTCCAATTTTATATATGTTCCTCAAGGACTTTTGGTGCCACTTGCCACATATTTATAGGTGTTTTACATTTAAAAAGTTATAAACAAAGTACTCTATTCTTAATATAAAAAAAGTCTTTTACAGTGCAGGCAAAAAGCAAGTTACCTAGTTGAAATTCACAATTCAAGAATAAGATAAAAAACTGCCTTTGGCTTCTTGCAAAATTAAGACCAGGTTCCGATATAGAAAATTCAAATGGAGGTGTTTTTCAGCAGTGACTGAAAAGTAATTGAGTAACATAAACAAGGGTGAATATTATACTGTAAATTTTTTAAAGCACATGTTTACTTAACTGAAGAAACTAGAAATTGGCTTATATCCTTATTTGCTCTGGATTCTATCTACATGAATTTTGAAAGGTGAGTTGTCACACAACAGCTCTGCAGTCACTAACATTCAGTGACAAAATGATCCACAAATCTGCAGCCAGGAAAGAACTTTTTCTCAGGTCAGACAGAAATGCACCTCTGGCTTTTGTGGAATTTTGTGGGGGAGGGCATCTGGTGTTTTGTTTTCCTTTTGTAATTGAGGTATGATCCAGTACCCCAGTACTGGTATTCCCTGTTTATGTAATAAAGCCTACTTTTGAAGGGCTTCTGGAAAACAAAGGACCACTGCCTTTCCTGCGCTCTGCTTGTAGCTTTCAGTCTTTTCTGTAGATCGTATGGCAGTATGTATTGATGACACCAATGTTCTTAATTAAACACCTGCTGTTTGTGAATGTGGTAGTGGTCTTTTCCTGACCATTATCACTACGTTCCTAAATCTGAAAATGAATTGGTAGCAATATTATTCACCGGTATCCACACATAGAAAACGTTGGTGAAAATTGATCAACTGCTTCTCATATACTAAGCTAACACTGAAATATCAGTACTCTTGTTGGAGAACCACTCCCTGGTTCCCCAGAATGTGAAATAATTTCACAGAGTATCTGAAGAAAGCGGAAATGTATTCCTGCATGACTGATAGAAAATTAATGTAAGATGTATTTAAATTGATTGACAATGGCAATATAGAAAATGAGATGGATAGAACAAAAGAGGTGTTAAATGCATTAAAAAATAGAAAAGAAAGTGGAAATTTATGAAAGGAAATGAAGAAAGGAAAAGAAGAGTGAATAAAACTATATCACCAGGAAAAATGATGAAAAGCAGAGTAAAAAGGTAAAGAATAAAAAGTATGAAGAGCAAGAGGCGATAAGTAATAGGAAAAGATATGTAATGAAATGTGCTGTATAGAGAAATAAAGAAAAGGAGGATATCAGTTGGAAACAGATCGAGTGCTTAATTTTGTAAATGTTACTTGCTTACAAGGAAAATGGTAATTTATGCTTCATTTAACACCAGAATCTTAATTTTTCATGCAAAAGACTGTAAACTGAAAAAATAAAACAAAACAAAATAAAACAAAATAAAAAAACAAAATAAAACAAAATAAAACAAAATAAAACAAAATAAAACAAAACAAAACAAAATAAACCAAGCCAAACCAAACCAAAATAAAATAAAATAATAAAATAAAATAAAATAAAATAAAATAAAATAAAATAAAATAAAATAAAACAAAACAACAAACCAACTAAAAGATGGTGCTCTGAGGTGGTCCAAAAATATTACCTGTGCTCTGGTGGTACTTCAGCACTCTTGTGGTACTACAGCACTAGGGTCCTTAAACATTGGGATCCATCAATTTTAGTCAAGAACACAGTAGATAAGTAAAATAAAGCAAAATATATTGAAGCAGCTGTTCTTAACTCTTTCACCAAGTCTAATACAGAGTCTTAGGCTTTCATGAAGTATGTTTTGCAATGTGGAAGAAACTGTAAAAAAGAGAGAAAATGGAGATGTTAATACCAAGGGCATAGATTAAGAAAATTAAGTCAATTTCCAACTGATAAACTTGAGATTAACAGAAAAATACCTCAATTATGTGGCTCTTGAAAAGCAATCCTGAGAAAGATTGGTGCCAATAGGTTATTCAATGAGATAATGCAGGATCTAAAGCAGGAAGGCATGAACTGAAGCTTAGAAGAGCATTTAGGAAACAAAGTCTTTGCACAGATGGTGATTAGTATGTGAAATGGACCACCAAAGACAGCAGCAATAGCAGCAACCATAAACTCATGCCAAAACATCTATACATGCACTTAGACGAAAAAGAGTATTGCAGGATGCAAAGTCTAGGCAGGTATTACTCAGTTGTTGTCAGAATACATGATGTGCCATCACACATGTATTTAACGTTCTGTGGGAAGGAGTTTCCTCCCCGCTGCGCACTGCTCATAGCCATTATTTTGCTACCTGTTTCACAGATTTTTTGCACACAGACGTTCAGCAAATAGGTGTGAAAGTTTCTTTGTGTGTATGGACATCTAGAGCAGAATTTTTGGTGATTGCAAATATGCAGGTGCATGGACGCACATTTGCTTTTTTAAAATTAAATTATACAAATTCATTCAGGTAAACATAATCTAATCCTGAGGTTTAACTTTGAAGTTACTTAGACAAAATCTAAAGTGTTGCTACTTGTTTCACCCTAGGAGAAGGAAGTCAAGCTGCTGCCTCCAAAAGAATGTACATCTTCTAGCCCCAGTGTACCAACTAAGGGCAGAAGACCAAAGTCTGCTGCAATGAGAGCAAATGGAAAAGTCTAGGAAAGAGATGGAAAATTGTCAGGGACAAAGAAGGCTGGAGAGGAAAGGGAACTCAGTGAACTGGATAATTCAGTGTCCTTAGAAACATCCCAAAGTCTGACTGGTATGATCATTGCATCTTAAACAATTCTTTGGACCAGTTTTCTGGCCCCATTTATTATCATTATTGTTTGTTTGTAACAGCAGGAAACAAGAATGAAGGGTGTTTAGTAGGAAATACCGCATAAATGAGGAGAAGAAAGTTTCTTCTATTGTGAAACGAGAGTCACAACAATCCATGCAAGCAGAGGTCACTAGGGAGAAGCAAATGCATGGCACTAAAGTAACCAACCTGAAGTCATTACACATTAGGACAGGAGAGCAGCTAGAAAGAGTGCCAAATGATTTCATCCTGGTGTTAAGAGTTTTTCATGTAATAAAGATTGTGTAATTATTATTTAGCGATTGTTAATTATTTTTTCAATTCCTCCTGTTAAAATGGTTTCTACAGTCTAAATAGAAACAGTAGCTCTTTTCATAGCACATACATAACCAGTGTGTTAGGTGCCAGGGAAGCTGGCAAGCTAGTAAGGAAAAAATAGGATAACAAGGAGAAAAAAAGGTAATAACAAAATGCCTTTTATGACAAGCATCCTGAAATACCATTGCAGCCACTATAGGGATATTGACCTTTGAAACAAAGGAACTGCAATGTAATTTTTTTGTGTGTGTGTGTATGCCAGCCCCATCTATAGCGACTTGAATGTCTATATTCATGGAGACAAATCTTCTCACTGTATATTAATCTCTTTTTACCACTATCCATTTCCTGTAACCTCTGCCTATTTGTCCTTAGATGAAGAATGTCTTCTAGTAGTCCAGATCTTTTACTGAATTTTTGGCAGGTGTCTAGGACATCACAGATGATGACAAGGAAATAACAATTATTACTGAAATCAAATGCTTTCCTGCTTTTCACTCTGCATTTGTGGGAACTCTAAGATGAAGACATTCCTCTTTGAATGGCAGGAATTCTCATGAAGTCAGGAATTCTCATGAAGTCAAGAGGGAACATAAAGAAGTAGAGGGAGAATATGCTTGTCATGCTTAAAGCAAATGTTTTCATGGAACTACTCATACTGATGAGCATGTCCTTTCCTGGTTAGTTACAGCTAAAAGTTTTTACTTCCAATGTGTATCTAATCTGCATGAATTTTACTTTCCTATATCAAGTTGACTGGGTTTGTTAGGTACTTTCAAAGTCCCTAAAAATCCTCTCAGGTTTAAAGCAATTTAAATAATTGGGTGACATCTGAGAAAATTTTATCATTTCCCTTTTCACCCAGTGCTTCAAGGTTTTTAGTAAATACGTTAAGTCATGGCCTAGAGTCCTGGAAGACTCTAACTATTACACAGCTTTGAAGATGACAGTTTGGTTTTCTGCAAAACAAGAAAAACTTAATTTTTACTATAACAGTATCTTAATTTAGGATCGTTGTGAAACAGCATTTACTGAAATCATATACACGTCCTTGTTGCACACAACAGATTGTACAAAATCAATAGAAATGAAATCCTGAGTAACAATATTTAGTGCTTTATTGATAATGTAGCAGTTTTTATCAGTTTCTAGATCAGTTTATATTTTACAGTCTATATTTCTGAAAATCTAATACATCAATAATTAATAGCATGTGTGAATGAAGTTTTGCTTGGCTTAGCGTACTCGAGTTGCATGTTTTCTGTCTTCTGCTCCTGCATAGCTCTATTTTACAGTGAAAAAGGAACAAAACCATGGTGCATGAGTGTAATTATTACAATGCATTCTGTGCAGTCATTATACCCCTTGAAATGTTAAGAAACAGTTTTCAGGACTATGTAACAGATGTAAAAATAGAAGATTAACGATGAGACTGCCCAAAGGTACAATTCTGTTGAACATTTGTGGACAGAAGCATTCTTCATGCACCATTTTTAGGCATTAAGATTTCTTACAATTTCTCTGTTGTCCTGCACTGATGAACAAACTCTTTTTGCTTAATATAAAATTGCGCCAAAAAACAAGCGAAACACTTAACTTCAAGGGATATTTGATCCACATCTGTTTAGACTATGCCAGGGAGCAATGTGGGAAGGAAGAGAGCAACAATTGACTCATAATCCAGAGAAATGCAAGAAACAGTGAAAAAGAACAGAGAAAGACTCTAATAAAAGCAAATAACATGGAAATGGAGAAAAACTAAATGGTAACGCCATTCTGGGGTAGCAAATCCATCCAATTCATCTATCTAGTCAGAAGAAGAAATGTATCTCTAAGGCCAAATACAAATTTTCAGGACCTTGTCCCAAAATATCCCACTTTACACAAGATTTAGGCTATTTATTAGCTTAATATATTTAAAAGGCAAAGGGTAACAACAAATACTAATGTCCATTGTGTTGGGTGGACCCCAGCCAGCAGCTCTGCTGCCACTCAGTCTCTTTCTCCCTTCCCCCACAGGGGGTGGGGTAGAGAACATGAAGAGCAAATCTCAAAACTGGTGGATCGAGATAAAGACAGGTTAATAGGTAAAGCAAAACTGTGCATACAAGCAAAGCAAACGAAAGAACTCACTCACCATTTCCCATCAGCAGGCAGATGTCCAGCCACCTCCTGGAAAGCATGGCCTTAGCATATGTCATGGTTGCTTGGGAAGAAAAACCCCACAAACATCCCTCCTTCCTCCTTCTTTCCCCAGCTTTTGTTGTTGAAGACACCACCATATAGTACAGAATATACCTTTAGTGGGAAAAAGAAAAAAAAAAAGAAAACCTCGACACCATGCAGACACTGTTGAGCGATAATTAAAATATGGATAAATTATCAACACTGTTTCAGTTACAAAACCAAAGCACAGCATCATTGCGAATATGCTATAAGGAAAAATTAACTGCTATAAGGAAAAATTAACTGCTATAAGGAAAACTAACTCCACCCCAGCAGATCCACTACACCTATAGATGAGGTACGGGCCAGATGCCAGTATTCTTATGCCTGACAAACACCCAGCACCTTCTTCTGTGAAGTGACCAGAGTCAATGAAAGAAACATGAGTAATTTATGTGTTCCCTTTTGCATTTGATTCAGATATAGCAGGTGTTGTAACTGCTTATCCGGTTAGTGTGTCGCTTAAGTACCGGAGCTTACAAAACAGCGGCGTTATGCTGGTTTAGAATAGTTAGCATCTGCTTGAGACATGATCTTCTAATAATATAAGACCCTTGTGAAGACTCAGAAGAAAATACATTCGGTGGCTATGGTCTGAATCTATAAGCTTGAGCTCCGAGTGCAATATAACACTTCAGTACAGCATATGAAAACAGATAAAAAATGAAGAAAACAGGCTAGTGTCTTGTTTAGTACATGCCAGTGTCACTGTGAACTGTTGCCATCTGTAGTTTCATTAAATCTACTGATGCAGTGTCTGAGTTGAAACTATGAAAGAAGAAACAGTTCTCTGAGTAAAGAAATGCTATTTATTAGTGCGGTCTCATTTTATAAGGAAGATGTGTGGAAAAAATGAATAGTTTTAACCATGACTCATAGTCAAACAGATCATGGCTGGAATTAAAGGTAATTATCATTTCTGAGAAACTCACCTCTGAGTTTGGACAAAGTGTCCAGACTTTTCTTGATTAGCAATCTGCCACCTTTATAAAGCTGTGGAAAGCACAGGAAGTAAAAGAGGGCAGCAAAATCAACCTTCATTAATCTTGTATGCTTAAGCTTACAGCTCTTATATAAATAGAATATTAAGATAAATTACTAAGAGTCAGTGTTCTGCCAGAAAAACAGTCTCAACCTCTTTTGTTGGCATACAGCTTTGACAGTGTTTTAATCCATATTAACTGTATGCGCTATATTGTAAGTTTATGTCCCTCAAGCAGATGGCACTCCAATTATTCATATTTGTAATAGACTTTCCCCCCTTAAGAGAAAGCTAATGTGAGATAAATTTTAAGCACCAAAGCAATATTTTAGAATTGCCTTCAGTTGGCGGAGGACTTCTTAGCCCCTCTACCTACATCCTCGTGGAAACTGCAAGAAACTCTTTAGGTCAGTTTTTACGGCATATTATTTCCTCATTATATCGTCAGCTGTGTTTTCATTAAGCTTGAAACAGATAAATCCAGCTGCACAAATCACAGTCTCCCTCAGATACAATTAGATTTAGACCAAAAAAGTAGGAAGATATTGTAATTCAAAATGTCTTTCTTAATCGGGATAAGTGTCTTAGAAAATATCCAGACTTCATTTTGAAAAGTTGTTTTAAACTTATCTCTTTAGCGTCCTAAATTGTCAGAGGTCTTAGGAAGCAGTATCAGGAAATATTTTAGATCCAGCAGCACTGAAATCAAGTCTGAATTTAAAGATAATTTGCATCTGCAAACACTCCTATGATTCACTTCTGCGGGCAAGGTTTTCGTATACATCCTGTAGCATTCTACGTGTTGGTTCCTTGTGGACACAAAACCTCAGTTTTTCAGGACTCTCATGGTTATATTTTTGCCTTGCAAAATTAGTTTCTGAGATGTGATGATGTCTGTAAATCTTTCACTGCTAAAGTAAACGATGCAGAAAACTGAAATGCGGAATCTGGGTTGAAACAGGACAGCTGAACCAAGACAAATAGTGTCTGGTTCCAGGGGCTTTTTCTGTTAGAGCTTAAAAGTTATGATGAATAAAGACTTTTACATTAGAATTATTAAAACCCTGTGGTCTTCAGTGATGAAGGGTGCTGTAAGATACAAAGGACTGAGTAGCCTGTGCCATACTGGAACAACATTTAGGTATAGATCATTCTCATACAGAATCTCCTTGTTCCAGGTGGAACCGATTTATAAGGGGCAGGAAATAACAATTTCCTTAGGCACAGGGAATATTCATAGAAGTTTTATTTTGGATTTTTTTTTACCAATACATTAAAAACGAAGTCCAAAAAATGCACTCAAAAATGTCTGTGACTGAGAAGAAAATTATCCCACCTAATGCATCAGTTTGTGAAAGTTCACCACAGGTCACCTCCTAAAAAGGAGGTAAGGTGGTCTTTGAGTTGGTCTAAACCTCTGTGATAATCTGTTCACAGAGCAAAACTGCCCCCATGAAAACATGGCTTGTCGGCGTGCAAGTTTTGGTAAAAAATCCACGAAACTGATTATGTAATTCTTACCATTAGCCCAAAGCTACTGGTCACAGTAAATGCCATTAATTCCCATCACCTAATAATACAGAGAAGAAGGATGTGTATGTCACGTTGATCTTATGCTAACTTTTGCCACTTATGTGCTAAACCGCACAGAATATCTATAACCCTTTCTGATTTATGACATAGAAAGATTTTTTGCAGATTTACTCTCTAAAAAAGAGAGAACAGCCTAATTAACCTCCTAATTAGCCTCTGAAGCACAGAGCTATTTTTTAGCAAAAAAAAAAGGTATACTTCTGCATCTAATATTGTGTAAGTATTTACACAATGTGACTCACAGAATCCTATCAGGACATTGAAGTGCATACAATAAATAACCTAGTCTCAGGTAAATCTGAGTTGTTTTGTCTGAAAAAGTAACTAATCCCAAATTTAAAAGGTATTTGATCAAATTTGAAATTAAATCATTATGCTTAAAGGCCAGATTCTCAGCAAGCACAAACGAAGCACAAACTTATACACGATGACAACCAGACTCTTACTGCTAAGCTTTGGCACCTGACATTAGAAATATTTTATATGTTTTCCTGTACTACGATGCAATTATTCTAAACAGTGTACATCATTGAAGTTATTGCCACAGTGTTAAACTTATTAAAAATACCAAGAACAATCATTCATCTTATTAACCATCTTTCTTGCTAACATAATAAGGGGTTATGGTACAATATGTTTAACTGCAGAAAAAGTAATTTAATCAACTGCATGAATTGTACTAGATCCGTCGGTCTTATCATGCGTGTTTTTCATTGTCATTTCCCTGGTTGCTTTAATGTACATATTCTTCTAGTGTATTTAGTAGCTAGATACCAAATTCACTTGGTATTCCTAACACTGGTAGTCATGCTGCATGCCATTTGGACCACATTGGTCATTTTCTTCCCAAGTCTTGCAGAAAACTTCAGATTTCCTTAAGCAGCAAACATTTCAGCCTATTTTAATCATTCTCATCTTCAGTAACCTATAATAGCTCATAGTAACTGTTATTTCTGATCATGAGTAGTATGTGGTATAACTGGCCGTTGCGTGAAAGGGACAAAGCTGTTTTGGTAGAAAATAAACCCCCTTGCGTTCTAACACTCCTCACCAAGGTGGGAGGCCAGGTGCGGCTAGGTTTAAATTCTGAGTGATGCCCAATTCAGCACTATCAGTCCAATTGCGTTTAATATGTATTAAACTATTACGATTTGGATACACTAACAGTGCACTGCACCTTCAGCCTTGTTGTGCTCATGAACTAGCACGGCCATTCTCGAGTCTTTGTCCGTGTTCAGTGAGAAACCAAAACGACTAGCTACTTAAACAGTGCAGTTTATTTAAACAACAGATATATATGTTCTTAGGATTGCCGGTGATAAATACACTGTCTGCAAAGCATGTGCAAATAAAGATATTGTTAAGTATACCAAACGTGTGACAAAGTTATAAACAATACAGCCTGGCTATAAATGTAGGATAGAGATTCTCTAGAGAAATTTCTAAATTCAAGTCTTACCCAAAGGCGTCCCTATGGGGGGAAGAAAGGCTCAGCCCATCAACTGGTCCCGGAGGTCAGTGATGGAGTTCTCGACTAGTTCGCGACGGTGTCTTCCCTGATATCCCCTCTCTCAGGCTATTTTTACACTATTTGATATCTTCAAGGTGGAGTTTGAGTGACTTTAGTCATACATACTTTTATTATGATTGGTGTAAAATTCTCTCGCCTCACTTTTAAAGGTATAGTTTACGAAAAATTCAAGGCACAGACTCAAGAAGAAGTAGTCACACTTTGGAGGCAGATAGCCTTCGTGATGGAGGTGTGTTTTGGTATTACAATGACATTATAATGAGCAAAGTTCACACAAAGAACAGCATTTCATCAAAATTTGACAAAATTGGCTGAGACCAATGGTATGAGGTTCAACAAGGCCAAGTGCTGGGTCCTGCACTTGGGTCACAACAACCCCATGCAGCGCTACAGGACTGGGGCAGAGTGGCTCGAAAGCAGCCCAGCAGAAAAGGACCTGGGGGTGTTGGTTGACAGCCGGCTGAATATGAGCCAGCAGTGTGCCCAGGTGGCCAAGAAGGCCAACAGCATCCTAGCCTGTATCAGGAATAGTGTGGTGAGCCGGTCTAGGGAAGTGATCATCCCCCTGTACTCGGCACCGGTGAGGCCCCACCTCGAGTACTGCGTTCAGTTTTGGGCCCCTCGCTACAAGAGGGACATTGAGGTGTTGGAGTGTGTCCAGAGAAGGGCTACAAAGCTGGTGAGGGGTCTGGAGGACAAACCTTATGAAGAACGACTGAGGGAGCTGGGGTTGTTTAGCCTGGAGAAGAGAAGGCTGAGGGAAGACCTTATCACCCTCTACAACTACCTGAAAGGAGGTTGTAGAGAGATGGGGGCTGACCTCTTCTCCCTGGTGACAAGTGATAGGACGAGAGGAAACGGGTTCAAGTTATGTCAGGAGAGGTTTAGATTGGATATTAGGAAACATTTTTTCACTGAAAGGGTTATTAAACGTTGGAATAGGCTGCCCAGGGAGGTGGTGGATTCACCATCCCTGGAGGTGTTTAAAAAAAGGGTAGATGGGGCACTTAGGGACATGGTTTAGAAGTGGCTTTTGTCAGGGTAGGTTAAAGGTTGGACTCGATGATCTTAAAGGTCCCTTCCAACCTCAGCAATTCTATGATTCTATGAAAATGTTGGCTCAGGGTAGCGAGTAGGCAGCTTATCTATTCCACAGTAAGCTAGTTAGGTGGCTTATCTGTTTCCTGGTACCATCTTGTTCCTGTATCTGCATAAGAGAAGGCCACAGAATAATTACCTCCCGTCCTGTACCTCATGTAGCTTCACAAGCATCCTTGTCCAGGGAACCACAGATGTTGCATTCTTCGTATGCCAGCCGCAGCTGTTTTCTACCTCAGAAGCCTCTTGATTTTATACTTTTCCTTAATGTATGAACAATGCTGTACTTTTGTATTCTTGGCCAATTTCGTAATTATTCCACAGAGGCCTACAAGGTGCCAGGGACAGCTCAGTTCAACATTACCAGTTTTTTCTCTGGTGTGAGCAAATTCTGAAAGCCAATATTATGTCAAGTGTAACCACTGTACAATAACTGGGAATTCTTGCATATTGCTTTTCTCCTAAATCATTTACAGGACTTTACAGTCTTACATACTCTCGGCAGGTTAACATTTTACCTTTTTTTTTTGAAGGCCTCTTCATGGAAGCTTGCAGTTTACTCTCAAATTGACTTTGGTTGATCAAGCGCACCCTGGGGAAGACAAACCAAAAAAAAAATTGTTTTAACTGGCCTGGTTTTTGCTGCAACTGTCAAACTTTGTGCTTTTTAGAATTCAAACACTCTGTGCAATAATCACTCGGGACAGACACTTTGGACATTGTTAAAATTAGGGACACTGTGTTTTCATCAGTTGGGTAGATTTTTCTAAACAGCGGGGGTGCTCTGCTATTTCAGATACAAAGTCTTCTACTACGTACACCAAGAAAATAACTGTTGTTTATGTCCTATGTGATTCCAGTAGGTTCAATTTTAGTATATGTTTCAGAAGTGTTTCTCATTTTGTTTGTCATCACAGTTTCCAAAATAAAATTCTTCAACTTGACTGATATGTTTTCATTGCGCTTTGGGGTTTTGGGTTTTTTTTAAAAAACTATGCACACATAAGATGGTCAGATTTATCTTAGTTGTATAGATTCATAATCAAAACATTGTGAAAGTGTTTTTTCCAACAAGGGCATATTATATATTATTACAGGATATCATATAAAATAAATTATGGCACTATGTAATGTTGCATTTTGTCTAGTGGTAGAAAATAATTAAGCTATAAATACATGTTTAGATTATATTAAGTGGCATATTTTCCAGTTGATGCACAGGAAATTAGCTGTAAAAGTCCTATTAGTGTTAAGTGGAAGCTGTATTACTAAATCTGTTTGCATCGCTCTAAAGGTTTACCACTTAAGGTAGAAGTAGTCAGGAAATTCAGTGAGAGGAAAATTGTACCTATCTCTCCATATAGATGTCAGAGTTAAAAAACTCAATATCTGACAATATTCATCACATTCAAGCATAATTTTTAACATCTGTTACATATGTATTACTCTGTCAGATGTAACATAAATCAACCTATCAGATCGAGGTAACAGGTAGACTGTAGATTGAAACAACATACCATCAGCTACATGACAAAAATCCTACAGCTAGCAGTTTCAGGATGCAAATCTGCTTGTTATTCCCCTTTCTTCTGTAAGACAGATTTATGCAACCAGACAGGGTGGATACATCACTTTCTGTTTGCCTGTTGCCCTGTCAGACATTATCACGAATTTTGCAAAAATAGCAAAAAATCTGTGCAGAATTTTGTGTAGAAAGAGATCTTCTTGTAGAAGAGAGATCACGCAATTGCCCAAAGCAGAACCAAATCACAAGTCTGTACCAGAGAGCTTGCACAAGTCTGCAAGAGCAATTGTGCCTTTCACCTAAACCATAGCTAAAATCTTCACCTCCAAGCATGCAGACAAGTCTGAACATTCAGTCCAGAAATCAAATTTTAGGAGCTCTTGCAATTGTTACTCAGCATAGTCTATCTGTTTCACACTTCATACCAAATCTGAGTATCATATATATACACGTGTAAAGTACCGCGTGCATAGACAGCTGAGAGACTGGTGGCACAGTAGTCACACCTACATTCAACCTGGTAGGCTCAAATTTACCTTGCCCCAGTGACTACAGAATTGAGTATTCTTCTACATAAGTATTTTATAGCAATAATTGTCATATTTCCATTAAAATAAGGAAGGCCAGAATATGGAGTTTAGATGTAAAGCCTGTCCCGTTGGTGATTTACATAAAACAGCAGATGCAGATTTTTTGATTAAATATTTTTAATAAGGTTTTAAAAATTCAGCAAGAATTTTCTGTTAGAAAATGCTGAACTTATCAGTACTGAAAATTTCTACAAGAAAGGCCAGCTTAAGTGCAGTTGTTTTACCAAATATATTTCTAGAAATCCCAGACATTTGAAATAGTCGGTTTAACATTTTCAAACTGAAAAAATCCTGTTTTCTCATTCCAAATCCCCTTTTCTTTTAGAACATGTAAGTTTAGAACCGAAGAAAAAAAAATGTGAAAACATAAATTCTTTAAAACACATTACCGATACTTTTGCGTAATGACCGTGTAATCACTGTGTCTACACTGTGAAATCAAAGAAAGGCTCTTTGCAGTTGCTAGATATGAGAAATCATAGTTCAGGTGCAATCCACATGTGCAAAATTTCTTTATTGACTGTAATAAATCCTCAGTCTTCTCTTTCCTGCAATCCTAATGTCCACACAAATGGGTTACAGCACTCTGTCTTGACACCTACAAGTTTTCCATGTTTTATTTCCAGGTCTTTTTTTAATTTTTTTTTTTTCCCCCCTCTAATTAAGCATTACAGTAGCTCATTCTTTTTCAATTAATTTCACCTTTCTTTCTGCCTGTGTCCACGGGTTTGTATCAGCTGACTGAGTTCAGTGAAAGCGTATCTATTTATTTTAACAAGTACTAAATCAGATCCTAAATCTAAGGAATCTGAGTGCTTCTACTGATGACGTAAGAATGCTTACAGTAGAAAAACATTGAGTCTCAGGCTTGCTTGTTTCTCTAGTATTCCAATATGCTATAAGTTGTCTAGTATTTATTTGTTAGCTTTATCTGATATCAAACAGGACATCTGTTGGTTCCATCATTCAATGGAAGGAATCCTCATTCACCAGTTTTGTCACTGCTACACTAAATTCTTCAAAATAGTCAGCATACGCAGCAGACTCTCCACATAAATAGAATCAATCTTTTCAGCCACATCAAGGCTGACATCAATAATTATCCATACTGTAAAAAAAACCAACCCCACCCAGTTAAGTTTTTTTCTCTTTCTACATTTTTTTTCTGAGATACTGATTAGGAAAATCTTGACACCCTTCCAAACCATCCGTGAATATTTGCATTGTCAACAGCATGTCCAGAAAATTATTATGACAGAAAAAAACCCCATTATATGCTCGTGTTGTATGAAACATGTAAATATTTCATATGTTAAGAAGGTTAAGGACTATGTCCCAAAGGAAAACATCAGTTCTGTGCTAATTGTGGAGTGCACTTGAGTAAAAAAGACATAAATTATGAGTGATACAAGATGATGCTGGGGGAAAGACCTGCAATCTCTCTCACCTTGGCCCTGAACAGCACAGAAATGTCCCTAAAATCTATCATATAAGAGAACTATGAAGCAAAAGGACAACTGAGCTAAAGATGAACCAGACTGAGTTGTCATTGCTTTGTTCATGTGTGTGCATAGCTGTGGACTCTGTCCAGGGGGAGACCTGTTTATGGCACTACATAGGGGCAGAAGTGCTGTGGGGCATGACACCACAGCCAAGGTCCCATACAGACGGCAATGGAGCAGAAAAAGGAGCAGAAGCTCCTCAGCTTTCATTCTGGTCCTATTTCCTCATATGCAAATTCAGAAATCTGATGGACAAACATAATTGTTTTTTAGTGACATTGTGGGCAACTCCTTTCTTCAACCTGTGAAAGAACTTCATAGAGAATAATCTCAGATCATGAAGTTTTATGGAGTTTTTGTACACACAGGCTATGATATAAACATGAGATTCAAAATCAAAATTAAAGGAAAACAGAAAAAGAAATAAATATATATTATACTAAAGCAAGTAAAAATCATGCCAGGAAAAGCACATATTTAATTATTCATGCCCCTAATTATGCTGTTATCTTGAAGTGGGACGTCAGAGAGATGAAGGTCCCAAACATGACAAGCCAAATGTAATTATATGTTTCTTATCACAACAGTCATGCAAATGAAGCAGAGAAGTTATCATGCCTATAAAAAAACTATTTCAAAGTCTGCTTTTAAAAATAAACTTCCTCTCAATTAACCTTTTGCAGAGTAATGTTTAAAAAGCACAAATCAAAAATTAGATCTGTCATGGCCAGACATCAGTATATACAACATTGTTGCCATGAATAAACAGCCACAGCCCCCATTACGCATTGCAAACCAGACAAAAACACCAGTCTTATATGAAGGAGTGCATTCAGATTTTTGCTTTTAAAAAGACTGAATGGGCAGGTCTAACATAAATTCCTAGTATAGAAGCCAGCTTTTAGTTCACTGAGGGGCTGTCAATTGTAAGGATGGATTCAACAGAAGCACAAGTAGATAAGTTTTTATTATTATTGTCTTTAAAGGATACTGTAGATTTGTAGGAAGAAGAAGTACAAAACATATTTCAAATAATATTTATATCTCTCTTTTGTTATTACAGATTCTAACTGGAAAAATGGAACTTGAAGTTACTAGCACTCCACAATGCTGTGGAGTCTGCACACATCATTAAGTCTGAGTGTCACCTTGCTGGCTTCCTGTTGTGTTGAGGAATAATGATCAGGTGCTTCCTATCACTACATCATTTGCTATTCAAATACCTTGATGTATTTTTCTGCAGTCTAGAAATTGCAGTAATGAAGAGACACCTGGAACTGACTCCCATTTACTCTTACAGACCGTCAAAAAAAAAAAGAAGGAATAATCTCAATGCCCCAAAAGACAGCTACTGCAGGTCTCACTTTCTTGCTCCCTGGATGTAGTTATTCAGCTCCAAATGCTAACTACAAGCACCTCCCATGCCTCTCATGACACAGCTACTCTAAGCTTCGCACGAGAACCGTAACCAAGTCCTTTCTGATATCCATTGATTAGTGCTGCTTGTCTGCATCTCTGATGGATATACCCTTGGAGAGAAATGCAAACATATGGCAAAAACAGAGATGGGGGTTGGAATCGCCTGTAACTCAGCACTGCTTGGTTATGAACTGCTGAACACTAAACCACTGAAAAACTTGCCCTGACACACTGACTCATGGCATAGCATGCCCGGGGATGCCACTCTGCATTCCTTTCAAAATTAAGAGTCTTCACATATATTTAATTATCAGTTAAAAGGTGCACCAAAAAGAAAAATTCTTGCATACTGAGGGCTAAATTTTTCAGATGGGACTATCTTCTGGGAAAACAAGCAATGCTAATTTTAGCCCTTTATAGACAAGAATATATTTTATTGCATGTAAATACAGAAGACTTAAACCTGCTGATTAATATTGATGTTTACTTACGAAAATTCATAGCTTAAATGGAGCATATATAAAATAAGCACACATTTCTCACCTTGTTATCTTACCATAAAATTCATCCTTTCTGGGTTTTGCAACACAGGGGAATTTCAAGCTTCAGGATCTGGTGTACGGGAAACTCTTAAAAATTCCATCTCCTGAAACATCTACTGGAAAAGTGTGTCCTGTGATGAATTGCACACAGGAATATTTATCATTTCTTATGACGACCTCTATTAATGCAGAGTTTGTCTCCCCTTCAAGTAAAATGTTTATTAGCCTATGAAAAAGTATTATGCCATTTCCACTGTAGCTTTTCAAGGTTTTTCTACAATCCAAGCTTTTAAAAATAAGATTTAGTTTCATGTTTCCATTGTAAAATTGCTTAATGGACTGAAGAAAATATTTGGTTTTGAATAATTATTCTGCTTACAAACTTGCCATACACTCTTCTTTGTGGAGAATTTTTCAGACAAGGCAGGTATACAAACTGCCAGAATAAATGTGTATTTTTTGTGAGAACAAGTTGAACAGTAAACACACTTCACTCTTTTAAAGCTAAGGGGAAGTTTACATTTAACAAGCAAATATGAAGCCTATAAAACTTCAGATTTGAAAAGCGATGGAGGATATATGTTTCTGGACCCTACTCTGGGAGTTTAAAATTATGCACATTATTAAAAATAATATTGCAAAGAGTAGCATGAACAACAGTATTTTTCTTTCCATAGCACATCTAGTGTGTGACCAATCCCATAAATAATGCCACATTGCTGGTGATTTCTCATTCAAAAAAGCCTCCCCAGTGCAAGGCTTACTGAGAAAGACAGACTTTAAAATTGATGGCACGCTGTGAAAATGTTAGTTTGTATGTCATACCTAGTGTTACACCAGTTGTGAATCCATTTTATTTTTGTGTGATTTTGGCAGTTGAGAAATGTTCTGGCTCAACAACACTAAAGACACAACAAGCCTACATTTATCTACATCATGGGGAGGCAGATCACAAACGCTTTCATTCTGCCCTCCTTCAGGTATGCCTCGTGCCTCCTTCAATGAAATGAATATCAGCTGTAGAACAACCACCCTGTGTGATGTGGCAGAAGATAACCTATCTCCAAGCTCTCATGATAAAAACGACAGAAAAAGGTATAAACATTATTTTCATGTTGAAAGCAACCTTTCATAAAGGTTTGTGGATTGAAAGGAATCTTTCCGCTGACAGCAAAGGACCATTCTGCTGAAGGAGGTATTGGACAGACTTCAGCTTTATAACATGACCAATCATGAACTCACTTTGAGGGTCTTAAGGATTATGATTTTCAGAGACTTTAAAGTAAATACTATTTCTAAGTATTCAATATGTGTTAAAACCTCTACTCACTTTAAAAAATCAGTTTCATAATTGCTTCCAGCAAAAGAAAATTTAAAAAATCTAATAATCTTTAAAGCAAATTATATATCTTTTATTAAGTAAAATAGATACAAACAAATGATTTTTCATTCAAGCAACTAATCTTTTTAAACTTGTATCTATCTTGTCTTTAATAAAGGTTTACATCTGGCACTTTTTTTGTGAAGTTGGGTTCTGTGACAGCACCGTTTTCTTAAAATCTCACCCTTCACGTTTTCTCAGATATGTATATCAAAGTTCTTTTAAATTTAATTTGCATGAAGTTTTTGTGTTTGTTTTCAACTTCTATGCCTTCAAGGTTGTCCAAATAGCTCTTTATTCCATATGTATTAATTTTATGACAAATTAAGAGAGGAACATAGCAAGCTATATCTAGCCTGTGTCTGGTCCCTGTTGCCAATAATACATCTCATTTCCATACTTATTGTGCATATCCCAGCTGTTTCTACGTTCAATATTAGTGAGAACTAGCCCTACAACCTTCCTCCCTACACACTTCTTCCCATGCAGAAAATGTCCAGTCACGTATCCCTGATGAAAGATATGATGTGTTCCAACCAGTGCTTCATATGCAGCCTTCATATGTAGGATTCATGTTAGTTAAGCTGCAGCAAGCAACAGAATATCAAAATACAAGCTAACTGAGGAATCTCCTTAATTTAGACCCCTATTATCACAAGCAACTGTATTGTGTAGTCTTGCCGTAATCATTTTGTCTTAGTTCTAAATACTATGAAATAGTAGAGTGTCTAAATACATACCCATAGATGCCGAGCTGTTGGGAAACTGTGGGGAGGGGAAAAAAAAAAAAAAACAAAAAACCCAAAAAAACCCAAAAAACTAAAAAAAAAAAAACAAAACCAAAAAACCCACCAAAACCCCAGGATTATTTTACTTTAAAATACAGGAAGATATTTGATTTGTTAATGGGGTATAACATACTCATTTCTTGGACTAGAAATAATTTAAGGTTCATGAGGATGTTTTGATGTTATTTGAGAATTGTAATTTAAGTGGCTTGTCACGCTGAGTAATTTTGTAAAATACTTGTAAGATAACCAGGATCATAACAACTTGTAAGTATAAGTGTAATAGATATTTAATCGCGGGCATAAAACATAACGTATCACGAAATACTCATTAATCAGATGCTTTGAGCTATAAAGAGGCACATTTAAGAAAGAGCTTTATGCAGCTTTTTTCCCAAGATGTCACCTTTTACATCTGTTGGCTATCTCGGTTTTCCGTATCAAGAAGGTTGTGAGTATTCAAGAAAAAACAGATAGCTATCAAACATTTGCCTCATTGATCTTAATGGGCAATGGTGATACTTCCCTCCTGTTTTTTTGTTTAAGTCAACCTTAGGTTTTCAGTAATAGCTCATGGCTGAATTGAGCAAAGATTAATCTCAGTCTAATTTGATGGTCAACACCATTATATGTGAAATCATTACTTGGCTATGCACTAGTTTGAAGGAAAGGACGACAGCTTTAATTTTTGCTGCATACTAATGGTGGTAGAAGGTAAGGACTGGGAATAAGAGGAAGATAAACATAGTGGGTCTAGTTTTACAAACACATTCAGCTCTGATGCAGAATAAACATATCTATTTGCATTAAATATTCACTGCTTTTGATATTTACCAGGATGGAAAAACTGTCACATTATTGTACTGCTTACCAAAAGAAAAAAATAAAAACCTGTCACCTGACATATGGTGACTGAGAAGCTTCCTTTGATATAGTTATAGATGTTTTTATTAAACTGCAATTATAGGTTCTGACAGAGAAAGCTATACCACATCCCCCTGTACATGGACTTAAAATACAATTTCTATAATGTATTCAGCACTAGGTCTTTGCCAATGACTAATTCTTGACAGAAAAAGTCAAATAGTAAAAATCAAATCGAGCTATTTTCTAGACTAGCTACCCAACTTCTTTTCCAGAATTTTCAGCAAAATCACTTTAAATTAAAAATATGCAGGTATTTTAACTAGCTTTATAAATGAAAAGGAGGCGTCAGAGCCTTATTCAACTTCCTCTCTTTCCTCCTTTTTTACCCCTCCAATAGTAAGAGAGGCTTACCCTGATACCAAAGACATAGATGAATTCAGAGCAGCAGTTCAAAACCACGTCAATACAATTCCCAGGCTGCAGGCCTGTGATTCCCAAGCTGTGGCTCGCAGGCAGCACATTGCCCACAAGACCCTCTCAGGTTGCTTGTACCTTCTGCTTTCCATAGCTATGCCATCTCCTAGGCTGACTGGAAAAGCAACATGTGATGTTGCTCACAGCATCCCATTAGAGTGGATAAGCTGGAGATCACTGCTTGGAGCATCAGATTTCATTCAAGTTGCTGAAGCAGCAAAACCCAGATAATGTTAATTCATGATTTTTCCATCACCCAGTAAATCCTGCAGCAGGTTGTGGAGAGTATATTGATGTCTGGCTTTGTTACTATCGCTGCTGAAAACTTTGTTGCTACCAAAAATAGAAATGAAATAAGCAAATCTCAACTGACTCCTGTACATGTCTATTTCCAGCAATTTCTATGGCATTAGTAATACATTAAAATTCTCCACAAGCATTATCAATTGCTGAAGTTAGTTAAATACTAAGCTTTTGCTCATTATAATGCCATTAAGGACGGAAGTGTCCCTTGATGTGATTAATGGACTCATGCAGAAATTTGCACTGAGCACTGATCCATTTCGGGTACTTGCACTTTTTGGTGGCATTTACCTTCTTGTATCTTTCTGGCATCCTTGCCTAAAGAGTCAAAATACCTTCACCTGGCCTCAGTAACTTGTAACCTCTGCAGCAGGGAGAATCAGATACTGAGCTGTCTGGCACTTTGTTGAAAGCTTCTGTTAGTTTTTATTAAGCAAGGTTATCCCACTGATATGACTGCAAATCTACTGACTTATGTCGTGCCCATGGGAGGAAACCGTTCAATTAGGGAGAAGAAAATGCTTCTTTGCCTTGATTAACCGAGATCAAAGTGATTGTGCTGCTGCCAAAACCTAACCAATGGCTGTGGTGACATGCCTCAAAGAACTATACAGTGAAGGTCATTGTAACATTGTTTCTCTTTTAATATTAAACTTTTATTTTAAATCACCTCTGTGTTACGTCTGTCCTCATTACGCAGGGGGTGTCCCAAGTTGGTTTTTAGCCTGCCATTATTTCAAGACTCATTTTTGTAGGCTTTCTTTTCTGTGGGTGCTATTTTCTTCCTGCACTCTCCAGAGGTCTATTACAGCATGAAAAATAGACTCTAAAATGTGCATTTCACGTTGACAGCAAGATTACAGGTGGGGTTTCCAAAAATACTTCTCTGGTGAAGTCTCACTGGCTCTAATAGGAGTAGGATTGACACCCTGCCCTTTCGAAAGCTCTGCTTTTGCCACTGCAAATCTGACTCCTTACTGTCGCAACCGTAAAGATGGGTCAGTCGTGTTTGGGATGCTACCCAGAGTCTATGGGTACGCAGGTATGATTGCTGAAAGGGGCCACCATCAGAAACAACCCTCTAATTACCAAGATACTCTTTCTTTAGCCATCAGAGTTTATGCACTCAAAGTCTGCTGCCTCCCACTCAGATGCGACTGCTTTCAATTGTTTTGCTTATGTTTACTCAGTACATGAAAAATTCAGAGTGCTTGGGTTTTTTGTGGGATTTTAAAATGGATTAGTGGAAGGAAGAGCAAAGGAAGTATTGTGGCAATGGACTTACAAGTCAATATTCACGCACTAGTTCTGGTTTTCAGAAAGGGTTCTCTTTTGTCACTCCACTGAAATCCACAATTGATTCTCATTCTCCTTCAAAGTAGCCTTAAAAGTTCCCCAGTATTAGAAATAAGAAATGCTTAATATCAGTTAGCAAAGTTAAGAACCTGAAGATAACAATGGTAATCATAGCAGTTTAATCAATACTGAGGTTATTAATGCTTTGCCTCTGTGTCAAACCTGCAAAACAATGTGAGATAATACAAACCTTAGGGATATTTTTTCTTCATCTTGCGGTGTATAAAGCTTGCTGAAATGTAGTCTCATTTTAGCAGGCAGACCTGATATTTCCTAAAGACAAAATTAAATGGGTCAGAGAAAAGTCATCTTGAAACAATTTGATGCCGTAAGTATTTGAAATTATTGCTAAAGTGCAGGTCCTATCTATGACCAGAACAAGAAGCTGAAAGTTGGTCATTTTGGCAATATTCAGGGCCTCCACTTGTCAGGATACTGCCTGGACATCAAAGAAAATTGTAGGAAAAGAACAGAAAATCTGAAAAAATCAAATCTTCTACCTTTTTCCCCATATATCTCAGTGACTTTCTTCCCTTTGACCCCAAGAAATCAAGTTATCAAAACTCTTGCTTTTCCTCTATCTCAACTACATTTCAGGCACAGTTTTACTGTGCAACCCCTTATAAGAGCTCTTATAGTCCTATGCTATCCCCCAAGTTGTTTGTTACAGCTTTGAATTTGCCAAGACAGGTATTTTCTAAGAAAAACAAAGATAAAAATCTATTGAATGACTAGTTAAGACCAGATGGAATTTTTCCACATATTTCAAACTTACCTTTTCTTTTGAACCATTCTGAGAAATGATTCTGCAAAAAACTTTCGCCTGCCTTCCCTTTGAGGTGTCCTGCTTAATGTGGTATGTATTTCAGGAGCCCTCTATCTCCGAGCCACTTCTGGGCTGGGTATACACATGCCAATAGCAAAGCAAATGGCACCTATGCTGGGACCTCAAAAGTGTGCAAACAAAATCTTTACTAAAATGTCTGGTAAGAAAAGCTCAAGTTTAACAGTTTTAATCATTCAGTAAGTAAATGTTTGAATGAAGATTAATGATTTTGCACAGAGTTGAAACAGTAAGTGCGAACGCTAATGCTTTTCTTCATTTCTCGTTACACTGAGGATTTAATAGAACTATACTGTTTCAAATTAATTTCTTTTCAGAATTAATTTTAAAAACTCTCCATATTTTCCCCCTTATCCAAGAAGTTGTACACAGTGATAGGCAAGCCCACAAGGGCTGGCGGTGTGCCCTGCCTGAGAAGGGTCAGAGATGCCTGGCTGTCAGTCCTGCCCTTCCAGGCTGCCACAGAGCAGCCCAGCCCAAGGGACCACATCCCTCTGAGGGCTTCGGACTATGCAGTGAAACCAATCCCCTGGCTTACACTGGGGTTTCGTGAAATCCTGAAATAGCCAACATAAAGCTACACTCCTTGAATCCCTGCCACAAACTCACTAGGGATCTCTTTATATCTTCCCCTCTTCCAGCTCTGCTCTTTAGAATAAGCAGGATGGGCGATGGCAGTATTAGGCAGGGAGCGATCACTGTGGTTGCAGTGGCATTCCCATGAGCAGGAAGAAGAATTTGTACCCATAATTAGAAATTTTAACTTCTGGAAAGCAACAATTTTCATAGTGAGCTACACACTGGGCAGCTGCCACAATATAACCCATAAAAAAGGAAGGAATAAAGCCCCCCCTGCTTACTGCTGACCACTGAGAGGTGGAAAAAGCAAGGGAAAGGGAGACAGAGAGAGGCAGAGGGGGAAACCACAGAAAATGGATGGAAATTTTGTTAAGCAACCAAGCACAGCATTACAGTTGGATTAAAGTTGATTTTACACCCAATTCTCCAAGAAAACACAAAACCCTAAAATACGGAACACGTCAGAATGAAGGAACTTGTCTGCCCACTGGTTGGTACCAATAGCTTTGGAAGCAATAGCAACAATAGCACTGATACCAATAACACCAATAGCTTTGTGATATGGCATCATGAGTAACCTTAAGATACATGGCTTGTGCACATGTTGTAGTCACAAATGTAGTCACAAACCTCGTGGAGCTCCTTGAAGGTATATTACAGCAGCATCCCTTACTTCAGTATAGGTGAGTGAAAAATACCACGAAAAATTTTTATTTATCATGAAAAATGCCTTTTAGGAAACAGTGAGGAGTTTTATGAATCTGCATTCTTTTGGCTTACCTGATTGATTTAGTAAAAAAAATCCTTTCTGGGAAAATAAGTCAGAACTTCTGATTCCCATTTCAACCTATGCTTGGATTTGCCATTTATTTCACTATAGTTTAAATAAAAATATTTTATTTCTTTCAATCTTTTTTTCCTTTTTTTTTTTTTTTTTTTTTTTTATTGGGGGGGGGGGAGCATTGAGACAGGACTAAACACAAATTGGGAAACAGACCAGAATTTTGTATTTGTCAATCAGCTGTGGTTGCTGCTATTTAGAAAGGGTAATGTGTGTCTCAGGAGAAAAGCTGGGGATCAAAATACTTTTAATTTATTAATTATTTTAAAAACTAGTTCAGCCAACTTATTTGTGTCTAAGCATATTATAAAAAAAATGACCGTGAACATACACAATGGAATACATTATAATTATGAAAAAAAAATCCCCGGTGTTTCCCTGCTTATGTTATTAACAGTGAAAGCTAATCTCTACTTTCCAACAAGTAAGTGCCATCAGGAAGCAATCTCTTTGCCATGTAGCAGAGGCAATAACAGATGATCAGGTAAAGAATCTAGTAAAAAAATCAGGAAAAAAACAGCTTATGCTAACATTATTATATATAAAATTGTTAGTGGGTTTTGTAGGCACAATAATGGGACTGAGGAAAAAAATCAGCAAATTAATTTTAATTAATAGGAAGTAACCTTAATGCATTCACAAAAATAAAGCTCTCTTCCTTTCCTGCATCATCTATAGTCTCTTAGAGTCAAAGCACATATCATGTAGAAATCTGTTAACATTTTAGGGCCAGAGGAAAGAAACACAGCATGGGCTCGTCACAACATCTGGAGAGAAGCAGGAGCACAGAGAAACAGAGGTATTTACCAGTGTAATAGGTATTAAGTATTATTACTACTAGGGGGAGAATTTGAGGCTATCAGCTTTTAGTCAGCTCAATCCTAAATTCACTGAAGTCAATGAAAGTGTTTCCACCTATATGAGTTGGATTTCAATATCTTACAGCCAAGATGTGGTTGCCAAAACAATTCTTTCTTCATTCCTCCTAGAAAGAGCTTTCTGTACAACCTTTAGGGGCACTTAATGCTTCTTAAGTTTGAAAGTTATTGCTGAGGAAACAAATACTTGCTGAATGTACTGCCTTAGAATACAGTCACTGAGCATCAAACAAGAACTGAAGGTTTTGTAAAAAAGAAACAGGAAAGCATCAAGGACATTTTTCCATTCTGATTACTGAAAGTATTGTCATTGCAATATTTATATTGTGTTATATACATAAACTGTGTGCAAAGATGCATTATTTAAAAAGACATTATACACAAGAATATTACTAGTTATAGCAACAAAATTTGCTTATTAGTATAAAATCCCTGCTCATGAATAAGGACCTTTTTATTATATGATCTGTGTAGATATTGCACAGAGAAGCTGTAAAAAGACGTAGCAAGCACCTTTCTCGCCTCCAAACAATCCCCATTTTTCAAAGTATTTATATCTGAGAATCAGTTCTCCTTTGAGAGAGATTTCCTCCATCACTATTTTGAAAGCATGTGTTACTTAAATGTTTCATATGGAAAAGAGAGCTGAGGAAGTACTTAAAAAAATCTCTGTAGTAAAATAGAGAAAATAATAGTGCAACCGTAGCAGTAATAGTGTAATTCTTGTTTTAATGAGGTATTTGTTCAACAATATGTATATACATGTAATATTTCTCTGAGTCTTTACCATCTGTCATTTTGAGCATGTAAAATCACACTCGGCTTTTGAAACAGCAGCTGCATGTAGACCTGTCTGCACAAAATAACATTAGAGTGAAGAAAGGTGAATCCTCAGCAGTAAATGAAGCCCATTCATTTCTCAGAGCTCCGCAGAGTGCCTGGGAGCAATGTCCCAAACTCAAGGTCTTCCCGCTAGCACTTTCTGATTTTGTCCTCATATTAGAACACAAAGAATCTTTTGCCCTCACACAGCTACAACCACTTTTTAAATCTCTCCTCTCAGCAACAAGGTTTTCCTAAGAATTGTTTGTAAAGTTCTTTAGCATGCAAGAGAAAGCACAGAAACTTCAGTAGAGGCCAATGTCATTTCAGCTGATGAATCCATTATTTCAGAGCTCCAGAGCTTCCAAGTGGTGACAAAGACATACTGCAGAGAATAATTTAAAATTGAAAAATGTTCACATGCAAAAATGAATGAGGTCTGCACCTGATACCTAATAAATCTATTGGGCAAAAAGGTCTAAATATTTAAAGGCATAGGGTAGAAGTATTCAGAACATCAAGCTGAGATGGAGTGTGTACAGATACACATAATGATGCATCTGGCATAAAATCTAACTAAAGGTCACTTTTCTTATA
This sequence comes from Rissa tridactyla, assembly GCF_028500815.1. Taxonomy (NCBI): domain Eukaryota; kingdom Metazoa; phylum Chordata; class Aves; order Charadriiformes; family Laridae; genus Rissa; species Rissa tridactyla. Next base: position 43,154,557 of record NC_071470.1, on the reverse strand, counting down.
TAGAATTGCCTTTTCCTATATTTGCTGAGACATTCAAAGGCAAACCCGCAGAGAAGTTCTGAATAGTGCATCTATATAGTTTGTGGGAAGTGAGAAAAAGGATGGTCCAAACAAAATGACATTTTATAGATTGTTTCTGAAGAACACCTCTGGTATTTCCTAACTCTTAGATCAGTACGGCAAAGACCTTTTCCCTAACTTTGAAGACATTCACCGGTGTGAAATCTTCATTTTTACATTTATATATGATTCAATGGAAATTTTTGCTTTATCTTTATGCTTCATTATGACTCTAATTCAGGCAATATCTCACTGTCTCACATAATCATAACTTAAGATTTAATTCCATAAGCCCACCTTTTCATTTTTCTATCCTCTTAAGCTCACACACAAACACATATGTAAGGGTTAATAAAAAGGGAACCATCAATGGCTGTGTAATGCTCCAAGCACAGATAAACAAGCTGAAGGTGATGCTGTATTTTCTGGCCTGAGAATTAATGTCATCTTACTCAACTGCTGGATAGCTAATGAATTTTATGGGATGAATTGTGTGCCAGGAATTGTGTGTATATACAGTGCCTGTTTATGTCCAAGATGAACCTTGTGCTGTAAGATGGGAACATAGCATCTCTGCTTCCACACAGGAGAGGAAAGAAATGAAAAGAGGCTACCTCCTTGCTCTCTCAAGATGGAAAAGCAAGAAATGAAAAGCAGAGCAACCAAGAGTGTTGACAGAGCTAGGAGCAAGAAAAATGTCTGAAAATGAATGACTACAGAGAAATGTATGTCAGTGACTGACTGCATATATATGAAACCTGAGACTTCTATCGGGCCTGAAAGATTTAGAAATTATTTCATTCAGTTGTCTGGCAGTTATTGTGGAAAAAGAAATTTAAAATTATGTCGAGAATATGAACCACAAAGAAGAGAGAATTCTGGCAATGTCTTGTTGTACAAAGAAAAGGCTAGGCCCAAGGCCTAGTTTTGCTAATTGTCTAAACTAGTACCTACTTTTCTATGTAAGAAAACTCTCTTCTTTCACCCTTCTCTCCTGAACTTTTAGCAGCAAATATAGAAAAACTGTTTTTCCTCAAGGGTCGGTATTGGTACTGGTGCTGCTTAACATCCTTGTTAGTGAGGTGGACAGTGGGATTGAGTGCACCCTCAGCAAGTTTACTGATGACACCAAGCTGTGTGGTGCAGTTGACATGCTGAAGGGAAGGGATGCCATCCAGAGGTACCTGGACAGGCTTGAGAGGTGAGCCTGTGCAAACCTCATGAAGTTCAACAAGGCCAAGTGCAAGGTCCCGCACATGGGTTGGGGCAATCCCAAGCACAAATACAGGCTGGGAGGAGAATGGATTGAGAGCAGCCCTGAGGAGAAGGACTTGGGGATGTTGGTTGGTGAGAAGCTCAACACGACCCAGTAATGTGTGCTTGCAGCCCAGAAAGGCAACTCTATCCTGGGCTGCATCAGAAGAAGCATGGCCAGCAGGTCAAGGGAGGTGATTCTGCCCCTCTAGTCCGCTCTCGTGAGACCCACCCCAGAGTACTGCATCCAGCTCTGGGGCCCCCAACATAAGAAGGACATGGACCTGTTGGAGCAAGGCCAGAGGAGAGCCACAAAGATGATCAGAGGGCTGGAACACTTCTCCTATGAAGACAGGCTGAGAGAGTTGGGGTTGTTCAGCCTGGAGAAGAGAAGGCTCCGGGAAGATCGCATAGCAGCTTATAGGCTTTTGTACTGTGAGGGTGGTGAGACATTGGAACAGGTCACCCAGAGAAGTTGTGGATGCCCCGTTCCTGGAAATGTTCAAGGCCAGGTTGAGTAACCTGGTCTAGCAGAAGGTGTCCGGCCCGTGGCAGGGGAGTTGGAACTAGGTGATCTTTAAGGTCCCTTCCAACCCAAACCATTCTACGATTCTACAGTTTTTTTATTCTCGCGGCAATACCAGGAATTAGAGTTGGCAATTAAAATTAAGCACTCACAAGCACAGATGAAGCTCTTGTTGATCAGAAATGTTCTATCTGGTGTTGGTTTACACAGCTTTCAAGGGAAATAGTCCCTTTCACGGGCTATGTGCAACTTCCTGAAGATTTAACTGTTCCTCTAGTAGTCAGAAGCAAGAACTAACTGCAGGCTTCCTTTGGTGTGAAGAAGGCTGTTCCCCAGGTCTTCTACCCTTTTCATGCATATTTCAGTCATGAAAGGAACAGTGCAGTTCATTTAGCTGCTGCATGTGTCAACAAAGCAGTTCAAATATGTTGGGATAGTGAAGGTCAGCAGGAACAGACTCCCACTTCTACTCTTGATCTAGCTCTTCCAATTACCACAAGCACTTTTTTGCTGTGCGATCAAGAATATCTCAAGAATATAATGCAGTCACAAAGTAATTCTAAACAGTGAGGTCATTCAGCATCTTTAAATTAAACATACTCTACTATGGGCTCCAGAGGGAACCTGATACTGGTTTTTAGATGTTTTCTTAGCATCAAAATGTTGGAGATGTTTAAGGTTCGGAATCCATAAGGAATTACATAGTGTTTTTGAAGGACCACACTTATTTTTTCCTATCGCTGACTTGTCACTATTTGGGGAGATTACTGAATGCTCTACCCACTGTTCATGGATATCTTTGATTGCCTTCTAAAACATCTGAAATGGGCATTAGCCTGCTGAGAGCCCTGGAACAGAACAGCTTTACAGAAAAGTAATTTTTGTTCAATAAAGATACGAGTTGTCCAGCATTAGTTACATCAATTGGTGTATCAGATACTGTCATTCAGTATTTTCAGCTCCTGAGATTTGAACCTACTTGATCTGAAATTCTGACAATGATGGGGCAGACAATAGCATCCTTTGAGAAAGGTTTTATTTTCCTACCTGCAACAGCTTGAAATGTTTTTAACTGAGCAAACATTTCTGTGGGCAGGACCAATTAATTTATTATTTTTTTCATTTTGTGCAAACCCTGTTATGTGGTACTTAAAGATATCAAATAAGATGCTCTCTCAAGGGCATTTATGTTGGCTTTGTCATACTAAGTAATCAAGTCTTGTTGATTTTTGGATGCTCTCTGTTATCTCAGGAAAAAAAATCCTCAGGTTTATCTTACAGTGACAGATGGTTTGGTTAATCAATGTGGCAACAACTCTAATGGTGTCATAGTCCTGGCAGCTGGTACTCCAGGGCACACTGTGTGCAGGAGCGTTAAGAGAATCAATGCAGTGTTATACATCTATGTATCTGTAATCTTCATTCTATCTGCGCTATTATGAAAAAAACTTGCCACAACCCATTTCAAATGGTCCATGGTTTCTGAAATCCCACTGGTCAGAGGGAAGTTTCCTTCTCTTCAGTGACACCACAGCACAGAAGGAAGAGTAAGTTACTGAAAAGGCTTCCTTTATAAACTTGGAGGAAAAGTGAAGTGTGCAAGCACCTACCTCTTTCCCTCTCTTCCCTAGTCCAATTATGACTCCTCAGGGTCTCTTCTCCCACGTCTTGCCAAGTGCCTTTGTCATTCTCAATGTTGTGTCATCTCCTTGGAGCAGAAGCCTCTTCCTTGGACATGTCTGCAGAATGAGGAAAGCACGGGAAGTGGATAAAGAGAGGAAAATACCATGAAGTGACACCTAGGTTTAGCAGAAAAGGCCAGGAGAAAACTTTACAAAGTAAATGGTAAAAGACTAATGACTGAATGTGTCAAAAGATGAGTTTGGGGATAAACAGATGGGCAATTACAACAAATTAATTACCAAACATGGACTTGGAAGACATCACATAACAAATTAGAGTTGCCCCTAGCCATTTTCAAAAGGTTAATTTTAAATAGATTTTTCTGAATAGAAGGAAAATGGTATCTATAATGCAGAAAACACAGCTCTCTAGTCTAGATTTTTAAAGTCAGCTTTGAAAGGATTGCTTTTATTAAAGCTTTGTTTCTTCTTCTGTCTTTTTAAAGTAGTAATAAAGGGCTTTGTGTCTTGCATGGTAGTGTTTAGCAGAGATTTCACCTTTCGAGAGTCATGGCATTATAACTTTATCTTTTTTTTACATATAAAATGGGGCACACTGTACACATGGTTTGATATCATAAGCCAGCTGCCAAGACACCATATTCATGAACAAATGTAGGCAATAATTCCAAAGGGAGCCTTGTAAAGAATACTTTTCCAAATATACTGTGGACGTGGTCTCCTGTTCCTGTCAATATGAAAAAAAAAGAGAAGGTGAGCAGGAAAGGAATTTGGTAGAATAGGAACTGAGCTGCACAGCAGCAAAAAAAATTACCAGAGACCCCAGGAGGCTTTAAATGTTTAAATACTTTTTAAGCCATAGCCTCAGTGACCAGCAGGCAAAAGATTGCAAAAGCCCTTATAAAACCAGACACTTAGTCACCACTACATTTTTCTTCATCTTTCCAAAGACTGCCCCCTGAGTCTAGATTCCTTCCACCACAAAATAATCAGTAACTTGGATAACAGAAAAAAAAAAAAGAGTAAGTAACACTGTCTAAAAGAAGCTGTTTTTCTTCTACCCATTACCATCTCTTAGTCACATTCAATTCCATTTCATAATCCTGTGCATTGATAAAGTGATTGAGATCAGGTTTTTTTTATGCCGGCCTCCTTTACCTTTGCTTCTGGAATATGAACAATACTACTCTGAGCAATACAATATGCTTCTTTAGAGATCTTCTGACTCCTTTTCTCATGACAGTTTTCTGCAAAATTTGCACTTTGAGGAGATGGCCTGGGTTGCTTAATAGGTGTTTTCTATCCATTCTAAACCAGATTTTCCATTGCATCTAGAAAACATTGCCGGTTTCAGTTAATCACACAGTTCCTACTCTTGGACAAACTTTATCTAAGTTACATACCAGCACTAATGAAGTCATTAAAAGAACAATTGCACTCATTCATATTTCAGGTTCTCTTTATATTCACCAACTCCACACTGAGAAGTTATTGCCACAGAGGATAAGAAGAAAAGACAATCAGATATGGAACTGGCTGCTGCTTTCTGAACTGTCACTCTCCTCACACTGTGTGCGTGAAGGAGGAGCGGTTACCTGATAATCCTTCCCACAGCTGAAAGTGGTTAGAGTTCAAAATATGCATATTGCACCAGCACAGGGAGAAACAGTTATCTCTGTTTATTGCCTTTCATCTTTCCACCAAAAAGTGAAAATCTACAGATGCTATAAAGAAAAGTTGGATACACTCAGATTCACTTGAGCCATTTGCCAAAACAGAACTGGAATCTAAATCTACTATTGTTCATTGAAAAATACAGGGAAATAGCTGAGAAACTGAGTCCGTACTTCACATGTCCAAGGGATTTATATCTTCTTATCTATTTTTTTCCAATAGATTAGCATAGTTTTTTCTTATTTTGGCTCAGAAGAGACCAGCCTCTAAATCCACTCTAATTCAAAGTTACACTTCATGTTTCTCATTCAGTAGGTTCGCAGGGACTGAATACATAACACAAAGGTGGCTGGTCCATCTCAAACAGGTGCTCTGACCTCCCTTCCCCTTTTCCAAGCCCTGCTGCAGGACTCTCCACTTCCTTTTCCCCCTCCAAACAGGCTTGTCTTCTTTTGCTCTTCAGGATAAGAGCACCTCATCACTGAGATGAACCCTGAAATACCATTTTAAATTACAGGAAAGCATTTAGGAAAGATGAAATGGAGAGAGATAAGGGTTCTATCTGAAATGAGACACTGGTTAATCTAATCTATTGCTCACCTCACAGGAACTGTGTATCTTGGTTAAAGAAATGCCAGATTCATCTGCAATTGCTTTCATTCAATCATACTCAAGAAACAGGAAATAGCTTAGCATATTTACAACTCATTTCTTCATGCAGGAGAACATAAGGTAAAATATGCAAAGACACGGCCTATATTACTTGTTAGTAAACTGCAACTCAAAAAGTATTTGCTAATTTTGTTTCTAAAATTATTATGCCAAACACTAACTGCCCAATAGGATGCCGATTGTCATCTTTGTTTTCAGCTGTTAAATGACATTAAGAGGTGCTAAATGATGCATTGAGGGCTTTCATAATATTATGATTAAAATTGCTGCCATTTTATAGGAATCACTCGGTGGTAAACAACAGAGGAGCTGGCTCAGGAGACTGCCATTGTAGTCTGTCTGGATGAAAAGGTCTGTTGTTCCTCCCCGCCCCCCCCCCGGCCCCCAACTCTCTCTACAGCACTGAGTTGTAAGTACTGAATTTACAATCACATCCTCCAAAACATTCAGATGTTAACAGACTAGATTTTCCTGGAAGGAATTTAAAGAAGGGACTACAAATACCCCCACTCCAGTCTCTTTTTGATGTTGTTATTTGATCTAGGAATATTTTTTCCACGAAGAGCTATCAGCTTTAATAAATCTTTCATGTTGGAGAAAATGTAATTTTGTTCTCTTAAAAATAAAATAAACAAGGACAGGAGGGTGGGGGGAGGACATTTTTGCCATTAATTTGTTGTTTCATGAACTGGGGGTCATGAAAGTGCTCTGAAAAGTCTGGACTCTTTCTTTCCTCAAAAATAAGTGTTTCATCCTCACAGAGACATGAAATGTTTTTTTTTTCTTGCATACAGAAATGTGAGGAAAATTCTGCTGCACAGAAAAGCCACAGTTTAAATCCAAATATTGGTGAAAAGGTGTTGGTGGGGGGTTTCTTTCCTGTTTGTTAGTCTTGGCAAAGAAATTAAATTACTGAGAAGGATCACAGCAGTGTACTGCACCTTTCACACTTAGCAGAGCCATGAACATACTGACTGTAAAGTCACTTTTTCTTCATAAAACATCTGACTTATTTTGATGTAGATCATGAAAGACTAGTGGCTGGAACAAGATTGAAAAAAACCCTTGCTATACATGTTGGTTTATATTTTTGTTTTGTAACATTCAGCTCCAAGGAATGTCTTCCTTTTGTTGTACACAGATGGCAGATGGTTCCTCAGAAGAGTTTTTTTCTGACTAAATATCTGAAATAAATAGTAAATAATGTCATACCATTATGCAAAGTCATGCAAGGCATTCAGGTACTTGAAAGTACAACAGCGTATCACTTTAAAAGCCTTTTAGAGAGCTGACTTTCATCTATATGACACAAAACCAAAATCAATTCTCCTTAAAAATAACATAAGTGATCTAGTAATTGAAGCAATCTTTACAATACGGCTTGTGCAGTGACAGGAGAAAATGCAAGATATTTTTTATTTTCTAGAAAATGGCTCAAAGGCAAAGTGAGCGTAGCCCTTTGAGACCTGCAATAACCTACAACGAAGGCAACAGCCATCATACAGAAAATATAACAGATGGCAGCGTGGTTGCCTTACTCTCAGATACAGGTTACTGAACAGATGCCTTTAGGGCTTAATATTAGATTTTTTTTCCCCTTCTTCCAGACCATGGCATAGCTTTGTGCATATGTCATTTATAAAACAAATGTAAAACACCATAGGGAAATGAATAAAGTTTCAAATGGCAAAATGTCAACAGAAATACAGATTTATGGAGGATAAAGTGATTATCTGTGTTGCTAGTATAGGCTGAAACATAACCTTACCCTTTGCAGTACACTGTATCTATCACACATTATTTTGAGCTATGCTACCATAGTTCAAAAAGCAGGCATGTAAAATCTGTTATAAACCCTCCGTTTGCTTTGACAGAAAGGTCAACAACCCAACAGGCTAAAAGTCACCTCTCTTGCTCAGCAACTTTAAACACCTGAAAGCAGCAAGAAGACTAGAATAGGGAGAAAAATTGTCATACACAGATAGCTTGATGATTTCTACAAATAACTAAAAATTTGAATCACACAGAAAAATAGATCATTCATTGCTAAAACAGATAACAGCAAAAAAAAATTTATTTCCAAATCTTTGGGCACCACAGAATTCACAACTTGACCAAATCAAAAATACATCCTCAAAATACACTAACGTGCCTATGCAGATCAGCCTCCTAACATGCATTCCATCTTGATGGATGCTGTGATACATTACAAGACCCCTAAGAACCCCCTGGCTTTTCAGGTCCTGAGTCTTTTCTCTAGGTGACAAGACAAAACTCCTTTTGTCTTTAATAAAACCATAATTTCATCTTACATACACATACAAAAATACACTCCAGCGCAGACACACATTTTTTCTAAAATTCTTCTAGGACAAAGTCCAACTGTGTCCAGAAAATAAAAGAATCGTCTAGAGATTACTCCAGTCTCTCCTTCACAATGGGATGTTTCAATATTAAAAATTATGCATTCTTCAGGGCATTTTAGTAAATGTTTCTTAGCTAGAACTGTATTTGTTCTACTAAAACTGCTTTCCTTAACCAAGGAAGAATAATGTTTAACAAAGAAACTGGCTTCTTTGTTTTAAAACAAAAGCACATTCTTTGCTGTAAAGAAGCATTCAGGTGGAAAGCATAGTGAGACGTGGGCATCGCTGTCACTTCCACCATTTTCCCTGTAGGAAAGGAAACTGTATTTTTATCGGTCTAACTACTAAAATTGGAGACAGGGGGATAGTGAAATACCTGAAAGCAGCTATTGTGTGTCAGAGTACTTGCTGTAGCTTACACTGCTTTGCCAGAAATGTGGTGCCAGAAATACCACAGGGAACCTCTCCTAAGTTTCACAGAAATTTTGACGATACATTTTCCTAGGGAAAGTAGGATAACCTTCAGCTCAAGATGAATAGAGATGGTTTGCTTTCATTTTACTATGAACGTTTTATGACCTTATATAATCTAATTTCTCTGCCTCAATTCTCCTTCAACATAGTGGCTACTTTCCAACACTTTATGAAGTGGTTGGACAGTGTGGCATTGAAGGTTGGTGTAAATCCAGAAGAAAAGCAAATTTCAAGGGCTATCTGAAAAAACTTTAAGTGCTCCTGAGGAAACAAAGTAGTCTAGGGTTATGGAAATAGTGTTAGCAATAGACCACAATAATTTAGTATATGCATTGGTGAAAACAGAAGAACTATCTACTTCTGTAGCCCTCTAGTCAGTTTTTCATTATGCTTTTGTCACCAAAACATCAGCTGCTAATCAGAAGCCAGTCCTGGACACATCATCATCCTTGTCATCTTATTGGATTTACAAAAACAAAATATTATGGCAATGAACTATAAGAGAGAACCCATCCAACCTACCCTACAGGACATGTGTAAGTAGCTACTGAGTAAGTTTCCTTCCTCTTTTTCTCTTTCACCATCTCAAGGTATTCCATTTCCATAGTAAACAGACTGACATTAACAGACTGACTTGGCAATAAAAGGCCTTCACTTAAACAAAGACTTTCACCTAATAGATTCACAAGGAGAAAGGCTCTATCATGAGCTGGTTAATCTAGATAGGAAAGGAGGATAGTTTATGGGAATCAATATAAGGTATTGTGATGGTTCCCATCTTCATTAATCATTACAATAAGGTAATAAACAGCACAGAATGATACATAAAGATTAAGCCAAAGTGGAAGGGGATACAAAACATTAACAGAGGAATAAAACAAAAGAACTGAACTACAGAAAATGACCCAGTAAATTAAATTTTAGAAAAATACTGTCTACTTAATCTTCAGATAAATCAGGAAAACCTATTCTACGGAAATGACATAGATACTAAATACAAATGTTGAAAAATAACTGATAGTTGACAGAATTTTAGACTGAAGATGCAAAAGTCCCACTCACATTAGCCAAAAGAAACAAGTGCGCCTCAGCTGTGAGGGTAGTAGGAACACCATGCTTCATTTCCAGGCATGCAAATATAAGAAAAATATTGAGTCAGTAGCAGGGAAGAGTAACCTGCATGATTTTTAAGAGTGAGGAAGAAGGACAAAAGTGGAGAGAAGTTGCCATTCACGTTGCCAAGGTAGGACTTGGCAATGCTCTCAAGAGTGTGTAATATGATACTGTAAATATTTGAAAGACACATAAATCCCAAGGGGGCGCAACAGTAGTGGTATGAACAAACCCCCATAAAAGGAGTTGAGTTTGTCATGCATTTGGATTTACTTTGGATGAGCAGATCCTTGACCAGATTGTTCACAATGCAGACATAGAAAATACAGCTTCTTCTTGCCTCCTTTTGGGTCAGAGTCCCCTTTCTTTTTATGCCTGTATACGAAAGGTTAAAAATGTGCAACCTAACATAGAAAACTCCTTGATTTGACATTCAGACACCATCCTGCTTTGAGCCAGCAACACAAATAAAATTCAGGTTCTATTTTCAAATGAGCAAGTTCCATGGCTGGTGATAAAACCCATCACCAATTACATGCCTCATCTAGTTAAAGAAAGGTAGGCTGACTTTGCTAGAGAAGTGCTGCAGCTGACTTCGCCCTGCAGGGACAATTGATTCTACGTTTAAAGTATGACAGGAGGTATATTATAAACCGCAACACAAATTTAAGACGTTTACAAATTATTTTCTTCCTTCTCTTCCACCATTTCTTACCCAAAGCATGTATTACATTGCAGATTGCAAAATATTTGGGGTGGGGGGGAGAAACATTTGGCTAAAAATGATTGCTCTTTTTCTGTTTATGTTTACATTCACTCATTTGTATGTTACCAGACTGTTCTAGTGCTCTGCTTCTAAAGAAAATAATCTAGTTGTCTTCTGAATCCATTTCAACTTTTCGGTGTTAATTGCCTTTTCCCCATATGTTCATTATTCTGTGCTTCACAGGTTTTAGTTTACTTTCTTTCTCTGGATTTGTTGTGGTGTGTTGACTTAGTTTCTTCACTCATTAATAGCACACAGAGAGTAACTGTGGTGGGTTGACCCTGGCTGGATGCCGGGTGCCCACCAAAGCCACTCTATCACTCCCCATCCTCAGCTGGAACAGGGGAGAGAAAACACAACAAAAGGCTCATGGGTCGAGATGAGGACAGGGAGATCATTCGCCAATTACTGTCACGGGCAACACAGACGTGAGATGGGGAAATTAATTTAATTTACTGCCAATTAGAAGTCAGAGTAGGGTAATGAGAAATAAAAAACAAACCTTAAAGCACCTTCCTCCCCGCCCGCCTTCTTCCCAGGCTCAACATCACTCCAGATTTTCTCTACCTCCTCCCCCCAAGTGGTGCAGGTGGATGGGGAATGGGGGTTACAATCAGTTCATCACATGTTGTCTCTGACACTCCTTCCTCCCCAGGGGAAAGACTCCCCACACTCTTCCCCTGCTCCAGCGTGGGGTGCCTCCCACAGGAGACAGTCCTCCAAGAACTTCTCCAATGTGAGTCCTTGCCATAGGCTGCATTTCTTCATGATCTACTCCACCATGGGTCCTTTCCATGTGGTGCGGTCCTTCAGGAACAGACTGCTCCAGCGTGTGTCCCCCAGGGGGTCACAAGTCCTACCCGCAAGCCTGCTCCAGAGTGGCCTTCTCTCTCCATGATGCCACAGGTCCACTGGGAACACCAGTGTTAAGTTCTGTAAAAAATTAGTCAAAACTTTAAGGATTTATGACCAGAAGCTCAAGCACTACAAACTCTGTCTTAGTTAATGCTGTAGAATAAGAGTGAGAAGAAGTAGCTGCTGGAACAGTTTGCCACAGAGCACGAAGGAGTCCCTCCACACAGCTGCTGCAGTCGAGGCAGGCGCTGCCTGCTTGAGCAGCTCAGTTCAACTAGGGATTCAGACTCGAGGCAGAAATTTGAGGAAGCTCCAACTTCTGTCTTATTCAGGTGAGACTAAAGGATTATACAGATCCCTTTGGACTTAAAAATCTATGAACCTGAATTCTGCTCTGTCTTTTTTTAACGCAATATAGTTGCCTGCTGTTAGGAAACAACAAAAGACCAAACAGATGGAACAATGGATTTAGACAATAATAAAATGAGAAAGTCAGGAAATATGAACATGCGTAGATTATAATATTTAATATTTTTTCCTACAAAATATAAGCACAAATACTTTTATGCAATCATCATATTCCAATTTGGCCTGCAAAATACATGTGTAGTGATGAGACCTGTTAAGCATAAGCTTGACGAATTAGGCAAAATCCCTATGGATACCACCTGTAAAATGCCTATTGGGGTTTTCCGTACCATGAATTATAACCAGTAGATATGGAGCCCTAGATAGAAACTAGCATACATTGAGGACCCAAGCTGCAATAATAAGCATAGTTTTCGTGGTCCCCACATTATAAACATACTGTAAGTCCAGAGGTAGATGCAGGACTCTTTCCAAATTACTACTGTACCCTGATGTATCATGATATAAAAAACTGACTTTGATCATCGTTCAACTTCAGGTAGTGAAATACATGGTCTGTTCATGGCTGTGCCTACCCGATCAGCTGCTCTGCTCCAAGATTGCTGCCTTTGAAGTTACAGGTGGTCTGGTGGCTCTTGGGTTGGTTTTCCTGGGGATTTTGTTGTTGTTCCTAATTAAAAGGAAGGGAAGGAGAAGACACCCACAAAGAATATTCTGTCTTATGTATGGAGAGTGCTCAGATCTCCACTCAGTGCTCATCACAACATCACATACAGGGAACGCCAAGTACGGCAGAAACTGTCAGATGCACGTGCATAAACCTCATAGATGTTAAGCTGTTTAAGCAAGGTCCTCTGCCCTGACAGCTCCGAGAGGCTATGATGGGATTGTGCCTTAGTTAGGTACGAATCTTTCCTATGCTTTTGTGGAGATTGTGTTGTCACCTCTACTTAAGCCAATGGTATTGGAAACACTCTCTCTCTTCCCACTTGATTGACAAAAAGAACATAGTCTCAAATGAATTCTGAATGCACAAATTAGTTTAGTTTATGCCCTGATGGTATGGATTATTGTTTAATAAAATATCAGCAGACATTTTTTTACTGCATCTGAGTAAGAGAAGGCATGGTTGGTATAGAAAAATGAGGCATATTTGCTTACCCACTCTTACGTATGAAAGCACTCATATGGCCTCATGGAGAGGCCCATGCTGGAGCAGGCTTGCGGGTAGGACTTGTGACCCCATGGGGGACACACGCTGGAGCAGTCTGTTCCTGAAGGACTGCACTCCATGGAAGGGACCCCCCGCTGGAGCAGTTTGTGAAGAAATGCGGCCCGTTGGAAGGACCCCCATTGAAGAAGTTCTTGGAGGACTGTCTCCTGTGGGAGGCACCCCACGCTGGAGCAGGGGAAGAGTGTGAGGAGTCTTCCCCCTGAGGAAGAAGGAGCGTCAGAGACAACGTGTAATGAACTGACGACAACCCCCATTTCCCATCCCCCTGCACCACTCGGGGGAAAGGAGGTAGAGAAAAGTGGAGGGAAGAAGGGAGGGGTGGGGGGAAGGTGTTTTAAGATTTGTTTATTTCTCATTACCCTACTCTGACTTCTAATTGGCAGTAAATTAAATTAATTTCCCCATCTCACGTCTGTGTTGCCCGTGACAGTAATTGGCGAATGATCTCCCTGTTCTCATCTCGACCCATGAGCCTTTTGTTTTATTTTCTCTCCCCTGTTCCAGCTGAGGATGGGGAGTGATAGAGTGGCTTTGGTGGGCACCCGGCATCCAGCCAGGGTCAACCCATCACAATCAGGTATGTAGAAATGTGAGTATTGTCACACTAAAAATTACTCTAATAGATAGGTCCTGTGACAGAGCAGGGAACTGAAAAGGAACTTCTCATTTCCAGGGAAGCCTTTTTCACTGGACCACCCTATCTTTCCCCACTATAATCCACATAGTTTGTGGATTGTTTGTCCAACCATCCAGTTACGGGCTATGAGCTTTCATTCTATGCTACTGTTTTCCTTCAAAGATCCCTCCAACCAGTGACAGTTTTCTATGTACTTCTTTTTTTTTCCATTTCAGTTGTGTAAACGCAGGTCTTCCAAAACACTGTCTTTACCTGTGTCTTTATCTGTTTCCATGTGAATTAGCTTCTGCTTTGGATTCTTTTTATCCCTGCTACATTACAAAAAAAAAAAAAGGTATAATTAGAAGGTGAGTTGTCTGAAGGTTAGCTCAAATGTGTTATGGCAACTTTGGAGACAAAATCCTCTGCTGACTTTACACCCTGTATAACCCCTCAGGGACCACCTTCACTGATTTTTCTGAAGCTGCATCCATGCTGCTGAGAGAAAAAAAACAAAACAAAACACAAACCAGTAACATATTCTGTGCTTTTATAAGTTCTATCATTGAAACACACTTCAGGGCAGCAGGTGTACTTATGTGACAGAGAAAGAGTTTTGCTCATTAACTTCAGTGGTTTAAGTCAGGATAAGATTTGGCCCTAGAGCATTATCTTCTAATCTTTAGATGAAAGCAGGAAAAGCTACTTATGATATACCAGTATACAGAAACAGATGTCAGCTGCTGACCACAAACAAAGGCTTTGATATGCTGAAAAAGGAGAGTGCTTTCCAGAAATTCCTAATAACTCTCACTTTTGAGCAAATCTCTGACTTTCAAAGTGTTCACCTCCTGGCACGAACCCAAATATATAATCATTTTTATTTTTTTTTCATTCCAGGTTATATATAAACTCTAACCTGTTTCACTTCAGACTGCACACAGATAAATCATTTTCTGCAGTGAAGGATTTTTCAAACTGATCTTATTTAAGAAGTGTTGTTGAACTTCAGGAGAAGATGAATATATCTTCAGTATCAATCACTTCGGCAAACACCCTATTCTGCAGTCACTACTGTCGATTCTTTACAGCTTGTGTGCTTGTGCTACCAAATATTTTAAAAAAATAACCAAAAGAAAAGTACGCGTCCTCTTCAGAAGCTCTCTTACACATAAGCCCTTCTCCCTTCTTTTGTGTTTTTCCTTCAGCTGAGATCCCATTTCAGGCACATAGACAGGGAATGAAGAGCCCAATTCAGTTACCATCGTTAAGTATTTCATCTATATTTAGTGAAAAAAATACCAGCTTCCTGTGCACATGGACACTTCAGAACCTACTTTGAGGCACCTTGTCAGACAATATATTAATGGAAACAAGGAAGAGAAGAAGTGGACCTACATGAGCAGTTGAGCCCAGACCTGGAGTGCTTCTTGAGGACATGCTGATTGCCCTCAGTTACTGACCCATGCGCAAAGGCAAGGACTGTCCTGGGGCACACAAGCAGAATTTCTTTTACGTGAATGCATACAACCATATGCGTTTTAATGTTAGGAAGTCTGCAGCTGCCATAGATTGTTGGTAAGAAAAAGCTTTCTTTTTTTTTTTTTCTTTTTTTTTTTTTCCCTTCCCATTTAAACCCAGAAGCTTTTAACATATTAAAAAACTACCCAGCTAGAAGCAGCAGATGAAACACTACCGTGTGGAGACTCAGCACAAGTAGGACTGTTCTGACTTGGCACAAGAGTGAAACCCACTGTCTTCTGGTTTTGTCAGTAGTGTTGAAGAAGAAGTGAGTTTGCCCCCATAGTTGCTGGCATGCTGCGTTTACAAGGAGGCTCATCAAGACCTTTTAGCAAGAGTTTGTTGAGAAGAGCATCAGGTAACTTAATCACTGGCCACACAGGGAGTTACAGACCAGGCTTGAAGTGTTCATGCATCTTTTATGTTATGGATAGAGATTTTAATCACATCTATGTTTATTCTGCTCTCCTTTAAAATGTCTAGATGAGAAAAATAACTAGAAAGGTAATACAATAGTGACAAAACAGGCAAACACTTTCTAAATATTTTTCTATGCTTGTTAAGGCACTAAAGCCGGCAAAAATGTTTACTAGAGGTTCTGTTTTCATCATTCACCCCTCGGATGGCATCTGCAATAGCTCACAATGTTAACGGCAGCCTGGTAATTACTTTGACATGTTTCATTTCTCTACGACACAGTTTTAAAGAACTAGCATCAGCAATACCTGTAATGGCAGGGACCACAATAACACTACGGTTCAATTTGACATACCCATGTATTTCTCTGTGTTTTCCTCTACGCCTCCCAGGTAACTACTGCACATATGCACCAGGAAAAAGTATAACTTGAGCCAGGCCAAAGCTCTTGAAGATCAGGGCCATCAGTAGCAAGTAATTCTTAGCAGTAACAAATCAATGACTTAAAATATGGATCCAGGGGAAACAGCTTCTGAATACTAGGACAGAACGTGCTTGGCAAAATTCATTTTTATCCCCGTCAGCCCCATTCAGATTGATGCCATCTTTCCTGTTACTAAAAGGATCCATACATTCTTCCGACCGCCAGCTCTGACAATTCTGCTGAGAACTATTTTTCCCAGTACATCATTATAAGTTTGCCTTTAAAATGAGTTATAAGTATCTAAGCCTGAAATATGCCAGAATGGCAGTTAAGGAAGTTCAGAGGAAAAGAAAAAGGTGCTAAGCCTGTCAAGCTGAGACAGCAGAGTGTTATGAATGCAGCTACCTAGCAAATCAGTCACAGGAGAAAGTTAAGCAAAAAGCAGCACTCTTCTTGAACTCCACAGTAAATCTGAGTGTGGAACATTGACTGTCCACTAGAAAAAAAGTTTAGAAACTTTTTATTGAGACCATCAAAGAAATTATTACGTGGTAAGCCCAAAAATCCCAAGGTCAGGTAATTCTTTTGAAAAAATTTCCAGTAAAATTGTCCCTACACATTTATGAATTTACCGAAATAGCACAAAATGTATAGCTGCAAAATGACTCCACTTTCAAAACTAACTGAGAAGCAAGGGATTCAGGCTCATCCAAATACTTAGTACCAAAGTTGAGCCTGAATAACTGAATAAAACATGCATAAAACATGCAGGATTTTTCTTTTTTCAGAACATGTGTATCTGAATACACAATCTCTTTCAGATAATACATTACCTCTGTTTGGAAATGGAGGAGGTCAGGGGAAGTAATGGTCACTTTTTATTGGGGGTTTTTTTACCTGTATAAAATGAGTTGAAGGCTTCACATTAAGCTAATGTAAATAGGTGGCCACAGAAAACTTGTTTCAAGCAATCTCTTTGCTGACGGCCTCAGAAAACCTTTCAAAATCCTTGTAACTGTAGAGAATACAAAATCATTTTACTCTGATGGTGTTTTTTCCAGATAAACACATTTGTACATGACAACCCATTTTAGGAAAGCAAGCCTCAGCCTATAGATTAATCTCTTAGTCTCCTTGGGCTTCAAACTTCGTTCACTACAAAACGATTGGAGGAAAGGCCAGTCAACAGGCTACGGGGAAAACGTCCAGCTCCCCAGCCAGGGAATGTCGTAGATGTTCAGAGAGAATCCATTTTAGACCTCCCGTAGTCATTAGAGAAGGTCAGTTAACCAGTCTCAAGAGTTTGTCTATTCACCAGGTTTGATTTACTGAGGCTTTCATCTCTGTTTGTTTTAAAAAGAGAAAACCAAACTGGTCAGGACCACTGCAGTACCCATACCCATTTCAGGTTGCAGGGAGAAAAAAAGTACAAATGTACATGGTTTAGAATGATGTTGGCTAAGGAGATTTTGCTTTCTTAGTGGTTTTCATCTAGAGCTAGAAATGCACAAGTAGGAAAGCATGTCTGGCTTATTAGTATAATAGCAAGATGTTTCTTGTGGTTAAGTTTTCACTTCATGCAGACAGATTGTAAAATCCTGAGCATGAAATACATTGCTCTCCCACCTTTCTACACAACTAAATGTGATAAAATCAAGCATTAGACCCTTTCAAATTTTTCAAATCAAAGTGCTTTAAATGAGAGATTGATTAGACCATCTGGCTTGGGGAATTGAAATGACTTCCCATTCGCATTTGGTATTTAACTATAATTAGACCAATATATATGAAACTTTTCACTAGACCAACAAAAATACCATTACCCCCTTTGTCCTGCGTTTCTGTCCTTGCACATCACTCTGCAGTCCCAAAAGTAAGGCCCTGCCATTCCCTTGCTGTCCGTAGTGTATTTTCACAAGAAGAAGTCGTAAGTCTGCAAAGAAAAAATATTTTCTAAACCTGCCATTGGCTCCAAAGAGGAGAAGGATCTACCCTCCCATGCAATGCAACTCCACCACCCTGCAGCAGAGCAGCATGAGGGATGAAAACACCACCGAGTCCTGTTAGGTGTGGACAGCCAAGAACAGCCGTAGCCTTGACCTATAGCTGAAGTGACACATACTGCCCATGGACTCCAAAAGTGGCATGTGATAACAAATGTGGATCACACACATTAATGTGTTTTGGGTTTTTTTTGATTTTACAGCACAGCCACCTTGTCACAGTGGGAATGAATATAAATCCTCCTGTGATGAATACTCATTGCTTCACTGTATAGATTCATTTGCCAGTAACTTCATTACACGGTATTTCCAAATTAACAGAGAAAAGATTGATTCTTTTAAGCTCTTTTTAGACCAGTTTTCCTAATTTTTTTACAGCAGTTCAGGTGTAAAAATGTGAGAACTTGCTAATTATTATGTGTTTAGGGGATTAGCTAGACTTCTTTTTCTTATATTTGACAGGCAAATCAGCTTCTTGAGGCTTCAGTGCTAAAATGCTCCTGTGTTTGTTGTTATTAAGTTGTCATTTTTTTGACTGCAAAGCAAATGAAAGTTCCTTAGATCCATTAGGAGTTTTTTTTCAGGATGGTAAAAGAATTAAGAAATTTGCTCTCCAATCAGTCCAATGGCAACTCATCAAACTACCATTGCAGAGACTGATGTTCAGGAACGGCATTAAAAAAATCCCATGGTGAAGCAATCTGACCTTAGAGCAAACATGACCTGCAGCACTTACCTTACAAGGAACTTTATTTGGTACATCCTGCAATATTTAGGTAATAATCACAGAATCACAGAATGGTAGGGGTTGAAAGGGACCTCTGGAGATCATCTAGTCCAAACCCTCCTGCCAGAGCAGGGTCACCTAGAGCAGGTTGCACAAGAACACAGCCAGGACATGGACACAATAATGCAAGACTAACTTTTACTCAGGACAGATTCTTCAGTTCTTTCTCAGACAAAAGTACCATTTAACAGACGATGAGGAAAATACTTGCAAATCGTGTAAATGCTTCTGCATTCTGCTTCTGAATCACAAAAATTTGCAGAGAATAAGCAAAAAAACCCTGGCATCCCATGAATCATTCTTTTCATTGTAACTAACACAGAAAGAGTTTCTTCTCTTATCCTTAAGCTGCCACATCACATTGTAGCGACAGACTTAATCAGAGATCTGGCAGCATGCGGCCAGTCTATCCCGGTCCCTGCTGTCACTAACAAACGTGTCTGTTTCTGACAGAAGTGTGGAGCTACTCAAATCCTGATTCTCTTTATTGCTTAGCCACAATAACCTTTCTTTCCTGACAGATAATATACCATAAATATTTAAGGTACCTAATAAAGACAGACAGAAGAAAAAAAAAATAATTCAAAGATTTCTCTAGTGCTTTCCTTCGTACTGGCTAAGAACCCGCTATTGAGAAAGAAATGGGAACCGGATTTCTCTCTCCTGTCACTGGGCTTCTTAGTGACATTTGCTTCAATATTGTCGGGTGAAATCCAAATTTCTTTTGTACGTAGCCCAATGAACCTACAGCTATCTGTTCCCAAAGGGGGAAATAAAATGAAGGTTTTAATCCCAGATTTATTTTAAGGTCAGATCTGTACTGAAATAAATCAAGTAGCAGGGGAAAGAAGCTGATTACTAAAACCATTAGCAGGCGGGATGCACAGACACAAAGCACAGTGACATGGAAAACTTAGAAGTAAGTTTCACAAGTATGGAAATGGTAAAAAAAAAATGGTAAAAAAAAAAAAGGAAATGGTTTTCTAAAAGAAGAATCAACAAGAAGTACCAATATAGTAACAATTATGATTTAGAATAAAGTTTTGTTGGACAGTAGTGATGCATGGACTGTAGTAACCCTTCATGAGTGTGGCAGTTTGCTTGTATTTTTGAGTTAAATTACAAATGGCATGTGTTATACAGAACAGTTCTAATTTTAAGGGGGACGGCAGTCTTGTGAGTTTATTTGTATCAACTTTTGGCCTATCAGTTCTCTCAAACTTCTTTCTGGAATTCTCATCTCCTCCCTATATCCCCTGTCCCCACAAAAAAAAAAAAAAAAAAGAAAGAAAAGAAAAAAATAATCCCCCAAACACAACACAACCAGTGAAACCTCTACCAATGTCTCCTCATTCAGGTCTTTCACATTACTTGGGATCATAGTCGCTATATTCTTATGGCATTTAAAACTTCTGTGCTCTCTTTTAATAATGTTGTGTAAAAGGGACAGCACAGTCCTGAGCTGAAAATCCCATCCAAATGAACTAGTTAGTAGGCTATTTGGCCAACTGTCATTTTTCCTGGGACACCGCTCTTCTTTTCAAAAATATAAAAACATTGAATGACAAATCACAGAATCGTAGGGGCTGTAAGGGACCTTTGGAGATGATCTAGTCCAACCCCCCTGCCATATCAGCTTCACTTAGAGCAGGTTGCACAGGAACGCATCCAGGCGAGTTTTGAAGGGGACTCCACAGCCTCTCTGGGCAGCCTGTTCCAGTGCTCTGTTACCCTCAGACTCATAGCTCAGCCTCTAAAAAATTGAGTCTATCTAGCTGTTGGCATTTTCTAACTGGGAAGAGTCTGTTTATTAATTCCTAATAGATATTATTCTCTGGAATTCACCAAGGGCAGGGCAGAAGTTCACATCAAATAGGAACAAGTGTCTGCTTTACATCTAAAGCAGTTGGATTTTCTGATTTGTGTCACAGCAACACATGGATGCCCCAGAAAGGTCTTGGCTCCATTTCAGTAAGTGGTATTTAAATAATGTGGGCCCCGAATAATGCATGCTCTCTTCTAGTACTCTCTAACAGGAAATAGATGAGGAAGAAGGGTTGGCACGTGTTAAAACCCCTCTAAGATCAATGGCAAACAGTGAATAGAAAACGTTTTTCTGATTTCTATTTCACAGAACCACAGGGTGGCTGTGGATGGAAGGGATCTCTGGAGGTCATCTTGTCCAACCCTCTGCTCAAGCAGGATAACCTAGAACAGGTTGGTGGGGACCATGTCCAGCTGGCTTGTGAATGCCTCCAAGGAAGGAGAATCTACCACCTCTCTGGCTTCATTTCTGAGCTCTGTTCTTCAGGCGCATTATGAAGCTCACTTAAAAAAAAAAACATAAATAGGAAAATAAATTGTGATTTTTAAATTTCTAATGAAAACTAAAAAATAAAATTTTTCCCAAATAATTTTGTTGTGGATTTTTTTATTGTTTTTAGGGCATTCACTGATGGTCAAGGTTTTAACAACATTAGTGGTCTATATGATCAGGAGAAGAACTCAAATACAAAGAGAACATTGATAGGTTTTTCCAAGGTATCGCACAGCACACATTTAATATTTAATACACTAACACTTAGCAGCATTTTGCACAAATTAAAAGCAAAATGGGCAATTATGCAACTATTTAATTTTACCAAAATCTGGAACATATGCTACATAATAAAAACTTTAATTACCACAGTTCTTACTTTTTATTTATTTCTTTGTGTAAAAACAAGGCCTTCCTGTTTGTGTATTGTGAAGGAGAATTTATGATCACTCTTTTCTAAGGAAAAGAAGCTAAAATTTATCTTCTGGGCAGCAAACACATGCAAGTAATATTGTTTATTCTGTCATCTAGTGCTCATCCAAAAGTAGTCACTACTGCACCCTTTCTGGAATCACGTCTTCCCATTCTTAAGTTAGTAACCGTGGCATTATCCCTGTCTACTGAAAATTTTCATTAGATACTGCCTTCAGAGACAGCATTAGTCATAAACCTGATCCTACCCCTGCAAACTCAAATAAAATTAAAATAATGGCATTACATTTTAATTGCATTGAAAATAAGTTTCATACTTTTCTCTCCACAATTAAGATGATAAATTTTGGTGTCTCAGAGAAAGTACAATCAATATACCTATCATCTACAGAGTGCAGGAAGACACTTACTGACACTTTTGTGGAATGACACCTCCGAAGCTTTTCTATATCTGCATGACATATCAGTATTTTCCAGTAGACTACAGACTAGCAACTGAGAAAGAACAAATCCTAAGAACAAACTGGTGTAAAACATAACCATCACCCTATGAAACACCTTTGGTCACTCCACTCCAAACAAGCAAGCAAATGGGAAAAGGAAAAAGGCACGATCAGGGGGGAGAACGTCTTTGAAGGAAATTTAACAATCATTTCACAGGTAGAGCCCTGTATCTGAAGAAACAACTTCCAAAAAATGCATATGAAAAAGCAAATCTGAAGGCAGTACTAATCTTTCTTCTCTTCCACACATTGACATTCACATTTGGTCTTATAAATTACTCCTCCCAGAAAATAAGGAGCCCAAAAGTGCTAAATAAAAACAATTGACTCTTATCAATACTAGGGACAGATCCATCTCCTTTCTGTGCAAGGTCCTTGTGGGGAACAGAAACAGGATTTGACCCCAGCTGAACTTGACTTTGACCCTAGATACATGCTGTGCGCATTGAAGAAATGCACTTAATCTGAAATGACCAAGTGCCAAAAAAGAAAATTTTTGAGATTTGACTCTAAGAAGAATCTGGCAAGTATTGAAAATGTTTAGGTCTGGAAACTGTAAGAGATGGTTTCCAGGTGAGATTTGCAGTGTTTCCTAGCATTAGCAAGGCCAACAATAAATTCAAGTTAGTTCTAACATTGGAGCACAGTCACTATGGCATTACACTACTTCCATTATGGGCTCTGGCAGATGGTGGCAAGTGCAGTTACCCACGGTCTTTTTTTTTTTTTTTTTTTAAATGAAATAAAAGTAAATATGAGATATAAATTTTTTATGCCTATATTTTGCCCCCTAGGAAAAAAAAAAAAGAGAAAGAAAAAGTAATAAAATCTCTTGAAACTGGTTTAGTTAAAAAGGCATTAATTACATTTTTTCCGGTAATAAAAAAGTCAAATAAATGAGTTTCAAAGAAACTTTTAGCATTTAACAAAGACTGAAATAAAAATCCAGGTTCTAACAGGAGTGGAGTATTAAATGATTTCTCATGAAAAAATAATATTACATTTGAACTGCTACAAAAGTCTTTTCTTCACAAGCATGTTAGAATAAATTATCAGTGACTCCTTTATGCCAGTCAAATGCTTTTAATGTCAAAAAGCTTGATGAAAGGAAAGCTTACTATTTTTACACCCGTTTTTTAATACTACTGGATGAGATCCTTAAGTAAGATGTCACACAGAATACCAATTCCAGCCAATAGGTCATGAATTATTTTTTTTCCTGATGATCCAGATGTGGCTTTCCCAGTCCCAATATTCAACCAATAAAAGGAAAGGGCAATAATCCCCACAGGAGCTCTTGCCTAACACTAGGTTTCCCTTGCAAGAATTTACAATGAAGGTCAACAATGGCAAGATGTATGGCCTGATTATTTGGACTTTTTATAAAGCATTTGACAACTTTCCTCTAGACAAGCCTTCTTGCAAGGAACAAGCCAGAGGAAATAGCATGAGAGCAAAGAAAAGGAAAGAGATCTGTTGAGCATATGAAATACTGAGACCAAGAGCAACCTTGGACCTTCCTGACTGCTGTAGTAATTCCTAGAAGACTGGAATTATTTAGTGGCAAAACATGCAATGAATGTGGAGAACAGATCCAGATGCATGGAGTATTGACTTGTGCAGCAGATAGCTACTAGCTGTGATGATTTTCACTAGATAATAGACTGAGAGAGCGGAATGACAGCGAACAGGCTTTCACAATGAAAAAGAAGTCTCCCCACTAAAGTCACATTTGAAAAAGGGAACATATTACAGTTTGGCATAGTTAGAGGAGGTATAATTGAAAGTCATACCTGCTCCCTCTGTAGTCAAGACCATTTCTTCAGAGGATGTGTTGATCGCTTCATGAACCTGCTGAGATGATGCCGTTTGAAAGGTGACTCGTGGGATAGGGAGGATGTGTAAAAGCTCTGTTTTAGTTCTTTCCAACGGCTTCAAGGAGGAAAGTCAGGATCTGGTATATGGTTTCATAGGTCAAAGACGATTGGAAACCTTTTCTGGAGCAGGATACCTGAGTAATGGCTAGAAGCACAGCTATAGGAATTCATTTTCTGCAAAAAGAGACAGTCTTATTAATGTCGTTAATGCCTGGGGGTTTGTGCATGTGTAGTCCATGTGTTGACCTGAATTTACTTTAGGGAAGACATGACAGTACTTAATCTAAAAACAGTATCTGGTCTGGTAAGATTCAGACGGAAGGGCTTACATTAGCACCACAATTAGATTATATGCTAAGGAACATGTCGTTGCACTGGAAACAGAAAAAGTTAACTATTCTCATAACCATTCCCCATTTTCATTTGTTTCCTTGTTTATTATTTGCCAGGTAGTGTCTGCGAGACAGCACTGCTTACGCATAATGCCTTTTGCTAAATGGCAGCTGTTATGGTCCTCCATAGGGTAAAGGCAAAGCCCAATGGACATCAGTGCCTTTGGTTCAATGTCTCCCATTTTAGATATGTTGATATTATTATACTGAGTCAATGAATATCTTTAGTGGCATGTGAAATTGCTCCTCCAGAACTCAAGGGGATTTGAAAAAACGATATTCACTTCCTCTAAGGCACCTACTATTTTATCATACTCTGTCATATCCCCACTTATCACCTTTACTCCAGGACTGAGCATCCCAACCTCTTTATCTTCTTCATATGAACCAAGATTACATTTGATTATCCTCATCATCCTTTCCTGTAACCTTTCTACTCTTTGGAAGCATGGAAGACACAGAGATTAGCACACAGAGGGAGCAGCACATGCTTATACAGTGACATAAACTATGTTCTTTGGGTTATTTTCTCTATTTCTTTCCATTCTCCCCAAAATAATTCCGATATAATAGGCTTTCTTTGACTGTCATTGAGCATTCAAGTGATATTTTAAAGAACTTTGTGTCTAAACCTATTCTAAATCATTATCTATTTCTGATCCAGTAATATTTAATTTAGGTCTTGTCATGTATGTAAAGTTAGTTCCTAAACACCATTTTATATTTCAGAGATGGAAAAAAAAAAATTCAGCTCACACCATCCAAACATGTATTGTTGAGTGGAAAATTATAAAGCCACAAGCAGTCTATAAGGTGGACTGTAAAAACCTGGAAAGGATTTCGACTCTGACAAATAAATTGGATCACATATCTCTGCCTAACTGTAGCTGATATTCTTACTAAATATCTCTTAACTTTCAGTCGGGATGATTTCAAATTTAAATTTGCCTTGAAACTGCATAATTTAGCTCATTTCTTAGCAACATGGCTATGAAAAAACTCAGCGAGCTCTGGAAATTTCACTGCATTTTTTGACGCGGTAATCATTTGATGACACCAAGCTGAGTGGTGCGGTTGACATGCCCAAGGGACGGGATGCCATCCAGGGGGACCAACACAAGCTCAAGAAGTGGGCCCATGTGAACATCATAAGGCTCAACAAAGCCAAGTGCAAGGTCCCACACATGGGTCAGGGCAACCCTAGATGACTTTTAAAGGTCTCTTCCAACACAAACCATCCTATGATTCTATGATCCTTTCAAAAATCAACATTTTTGGTTCCTGGATTCAACTAAAGAATTGGAAGCCACTGTTTTCTAAACAAAGTACCTGACATACTCTAAAGTATTGATACAGACTGGGGGACGAAGGGTTGAGGGCAGCCCAGCAGAGAAGGACTTGGGGGTACTGGTAGATGAAAAGCTGGACATGTACCTGTTGGAGCAGGTCCAGAGGAGTGCCACAAAAATGATCAGAGGGCTGGAACACCTCTCCTATGAGGACAAACTGAGAGAGTTGGGGTTGTTCAGCCTGGAGAAGAGAAGGCTCCGGGGAGACCTTACTGCAGTCTTTCAATACTTAAAGGGGGCTATAAGAAAGATGGGGACAGACTTTTTAGTAGGGCCTGTTGTGATAAGACCAGGGACAATGGTTTTAAACTAAAAGAGGGTAGATTCAGACTAGCTATAAGGAAATTTTTCATAGTGAGAGTGGTGAAACACTAGCACAGGTTGCACAGAGAAATTGTGGACGCCCCATCCCTGGAAACATTCAAGGTCAGGCTGGACAGGGGTCTTAGCAACCTGATCTAACTGAAGATGTCCCTGCTGATTGCAGAGGGCTTGGACTAGACGACTTTTAAAGGTCCCTTCCAACCCAAACCATTCTATGATCCTTTCAAAAATCAACATTTTTGCTTCCTGGATTCAACTAAAGAATTGGAAGCCACTGCTTTCTAAGCAAAGTACCTGACATACTCTAAAGTCAGCATTCTTAAAGGGGGGAAAAAAAAAAAAAAAGAAGGTATAATTAGGTTTTAGACAGTGATTACAATGCATAACTCCCAAGATGTGATTTTTTCTTTTTTAAGCAATTTTATGACAAAAAGATGCTATACCAATGGAAAATTGCAACTTGTGACTTTTTTTGTGTAAATATACTGCAGTATCATTTCTTCCATCCCAAGGGAGAGTGACTGGAATCTCTCCCCATGTGAAAAACGTAGCTTTGGCAATTTACAGATATTTGCTTCATGAGCAGGTATAATCCCAGAAATACGAGATAAAGCATTGGCTACAGAAGGATACAGATAAAGATCACAAGACTAACACAGCCTTTAGAAAAAGCCAAGGTGGGGGGCAACAGCGGTGTGGGGCATTCTCACTCTCACTAGGTGACTATTTTTCAGATCTCTGCCTTGGTAGTTTGCTATTTTTTAAACTTCTGCCTTGGTTTTTCTCCCCTTTGCTATCATTTCTTTATATTTCTAACAATAGCGTGACCAAGAACACTTTATAAGTTAAGTTAACAAGAAAAATTAGAAAGAAAGCTCACAGGCACAATGTTTCTTTCTTTTTGAGACAGATAAAACGATAGGGAAAAGCAGCTAGCTATTCTGTGCTTATAGTCCAGCCAGGAGAAATGGGAAGTTGACACACCTGACAGAGCAAATGTCTTTTATGAAGATAAAGTAGAGAGCCCAGACAGGCCACTGTCGTAGGACTATCCAGTTTGCATAACCTCACTATGCAAAAAGAGAAAAATCTTTCCCTTTCTTCCATGACGCTCGGGCAGGCAGCAGCAGCCGCAGCGCTACCAGAAAGCCCTCAGGCTTACGCAATTCCCCCGCAGCAAATCTTTACTCTGTGGCAGAGCTGACCCCTCTGAGGTCAGGTCTCAACATAACTACATCAGCTGCATAGGAGCACAGAGAAGGATAAGAGAGATGAGACGTGCCAGCCAGCAGAGGTTTCTGAGACCCTGCGCTGCTCATGACAGCGATGTTCACTCTGTTATGTCAAAGCAGATGGGGGCTGCACGGCACGGTTCCCGTCTGCTTGTAGAAATAAAAAGGTCTATTCCTGTCCAGCAGGAATTTTATGCAATTTTATCCCTGTTGTTGAAGAAAAATAAAGAAAAAGAAAGAGAAGCAGGAGCAATGATCTTGGAATTCTCACACTTTTTTATTCAGTGATAGGATCGGTCAGCTATTCAAATACATAGATGCTGCCCCAACACTGTCTCATTCTAATTTTTCCCCTCCCTTCCACTCCTTTGAGCTTGCCTTACTTACAGCATTATTTTATTTTTCTTTCTTCCCTTTTGTTTTTTTTTTTTTAACTAATAAAATTGTCTTCCCACGAGCAAAGATTATATTCAAGTACATTTTCATGGCATGAATTAAAACTGTTGTTACATTTTCTCTACAGAATTATTGAGTGATCAGTCTTATTTAAACCATGCATTTTAAGCTGCTGTGCTTTCAAATGAGCCTCCTTCCTATGTCCTGGCAAGATTTCTAGGGACAGATGCTAGAGCTCTTACTGCTGAAGGAAGCAGCCCCAGTCAGCATTTGATTTCCTCCTTACATTGGAAACTAGTCTACATTTCTGAGCATGTGGCGGGAATTGAGGGAAACAAGTTCACCTACACATGAAGAAACATGGACTGGTATCATCATATTGTGCTGTTACAGTATCATTTCACAGTGTGTATCCTCTCATTTGAGTTACACTAACGTATAAACTTGTGACATCCATTTAGTCACAATTAATTACAATGAAGACAGAGTCCAGAGACATTAGCTTTGCACAAATCTTTTCATCACACTCAGCAAACACGAAAACATCCCAAAACAAAATAAATACATAAACTTCCATATAGATACAACTGTACTTCTCAGGTAGCTGCCATGGATGTTAGAGCAATAAGAATTCTTAAGATAGTTTTTAACCATTTCAACCTCAATTTTAAAATGTATGCCTCATGAACCAAGCATGTTCTTACAGAAATTTTTTACTTTGGGGGATCTGCCTTGGATTTATACTGGTGACATCTTTAAAATTATCTCTAGGTTTTGTTTTCTTCAAGAATGAAAGTTTACACCAGAAGATAGATAAAACCTTCACAGAATGGATTTTGAATTAAAGCACGTTTCAGTTCCTTAATGCTAATGCAGCACAATAGAACATACAGAATTTTAGTAAAACTGAGCAAGCCCCGAAGAAGTTTTGCATAATGCTCAAAACCAATTGATTTTGAATTACAGTATCCTTTCAAGTAACTGCATTACTGTTGAGAAATAAGGAAAAAGAATCACAGCATTATGGACGCAAAATTGGACTCTTACTATAGATTGCTATTGCTAGGACTTTTTTGAAAGAGAGAAAACCTGAGTAATCTTTGCTAGCTTTCAAACAAAATCAATAAAGTATTTTGTTAATCACTACACTTTTCTAACACCCCAAACTTGGTAAAACTTGGTGTGGCTCTCCAGCCCCCTCAGGCACATGGGAATCATAGAATAGAATCATAGAACCATTTAAGTTGGAAAAGACCTTTAAGATCATCAAGTCCAACCATAAACCTAACACTGCCAAGTCCACCACTAAACCATGTCCCTCAGCACTGCATCTACACATCTTTTAAATACCTCCAGGGATGGTGATTCAACCACCATCCAATGCTTGACAGTCCTTTCAGTGATGAAATTTTTCCTAATATAATATCCAACCTAAACCTCCCCTGGCACAACTTGAGGCTGTTTCTTCTTGTCCTATCACTTGTTACTTGAGAGAAGACACCAACCCCCACCTCGCTACAACCTCCTTTCAGGTAGTTGTAGAGAGCAATAGGGTCTCCCCTCAGCCTCCTTTTCTCCAGGCTAAAGAACCTGAATTCCCTCAGCGGCTCCTCATAAGACTTGTGCTCTAGACACTTCAATCAATCAAACTCAATCGGAAGCATTACAGCTACAGTAGGAGAGATCCAATCTCCTCTTCTTCACAGGGACTAAAGTTCAGTGGATAATTCATCTCACTAAAACATGTTGTATGTGAGGTAAACACACTATGAGAAGGGAAAAGAATTTGAGAGTCTTCCTAAGAACGGGTATCTGAAGTTAATAGCCAGACTTACAGAGCACACCCTCAGTGCCTTGTGCTGGCTATTGCCAGCTCTTTTAAAATAGTGCTTGCCTGATGAGCAGTATAAGAGCCCTAGTTGGAGGGCTATGTATTCAGACTGCAGAATGCTCTACAAGTTTACAAAGCAGCTGTGAATGCTATGGGCAGAGAGGGACAAGAGCGCACCTCTCTGTCCATCTTGATTTTAACTGATAAATTTCAAACCTCTTGGCAAAAATGGTTATAGGCACAAGCAGGAGTTTTGTGGGTACCCTTGTCTGAAGTTTTAATCAAATTTTTCTGGGGGGTCATGTGAAAAGCTGGTGAAGAGATGTAATAAGTTCTGTGTTATTACTAAAGTTGTAGCATGGAGATTCTTCTCAAAAATAGGCACGCACATTTCACTTGTAAAACTCACCTGCAAGAGGACAGATATTGTGCAGTGGTCTCCTTTTCAGGTTTTGGTTCAATTATCACCTGAAACACAACAAAAAATTCAAGCGGAAGTGGCATCTTTTAGGCTAGGCAACTCAGTTTCCCATTCTTGCTCTGGTTTCTTAACTTCGAAGAGTCATTTCTATTGCCATTTTACTGAATGACCAACAAGCGAGCAAACTGCACCCATGCCGTACAATGACACTGTATTAGTGGAGATCTACTCGTGACAAAGGGTCACCCTATTACTTCAGCATGTCCAATATGGCACTTGCCCTCAGGAGCAGGTTGGGTTTTTTAAAACTTTTGATATTTTAATTACTTACCCAGTGATAACTGGTTAAGTTGGAGATTCTTCCAATCCATTATATTGTTCTTCATGTTTATCCCGATCTGTTTCTTCAAACAGAAACTTGGTGACAAACTACTTAAGTGTCCACTGAACTAGCTGAAATAAAATTGTGGATGATTTGCTACTAAAATATTTAATTAGTGGAAAAACTGGAAAAAAGATTACAGTATTTCAAATACATTTGTGCTGCCACAGCTCTATTTAAATCCAATTTCAAAAAGCTTTTAATAATTAGAAATATATACACCGTTCTAATGAAGAAATCCTGTAAATACAGGGTTTTTTTAAATTTCCTATGAAACATAAAATTAATCCACTTTCTGATAAACTTTTATTACTCCACCTGGGCACTGGATTCTTTAATAATAATATATGAAATCCAGATCTTGTCCATGTACACAAAACAAGTAAAAATTTCCCTACTATCATTATGGTCCATGTTTCTCAGTCTTGCACAATAATACATTTTTTGTACAAGCAAACTAATGACACTAATTCATTTGCTTTTAATCTATCTATGTGGCTTGACCTGAAATATTCCCTTTGAAGACTATATAATAATTGATTTCATTGAACTCAGTATTCTTTACTTCTCAATGAATCTGAGAACTATAATTCCACACATCCTCAGAAGAACACAAGGATTAATCACTGTGTCTGAAAATCTCCAAATTTATATCAGTATCTTTGCATATTTCTGAGTACATATATATGTGCACAATTACACGATCAAGAAAAAACAACAAATGACAGCATACTGTAAAAATAATGAAGTTTTAAATTGAAGGCCTCCCTACTGCTTTCTGCCTGACTCTGCTCATGAGGGCATACCTCTGTGCAAATTTTTGGCTATGATGGAAAGAAGGAAAAAGATTCTGAACGGTTTAGTTATTTAGGGATTTTATATTATCAGCCTTTGCCTTTATTTGTTCTACCTGCTCCTGATTTCATGCATTTCTTCAATGCTGCACTCAAGTAGTTTCCAGTTCATTTGGTATTACGAAAGCCAATCAACACCATAATATTAATCCATAGACAAATTTACCTGTATTCTTAGAAAAGGAAGGATGTTTTCAAAAGAAAGTTTTCAGACTATCAATCTCTTCTCTGGCTTTTCTCCATGAAGGAGAAACAATACAAGTGCTTGCTGTTGCTGTTTTAGTTTTGGACAACAAAAATTCTCCAAAATGACCCTGAATCTCCCCTGTAGCTGTTCTGTAGTAAATTTAGCCATCTTGACTTGCTTCTGACTTTATGATAGGTAGGTTTGATACTCGGGGACTAAAATCCATGCATAGTCCCTCCTCTTCCAGTTCAGTAGGGAATTTTCAGGGAAGAAAGAATATAAACTTCTTTTGTTCTGTTCTGCATGACAGTTCATTTTAGAGTAGTCTTCACACTGTAAATCCCATTAGGCTAAACACATTACGAATTCTCTTTCCATACTTTGATTCTCCTAATATCACAAGTTTTAATGAAATCCGTTTTTAGTTTGTCACCCAGTGAACATTTGTCACATCAGAAAAAAACCAACCCCACAACAGTACTTGTTACATCAGCCAATAATGACAACATTTTTTCTTTAGCTTCTTTATTTAAAATCAATTTATATATCAGTTAATTTCAGCCATAAGAAACTGTTCTCTGATAAAATCCCACTATATTGGAACGGTAAACTCTTAACTACTTTTATTTAAGAAAATAATACAACTATGCCCCACAAATTATGACAGAGTTTGAAAAGAAATATTTCTCTCTTTCTTTACTATGTAATGAAGACAATGTCATAGAAGTACATAACAAAGCTATAGAAAATTCAAGAAAAATACAGAAAAATAAAAGCTCCCTATGGGTTTTGCCTTAGTCAAAAATTTTTTACTGGAAATAAAACATTAATAAATGGCTTTATACAAATAAATACATATTTTAATAGGTGAAATGTATCTGAAACATGAATTCTTCCTGTTTCAAAATTTCAAACTATGCAAAAAGTCAAAATGATGGGCTATACTGGCCAAAGGTTGGTTACAAGGGTCTTTATTTTGCAAACTATACAGAAACAGTAAAAAAGAAAATGCATTATACTTTTCAATATTACATAGGATAAACATTAAATTTCTTATTTAATGTGTAGAAATTAATTAAAATAAGAAACTGATTTTTCTTTTAAGTAACAATGGGAAACCAGTGACCCAATTTTGAAATCATACAACCTGTAGTATTCCATTACACAGGTCACGTCAATTTTATTGTGGACAGAAAGCAATCAATATAATATGAATGAAGATGGTGGAGTCCCAAAATGTCTACACAATTAATTAACATGCTAACATAAATACAGTGATTAAAGTAATTTTCTCTACAGTCAAATCTTAACTGCTACTCTACACAATAATTATAATCTAGTCCACATGGTAATTACATAACAATAGGAAAAAAATCAAAATAACCCATTTTCTTCATTCCAGCAGCAGTACCTATACTGGTATTAATTTGGTAATTGGGTGTGCTTAGCTATTGCCTAACATCCTATACTGGTATGCATGCTAAAACCTCTCTATTTCTATTTTGCAAGGCACCTTTACAATACGTTCTCTAAATTTCTGCACTAGGAACGAAAAACAACATGAATTAAGATAAAGATGCAAAACTATTTCCTGAATTAAGAAAATAAAAAGTAACATTATACATTGAACTACCTTGGGGTAAGTGCCAATACTCTGAAGTATAGTCATGTATAAAGGTAATATAATTTTCAGCAAATTTTTTCCCCATGTAAAACATTTTACACTAATCTGATTAGAGAGGAATACCGCGAAACAAGAAAGGGTGAAGCAATGTTTGAGTAAATAATGATAAAGCCTACATGACCTTGACATAAAAGAAGAAAAAAAATTAAGGAAGGACAAGAAAACTTTAGAATTACAGAATTGGTGCTTGTCCATGCTACTGCTTTTGAAAAATCCTTTCAATAACCTAGCCATTTCCTAATAAAAAACATAACTACAAATGCAAACACAAAGGAGGACTTTGCTTTATTTTTCCCTCCTGATAATTTTTCTCCATACCTTTGGTTAATTAAAGGCTGGTGAGATGCTACTTGTGCACCAATGTTTTTCTACTGTAATACATTTTTGATTTATTAAATGGACAATTTGCAAAGCCTGCAGGGCCTAAAACACTGACAGAACTGAAGTTAAGTTACAGTATGTGTTCTGAAGAGGACATGCACAGTTCCAAGTAAGGGCAAATATCTTTTCACTGGAGTTTTAAAGAGAATGGTTGTCTTTATAGTGTGTTTTGCACATTTATATTTTCAGTAGCACATAACATTTCTTTCTTCAGGCTAGACTTCCAATGTGTTTTCTTCAGCGCAAAGGCATTTAAAAACTCAAAAGCACATAATATAATTATTCTTATTTAAACAAAAAAAGTCTATGACTCCAGCTGCAATGTTTGAAATAATCATACAAAATATACATGTTTGTTAGAATCCTTTTGATCTTGGAGAGCAAAGGGATTTTATGAAATGTCATCTTGTGAATTTTAGAAAGGTACAATTCATGGACCCCCTAATATCATCAAATATATCCATCATGATCATCGTCATCATCAACATCATCATCTCCTTCGTCTTCATCATCATCTTCAATTTCGTCTTCATCATTCATTATTTCATCTTCGTCATCTTCATCATCCCTCCATTCATGGAAATCACCAGAGGCAAAATCACCTGAAGTCTCTAAATCGATAGCTAAAAAGATATGATACTTATAGAAATGACATACAAGATACACTACATATTTATCGTATAATATACATAAGCATACAAAAAGCACACCAGAATATTTAGTTTCAGGACAGTTACTTATTTTAAACATTATTTTTACTATGTTTATTTTAAAACATAAATAATATGAAAATTCTTTTGTCTTAAAAGAAAACCACTTCCGTAGGGATGAATTTCTCCATGGTACCAAAAGGAGACAAATTTTATGGATTTACAGAACTATAATGAGTGCCAGTAACAACTGAAAGAGATTTACAGATGGCAATAAGGACTACTGATAATACAGACTGTCTATTGTTCAGTTCTTACATATTACCTTGAACTATCTAGAACTGTCCATTTTTCTAGAAGGATCCTGGATTAGATGGACAATAGGTCTGAGCCTGTATGTCAAATACTGTGTTAAATTTACCCTTTGTTTCAGGCTATGTATGTTATTTTGTTGCAAAAGAAGCGGAAAGGAGTAATGTAAGACTTTTTTTTTTAAATAAAAGGAAAACGCTTTATTGCCATTTTTTTATATTTGGGACATCAAATAAAGATGACATGGGAATTCTTGGACGAAGTTGCACAGTGCTGCAGGGCAGGGAAAAATAAGGCAAGATTTCGTGTGCTAGGAACTTCTGGCAATTCCCTCAAACATAAACTGAAAAAAATGTAAAAATGAATTCACTAGCATGTTGATTACCCAAAGGGATTTCATCAAGCAGTTTGGGGCTTGTCTAATGCTGCTCTAGATAATTAATTTTCCGTAGGTTTCTATACACTATGCCAAGCACATATATGAGGTCTATTAATACCTTACACAGTGATAGAAGTTGCAAAAAATAACGAAGTAATAACAAATTATAATTTGGGTTTTTTTGTTTCAAAATCCATGTAGTTGGGTCCCACATCTATTCTTACTGAAGAAATTTAATTTGGTTGGTAATCAAAGGGCATAACACCTCTGAACCAAATGCCGTAAAGGGCTCTTAACTTACCGCATTCTGCCGCACCATTTGTTCTGGATCCTGTTACCTCGTTACCGTATCTGTCAACACACCAGCACTGCCCTACGCCCCCATGGCACTGACTTGGTTTGTAATACCCATCTTCATCACATAAGGGGATGTACTGCCCTGTGATATATAAATATTGAATAAGAATATTAAAACCCACCTCTTGGCCAATGTCACACTTACAGCAGAAATTAACTA
This sequence comes from Rissa tridactyla, assembly GCF_028500815.1. Taxonomy (NCBI): domain Eukaryota; kingdom Metazoa; phylum Chordata; class Aves; order Charadriiformes; family Laridae; genus Rissa; species Rissa tridactyla. The sequence continues at coordinate 43,119,363 of NC_071470.1, read as the reverse complement.
TCTTTTGCTGTTTCCTCACTCCAGACTCTACACTGACTAGTTTACTACTACTAAATTAAGTTAAGCAGAAAGTGACTGAATGTATCAAATGTGGGAGGGAAAATAACACCTATCAGTCTTGGACTGATTTCAAGAAATCAAGTGAACAATCTTCCCTTAAATTTTCCATTGATCCTGTGATGCATATTCCTTACTCCCTGAACGTCTCAGTCGAGATCTTCACTGTATTCTGGGGAAAAGGCTCAAATGTATCACCCAACCCTGTATCGGATGTTCTATAATCTGTGGAATACAAACAACTCTAATAAGGGCCAGGCTTCCTGGACTAACAATCTGCTACAAGGCTTAGGAGCTATTTTTATTTGATGTATATTTTACAGTCCGTTTAGTTACCTACTAATATTTAGTTACCTTACCACAGAAGACAAATGCAGTGTAACACACCAATTTTACCAACAGCTAATGTTACATTTGCATTTACATGCAAAATACCTAGGCCAATTAGGCTCTAAGCCAAAAGGATTCCCCACCTAGAGTACACGAGACACACTCAGGGACTTATTTGGTGAGGAAGTGACTTGTCTAAGGCTGAATAATCCACTGTTTTTCATTTGGAACTAATGGAGACTTTTTGAAAGAAACATAAAATGCAGACAAACTGCAATGAACAAAACATTCATATGAAAACATTTTGAAGCGTATAGTTATTGTTAGAAACCATCCTTAGCAGAAATAACAGTTTTGACTGCTTTGGGCCAAGCCTTTTATTGCAGCTTTTATATAGTGGCTTACGGTAAAATGAAGATTTTACATTTCAGTAGTATTGATACATTATAAACTGATTCACAACAAAGATTTCAATTACTTATAGAATATTACAAGTAAAGGATCAGCAGAGATACTAATTTAGGTGTGACTTAGACTGTCCCCTCTATAACTGTAAAAACGTAACTTCTATTAGGGTAATAAAATAAATATAATATCTTTTGGTTGGTAAGGTAATAAAACTAAGTTTAATAGCTTTCAAAAATTTCATAAATTTTGTTGCTGGAATTTACTGTGGTCTATCTTTGTTGGATTAATATTGATTTTATGTTGCTGTTTCACTAGGGTTATTTATGTAAGCAATAAAACCTTCAAAAGAATGATCTATGGCTCACCTAGGAGCTTCTTTCCTCCTTGCTGCTTCTGAATGTTGCTGAGTTCTGTCTGGCAAGGTGGGTCTAAAATGACATAAAAAATGTTAAACAGATTACACTGTATCTAGGAAAGAAAGTGTATGACTAAGTTTTCGTAGTTTGCTATGTTCTAAGGTCACTCTAACTACTGATCTTAAGAAACACAAGCATCCTGCAGTAGTAGTCATGTTCTAAGCTCCAAAATAAAAGAACTACTGCACCTTGCTACAGCTCCAGAATTATGAATTAGAGCACCACCATGGATTTGTGCCGAATGCCACTCCCAATTAACCCAGCTGGAAGTAAGCATCTATAGTCACTAGTCTGGAGAATCAAGGAATGCTAGACCAAAATAGTAACTCTATCACCCCCTGTTTCATCAGTCTACAGAAATCAGAGTGTGACTGTGAAGCTTGCCTCATGTATTGGTTAGAAACAAAATGGCTCTTTTAACTCTTCCTCTTTTGTCCTTGTTAGAGGTCATGTTCAAGTTTTGTATTTCACATACCACACTAAGAAAATAAGAATTTTCTCCACTGAAGTCTGCAAGACTGTGATTCTGTTGCAACAGTTCAAGACTGAATCTTATGGGCACAAAGCCCCATGTTCAGCAAACTATGTTAAAAACAGTGGCCAAACTTTAGATGGCTGTAAGAGGCAGAATCATTTCATTTTCTATTGTCTATGAAAGCAAGTCACAGTAGGCCCCATGAATGGGAAGGAAATAATATGCAAACGCATATATGATACTGTTGAATAAGTGGAAGAATCAAAGACAGCAAAGTACTAATCTCTGAACACTGATATTGCGTACTGCATTAGACTATTAGCACAAACGCATTTCGCATTCTGAGTCCGCTGTAGTATTACTGAGTTTACTCACATGTGTCTTTAGCTTACACCGTTCCCAGACAATATTCTGATAACTTCTCACTAAAATCTCACATTCTATGAATATTAAATGCATTTTCCATTTTAGCAGACTAATTATTTAGAATACATCTTTGCCATGCAATTAACTCAAGGCTCCCTTCTGAAATATAGTGAAACTCCTTTTTTTCCATGCAAACAGAAAAAAATCTTCTGAGCTAGTTTAAAGATGAGCAAGACTGGCCTAGCTTATTGATGAAGCACACACTTAGACCAGAATCCAGTCATTGTTTAGGGCAACGGGTAGGCAAAAAAAAATCACTTGAGTGGTGACAGTCCAAGTGCCGTTCTTGAATTCCTCCTAAAGGAAAACAAGAGTGCTCACCCTTTAGCCAGCTGAGAGCCGCACGAGATGTACAAAGGAGTGCAGGAACAGCAAGAACACATTATAATACATGGAGGTGTCTTTCTTGTGGAAATGCTCAAACTCTGGTGACAAATGCCTAGATGAACTGGTGATCAAAAATATATTTCTGGTAACACAGCGCCTCGTGCCTGGCACAGTCTAGATATACCAATAGGCTTTTGGTATTATTCACGAGCTCTTATCTAACAAAGTAAATAGAATCTGTAAGACAATAATAACCTCTTACTGACAGCAGGCTCTTAATTTCTCTTGGCTTTACATTTTAAATGCTATTTACCTATCCCATACATTTAAACAAGCTTATAAACATTTAGAGTGACCTCGGCTCTGGTGGGGCACGTTCGCAGACTAAATCTATGATTCTTTTTAAAGTGAAGCCTTAAAAGGAGGTTCTACTCTTAAAATACTGTTCACAGGAGTCTTAGTGCCAGAACAAATTTTCAAGAGATGACTTTCCAGACAACCAAGCAATTTTCTGTGTGTGCTCTTGAAAATCACTGGGACTTGACATCATTGGGTGGCTATTGGGTTTTAAGTATTTAGTCTTCAAGTATTTGCTGAGGCTATATAAAGATTTACATTTCTTGTTGTAAGAAGTGCTTTGATGATGATTATCCTCACTATTATGCCAAAGATGTTCATTACCTTACAAAACTAAGGTTTCTGTCTTTCCTGATATTTAAAGAGTTAAGCTCTAAATTATACAATATTCTGAAGATCAATTATTTCTTAAACCAAAGGTATTTCTAATTAATTGGTAATATAAAAAATATTAGTGATTTATGCTCATAAGTACCACAGGCTAGAAGGATCTAGGATTGCAGGGGACTTAGCAGTGTTAGATTAATGGTTGGAGACCATGATCTTAAAGGTCCTTTCCAACCTAAATGATTCTGTTCTGTTCTATCTTTCCAAGAAGATGAGAAATATGCTGAAGGAGAAGAACTAGTCAAATAGGAAAAATACATGTATTTTGTTCTATGGGAAAAAAACCCTAAATCAGAAACACAGAGCTACAGACATGAGCACTAACATGTGGAAATTTAAAAATTATGGATTATGTCTAGAAAAAGTTACCTTCATTTACAGCTATAAATCTTTGGTGGTGCAATTGCAAAAAGGAATACCATTAACCTAAAGTAACAAGGCAATATGAGAAAGTTACTTACCCAAAACTCTCTTCTTCTCAGAAGCTAGGTCTTCAAGATTCACAATTAAGCTTTGCTTCTCAGGATAAAAGCAGCAAAACCTCTTAACAATACTAAATCACTCTGGTGCTTAAAACTGTCAAAGAGAATGGCAGGCTAGAAGTTCAACCAATTCCTTTTGGCCCACAGCATATCCTTTTTCCTCTCTCCCCAAATCATAACGCTTCCCTCTTTATTTTCCAGTTAGTTCCTGAGTTTGTAAAACTTTCTTTTAGATTTCTGAACTTATTTCAATAAAAAGAAAAGCAGTGTTATTGGACAACTTTTGTGAGTCTTGAGCCAAGGAGAAAAAAATTCTTTACAAAAATCAGTGTGGTGGCTTCCTTTGAAATAGAAATGAATCTGACATTAGTCTTTCTGATAATCTGAATACAAACAAGAGACCTAATGGTCTTCACCCTTGATCTACTTCCACAGATGTGTCAGGAAGTGTCTTTCTGACAATGTGACTGCATTGTTGAGCGATTCATGAACAACTTAACAGCAGCCATCCACAATTCTTCAGTGCTCAAGGTACTGATGTACACCAGAGTATCCCATGGCCCTCGAGACATCAATATTCAGGTGCTGCAAGGCTAGTACAATTAGGCTTTGATTTACCAAAAAGGGGCTTGTTAACATAGCAATGGGAATAAGACTGGTAGATTTGACGAAGAATGTCTACGATTTTTAACAGACATGTCTCAAGGAGCTGCTACCCATACAGTAAGCCTCCAGCTTTCACAGATTCTCCATCTTATTCAATTACAAAACAGTGATTTTCCATCTCTCAAGTTGATAATATTTGGCAGAGCCCTTAGCTTCTGGCATATGGTCCACTGCAGATTTGGCTGCCATGTTGTGCCTTGTCTGTGCTTGGGGCCAAGTATTATAACTGTTCTTGGACAACCGAGGCTTGAACTTCAGGGATTTGAAGTATCAATACTGAACTTTGAAAAAAGAAATCTTTCTGGGGACCTCAATTACATGTTAAGGCATGTTACACCTTCCTTTAGAACCATCTATCAACATATTTGAAGTCCTGCAATCTGAAAAGACTGATGTAAGAAATATGAACCACAATAATTATTATTCTTCTGTAAGATGGCCTAATTTTAAAGTCATAAATATGTCTTCCAGCTTTGACAAACAGAAGAGCCTGTAAGAAAAAGGCATCTAGAGAAGTGCTGGACTAGATCCATGCAGAAGCCTGCAGTAAAGAAATACTTAGGTGCTAAGCATTAATATTTCCAGCAAAATTGGGTACTGTCCTACTCTGAAGCAGTGATGCAACAGAAACAAGGCCGTAATAATGATGAAGTACTAGCAGAAAGAAAGTCAACCTATAGAAAGGCCGACAATGCAAGTGCCTCAGCATTTAGATAAGCACTAAAGTGTTAAGCTAGCATCAAACAACTAAGAAAATAAGTTGTGATGATGGGCACTGAAGCACTTGCACGAACCGTAGTTGAAACTAGAGGGCAATAGTGACCAAAGCGTACAGGAAGACTTGCAAAGAGCACTGTCAAAGTGCAGATTTTGGAGGACTGCAGAAATGCATTATAGTGTCTTGGATGTATCTCAGAAATACTAAAAAACACTTAAAGCAGAATAAGGCCAAGAATAAAAATGCAATAAGCACCACTAAGCCATACATAAGTGTTTAAGCATTAGTCAAGGTGGGACAGCTACTACAGGAAGATCTTTTTCTGAGCAAGAAAGATCTGACTTAAGTATTCATAAGAAGTTGCTTATATTGACTAAAAGTTCTAAATAATGTGCAGTAATGGGCCTAGTGTACTGCAATGCATCATGACAGACCTCGAGTAGAAAGAAAGAACGAAGAATAGTTGCAAGCACTTGTCTGATTCTGACAGTCTTGAACTGTGAAGCTAAAATCAAAGAGCAAGAGGGCTTCTCAGATAATGACTCAAGCAAATATTATGCATTTTAAAAAAGCACAATGGAATTTCTATCCCAGTATGATACGTATTGTTGACTAAATTTTGTATTCACTTTGAAGACCATTAATCAGCAGCAATGCTGTAAAACTGTAGATCTGCCCAGAAAGCATCTACTAAGCTCAATGAATACAGAGAGCTGTCTACATGGCCTGAAGCATTCTGTTTATATCAACTTACTTTAGTAAACATCAGAAAGAAGCTGCTGAATTTTTCTATCATCTAGTCATTTCTTTGCTAATAATAGCAGAGGTCTAGTTAAAGGTCTTGTTTAGATTGTTCAGTCAAGTAAAACATAACCAGACACAAACATACTACAAGGTTTAGCATAACACTGCAAATTTTGAATAGAGAATGAGTGGGTCACTAATACATTAGGAAGTTAGGACTCAGTTGTGCAAAAGCTAATAATAAGATGTGATAAAAGAAGACTATAAGCATTTTATTCTGCTTACATCTTCAAAAAAGAAGGAGAATACAGATTTTATTGACAGTGTTAATTTGGAGGGATGGAGGGCATTTTTAATGTGCAAGGACTGCCAAAACATTTTCAATGTTGAGGACACATCTTTTTTACTATATGCTCAAACACCCTGTATCAAAAGCTATCTATCTGATCTGTTTTAAATCAGCACCTTATCACAACACAGTGGTCACGATAGTGAGGAAACTGGTAAAAAAAGGGAAGAAAAGCTTGATAATGTTGGATTCTGCAATGGTGAGAATCAGCGTCACAGAAAGCTGAATCCCAGACTCTTAGCCTTCAGGGTACCGTTAATATAATTCAGTAGCATAAGAAAAATGAAGGGGCAATTCTGTCCAGCTTGAGCCAATATTTAATGAGTAAATTAGTTGATTCATTACAACTAGTTTGATTACATCATTTACGTGATGTCTCACCTAGATCTAAAATTGTTATATGATATTCAGGAAAATAATGTTTATAGGTTGTGTTTATTTGTTTAACCAAATCACATCAGGACATTAACAAGAGGTTCATCTAGGTAGTAAAAACCAATTGGTTTTAGGCCTGGATGACTGGAAATAACTTTATCCATAACGTTCCTTCAGTTATTTTAATAGGCTCACTAAAAGGAACATTAAGATGTCCTACTTTAGCAATAAAAAAGTTTATTCTACAATGTAGGTGAAGTAGATTGGGAAAGAAATAATTTAAGTAATTTTGTTCTTTATTTTGGTCTCTGCATATTTACTGGAAGCTGGCATGAGAAACAATATTGCTCTAAAAGCATTAGTCGCTGTTTTGCACTTCATTTAGAATCCTTGAATTTCTAGCAAGCCTTTCCATTTAGCCTGGGTTGCTTGTTTGTTTGATTGTTTGTTTTTTACTTCATTTTAGGTATTCAAAATAAGTCAAAAACCTTAACACAAATTCATGGTACAGCATTTAAGAGCTTGTAGTTCACTGTAATCTTCTTACATTAAAAAAAGGTCAGTCATATATATATGCAGGTTGTTCTCATCTTTTACCTTGCTGTCTTTGGAAGCAGTAGCACCACTCATTGTTAGATATCAAACTGTCCTTGTATGTGTCACAAGAATTGAAGAACGCCCTGGTGCATGGCTCATTCTTGTCAAGGTAAATGCTTCCAAGTTCTGACTGGTCCAACAACAGGTCATAGTTTGTATCAAGCCTGTTAAACATCCAGCCAAGGGAGTCTTTGCAAATTGGCAAAATGCTGGTATCAAATCCTAAGAGGCAAAAAAAATTAAACCAATAAAAATCATATAGCAGGAAAGACACAACAGCTGCTGAGCTCAGCCGCCACAAAAGAACGCTGCATCATGGAAATTGCTCCAGTGGTACATAGCTACAGTACATAAACAGTGTATGCTACTGACATACTATGTATAAATTATATGTCAGCTTCATTTTAAAAAATCATTAAATTAACCTGGTAAAAAACCTAACCCCACCATCAGTCTCAAAGCATTTAGAAATATGAGTTTTCTTGTCAAACATTATACCTATAGTACACACATTATATACAGTAATAAAAGACCAACAATGATTTCCTGGAAAATAATTCTGTTGAGGAATTTTAGTGACACTATAAATCAGCAGAGTGAAACTTAAGTGGTTTGCAATGTTTACAGAATTAAGATGAGAATAAATTCCAGGTAACTTCTTGTAGTCCATCTTCTTCTTCCTGTAACATATATTCTATGGAATTCTATGAAAAAGGAACACAATACTCGGCCTCAGCAATATCTTGAAAGTTACAACATTTCATCTTTACCTGATGTACTTTACATCTTGGAGAAGGCCATGGAAAAGACAACTGCTAAGAGCAGCCAGTATAAGACCTACTAATAGAGCTTGCATCTTGCTAAACTGTTGTTTGGAAAAGGGGCCATCAGGAACAGGCTGAGTTAATTATTCCTGTAGCCAGAGCTCCGACCTCATGTTTATTTTCCCTGCATCAGCTGTAAAGTATATGCAGACTTGCACATGGACAGGGATGGGAAATTCAGAAACTGCCAGGCCTCGTGCCTATTTAGAAGATGTGAGTTGCATTTGATACACGCACACACTTTTTTTCCTGTTCATGTGCTGTGGGTCATACCACAGGCCTATGGTGCACGTGGCCAGGCAGTAGAGTATACATCCTAATACAGAATGAGATTTAGTACTATTAAATACTATTCGTCTAAAAACTTTTAAGGTAAAACTGAGCACTGAAAAATCAGATTGGTGAATGGCTATAGAAAAGCTGACATGAGAGTACACAGGAATTCCCAGTTTCTACTGCTGCTAAAATCAAGCCTGCCTGTCTTAGTTGCTGTTCTGAAAACAATAAAGAAATCTGAAAAGTGTTTCCATACTGCTAAAACAGGTCAATTTGGACAAGTCAGTAATCAAATTTAGAAATCAGTAGATATTCCGTTAGATATATATGTATGTGGAAATGACCATGATATGGTAGAACAACCATTTTGGAAAGGAAAAGAAGAAAACTGGTAGCACCAAGTCAGACAACCATGTAAACTCCCCTTCCCCAGAAATCCTAAATTAACTATGACTTTTTGTCAGGGCTGTCTCACTTTTTCTTGCTCCCTCTTGATACTTTGAATTCATTATTATTTCTGCTTGACAGAAAGAAAAGAAAAAAGCAAAACCATACATAATCCATTTGATATTTATGATATTTTTGATGTGTTTAACACAATTTAAAAACATAGACAAGCATTCAACCAACAGACTCTCTCTTCCTTCCTCTCCAACCCGTGACAAAATTTCAAGATAAAGCAACTTATTTTTTTGTGGATTCGGAAAATCAGAGAGACAGGACCCAATGAATGAATAAGAATATATAGTGGATGTGCTATTCAACTTTATCTGTAAAAGATATCAAAATTATTTAAAAGGCATTTCCAATTTGAAAAAATTCTGGAAGATTCCTCCACCTTAAAACATTTTGTCTAAGGATGAATGTTCAGTATAACATTGTTTACCTCTAAGGCTCTGATCCTGAAGGCCTCTTAGCACTTCTCAGATATTTCTCTTTTCTCTGTTAGTCCTGCTTTTAGCTAGAGAACCTCCTCAAGACCTTGGATTCTGAAGGGGTCGATGGGAAACATACTGTTTCCTATCCTGCCTTTGTGTACCTGCGTGAAGGGAGGAATTATTTTCGTGTTCACAAAATTTTTATGAATTTCGCATTCTGGCCAGCTCACCAAACCAAACCCAAGTTGCAGAAGAAGAGCAACCATGAGGATACAGATTTTAATGAATAAGATGCCAGCTAGAAGGTAATATAAGATAAAAGCCACTTTAAAAGTGTATTCAGGGGTGGATCTTGTGGCCCAAATTAGATAATTGTAGATAATACAACTACATGTGGAATTTCAAGCATTGGTTTATTGAAAGAGGCATCACTTTCAAGCTTCGGACAAAGTATGTTTAAATTAGCATTTGTGGTCGATGCTGGAAAAGCTCACATCATGAAGTACTTTCTATTTTAGGACACCAAAAGCTAGTGTTATGTATTTAATAGACTACTAAGGAAAAGGGGAAAATCTCAAACTCCTGCTTATTTTATTTCTCTCAGTGAGTTTCAAATTTTACTCTAAAAAGAAATAAATTTATCTGAAGAATAGTGAAAGAACACTCAACAGTTCAAAGATTTTATGAATCACCAAATTAAGGTTGGAATGATATTATATACATGCAGAAGATTGTATCCCTATTTTTTCCTTCATTCTCTTAACTAGCATTAGCCTGTGAACTGAGTTCATCCTCTATTCCCATTCCTCAACTTTTTCTCACTTCTTTCTAAACAGATTTTAGATTTTTTAAAAAGTGCGTCTAATAGTGATTTCCCACTGTATTCTTATCTATTAGATTTGACATAGTTAAAGACAGAGCTTAAAATTAAAACATTTGCACTGCAGTCAGCACTATCATTAAAAAACAGATTATTTTATTACAAATTACTGGTATCAAGAGTAAAGCACCAGAAGAATGTCATTATATTCTAATATTTTCCATAAATCCAGATAAAGTTCAAAGTAACTACAGTTAAACATTCAAATATAGAATTTGAAGTCTGATATTTATGATATACACTTCCTAGTAAACAGGAATATAATATAACTGGGACATTAGAAATAATAAAACTACTTCTAACAAAAGCATTTCATATAAGAAATTTCTTTTGTTATTTCCAAGGCTGAAAAATAAAGTTTACATATATTAAAGTTGTCATAACCTATCTATTAACTAGAATAATACAATGGTTTGGGTTGGAAGGGACCTTAAAGATCACCTAGTTCCAACCCCCCTGCCATGGGCAGGGACACCTCCTGCTAGACCAGGTCACTCAAAGCCCCATCCAGCCTGGCCTTGAACACTTCCAGGGATGGGGCATCCACAGCTTCTCTGGGCAACCTGTTCCAGTGCCTCACCACCCTCACAGGAAAGAATTTCTTCTGAATATCTAGTCTAAATCTACCCTCTTGCAGTTTAAAACCATTATCCCTTGTTCTGTCTCCCTGAAAAAGAGTCCCTCCCCATCTTTCCTTTAGGCCCCCTTGAAGTACTGGAAGGCTGCTATAAGGTCTCCCCAGAGCCTTCTCTTCTCCAGGCTGAATAACCCCAACTCTCTCAGCCTTTCTTCACAGGAGAGGTGCTCCAGCCCTCTGGTTATCTTTGTGGCCCTCCTCTGGCCTTGCTCCAACAGGTCCATGTCCTTCTTATGTTGGGGGCCCCAGAGCTGGATGCAGTACTCTGGGGTGGGTCTCACGAGAGCGGACTAGAGGGGCAGAATCACCTCCCTTGACCTGCTGGCCATGCTTCTTCTGATGCAGCCCAGGATAGAGTTGCCTTTCTGGGCTGCAAGCACACATTACTGGGTCGTGTTGAGCTTCTCACCAACCAACATCCCCAAGTCCTTCTCCTCAGGGCTGCTCTCAATCCATTCTCCTACCAGCCTGTATTTGTGCTTGGGATTGCCCCAACCCATGTGCGGGACCTTGCACTTGGCCTTGTTGAACTTCATGAGGTTTGCACAAGTCCACCTCTCAAGCCTGTCCAGGTCCCTCTGGATGGCATACTTTGCCTCCAGTGTGTCAATTACACCACACATCTTGCTGAGGGTCTATTCAATCCCACTGTCTGTGTCACCAACAAAGATGTTGAACAGCGCCGGTCCTAATACCAGCCCCTGAGGAATGCCACTTGTCACTGGTCTTCACTTGGACACTGAGCCATTGATCGCAACTCTTTAAGTGCGACCTTTCTTATCCACCAAGCGGTCCATCCATCCAACCCTTAGAGATCAGGGTGTCGTGCAGGGCAGTGTCAAATGCTTTGCACAAGTCCAGGTAGATGACATCGCTTGCCCTTCCCTTATCCACCAATGCTGGAATGCCGCCATAGAAGGCCACCAAATTTGTCAGTATCTATTTGCCCTTAGTGAAGCCATGTTGGCTATTACCCATCAGCTCCTTATTTTCCATGTGCCTTAGTATAGTTTCCAGGAGGATCTGCTCCATGATCTTGCTGGGCACAGAGGTAAGACTGATCTGCCTGTAGTTCCCCAAGTCTTCTTTTTCTCCTTTTTTGAAAACGGGGGTTACGTTTCCTCTCTTTCAGTCAGCAGGAACTTCACTGGACTGGCACAACTTCTCAAATAGTGGCTTCGCAACTTCATCCACCAGTTCCCTCAGGACCACAGATGCATCTCATCAGGTCCTATGCATTTGTGCACTCTCAGGTTCCTCAGATGGTCTCAAACCTAGTCTTCTCCTACAGTGGGCAGTTCTTCATTCTGTCAGTCCCTGCCTTTGCCTTCTGTGACATGGGTGGGGTGGCTAGAGCACTTGCCGGTGAAGACTGAGGCAAAAAAGTCGTTGACTACCTCAGCCTTGTCCGTGTCCCAGGTGACCAGGTCTCCCGTTTCCTTCCGGAGAACCCCCACATTTCCCCTAGTCTTCCTTTTATCACTGACGTACCTGTAAGAACCTTTTCTTGATGTCCTTGATGTCCCTGAATAGATTTAATCCTAACAGGGCTTTAGCTTTCCTAACCTGATCCCTGGGTGCTCGGATAATTTCTCTGTATTCCTCCAAGGCTACCTGTACTTACTTCCACCCTCTGTAGGCCTCCTTTTTCTGTTTGAGTTGGTCTAAGAGCTCCTCGTATGTCCAAATAGCATCATAAACTGGAGAAAAAGCACTGTGGGTGATAGGGTCTAGCTTTCTTCTAAATAACTGTTTGATGTAATAGTTTCAAAAACTAATTGTGCTTTACCTTGGAAGTAATTTATGTTTCTTTTTTTCAGAATTTGCTTCTGAAGGAGTTTGTATTTTTATTTACAGTCTGGATGTATTTGTTGTTGTTTTTACTATTTTTTAATTCTTTCTCTTCTCTGGTATTTACAATTTTAGTATTTTAAATAGAGAAAATCATATCTCATCTTAGTTTTCATTTGTCTTGTTTCACCAAGCCAAACTCTCTCACGACCATCAGGCACTGCAGTATACTGTAGAAATGTCTCAAATCTAGGTCAAATATTAGTTTAGGTGAAATAAGTAAAAAAAAAATTTCAGAGGTAAGCCAGGCACATGTTGACAGAGACAGAAGCAGCTTTCTTTGATCTAAAATGGAGCAGTCCACCTCCTCCAGAACTGCTACACCACAGAAAGTTCATCACCTCAGTTCCATGTCCACATTACAAATGCTTAAGAGATTATTGTGGTAAAGTAAAATTTTTGGTTCAATTTTAAAGAACCTTTAAGGAATGGTCCAACCTTAAGATTATCAGATGTCCTTTCTCTCTGCAATGACTTTCTTTGTCTACTATAATATTGATAAAATAATACAGGTGTCACTCTTAAAGGTGATATACTTGAGAAAAAGAGTCAGGAAAACACTTAAGTACAGGCCTAGAGTTTAACATCTGCTAGCACGGTTTGACACAAGGGGGTCAGCTGATACAGAACTAAGGATCACAAAATCACTGGGTGACCTAGAACTAGGAAATAAATTGCCCAAACCACAGATTACATATATTATCACTTTGAGCACCAACCGGAATGCTGTTCTTACACATTTTCACAGTTGTGACACAAAACAAAAAGCAGAAACTAAAGGAGAAAAATTAGTATAGTTGAATGATAGCATTTATTCTTGATGATTAAGTACCAGGATATTATACTGAGGAGAGCAAAAATTGCTGCTCAGATGTCTAAATTACAAAAGAAGATTTTATCTTTCTCTCATTTTAACCACTTATTTAAAGTCTATTTCCATATACCATAATTAAATGAGCTTTTATGCAGCTATTTCTGAACATTGTCTAGAAAAATGTGAAGTACCAGCTTAAGCTCTTTTCCTCAGCCAAAACAATCCCAAGGGAAATATTATTGAGAAATACACCCTTCCTCCATGGCTTACACACTAGCATTCAAAACATTTCCTCAAAAGGAACCAACAGAAATGCTCCAGTGTTTCTGATTATTTCTCAGGGGAGAGTTTCAACTCTTAGTAAATATAATCTGCTTTTCAAGGTAAAACTATTGTTTGCCTGCTTATTAAGCTCATAAGTAATAAATCCTTGTGTACATTGAGGATGATAGCTTGTGACGTTATGTGGAAAGCTAAACAGCATGCATACATATGGCTCACATACTGCATTATATATACATTGTTTATCTAATATGCTAAGAGAAGTAAACTGCGTGATTTTTTCCAATACCAGTACACCATCCAGTACAATAAAAGACACTGACAAATCACACATGTGGATAAACACTCATTCACTCTGCCAGAGTCCTGACCGCCACCTAGACCACGGCTTTTACTTGTTCAGTGTGCAAGCTGCATAGCAAGAAAATTTTCACTTGTGATGGAATTGTCTAATATTTTGGCTATCAGAAAATCTTCAGTTAACAACATCTCACAGCTAAGGCCTACTGCACACAAGCTGGGAACAAGTTTTCCTTCCTAAATATCAGGACAGACCTGCGTCAGAAGGCCTAAACTAAAGAGGGGACCAAGCAGACATGAATGCTTTCTGTCATACTTGTTCACGTAAGTGCCGATCCAGGTGAGACTCATGTGACTCCATACTAGCCCAAGAAGGAGACAGCATTAGGCATAATGCTCTCTGTCACCTGTCTAAAGCTGTAATACATTCCTGCTCACTATGATTACACAGAGAGGAGCAGAGTCTGGGTTAGGGCAAGACACGAAGAAGGTGCTAAAAGTCTTATGATAAACCTAGGGTAACTCACTCCCATCTTACAACCAAAAGTACAAGGCAAAGAAATAAAGCACAGCTGTGAAGTCCCTCAAACACCTGTGAAAGTTTGCATTCTGAAGTCTCTCCTTTTCCAGCAAGGGTTATAAAGATTTTTATATGGAGATGGGGGGGGGGGGGGGGGGGTGGAATCAAGATGAATCCTATTGCTACCAGTTTGCTAATAGACTGGCAGTTCAGATGAAATATATTCTGTGGGGCACCATTTTATTAATAGGAGTGACTGTTAAGGAAAAGTAGATGATACCTGAGGAGGGAGAAATACAATAAAATGCTACAATAAACATCTATATATGCTTCATTGTGTATAGGATAATTCTGTACAAAGGACTGAGTCAAAACAAACTTCGGTTAACAATACTAATTTAGTTCATTCAAAGTCTTAATTTTAAGTAAAGATGGATTAATTAAAAATTCCTGCTCAGAGTTATTTTTAGGCTGGATTTCTTCGTCTAGACTCTTGCTTTAAGGATGCCCAGGCTTATACTAACCTGACACATGCAGAAAGACATTAGAAGAACCTTTTCTTTATGGCAAACTAGAACTATGGTTCAGGTTGCCAGCCTGTACAACTTTGCAGTACAGCTTACAGGACATTTTCTGAGATAATCTAAGTAGCTAAAATCTCAGGCAGTCATCATTTTCAAGACATCAAAAGTTTTTTTTTATCTTTTATAAGTATACAATGACTGTATGGCAGCATACTGACACGAACAAGCAAAAACTTATTGTTCTGCTTACATGTTCTGTCTGTCTGGGGTTTCCCAATATGCTCCAGCAATGAAGATCAAGTAAATTTAATTTACTTCTGCATAATGTCAGCTGTGTCTCTTCATCGATAAGGAACTTAGGGTAGTCATAATGAAGTAAAATCCTCTGAGTAAAGATTGGAAATTGTTAGTTTTATTTACACTGTTCTAAACAAAATTGGTCTTTCCTGCTGCAAGTTTGTAAGGGTATTTGGCAGTTTTAGTGTAATAATATCTCACTATGCTAGTTCTAGACAAGCCAATTATAAGTAATTTTCTTTCAGACTCCTTGTATTTTTCTGTTATTTTCAAAATTATTAGTGTATTAGACTCCAAATAATCATATTATTCCTAAGCCATAAGAAGATTCTCTATTACCTTTGGCCTCTGGTCTTTCATCTTCTAACATGACAAGGTATACAAGTATTTTTCAGAAATAGACAGCCTGTTAGCAGAAATATTTGTGGGACTACAGTATTTTTTGTGCTTTGCATTTGATGCCTCAATTCCCTAGAGTTCTATCACACAAAATTAATACAGGAATAGAAGAAATATTTTAAAAGACTTTAAACAAGTACGTAAAATCTCACTTAATTTTTCAACTTTTTATTTCCCTACCCACAAAGGAATAATAATGGAGGCATTATTGTAGTATGTAAAATATAGTTTTACCCTTTGTGTCCTCTATTTAGACCAGAAATGGCCTGAGGACAAGATTTAAGTGTTTAGATAGCATTTATAGTAATGATGCTTCTAGATATATGCAATCTGAATACATCTGGATGCAAAAGGGATTTTGGAAATAAAACTCTATTAATTATTTGAAAAATTGTAGTCTGTGCTACTAATAAGATTCAGCTTTGGGAAAAAAATAAGTGTCAGTTAAACAAAATTATGTAACTCCTGTAAAAACACAACGTAGACACCTTACATTTTTAACTTGTTATCAGCATATTGATGGCTCTAGCAGAAAAACTTAAACGCTACCGTTTGGTTTATTTAGAAATAATATTAATGATTTTATGGATCAGTGTGGACTATTTAATAGCTGGAACAACTCTGAAAAGCACGAGCAAGGCACTATAAACTTGCACCACATCTACCTTGGTCAGAAGGACTGTGCCCAAGCCTTTTAATAAATCCCATCCCAATTGCCACCAGAAAGACTGAAATATGAAAAATCCTAAATGCAAACAGACAGCCGAAAAGGATGTTACAAATTGCTTTTTTAAACACAGAATAGTTTTTCAGCGAGGAAGGAATTCTGTGACATGAATAAAGAACAGCCCAGGGGGAAAGGGTGCCAAAACAGATTTTTAACTCCCCAAGGGTAATGAAGAACTCCAGGGATCTGCTAGAATAATTGGGACTCTGAAAGGGGAAGTTGCAGTCAGGTAGCTTTTTGTTGTAGCTGTTGTTCTGTACAGATCACTAAGTCTCATGTGTAAGTATAAGGTCATTATACATGAATAAGAAGTTCTTTGCAAGACTTATTTGTAGGTGTAGCTCTCAAACACCCCCAAACCAGGGGCTGGACTCCCTGGTATACTTAAAAATTAATATGTCTGATGTCTTAGACCTACTATGACTTTGGAGATCAACTTTGAGGGATTTCATTAAGGGCAATACTCGAGAGCTTAGCTATTGAAGAAGTTTTAAGAATTTCTTAATGGTATTAGAAAGGACATTATCATGATGAATGGTTACCATTATTTTTGTTTCTTTCTGTGTTTACAAGGACATAGCGACCTAACATTTTCTTCTAAAACACAGACATGTTAATTTCTTGTAAGACGCAGTATCATTTGCTGCCTCAAATGAGAAATTTTGAAGTTCAGAAATGTATACACCAGAAAAAACATATAGTTGCATTAATGAAACCAGTTTTTAAATAATTTTTGCATCCTCAAACCCACAAATGAAAGAAAACTACTACAGTTAGTATATTCATTCGATCACTTTCTGCCTACAGATGGACTGCCTTTTTGCAGTAGCCTGTCAAATTAATTCAATCAAGTAAATACTGGCTATTTAAAAAATCATGCAAATATTGCACAAATAGGATCTTTTATATTTAAAAGCAATTTTTTTTCCACAATTAGATATATGCAATTTGAGTAACTGACCACAGTACTAAAACACTAGATTCTACTGTTCAAATGTTTTTGTGGAACACTGTGGGTTTTGTCAAACAAG
Organism: Rissa tridactyla; assembly: GCF_028500815.1. Lineage (NCBI taxonomy): Eukaryota > Metazoa > Chordata > Aves > Charadriiformes > Laridae > Rissa > Rissa tridactyla. The sequence continues at coordinate 43,102,009 of NC_071470.1, read as the reverse complement.
TCTTTTCTAAAGAGAAAAAGAAAAGAAGAAAAGATAGGAAAAACCTACTTACTTTTTTCTACAATTTGATTTGCTTTGTTTGAGTAAAAAGAAAATAAACATGCCAAAGCCTATCATCAAACTTCCATGTTTACATCCTGGAGGGTGGAATGACTGGATGGTGGAATGGACGGATGACTGGAGGGTGGCTAATGTGACGCTCATCTACCAGAAGGGTCAGAAGGAGGATGCGGGGAGCTACAGGCCTGTCAGCCTGACCTTGGTACCAGGAAAGATCATGGAGAGGATCATCTTGAGTGGGCTCTCACGGCAAGTGCAGGGCAGCCAAGGGGTCAGGGCCAGCCAGGATGGGTTTAGGAAAGGGAGGTCCTGCTTAACCAACCTCATCTCTTTCTATGACCATGTGACCTGCCTTCTGGATGTGGGGAAGGCTGTGGACGTTGTCTATCTGGACTTTGGTAAGGCCTTTGACACCATCCCCCATAGCATTCTCCTGCAGAAGCTGGCGAATCATGGCATAGACAAGTGTACTCGTCACTGGGTAAAAAACTGGCTGGATGGCCATGCGCAGAGAGTTGTGATTAATGGGGTGAAATCTTCTTGGCGGCCGGTCACCAGTGGTGTCCCTCAGGGCTCAGTTTTGGGGCCAGTTTTGTTTAATATCTTTATCAAAGATCTGGATGAGGGGATTGAGTGCACCCTCACTAAGTTTGCAGATAACACCAAACTAGGTGGGAGTGTTGATCTGCTTGAGGGTAGGAAGGCTCTACAGAGGGACCTGGACAGGCTGGATCGATGGGCCAAGGCCAACCGTATGAGGTTTAATAAGGCCAAGTGCTGGGTCCTGCATTTCGGTCACAACAACCCCAAGCAACGCTACTGGCTTGGGGAAGAGTGGCTGGAAAGCTGCCCAGCAGAAAAGGACCTGGGGGTGCTGGTGGACGGCCAGCTTAACAGGAGCCAGCAGTGTGCCCAGGTGGCCAAGAAGGCCAACAGCATTCTGGCTTTTATCAGGAATAGCGTGGCCAGCAGGAGCAGGGAAGTGATCGTGCCTCTGTACTCGGCACTGGTGAGGCCTCACCTCGAGTACTGTGTTCAGTTCTGGGCCCCTCTGTACAAGAGGGACACAGAAGTGCTGGAGCGTGTCCAGAGGAGAGCTACCAGGCTGGTGAGGGGTCTGGACACCAAGTCATATGAGGAGAGGCTGAGGCAGCTGGGCATGTTTAGCTTGGAGGAGGCTGAGGGGGGACCTCATTGCCCTCTACAACTACCTGAAAGGAGGCTGGAGAGAGGTGGGTGTTGTCCTCTTCTCCCAAGTGAACAATGACAGGACCAGAGGAAATGGTCTGAAGTTGAGGCAGGGGAGGTTTAGGTTAGATATTAGGAAGAGTTACTTTGCTGAAAGAGTGGTCAGGCACTGGAACAGCCTGCCCAGGGAGGTGGTTGAGTCACCATCCCTAGAGGTGTTTAAGAAATGTCTAGATGTGGCACTTCAGGGCATGCTCTAGTGGCAGAGTTTGTAGGGGGTTTTTTTTGTGTGTATGGTTGGACTCGATGATCTCCTTTCCAATCTTTTTTCCTCCTTTCGTCCTTTCCAACCACGAAGATTCTATGATTCTATGATCCCAGCGTTCCTATAATAAACAGCAAATTTTTCAATATTCTTGTAACAACACTACCTCTATTTTAAGGTTGATGAGGTATAACTCTCTGAAACAGAAAATCTAATTTTAAACCAGCCTAGTAATCGATTAATATTTTGTACAACATTCTAGCTGTTTAGGATTAATTTCTGGTACCATGTTACAAATGTAAGTCAAACATTATTGACAGCACCATGTTCACCGGGAATTTAAAGTCGGTAGTACAGTGAAAACAGATTTTTCCACACACATTATATTTCACTACCTGCTGATGAAAGAGAGCCCTGAAAAAACTGTTCTTAGCCTTCCAAATCAACTCTTGATTCTGTCTTTAAAGAAACCGGTAGGGTAGGATCCAGTCTAACTTGTGACTAAAATTTCAGATACCTCCTGAAGTACATGAGAATTCTTTATACCATTAAAGGAGAGAACTTCATGACTTTGAAGGCTTCTAAAAGGAAATTCTGAAAACTGGGCCAGAAACCCATTTTTCCCCCCTCAATTGGAACAATTGTGTTTGTAGAGAAGACCCTCATCTGAAGGCAAATACCTGTCTCTATCTGCCTTAGATTCCTTTACTAGCTCAGGTTAGGTGGGAAAGATCCCACAGGCCCTAAAACTTTGGAGGAAGCTAATCAGAATGGGTCCATAACATTTTCTGCAGAAGTGCTCTTCATGCTCACAGACCTCAGAGACCAAAGTGCTTCATGCAATTGAACAATCTGTACTAAAAATACCCATATATCTCACAACTGCTTTGGTCTATGTAATCTAAGCAGATGGTTATTATCTTTTGCATTGTACATGACGCACCAAAACATGAACATTTAGGATGTACTAGATGTAAAATCAACTTTAGGTAGACACCACGCAATCTCACCAGTGTTGCTAATGTCATAGTAACCATTGTGACCACAGTAACCATAGTGACCATCGAAGTTCAAAACCAAACCAATCAATTTGGATCACATAACATATTTCTAGGCCAAAAAATTAACAATGTCTAAAAAAAATCTGCAAACAAACAAGTGATAAAATAAATGTGAGTATAACATATCCATGTCTACATCACGATACAAATACCTGTCTCATATATAGATACTAGGTCTTACACATGCCACCTGTGTGCTTAAAGAAAAAAGGCCAAAGAAAATGTCTGAGGAAAAAAATCTCACACTCTCAAGAACTTTGTGCTTGCAGTACACATTTCAATGTATTCAAAGTATTAATTATGAACTTTACATTCCTGTATTACATTGAACCCAATTACTTGAAACACATTTATGTACGCTGTAGTAGGTAATAGCTGTACAGCTGCTTCTTTTAGCATTGCGCAAATTTCTTTTTGAACTTTTATTGTATTATCAGGCTTCTAAACAACTGCACTGCATTTTTTACCTTACCTATTCAGTGTGGTACCCTCAACAAAGTTAATATTCAGCAAGAAACAGGACCCTACGCCAATGTTTCAGCTGACTTTTAACTGAATGATGTGCTAACACTAGCTATGTTATTAGATACATTTTGTTTATTACTATAAAATAAATGCTTATTTAAGAGCTGCAAACTTTGTATTTCTGTTAGTTTCATTACTGAAGCAGATCACATGCCAGTTATGTGCATCAATCAGAATGTAAATGGGAAAGATATGTTTTAAATGTGGTTTTTTCAATATCATCTTACCTCAGAAATATTTTTTCTCCATGTTCAGAGAATTATTCCCAGAAAACACAGAATCATCTTTAATTCCTTGTTTTACAAAATTATTTGTATTTCCTTAGCATGAAAAATCACACAAAAAAATGACATTTCCAATTACATGAAATAAATGCATGTCTTGAAAAAAGACAAAGTAATGCTAGAAATTGCAATCAAACAAAAGCTTAAAAAAAAATCCCAAATACTGAGAAAGTTAATCATGAAGGAACTAAGATACGCAGTCAGTGGTGGCCAAGTTCTGTAAAACGTACTCTGGAGGAATTCATAGTTTGCTCTTCGTATTAATGAAAGGTAGACTTTTATGGCTTATGAAATCTAATTTGACTCTCCTTCACAGTAGGACATCACTCTTGAAACTATTATTGCACACTTCAATTGCTATTTTAAATAAGCCCTTTGATAATTACATTTTAAAACTTTACTACTTTCCACAACAAAAAACCTATTTAAGTATTTGAGGGGGTTAAAAAAAAATTATGCCCCCTACTGTTTCCACTTCATTAGTACTCCTGAGTCTTTTCCAAATTGAAGTATATTCTTGAAAATTCCTTTTAACTTACAAGCTTTTTTTCGGTGTGTTTTTCTGTACCAGTACCTACAGTGGCATCAACTAGCAACAATGGATCTCACATAATCACAGCTCCTGTACATTATTTCTTAGGGCCAGACATTCAGCAACTCACTTTTCTCTATGGAAAAGTTGCTCAAAATCCCTACTTGTTTATTCTGTTTTGTCTCCTTACACAGCGGTATAGGAGTATCAAGTTATATCAAACAGACAATTTGATAGCGTTCACAAACGAAAGCACTATGAATGGTAGCTGTCATACATTCTTACAAGCAAGAGTCCTGCCAAATAACGTTGAAAGTTTAAAGTGAACATCTTATATCAGTACTAAACGATAAATAATAAAATAACTTGGGAAAGCACAAAGTTCTGGTTTCATACACATGCCTATTTAAAGCACATGAGAACAAATGCGCAACAGAACTACAAAACTCCAGAAAAGTATCAAAGAGAACATCAAATAAGACAAGTAGAAATCACTTACTGGTTCTTTCCGGCCTTTGAACAATCCTGGTCTTCTTATTCTGAAATCCACTTTCATGAAGTGCCTTAAACCAGTCTCTCAATCTGTTTGCAACCTCCCTGAATTCCAGGTCACTGCACACTGAAAAAGAAAACGCAGAGCTGTTCAATGTTTTTCTCCTGGATGCTAAGTAGAACTTTTCAAACTATGTTAAAAAAAAAGTAAAACACATAAAATAATGCAAACATATATGTTCCACAGCTTTCTTTAATTCATAAAATTCAGTTTTGTTACTTAGGTATGCCTTCAAGACCCAACTAAGGTCCTCAGAAATAAATGCCTGATGTATAAAGCAATAATGAAATTACATATATCTAGACACATTTGCAAACTATTGTAAACTACTAGAAACAGTTCTAGCACAGATCTTACTGTAGATGAGGCTTTATGGCAGAGACACCCATGACAGTCTTTTGGAGTTTCATTTCTATGTTCATTAAGGCATCAGTAACAAAATCCCCACCAGAACAGGGCAGAGACGTGATTTAGGCAAATAATGCAGGAACGTTCAATTACTTTTCTATACTGAAGCGTGAAAAGAGGAAATACGGTTAACAGATAAAGTGCTTCAAGAGTGTTCTGAAAGCTTATTTGATTGAATGTAGTTTTGCAAGCCAACATTTGTGAGCACCTAACTGCAAACAGGCAACTGTACAGACACTTGGTGATGGAAAGGATGACTTCTTTGACCAGAAAGAGTAAAGGTAGAAAAAGCATGCAAGACCAAAGACAGCATCCGTAGCACCGAGAACAGCAGATCAGTAGCAGACTGGCTGAAGTGCTGTACGGTACTGGCAGTTACTACTGAAGCCAGCACCAGAAACAGATGACAGAGATGGGCAGTGAGGAGACCTATTCAACTTCACTATTAAAGCTACTGAAGACGACTAAGAAAAAGTGTGCTTGGAGCAACCAGGTATCTCTTCCAGAACTCTGTTTTCCCATTTGATGTGTTTGAGAGAAGCTGGGAGAAGACAAGAGAAATAACAGGATCTGGAAGATGACAAAAGCAGGAAAGACACTGGGGGTATGCCTCCCTAGGTAACAAAATACCTTCCACTGTCCTTGTCAGCAGTTATCACTTCCAAATCAAGATTGTTTTCCAGGTCTACCAGTATCTGACTAAACTACAATCTGAAGAGCCCATACATAAGTTAGCAGAGCTTCACTGTGATGCTCTTGAAAATAAATCTCCAGTTCAGCTTACTTGTCCTTTATTATGTAGCAATCCATAATACTTGGTGACATAGGCTTCAGCGTGCTTTATTAAATTGAACACTGTGAAACACCTACTTGTATTCTAAAGTAAGATTGAAACATGTCTTTATTTCAACAACTATCAATGCCTGTACAATAGCAGGCATCTAAGCATTTTTTTATTCATTCTTTGCTGAAGTCTCCCTTGAGACTTTGATTCTCTCCATGAAAGAATTACGTGCAATCTATACAAACATTTGCATATATTATGAACTGACATTTTTATAAAACTTTTTGCGCTTTTCTCTTGTGTAATGGAACAAATTTTCTTATAATTCGATAGGGAAGCAGGGAAAACATTTTTTTTATGATATATGGGCATGTATGTTCAAAAATGTCATATCAAAACAAATAAATGAAAATCCTCTCCTGCATCAAGACTACACATCATAATTCAGACTTGTGGGATTTCCACGCTTGCTACAATGACACCTTCCTTTACCAATCCTTGCACCAGCGGAGAGGTCAGCATAAAGAATCAGGTATTAACTTGGGACACCCTGTTCCTCTTTAATTTCCCCTCCCATTACAGGTGAAATAGAATAATACCGTTCCCTTCTCTAACTACCCTCCCTTGGTTTAAGAGAAAGATTTTTAGAATTGAATGGAGCACAGCACAACCATTAAGGGTACCTGACCTGCCACCTAACCTCTTCCACTTATCTACCCTGCACAATATTGTACAATACCACCACCAGTCCCAGAAATAACATAGCGACATTAATGTGGTGCACTGACCTAGCTATTTTCATCTACTTCTAACTTCTCTATATGCAGTGCTACTCCGATTAACCTCTGATGCTTAGGTGACCTGCTCAGAGTCAGCATATAAGCTCATTTTAGAGGCACAGACTCACACATACATCCATATATATGTATGTGTGTCTATATATGTGTATATATATATACATACACACACAAAAGGGAGAGCATGAGGAAGTGCCAGCTACAAGTAAAAGCTTAGCTTGAATAACATTAACAGAAAGATGCGTATGGCAGCTGTGTGATGGAGAAGCAGCCAAATAGACACACTGAAGCTAAATATCTCCTAAGCTCATTAACACGTGAAAACTAAGCACTAAGAAAAGGAGCACTAAGAAAATAGCCTCTTTGGCTATTAGGTATAAGAATAAAACAGAGCTTGCTGTTTCAGCATCTAGTACTAACCACTGTCATGCACAATATGACATAAAATGATATTTTCTGTGTTCCTGTGAATTGCATTCCTTCCAAAATGGAAGGTACATATAGCACATTTTGGGCATCAGATACATGCCATATCAGACCTCAGTTGGCATTCTTCCAACTTCAACTTCTTATAACCCTTTTCCCAAACTTTGCTTGACAGTTTAAATTATGGTTTTTATCTCAAAACAAAGAATGAGAAAATTGTAAATTTTTGGTTCATTTAAATGATTTTGATAACTTTATCATGGGAATGGATCACCTTCAAAAATCAAGGCAATGCAAAACAAAGCGATTAAATGGTCATTTGCCTATTTTACACCCCATAGCTACTCAAGTGCTGAAGTCAGCTCTCAAGCATGTACGTTCCATGTATTGAGTCAGCCACACTGAAGATTCTTATAGTGTGGGTTATTAAAAAAGTATAAAATCCTTTCTAACATTTTCCACAGGTTAAAGATATGATTTTGAATGTCAAATAACTTCAACTATATGGAAGTTTTTTCTAAAAGAACTTATCATGCTTCAGATTTTTCTAACATGTAAAAACGAAAGGAGTAGCAAAATAACCTTTAAAATAGTAAAATAAACAATTCGGTTCCCATTGACACAAAAACTTATCAATAAGTTTTGCTCAACTTTCCAAGAACATTCAGATGAACACAGAACACATGTAAAAGAGTTCAGTCTAAAATTAGCTTTCAGAAAGTCATAAGAAGTGGAGAACAATATTCAGACATTATGAAAGTTAAAAACACAACTGTTTTTTTCAGAGGAGCTGTGCTGCACAACGTAACTCAGTTATACTTAAGTAAAATCTTTAAGTTACAAAAAGAAATCATGTATATTTACTGAAAATGGCTACATTTAGCTTTGTTTCTGATCTGTACCGTCTCAGTACAGTACCTGCCCCAGCACTCCACCTTAATTCACATGGATTGATGTGAACAAACCTTGTATTCTGTAACAGAGAGGATCAGCCTAACAATCCTTTCACTAGAACGCTATTTGCCATTGAAACGTGCTTGCTCAGGGTTATGCTAAATGATGAAAAATTACATTAATTAATGGGCTGATGCATTCTAGAATATGTTTAGGGACTTTTCGTCCCAGTGATCAGCCTCTAAAGATACATGCTGCTGAAATTATTGTATGCATTGGTCTGTACTGATTTAAAATAGGTCAAGATGAGGTAATTCAGATCTATTCAGACTATTATTTCACCTGATAGACTGGGAGATGAATCTTTAATGGTGAAAGACAGACAGTAAAGGTTGGAGAAGGTTAGACAGTAATCAAAAAATGCATATTAAATCACATAAATGCATTCAGGAACTGCCAAGAAGTACTTCTGGTTTTGTCTAATGCCAATGCAAGGCATTCCTGCTACTACAATCAATTCTAGTAGCCATTAAGAGAATTAGTATGGGGTAAAATGAAATCACTAGCTCAAAGGTTACTCCAGTCTCCTGTCATTTGAAGTAATAAAAACCGACTGTATTTTAAAACCAACATATACGGCTATGCAAAAAATGAAGGAATTTGAAAACTTGCAGGTACCCAATCCAGAAACCTCTTTATAATAAATATTATTTAAATGCTAGGTGGAACCAACTGTTCAATTTGTTTTCACATACAGTAAATGTTACAATTTATGTTGGCATTTGAATATAATTTACTGATTGGAAGTAGAATATTTGAAAATGCTAATCAGTATGTGTTCTTTCAGTGCCTTTCAACTCAAGCTAATTGATGAAGAAGTAAAAATAGTGCTACTGAAAGCTATAAAGACATGCAGAACGTATTTTGGAACTAGCATAATGGATTAAATTCCCTAACATATTTAAACCAGTCTTAGCTTTCTCATATAACAAAATACAAGTTATTTGAACAGTGTATACTTTTTATACAAACACACAGAGACATACCTAAAATTATCTGTAGTTTAACAGGTGTAAATCATTACCGTATTGACATAATAAACACACTGACATACTGTTGTATTAAGGAGTAGCTTTTGTTAAGTGAAGGGTCAAAAAAGACATTTAGAAAACAAGAGCAGCAATCAACACACCCCAAACTATGTAGCATCATTCACAGTAATATATGGGACCATAAGGCTGTAGACAGAACCTGTATCTCTGTTTACTTTGGGAAGAGATACTTTCACCTACTTTTTTAGCAGAGCTCAGTTCAATATTCAATTCTAAAAGCAGAAGGCCCGACAATTGTGAAGGAAGCTATATAAACCTAAAGAAATTATTAGCACACAGGTTAACAGAAATTTAAGTGTAGAACTCTCCCACTGGTCTGTCTTCTTTTATGCCCTGCAGCCAGAATATTCCTAAAAGACTTTATCTAACATAACATAATATGACACTTCCATTCCCGAATCCACTAATAGCCAGTTAGCCTGAAAACTATGATTTACTGACGATATGGCCAGTGGGATTAAGTTGTAGGAGAAAGATTAAGGCTTTGTTTCAGAGTGAGAGATGAAGTACCTTGCCCTGCCAGAAGGCACACTTCCGAGACACAATGTGGTACTCCACTATCGCACAATGTGGTTGTGCCACACAACTCTGTCACGTGTTTCAAGATACACGCTCCCTACAAGCAGAACTGCAGAAGATCATCCCCAGCACGTACAATCTACTGCAACTGGGCAGAACTATGTTCAGAAGTTTGTGCATATAATAAAATAACCGAGAAGTAAATATACGGAGATCATATGGACAATTTGAAGAACAGGGTACACATCAGCCACCTCCTACAGCAAACTAGGAATTACTCCACGCGAGATGGGTAACTCAACAATCAGTGTGTGCTAAAACAAGACTTCTGATCATCCCAACTTTTTCTATGTGTTGGAATCACTGCATATGATCACAGAATAATTTATGTTGGAAGGGAACTCCAGAAGCCATTTGGTCTTACCCTGTGCTAAAAGCAGGTCTAATTACATTAGGTCGCTCAGCACAGTGTCCAGTCATTCGTGTCCTGTGATCATCATGCTATTCATATGAAGGTTCCTCACTATATGAAGGACTACCCCTCTTTAAATAAACAATAAATAAACAATATACTACTCTCTCGTAATTCTGTATTGTTTTCCCTGAAAAATACAAGAGCGTTTTCTCAGACTATAACTTGAGGATTGCATCCATCTGTCCAGGACTGCTAGACAGCCAGAAACCTGGTTACAGCAGCAATTCTGACTCAGCTGTGAGGAGGATTATTTAGAGCAGTCCACAGCTGATGCTTATACAGTTTGATGCCCTTTCAACGCATTACCTACTCGAGATGCGCTGATTAACTGCACATCCAGTATGGGCATATAAATGTATTTCTTTTCCAGAGCGCCCTGTGTGAAAATACTGTAACCCTAATAGAATTGCCATTAGAATTCAGCACTGCCTTTAGAGTCAGTATCTGTTAAAGTAAACTGGAACATTACATATATAGTGTACCTACCTAGTGTCAGTACTCTGCAACGATGCCATTCTGCATAGGTTTATGAATTCAGCCCTGAGGAACTGATTGTTTGAACTAAAAATTCCTGCCTCCAGACTAAGGGCTAGTTCCCATTTGGCTAACTCTAAATTTAGTCTAAGAACACCAGAACTCAAGTTGTATGCAAATGGCCTTGCAATTCCTGCAATATACGGCAGCATTTCTAGCTCTGTATCACCTCTGTCACAAAAAGGAAGAATAACATATGGCAAAAAGAAATGTGGTTGCAAAGCCCAATAAATTTGGCAGGAGGACAAAAAGCCCTTCAAACTTGTAACTCAAGGATGGGATAGTCATTTCAGTCATCTTTTTACAGTCCCATCTGTATAATCAGAACTTTTTTAAAAAAAAAAAAGGCTGTAAATTTAAAAACTTCATATGTGTATTTCTATTTTTATAAGCTCATGAAGTTTATTTAGCCATCTGTTACCTCTAGGGCCAATGATTTTAGGAAGATACCTTGAAATTAACAAATAAAAGCATTCTGATTTCCTTACTATTTAACTAAACATAATGAATTTTCTACTTCAGTTAGTCTATGTTACGAGATAATTAATATAAATGCTGCAGATACCATATCAGGGAACTGCAGCTGCTTATTCTTACTGCCTCAAATTAATGTTCCATACAGACATTCTGCTCATGATTAATGTTTCATAAAATTTAAAATGATTTCAATTAAATTACATTTTCATAAAATAAATCTGATATTTGTGTCCTCACAGTTTTAAAGACTTCACATTTAAATAGAATGAACATTTCTGAGTGCAGGAAAAATAGTAGTAAGCAAAACATACACAATTTATGTGCTAAGATAGTATTTTCAACTTTAAATATGTAAACTTACTAAAACACTGTAATTAAATAAGACAACAGCAATTCTTTAATCTCTGAGAAGTATCACAGACCTGATGTGGAATTTGTTAATTTATTTTCTGGAGGACAGTCAAAATATATGGCTTCCTTTGCTAACTGCTGATAACCTTTAGTGTTGGTTACCATTTCTCATCATGCTCTGCTATTAATTTCTAAGGATGAAAATGATGTTATTAATCCATAAATTGCATGCTTATGAAGCTAGATAGTCATCAAAAAAGTTAGATAGTAAGGAGATACTCCACTGTAAAATGCAGTATTACAAGATCTTTTCATTCCCAAATATTTTCATATATTCAATTGAATCCAGTATTTCACATAATATCAAATAGGGACAGAATAGCAATTTTGTCAGTGGCAAAAGCTTTCCAGCCAACCATACCCCAAAAGGTGAGTTAGTTTTCTGAATTCAGTTTCAAGGATTCCTGAAAGCATTACACAGATCTGGTACAAAGTCAGGACATTTTCTTCCTTTCAAAGACAAGATTGACAGGGTCCTACAAAAACTTTTTTTCTTTTGACATAACATCCCTTGAAACCTAGTACACGAGGATAAAAAAATCACTGAACAATGTTCTTTATAAGGAAAACTGAAATATATATATTATTTCAACATTTCAAATTAGACATTTTCTGAAATCAGTAATATTCGGGGCTGATAAGAGGCTTGCAGCAGTTTTCTTCTTTTCCTATTTAGATTGTGATATGATGCTTTAAACCACTTTGTACTTACCCTAACCATTTTCTTCTGTGTCTTTCTTGAATGCTTCATCACTAACATTGCTCTTAATCACTTAAAATTGTGCATTAAAGAACACATGTGCCCCAAGACCTCCCAGTGAGGACTGAGAGGGTGGAATCACTCCAATTTAGTTATTTGTGTCTTTCTTAAAGTGAGGCCATCAGAGGTAGACAAGCTCTTTCTCTACTACTGAAGAAAACTATGACAGTCAATCCATTAATTCAGTAATATAACAGCAGGATCCACTCCCCCGGCACATGAATCACATGCACTGAGATGCAAACTCTACTACTTTGTACCACCACCTCATTGAAATCAGAACTCCAGTTAAATAGACGTAATCTGCAGCTGCATCTCTGCACAAATTCACTAATCAAAAGTTGAAGGAGAAATTAAGAAAGTAATGATTTTAAAAAGATATGATTAGGGTACAAATATCTGAAATGTTTACACATGCATATATGAAATATGTTAGTAAAGTGCAATTATGTTTTGCTAGTCTATGCACCAAACACGAAATGGATTGTTCATGAATGTCTGATGTAGATCAGAGAATTTTTATGAGAGGTATATGAATATTCATAGAGATAAGAATTTATTTAGACTTGGTAATTTCTAGTGTGGTTGGTTATTCCTATACATCTTTTAAATCCCCAAATCCTGCATTAACAAGAGTGACCCTACCGGATTACATTTATTATTTGTGGTGAGGAAGAGAAAAATTGTTCAAAGTGCTGTTTTATAAATAAGAAGGGTATGAGAAGCATGCACCGGTGTGGCATGTGGGTGTGTGAAAATGTTGGAAGGTACGGTGTTTGACAGGATACCATTGGGAGACTTTGCAGCTTAAAGGACTATAAATCTGCTGCTTTTTCACCCATATAGTCTGCAGGAAGAAGTCCATGGAGAAAACTATCCCCAGAGGTACATCTGAAAGGGGAACAGATGATACTTTACCTCAGCAGAGAGTCTGGCAGCGAACTAATAGTGGAGATAGCCAAGGACAAGAGCCAAGGAACAAGCCAATGAGCTACATTATTTGACAGTGCAAATATACCCTTATGTGCTCTCCCGTATTCCTTAACCCCAAATTTGCAGCCCAGAAATGGAGACAACATCATGTTCAGCATAAGAAGACGTGGCTCCAGAGCAAGTTAATGGTCACTGAACTATTTCGCAAGGCATGACAATGTTGAGGAAAAAAAAAAAATACATTTTGGGTGCTCTCTTAGTTTAAGGAACAGATTTAACACCTTTCTTCAGGGGAGATATTGAACTACAATGCTGAAGATGAAGTGAGTACCCTAATGAACTATGTCATCATAAAGTAATTATTAAATAAAAATGTGTAAGTTTACCTTTCGTAAAGCTTTCAATTTTCTACAGGAGAAGAGAAAATAAGACTTCCAGACGCTGGCACCCTTCTTTCAAAATAAAATTGTCAAGATAAAATTAATGGAAAAAGGGAGATATTTCCACCAAGAAAGCTGATCTTATTTTCATCAAAATATTCAGTTTTTTCAACCTGTTCTACTGACTGAGGTACAGAGATAATACAGGTTTTGTCTGAGCAGACTGGATTCTAACCCCGGGGTTGCTGTTTTGCCATTACAGATCAGGGTCCATGCATGCAGACACAATACAGATACCCAACTGAACGTAGCAACAGCATGCACTTTTTGGAAAGCTTAAACTGAAGCTTTTCTGCTCTAACATATCCTGTTAGTGAGCAACAAAATAGAAAGTTCTTCATCTATATAGCCTTTCCATTTCAATTGAACAAAGACTAAAAGGGAAGAAATAGAAGATATCTGTCATTTGACCAGCTGCATTGAGTAACTCTCCTAAACTCTTTAGACCTCTTCTTAAACACAGGGATAAAAACCTAAGTTACCTGAATTGTCAACAGAAGACCCCATGCAAGTTTAACAAAATCAAAGCACTCAGTGAAGTTAATGTGCAAGGCTATCAGAGACTTTGTAGCTTTTGTCACTTGCAGTAACACCAAATACAATGTTGAGGAAATCCAGTTATAACACTGCCACTTAAGATTTCAGAAATCTATAAATTTCTCCAGAAAGCTGATGGCATTTCTTTTGTTAAGATGAATGTTTGGTCTCCAAATGGCTCAGTGCATTCTGCTGATATCTATACACCTCCTGTGGTATCTAGGAAATGCACAGTGTTCCTTGGGAACGCTGTAGTAGCTAAACAAGAACTATGGTATGTATTACAATTTGGGGCCATCAGAGAGGAACATCAGGCTTCAATCAGAAAATCTGCAAACGGAAGAAAAACTAAGGAAAGGACTGTAAACCTACAAATGAATGAACTCCACTAACCTCATTTGCAGAGAGAAAAAGCTTACTAGACAGGAAAGGGAGACAGAAGAAAATTTTCACCACAGCAAATGCAGCAAAACAGTAACATCCCATCATTAAGAATGACAATTCAGAAGCTGCAGAGCTGTTTTAAGGATGGCTGTTTATGGTCACACCAAACTGCATCAAGCCTCTTGTCTCCAAGATCGGCTATTCACAGGTGCTGTAGAAAGGGTGCTATTTTTGTGATATGCCTTCTCCTCCTGTTTGATCCATGGCTCAGAGATGTCTTGAGTTCGCAGAATTTAAATCGGTAACTAATGCAGAACCTGATCATTTCTGACTATCTGCACATTTCATGTTTCAAGGAAATAAATACTCTATTTTTATGAAAGGACAAGGAGAGAAAATCTGCTTGATTAAGATCCTCCTGAAATCTATTTGTTATTCCATAAGGGTAAGGTTATGAAGCACAAGTTGCAAACACAAATAGCCAACACAACAGGATAGTGATAAAATTCTGTATCGCTATTTATGAGACTCCACTGTTTACTTGAGCCAGGTAAACAGGCAGTGTCTCCAGTCATTTTCTTTTTGTAAAATGGATAGAGTTTATAAATACTGGTACCAACATCTCAAAACTTAGCCCCTGACAAGACATGGTCTGTGGGGGTTACGGAATAATGTAAGACTGACAGCGGTATGCCAGACCAAAGGCTCATCTAGCCCAGTACTCACTCTCCAAGAATGGGAAAAAGTGGATGCATAGTGAAACACATAACGACAGAATAAGTGTTTCCTCATCTCCAACCATTTGTGCACAACAGATTTCTAGAGCCAGATATGAATCTAATCTGGTTTCTCTCTTGGTGGCCTCAACTGAAGGCACATGTAATAAAAAAATCCACAATTTTAAAATAAAATTTCAGCTTCTAGATATAAAACTAGAAACAAAAGAGTATAAATACACTGAATACAAAATGCAAAGCTAGTTTAACATTAACCAGCTGTTCTTAAGTCCCTAAGACATGTCCAAGTCTTCACTGAGACACTGTTTTGCTCAGCTCTGAGACATATCGATGTTGCACATGATGGCTGTTGTACTCATCTGGTGCAAATCACAGATAAGAAATAGCCATTCTCAGAGGGACCCAGCTCCAAAGAAAACCATCAAGTCATCTTTATATGTTTGCAGTCCTCATATAAGATGGATATGTTATAGAGAATCTTTAATACACAGAGTAAACCTAGGTAATCTGTGACATTAAACAACACCAGCTGCAAACCAAGCTCCATGAGGGATCAGTCTCAGTATCATGACATATTTTAGGAAATGCTTCTTTTCAAGCTGCAGTCTATCCACGTGGAACTGCAGTATACTTGCATGCACTCTATCTGCATGGCTATTTTGCAAGTACGAAAGTTTTTGAAAGGAGCTGCTTACAGCAGGCACAAATCAGCACCATTTGTACGCAGAACAGAACAAAGCTAATATTGCTAACGAAGACCACTATATCTTTAAGCAAACTTCTTATCATATTAGTGTATGTTGAAGATCCCAGCATATTTCCTGACATTTAGAGAAATTCTCATCACATTGAAATCAGTAGTAATGATTTCAGTACAGCCAGAATTTCATCCCCACTTTGGTGCTGTCTAGACCAACTACTTGGTCCTTTGAAAAGGAAGGGAATGCTAACACTGATCAACAGACATCTTGGTAGTTGTTCAAACAATTCTGTTGACATTGTTCACAATGAAAAATGTCCTAAGTTACGTCCATTAAAAAAAAAAATATATATAGATATATAAACTTTTTGCTTAAGGAAATATGACTTTTTTGAAAAAAAACAAAAAAAGCTACACAATAACATGTATTGTATTGTAGACAAAAAACTACACAATAAGAGCGTACGTTGCTTTTCCATATCGTGATTAAGGACCTTTCAAGACAAAAAGAATATGGACAATTAGAGATGCCAGGCAGCAATCTCTTCAGTTATAATTTTGCTTGTTAATCATAAAGCATGAAAGGTATTTGAACTAACTGGATGTGTGATTATCAGCACCATTGCCTACAGCTGAAAAGAACTGCCAAATGTCATCAACTGTGAACCTCTTCACGACCGCATCTGAGACTTCGAAACAACTATTACTCCTAATAATGGCATCACTGTTCTGTACTGTTTGCAAAAATTCATGAAACTGTTTAAACTGCCAGTGACATCAGTACTTGGTCAGAAAGAGTGAAAATAATGAATCAATAGCTGAGGCTTTAAAAGTAAAAACCAATACCAGTATTTAATTATTTTAAGAAATAATCAAATGTCTACTGATAATGGTTTTGAAGATAGTTTAGTAAGAGCAGTAAGAAATATTTATAGTGTGAAATTATGCCTATTTTTTCACAGACTCTTCTGTTCTCTGTCAAAAGGTTTTTAACATAATTTCCTAGTTATTATTCAGACAGCACTCTATTTTATGTTACTGAACTTCAATTTCATGCATGTTTCTCTTCTGCCCTTTGTGAGCTGTGCTCTTAAAAGTGTTTTCTATTTCTGAAAACACATCACTAACTACAGAGAAATGTGCAGAAATATATCACAGTGGTATCTGAACTTTAGTGTTCACACAACAGCAGTAAAAATGATACTCTCAGGTCTTCCTTCAACAATGATCACCATTAAGATCAACATGGCAGTACAGAGTCCTGAGAAACTAAACTATTCTATTATATTCTCTATATATATTATATACTGCTATATTGGGCCAGCTGGATCACCAGGCTATTCAGGTAGCTTTTGAAGATAAAGGCACTGACATTTACGTGTGAACCAACTACGGTCAAAAAACCCATGTGGTTTTGTTATCACTGCACTGAGCTCGGAATGACGTTGCTTTCCTCCCTGCACGGCTCATTGCCTCGGTTTCAAGGTGCTGATACCGCACCTCAGTGACTTGCAGAGCACGGCAGACGCCTGTTTACAAGGTGAAGCTGAGGCACAGCACATGTCTGCAGACAGAGATTACTGGATTCAATAGCAGGCACCACCACCAAGCAAATTTACTTGCAGAGCAGTGGGTCCAAGTTTAAGAGTTTCTCCACAGCTCTCATTTCATTAAACAAACAGAAATCCTGGTTCCATTTACTGGGAGCTTTGTCACTGATGTCAGTAAGGCCCGTTTTTCCTTCAATGAATATGAAAAAACTCATACTCTACTGTGCAAAGCCCACCCCTCCTCCTGGTTTGGCAGTTGTGATTTGAAGGCTACAGTGTGCCTACTGCTTGAATACCTGAGTGGACTTGGCATTTTATTCAGCTGTTGCTGTCTGCATGTATTACAAATAGATACCGTCGACATATGTTTCTACTTTAAGAGCCAAGATTGCTATTATTTCTTAATATGCAAGGTACTTATATTGAAAATTGGTGCTCTAGCCTCATTTTATATTGAATTCCTGTTTCAGCAACAAAAAAAATGCTATGGTTGCCCATGGATTAATAAAAGCTGGTAACTATGAGGAAGAATAAATATAACATAATCCTATAACATACTGTACAAAACACAGAGTACCTTTGTTATAACTTAAAGTCAATCCTGGAAGATAAATTTATGGTTTTATTGTTTTAAGTAGGACTGGATGTAGTAAGTACTTTGAAAAGGTCATTAAGTAAAGAGAATAATTTTATTTAAAATATTACGATACAGTAATTACTGAATTACAGTATTAGATCAGCAGGAAATTGCTTTAAGTAATATTTGACAACTAAAATGTGACCACTGTGGAGCTTTTTTGATTTAAATTGATATAACAATTGTGCAAACTTGTCTTATAAGCTTGGTTGTTTCCTATAACATTAAGACATTTTGCAGGTTTGGTTTTTGTGTGTTGTGGTGCTGTTTTTTTTTTAATAGCTTGTTCTGCAGCCCCTAGAATACAAATCCAAAATGGATTATGGATTTGATTTTAATCACAGACAGGGACAGAGAACAGAAGGCACTATACGTGCCCTTTTGCCACACTGCCACAGACCAGCACCTCAGCATAAAGGCCATGAGTGTTCCTGGTTCTCTTCAACGGAAAAACTAATTAGTTTAATTTATTGATACTTTATGTTAAAATTTTGTTAAAGTAAAGGTATCTGGCTTTACGCAGAACCAGTTGAAGAGGACAGCATTCATTCTGTTGGCTCAGCTCTGACAGACGCAGCAGAGAGCAGACACATTCAAAGCATCACCACTAATTCTGCAGTGATTATAGGACTGCAGTGTATGCAAAAAGGTTATAGCCATTTTTAAGCTTTTGACACAGTTGACTAAAGACCTGTTAAAAAGTCAAAGACAGCTGTGAGTGCTGTCTACTGATAATCATACATGAGTAAGTGAAAATGAGAATCTAAGAAGACTAAAAACATTTCTTGCACAACATGATGTAGCACGGCCAGCAGTTGGCATTATGGTAACCTAGTTTAACTTTCTGTGTACAAAAATTCAGTACAACTTCAACCAGTAATTTCTGAAATTAGACAATATCTTGAGCTGTGGAGAGATTTCTTTTTTTAAAAAGTTACAATGAACAGTATCATTTCCAAGTTGAAATGAGAAATCAAAACAGACAGCCCGCCATGGTATCATAACATTATTGTTTAAGCCTCAGAACATAAACCAGGAAAACTCATTAAAGCTTTAAACTTTAAAAGAAAATAGGTTTTCCTGTACAGGCTGAGAAGCAAAAAATATTTAAAAAACCATGGAACAGAATTTCTTTTTATTATCTTCCTGATACTAGAAAGTAAATTTGTAAATTTTGCTATTGATGCCTCAAGACATGTTATACCATATTTTGGGCAAATCTATTAAACAAGAAATTAAGTGGACAGATTCATAAATGGAATCATAAATTAGCAATCAGATTAAAATAACGCCTACTGACTTAGTAGTACTGTTTCTTTCAATAAGAGTCAGCATGAGGGAGCTGTGTCCAATTAATAGCACTGCACAAATTCTCCCCCTACCACCATGACATTGCTGTATAAAATATCTGATGTAAGTAAATAACTTACTAAAATAAAATAAATGGATACTGAATGTCTAGTAACTGCTTTAAGCTCAAATATGTCAAGAGAGTTAGACAGGTATCTTAGTAGGAATTATTAAACAAGGAAACAGAAACTATGACATTTTCAAAAGACGTTGACATTGATCACCTGTGAAGAAGATGTAAGCAACAGCTCCTCTGATTATTCAGTCACTCAACAGTGATGATAATCAGAAGAAATTTCCTGGGGATACAGGCAGCGATATTGGCCCATGGGGGGCAGCAATTCACACAAACTCTCCAAAACCTCTCTGAAAAATGGTAACTAGGTACATTAGGTATCTAGATTTTATTTGTCTCATTTACCCGCGTCCCCCCCCTCCCCAAAAAAAAAAAAAAAAATAGGTCAGCTCTTCAGTATAAGTTAGGAACATAAATACGTGGTTGAATCTAGACAGAAAAAGGCCAACCCAGAGGAATTCCTCTTCTCTCTTCTTTCTACATGAGGCAGCCAAGTACCTGCCTGGTGGGCACAAAACTGCACTCTCGAGCCAAAAGCATAATTAAAGAATCATCATCTCCTTGCTATTCACTTTTTCTTTTTTTACCTTTCTCCCCCTTCTAAGCTGTTTCTTTCTTTAGTCTTTCATATTTTGAAGTGTCAAAAGCTAATAAGCCACATATTTTTTCTTTTATATTTTCTTGTACAACGTGTAATACACGTGTCTCATTTAAATCACTTTGGTCTTGAAAAAAATTCTGTGCAATGAATTATTGGTCAGTCTGCATGTGCTTCTGTATCAAAATACCTTTTATAATTATCTTACTCTTACTGAGTGAACTTTGCTTTGAAGCAAACTAATATGTATTCTTTTTTGGAAAAATATTAAAATGTAAAACATTTTTTTACAAAAAGACAAGATGCTGAGCATTTTAATCTAAAGTAATTGATTGGCATGTATGCAATCACTACAAAGAAAACAAAAGCATACTTTTTGAGTCCATGTCTAACAATTTTCCCTTATAGCATTTGAATGATCTGATATCTCACCAATTAAGCATATTCAGTTTAAAACAAAATGCAGTTTAACACTGAGAGACTGATAGTAAAAAATAAGATATCAGCGATAATCACCATTACCACAAATAAGATTTTAAATTCTTTACTTTGGATTCTTTTTCGTCTTAGAGTATACGTGTATATTTTAGTTCCTTGAAAAGCTTACACTCAGTATTTTCTGTTTGTTATACTACGAAGATGACAATAGGCAGATGCACTTTGTTTTCACAGTTACTCTTTGGCTTCCACTGCAAAAGGAACTTTTCATTATTCAGAAGAATGTCAATGAGCATTTATATTGTTTGATAAGAATTTTTTATTCACTTTTTATTTTATATAACAGAACAATTCGTGTCTGCTTCCATGTGATACACTGGAACGAACTGCTCAACTGTATAGGACAAGGGTTACCATATTTAATATTTTAGAATTCCGTTCTTTATCTGTCACAGAACTCTGACTGTCTCAGAAGAGCGTACAATTCAAGTTTTAAGTCATTAAGCTGCAAGCATCTGGGATGCACCAGACTCACTGCATATACAGTGCAACTGATCTGCACATATGCACTGGTTACCTGCTTAGTGATTAAAAAATGCATGCCAACACCACCAATCTCTTTGGAAATGCCTTCTTAATGGATATATGCGTTTCTATTTCCATTACAGAAGTCCTAAAAGGCAAAAGGGGCATTATTCCAGCCTGAAGAAATCTTGCTTAGAGGTAGAGCAAAAGTAACACGGAATAGCGCATTCGGCAATTATCTGATGACCTCTGCAGTAATGAAATTCAGTAAAATTTTATCCTTGTGCTGTGTATAGTCAACATTCGTCTACATATAAATATATGCAGCTACGAATTTAAAAATTACTTCTGAGGCTCCTTATATCCTTTGTGCAAATGTCAAGAATAAATCATTACCCTATTAAAAAGCTTATGTCAGATTAAATTGAATGTTACATCACTGTGGCCAAAACAGATTGAAAGCAAAGGCTGTTTTGCAGGTTTTATTATCTGCAAACACTTTCTATGAGCTCATGTTCTAAAAATACGTTAGGTTTCTAGACTACTACTAATGATTATATTTTTTCCTATATCTTGTATGTGGTTATGTTACGCTCCAAAGTAAATCACAATGCTCAGTTCCACAGAATAGTTTCAATGATCTAGTTACTACTGGCAAAGACCTACTTGTGTTTGGCATATACAGCTGACACACTTATATGTGCATGTATATATATATAGATTTATAGATTTTTGCATTGTGTGTGCATTTAAGCAAACAATATTTTTTTTTTCCCAGGACGTTACTCATAATTAGGAACTCCGACATAAGTTAACGTATGTATCTAGAAGCATTGTATCAAGCTTTCTAGGAAATCTATGGATTTACATCACCATTTTAAAATGACAAGGAATTTTGTGTGATAAATGTATTTTGAGCTATAAATCACACTTCATGATTACAATTACACATGATTTGTGTTATATACTATGCTACACATTTCTCAAGGTGTTCCTTAAAAATGTGAGAGCAGACTGTATTTCTTTCCCTATGTTTTGGCTAAAGGAGGAATATATACATTTGCACGCAGAAGCACAGTGAGCTAACTTTAGTATTCAGTAAGTATAGATATATACTCTATAGTGCTCAGACCAGTTTTTTTAAAGCTTTTTCTTTTTCACAGGTCTTCACAGCTAATGAAAATTGTCCCACTAATCATGGCTGAATATGACAAAAACAATCACGAGACTCTATTATGATAGTGAGACAACTTTGGCTAGCTAATAATAATGTGGATTTCTTGCTTTACTTTTGTGGTTCAATACAATCTCTCATATGAGGAATTGTTGAGAGCACTGGAACTGTTTACCCTGGAGAAAAAACCTCATGGGGATCTTTTCAATGTATATAAATACCTGAAGGGAGGACATAACAAAAACGGAGTCAGGCTCTTTCCGTGGTGCCCAGCAACAGGACAAAAAGCAATGGGCACGAAGGGAAACACAAGAGGTTCCCTCTGAACATCAGGAAACCTTTGTTTTTTTGCTGTGAGTAACTGAGCACTGGCACAGGCTGCCCACAGGGCTTGCAGAGGCTCCATCCTTGGAGATATTCAAAAGCTACCTGGACACGGTCCTGGGCAACCCGCTCCAGGTGGCCCTGCTTGAGCAGGGGGTTGGACCAGCTGACCTCCACAGGTTCCTTCCAACCTCAACCAGTCTGTGAGTCTGATTCTGTAACATTGGTGTGCAGCCTGATGAAAGTACGGTAGTAAAAGCATTTTACTGATAATTTCAAATATCCCAACAAAGATCAACTGAAGTGATGGTGTAGTTTAATTCCTCATTTACTGGATCTTTTTTTAAATTCTCTTGTGTTGGTTGCACAGGTTATTTTGGGAAAATATTTGGGAACTGTACTTTCAATCTTTATGACACTGGGCATCAATCACTTATTACAAATCTTTATGTGAAAGACTGAAGCAACTTCAAATAATATCAACAAACAATTTAAGATAACTGAGTAACTTAATGCTTATTATTCACCCTAATTCTCTTACCTTAGCTTACAGGGACTAATACCTTATACTTCTCACTTGCAGAGTGAAGTGTTACACAGTATACACAAAAAATAGTAGGAAGTGGCCTACAAAAAGGAAAAAGACAAGGGAAGTAGTAATGTATAGTTCTTCAAGATAAGAAAATAAGGACATTCTCGGGAAAGAGGATAGATATACTTCGGCTAGAAAGGAAGATGCATTGTTTTCCTTTACTATATTTACTCAACATTGACTCCTCAGTTCCTGTCAATGTTAAGAACCTTTTTCAACAAGCTAAAGAAATCAATCCCATAGCTTCACTCATGTCAATGAACTTCTATCAACCCCCCATGTGATACATTAAGAACATCTTGACAGTCTGGTTGAATAGGTAAGAGTGATCACTGCACCTTACATTACAATATTCATGTTGCCCACAAACGAACACTATAGAGGTGTTTGCTGTAACAGGTCCAGACTGCTAATCCTCACAGTCAGTGACAGCTCTCACTAATAATTAAATTACTATCTGGATCAACTATGGACATGGTAAATCAATGCTTGCATTACAAATATCTACCCTTAACCCTCACGAATGAAATTCTAGAGATGTGAAGAAATAGACACATGTACACAATAATCTTGTGAAAAATTGAATTGGTTTCTAGCTTTCTTTTCCTAAATATCAAACTGTGACAGATGCTGGTGTCTGACAACTGCCTGCATCCTTTAGCCTTGACACACTTTATACTGTTGGTTACTTTCAGCTTTTGACTCAGAAAACCTATTTCTATACTGCCTTTCAGCAAACTTTAGAGCTGGTGAACAACTCTTCCTGAATTCAAGGAAGCCAAATAATTACAATCTGTAGTCGTTTTCTTTTTAACTTGCTTTCCTAATGTTATGTATCCTTTATTCTATAAACCCTAGTTCTGATCCAACGACCAATTAAACCGTCAGAAACGTCCCAACTGACTTGGATATACTCGTACCAACTGTTTTTTTCTCTTGGATAGATTAAAACAGGGTGCAACAGAACAACTAAGATCCTAAGTTTGTTACTATGCTTTTTCCTATTTTTCCTATTTTCTGAGCTGCAGCAGTACTCTGTTCGCTTTGTGAAAGCTGTATGGTGTTTTTGTACCGCTTCTGAAGTTAAACCTTTAGAAAGAAGGTGATTAAGTAATACAACGTAACAGTGGCCTCTGACATATCTTTTAATCCTCTTAAACTGTGCATGCAAAAAACTGTGCATGCAGGGGGTGATCAACTTCAAATATTGACCTTAAAAGAAAACTAAACAAAAAAAAAAAAGATTCCTACGAGACACAGTAAACTATAAACCTACTTAAGACTTTCATCTACACCTAAGTTCAGATAAGGAGACAATCCTGCTGAAAAGACAAAATGGAACAAAATCATCTTAATTACTCAGTTTCCCCTAAAGCTGGGTTTACAGCTCTCTTTTAAAACGTTTCATGCTCCCCTGCTATTAAGAATTTCAGGAATTTATAACAGATCTCTACTATAAACAGGACAAATAATGCAAACAGTTTTGACAAGAATTATTATTCATTATATATCAATCCAGGATTTCTTCTTACTTGCCTTGCATTCTTATCAATGGTAAATAGAAGATCATTTGCCTTTTTTTTTTTCCTACAAAAACACCTTTTATTACTAGTAAATCACAATACAAACCTGTTTTTCAAAGCCATTTCATTTTAGGGGGTAGTATATTTTAAAGCTGAATGTTTTCATTCAGACAATTATAAAGGTGCCACCATGCTAATGAGACCAATCTTACAATTTGATACAATTGAACAACTGCTGATGCTTGCATGCAAGGTGGCTATAGCACTTGATCTTGCAGTATCAGCAGGAACAACAGTTAAAACAGATGCCACAGTTAATTTCACGGATCTTGGTGCCTTTAGGGAAGAAGCTGGGTTTTTCCTTTTCCATGAAGACTTTAATGTTTTATTTAGAGGATTTCTGACATGTCAAGTAGCCTGCATCTGGGACAGAAAATTAAGATATCAGAAAAAAATATAATTAATATTGTATTTTGTGAAGCAGGTAAAAAGCAACACAGCTGGATAATTATGATAACTGGAGCCACAGAGTGTATCTCTAATCATGTTTTCATAATGCTGATTCATCAGGAGTACAAAAAAAAATTTTTTTTATTTACAAACAGAAAATCTGTCTTCTTGGTAGTGCAAGTAGTGGAGATATTAAAAATATATCATCTGCAATAGATTTAGATCATGCTGTATCTTTGTTTAACCTTTCTTACTAAGTCTCTGAGTAAAGCTATAGTAACCTACCTGAAGACTCAAAGCTAGCAGGACTTGGAAAAAATTGTAAAACTACAATTAGGCGTGAACAATAAGGCTGGGGGGAGCTGTTTAAGCAACAGGAAGATCGATTTTCAAAGACATATACTCAGAAGCATGTGAGGATTGCCCTGGAGAGGAGGCACATTCTTAAATCTCCTTTTGGCATTGCATCACCTATTCAAACTTTTAAAAGTTATCACAGCTTGAAATTAGTAGGATAATTAGATGATGTGAACATGGCCGAAGTGTCATCGTACTTTCACTACACAGATAAACATTGCCAGTGCACCAGTGAATACACACTGGCCACATAAACCATTCCACTAGTGCCTCAAAACATCACACCAACTAAAAGAAGAGTGGTTCTCAATTGTGAAAGAGAATTCAAATATTTATGCAAAGAAAGTAAAAGTGAAACAGGAAATCAATACTGTACTTCTGTCTGTATGCTCAGGAAAGCTGAGCAAGTCTTTTTAGTGAAAATTTGTTCTTTTATGTCTAAGAACTGATTATATTTTAATTATTGGAAGAAAGAGGAAATTGTGCAAGTAAGTAACAACATGCTGATACCAGCTGAAATTCTTTTCTTGCATAATAAGTTATTGGCATATTTGCTTAAAGTTAGTTAAAGTGGAAATTAGTTTTCACAACAGAGGTCAGCTTCAAAAAATAAACATCTAAATTTTTGCCTAGGATCCAACATGCATCTTAAAAAGAAAAAAGTTACAAAAAACAATTCAGAAAGTGACATTACATCACCAGGACTTTAACTCGGTAATTAGCACATTTTATTTCTGTCCATTTCAGTGTAGTAACTATAGAAACGTTAACAATAGCTGGCAAAGACAGACTTTTTAACCCCTGGCTTTTAAAGGACTTTGATATTTTGAAGAAAATATCAAAATTCTACCAGCTATTAAAACAGTAACTTCAGAAAAGTGTACTATGACTGTTTAACAGGGAGCATATAGCACAGTTGAAGTTGCAAAGTAAACAGGAAATTAAACTACTAAAGATTCGATTACTGTTACTGAGAGCTGGTGGCAAAAGGATATCACATGTTCTTTAAATACCAGTGGGTTTACATCCTACTTGAAGACAACTCTGTGAAACTCACCAATCCAACACTTCTTCAGAACACTACTGAAACATCATCAGTCCATTGCTGAGCTTCCTAAGGATCTCAAGTAGCTTCACTTTCCAATAAGCTCTGACATAATTACAAGACAGAATATCTCAGCAGTAGGTTATACAAATGGTACCACATATTTTACCTTCCAAAAATAAGCAGGAAGGGCAAATAAACTAGTTTAACCTGATAAAGAAAGTATTTTTTCTAGCATTTAGCTCCCATTGATGAGCAATGAAAGACTTTTAAATCTAAGTGCATATTGATGGTATAAAAATAGTATAAGTAAAAAATATTACCATCACATCAGTAACTGAGACACACACATAGCAGCATCCTGTTATCTTACTTGTACATTGCCTGAACAGAAAGATAGTGCTGATCCAGATACTTAGCATACGATCTGCATCTCTTTGGTTATTTATTCTCAATAGAACTACTGTGACACACTTCTAAAGCCTTTAATGTATCATAAGATTGGCATGGCCCCTGCATTTACATAATTAAGGCAATTATAGCCATTATAATTGAATGCAACACCATTTTAATGGTCTGGACCATATTTAAGCTTCCAGCTTTATAATCCATAAAAGCTGGTTGGCAGAGAGCAAAAGATGATAATGAGCATATCCTAAAAAAAGCATGCTCTCATGACTACCTAAAATAGTTTAATAGTTTGTTGTACTACACAGACTAAACTTTCCTAACAATTCGGATGTTTTGGGAGGGTCTAGAACTGAAATTGTTTGTGGATTGTTTAATGACCTAGGTTAAAATTAATGATTATCGAACATAAAATTAAAGAGCACTGATTATCTTCTTTCATCATGAAGGCTTGTCTAACTCTCTTAAAAATGCAGCACCCTTTTTTTTTTCCCCTCTATTAAAAAATATAGGGAAAGGAAATAAAGTAATCAACCAGGCTAATCAAAACTTTCATAATAAATCAATTCAAAGCAATCTCCTATAGAGAAGTCTTTCCCTTTGTGAAAAGTATATGGATACTTTATAGGAGTAAGAAAACAACTCTGAATAATTACTCATCTTGTATATATCGAGTCTTTACCTAAAAAGAACCAGGGTGCCTAAATGGCCCTGAGTGTCTGAACAGTCCTGTAAAATTCAAGTATTAAAAAAAGGGCAATACATCCTAAGTCTTAAGTGTCCATGTGTCCATCCCATGTGTGTAAGCTCACTCTCACATACTGATTTGTAGTGAACCAGTTATTTTTGCTTGAGACGAAGTTTGGGAAGTTCACCCTGAAATTGCCCTCTATGGACAGGATGGACATGGCCACCAAGGAATCCCAGCTGTGCTTCTGTCCTCAAACACACACACCTGCTTTGAAAGCCACAACTGGCATAGGACATATATGCCCATATAGGATACGACATACCTGGATTTGACAAAGCTGTATGGATTTCAGTATCCAAAATCAGCCATAAAAAGTGGAAGGACTTGGAAATAACAAAGCAGCCCAAAGGAAAAGCAAAGAGGAAGAAGTTCTGGGGAAGAGTGCTGTTGCGAAGACAGTTGGAACTGTGAGCAAAGAGCTGTTTCCAGCAACATGTATATAATAGTCCAGCTTTCCCTTTAGTGTTACAGGTCTTTGTAATCTTGACAACAAGCACTTAGCTAACAACCCTTTCTAAGGATTTCACTTAATCCTGGCAACAATAAAATATTCTTTTTCACAGCATTCTTGAACATGTTCTGCAGTGTTATGGGGGTTATTTTTCATAAACACAGCATAAACCGTTTCTTGCATTCTAGCTTTTTTTTTAATGTATATAAACTATACTATTATGGAAGGGACTGTCTCCCCTTAATCCTTCACTTCTTCCTTCTAACAGTCAAGTTCGATGGAATTGCAGAGAATTAACAAAATATAAATCACCGTTCAAACATGCTGCCTTCTTTTTTTTTTCCCCCTACGCTATCAGCTCCACTCTGATTCCAATTCATAGTACACTTTTTACTAGAATGTCTCTGCCTCATTGTTATACTTGCATTTGTGGTATCACTTCTTTTCTGCAATACATGTATTTCTATCCTTTGTTCCCAAATAGTTTAACCCCTGTAAGAACAGAAAGCAAAAGCAAAAATTTCTTTTTAGCCAAACGACCATCTATTAATGACTAACCAGTTCTAGTTATCTTTTAGTTATCTAGTTATCTAGATATCTAGTTATCTAGTTATCTTTTTATCTAGTTATCTTTTTATCTAGTTATCTTTTTATCTAGTTATCTTTTTTGAACGATAAGGGTGTTTAAAACAAAATGAACATACCCTGTTCTACACAAAAGAATTCTGAAATTACAGGAGAAACTCATGCATTGGAAGCAAAAATGACAGAGTCACCTCTACAGCCTAACAACAGGTGACACAGCTACATCTCCATTTCCCCAGTCCTTCAAACACAGCCATAGGCCCTTCGTATTTCTCACACATTTTGCCGTTTAGTCTCAGCCATCTGCCTAAACTGTGGGGTCTTTAAAGCTTCCCATCTGCCAAGTTCAGGTGTGCTTTTCCACATCACATATGGGCAAGACCTGGCAAGCAGCCCACACCTCTCATTTCCAACCTTTCCCTGGGTTCCAGGGGAAGGAAGCCTGGGTAGGTGGTGTCCTCTGGCTAAGCCCCAGGCTAGATGACAAAGAGGACCAGGGGACTGTGACCACGCAGGTCAGGTACACCTTCGCATTCCAAACACATTCTCTGTCATTCTGCACCACATTAGATTGCTACTAATCACACTACATTAGATTACTACTAATTATGATGGAGAAATCTCTTTTTAGAAATTCTTAACATGGAGTTTGATTAATGAAAGAAGATAGTGCTGACAATTTTACTTGGCTCAGCGTCACTCAAGCAAAAAAAAAGTATTCTGTTTAAGAATCTAAATAAGATTAATGCAGAAAATTTATCTTAACATTGAAGGAATAAACAATAAAATTGGCACCATTAAGTTTCTGTTATTACACAAACACGGTAATGAATATTAAATAAATGTCTTTTACAAATACAATAATACAGTATTTCTGTGCTAGCAAATTCCCTTTCTATATCATAGATAAGGAAATCATTTACAGATACTAATGAATTCTTGTTAAGATTATTGGTCTGCTATCTTAGAAAAAACCTAACATTTATAAAATATAAAGATACTAAAGCAATGAAATCTGATTAAACAATAGTACTTCCTATTAAAGATCACGTAAAAAATGGTCCATAATTCACCTTATATACAACAGAGAGAAAAAAAGACATTCTTAATGAATTAGCCTGACTGAATTTCAAAGCATAAAAATGTAAAATGCATCAATTTTCACTTTACCTTCAAAGAGCTTCTATTTATATATAATGCATACTTACAGCTCAACAGTACTGTAAACGTGTATAATTAATTAAACAAAGTGAAAAACAATATTTTAGCTTACATGCCTGGACAAATATACGTCTAAGATGAACAGCTTTGAGATTTAAAAGTGAATACTATGTATTATAGTATAAAGAAACAATAAAAGCAAAATGGACATTTAGTGCTAAGTCAATACCCTCTAAAGAACTAAAATGGATATACAATAACACACTGTAGTTTTGTGGCATCATTAAAGTCACAAAAGGTTTCAGAAACATTAGCAGTGTTCAGAAACTTTAGTAGACTAAGAAAGCCTACCTATAGATAATGTCTTTTGCTCTAACAAGGAAACTGAGTCACAGTGTTCGAGCCTAATTAAATTTAAATCAATGGTAAGATTCACATTGATGCCGGTAGTAAAGGCATTTAATGTTGCATTCTATAGAACTGCAGTAGCAATTACATAACAAAATATTTTACTGAATCATAAGTCTATGGCCAAGAACAACAGTAGACTAGAAAGCTGACAATTACCTAATGCAAATTTAACTCATGTATAAAATGTTGCTAATGTCTGTACTCCCAAACTACGGAGACTACCTCTTTCCATTTACTGTGTATATTCTTCAGAGAAAGTTAACAACAGAGAGTTGTTTTTCCATGATGAAAAACAGCATGCTTCTCCTTGTACTTCTTTTTATAAGCAAGTCACTTATTTTCTGTAACAAGATGGCAGCATAAAATTAGATGCTATAATTGGATCTTTTGGGAACTATTTTAAAACATACTAACATATTTGTAAATAAAGACCAAACAGCACTATAAAATTACAGTAATTTTCTTTGGTGGTTATTTTTTTCTTATTTGAGGTTTGAAAGTTAAATTTTATCCTTGACCACACAGCATGAACTTCATCTTATAGATGGGAATTTTGCTCATTGTCTCATATAAACAGCTTCTCCTGGCTACCCCATAACTGATCCCTGAATACTAGGCATAATTGGGCTAGTATATGTTGTTTTGGATACAGATTTTATTCTACTGATGTCCTGGAGTTAATCTTGCAGAAGAGAAAAAAGGAATTACAAAATATTACTATCTGTCCTTGAAAGGTAATAATAAAAAGTAGAGATTAAGGAGTAAACACAATGTTATTTTTGGCCCTAAATCTCTTTATTTGTGAAGTCTGGAAACCATTCAGTGTTCTCTTTGAACGCAAACAAAACAAAAGCTCTTTTTTGGCATCTATACCTGTACTATATGAAGAGTGGTTGAGGTCACGTATTGAGAAGATGTTGCCATGTAAATAAAATAAGAGGATTTGGCAGAATGCTGTTTTGCTATTTGTTTCAAAAGAGTCCCTATATTTGTTTTTCATGCACTGATGCACACAGAACAAAATGGAATCCACAGTGTCTTTAATCCTACTGTTACTTATCCTCACCTCTCCAAAGCAATTAACAATTCAGTAATATTCGGTATAAAATAGGATGCAGCTGAGAGAGCAGCTATGTTCTGTGATTAAAGTCTTTCAGATATGCTAACCGAAAATACTTTCAGCATGCCATGTTGCCTTTTCACTTCCTTCTGGCAAAAGCTTAAACTCAAAAGAGTATGACATTTAGACATTTATAGCAGCTCCCTGTGTTACCTATATAGTCCTCCTCAGATGATCAGATAAAGATAAGCCTTTTTTTTCCGTGACTGTAAGTCCACCTCTGTAATTTTAGTGAAAATATCAAGTCAGCTCTTTCACAGGATTTATTAGAAATTAACTGTTGAGAGCAACTGTTTCAGTAGCTAATGAATGAAAAGGGACATTTAATATTTTACCCACAATGTTCTAGCTTTTTCCATCTAAACTGCAGGACCTTCAACTGATTCTGAGTTTTGGGTATGACTGCACGTTCCAGCTGCATCTTGACTCTATGTCAGGGCAGAATCCCAACCTTGTTCCCATAAAGAAGAAATCCAAAGACATAACACAGGAGGATGGTGTAGCACACATCAGCCAAATCTTTGAAATAGACTGTTTGTGAGACCAGGATCGTGGGAATGTCATGGCACACATTTATTACATATGTTAGCATAGCTTGACATAGACATAAAACACAGGCACTTTGTCAAGCTTCTTGGATTTAAGGATAATTTAACTTTCCCAATGTATGTACTCTAGAGTAGAGGAAATTCAAGCCAACTAACAATGGATGCTTTTCCTAGATACCTTTGGAAGGTCTTTGACCACAGATAAGAGTTGTCAGCCATACACTCATCTGCTGCTCTGGCATTCAAAACATGTTAAGTGAGGACCTTCTTGTAAACGCAGAAATGCCATGTATGTCTTCATTGCCCATTTTGCTTCAGACTGACATACCCAGTGGGATTTTGTCATCTGTATTGCCAAATGTCTCATATTATGGTGCTGTGAAAATGAAAAGAGACATACCCCACGTATTTGGTCCAGGCAAGAAAAAAACCCAACCAAAACAGTCCACCAACACCATCTTGCGTCTTGAAGGTTTTCATTGTTATTAATATCTTATACAATTTTTTAAATTTATTTAGTCAATAAGCCTCTATATAATCTATATAACAAGTAAGGAAATGTCTGCAATGATCCAATGAGTGCAGAGTGAATAATCTCTTTCTATCTCAGTTTCCGAATGGATGTGAAACAATTTTATTTCAGAGACTGACATATTCTTTTCTCTGCATCATTCTGCAGCTTTTGAAAGATGTTAAATATTACAGCTGATCACAGAGAAGGCTGTTGTCTGGCACCTCCCTTTTTATTTTCTGGAAGATGAGGTATAAAACTCCTCAGTCCACCAACCTCTACTTTCCTAAGAAATAGTTACCAATCTAATATCATTGGTTTTCCATATCTCAAGTAGTAATATAAGTACAATGCTAGTAAAAAAGAAATCCGAGGAAATATTGAGGCTGGAAACAAGGTAAATTTCATACAGAAGAAGATTACAGGTGAATCCAAACCCTGGCACATCACCTACCCTGACTCCTCAACCAGTATCCAATATAAGCCAGAAATGCTCTTTCAGTCAGCTAGAAAATGTAAGGTATTATACTGTAAATATATATAAATCTCATACATAATATACTAAATGGTACATAAAAAGTAAACACAGTTAAAACTTTGTGTCCTTATTTCTAAGACATATATTCCACAGACTCCCTTATTTCTTTATGTAGTAAAAACAGACGTTGTGGGTTTTGACCTACATCTATACCACGAGAAGTAAATAACAGCACAAAACGACTTTCACTTTTTTCTTTTTTTTCTTGTAACATCTTGAACTAATATTTTTTGGTTATTAAAAACGCTGAGGACTTTGCTGTTGGTATTCATTCCTCCTTCTGAATTAACAAAACCTCTTAATAAACCTGGCCACCTAGACCCTGCAAGATACAAACAAAGAAGCACACATACTTTGCAAACTAAAGCAAATCAATTTCTAATGCTTGCCAGGTCTAAACATGAAAACATACGAACGATTGAAAGCGCTTAATCAACTTAACACAAAAATAAATTTCTTGGTAATTATATCATATATTGATTTTCTGTCTTTTTCTTATCTTCCTTCTAACTAGAGCTTGAGCCATGCACATCAAAAATCAAATTCTGACTTCATTTGGTGATGCACGTAGTCAAGTGTTCACACTTAGTACGCAGTAAGCTTTTAATTAAGCTTACTGGTATATAATTTTCTCTAGCAGAATGTAAAGAATATTCAGTATTTCTTTTTCATTTTTATATAATAAGCTACTTATTAAAATTTTGTAGAAATTAACAGAAGACTACAGTAAGTAGGAGAGGTTAATACAGTGTAGGACTATACAGTGGGTCAGACACATTTACAGAGTAATTTCATTATAATTAGAATGGCCAAAGTCACTGAACAAAGCTGAACTATTCCCAGAGTACAAAGGTTTGTGTAACTTTTACAATAGCTTTTTTTTTTGCCTGCCTTTTTCATTCATGCTGAAAGAGAGAAAAGAAAAATGGAACTTCCCATTATGCATCTAGAGGTTTTTAAAACCATATTGCTATTCATTAAAGGTTTTCGTCACAACTTTTGAATTACATCACATATAATGCAAGGAATGAAGCAACATCTGCGATCTCCTGACGGAGTACCATTTCAATATATACTCAACAAATATAAAATGTAACAGGTTTCAAGTCAATATGTCATTCAGTAAGTGAACCGTAAATATTTATCTGAGAATATGAGATCACTGACAGAGAGATACATTTTGCATTTTGTTAAAAATTCAAAATAGCAAAAGCAATACTAAATAAACTAAAAAGCAAGACAATGCTTCTGGAATCATGCCAAGGTATCATTGAGTTTGTTAGGCAATTGCAACAGTCATAAATGATGTTCGTTAGCATCAAAAGAAGCTTGTGCACCTGAGAAAAGTATTTTAAATATATTAATCTGCAAAATAAAACATTATTGTGAAGCAGAAAGTTCAGTCGTGACTACACTTGATTCAACTTTTTGTTCTTGCTGTTTTTCAGCCATTTAACTATTCAGATTACAAAAGGAAATATTTTTTTTTTAACAGGATAGTAAAACTGCTGTACCAACTCATTGAAATCAGTTAAGAACTTGAAAGAACTCTCCCACAACCTTAACAAAACTTAAATTTTTATTTTCTTTAAGGAATGTTAGCAGTACGTACTTACGTCACACAAATTTGCCCATTTGAATGTCTATTCATAGGTTTCAATTCAGAACAAATCAAACATGAATCAGTACTGGACTAGAAAACTGGAAATAAAACTGAAATAATATTTACTGTTACTTAAATATTGTCTGGGAGAAGATACAGCTGAAGAAAAGAATAAGTTAAAATTAGCAAAAAGTGCCAAATGACAGAAGAGCACTCAATAAAATTATTTTTCTTCTAAACCCCACACTTGTTTAAGGAACAAATTACATTAAGCAAATTGAAAATCTGTTCACAAGACAAGAAAAAATTCCGATAGAAAAGCCTTATCTCCTTCACCTCTAGTTCTCCATAATTAAGTCACTTTTTTTTTTCCTCAAAGAAATCTTTCTGTTAATTCTCAAGTTGGCTGAAAGGAAACAGGATTTAAATAAAGTCAAAACAGCCAACTGCCAGACGCTTTGTACCAACAACCAATCACTTTAAATTACTGAGAGTAGATGTAGACCAGTGAATTATACATTACTAAAAAAACGTAACAAAACTACAAATAAATGTGCTATAGCAGAAGGTCAAAAATAGTTTCAAATATGAATGCTAACAGGTAGCAGGTAAGTCTGTGTGTGTGTCTGAATGTCTAAAATGGAACTTTTGAATCCTCAGTCTATAAGGCTGCTTCTTGCTAGCTGCAATTGGTATGGACTGGTGTAAATTTTGATAAAACAGAAGTGGTTCTGCACATAGACTATTTAGATTGTGAAAATGGAGGCTGGGGTGGTGAGGGTGGTAGGGGACTGACAGGATGGGTCCTGGAAGAAGAATGGCTGCCCAGAAAGAAGGGGTCCCTGAAAGAAGACAGTTAAGATCCTGGCTGGTGGAAAGATGCTGGAAGTGAGGAGAGATCCTTGAGACCAGCGTGATGCACTGAGATGAAATGCTGCAGGACTTCTCAGGCACCATGTCCAATAACACCTGATAGGTAACTGCATGCAGCTGAACAGCAGAAACCAACATTACTTTCTGCCTGACAGGTCCAGGTCAGCACTGACCTCTCAGCTTGGAAGGTATGCTGAGATCTAGTGAAGGTAGCGCTGGTTGGTAGGGTGAGAGAATGAGTTTGAAAGAGAAAATCACATCAAGTAAAAGCTCTGATCTCATCAGTTCTTAAACAAATCCCAGTATTCAGATGCACTACATGTTCTTGTTCACTCTGTCTTGCCTGTGATAGTCACAGAATAGGCTAAACTTCACTGCAGACAGTAGGTCTACAAGTTCCTATTCATTTTAGATAGCTGAATATGGAAGCTAAGCATGCTTCATACCCAAAAGAGAATCATAAAATGGTTTGGGTTGGAAGGAACCTTAAAGATCATCTAGTTCCAACCCCTCTGCCATGGCCAGGGATGCCTCCCACTAGATCAGGCTGCTCAAAGCCCCATCCAGGGGGAGCTTTGAACACTTCCAGGGATGGGGCAACCAAAATTTCTCTAGGCAACCTGTTCCAGTGTCTCACCACCCCCACAGAAAAGAACATCTTCCTAGTATCCAATCTAAATCTACCCTTTCAAGATGAAAACCGTTACCCCTTGTCCTATCACCACACTCCGTGATAAAGAGTCCCTCCTCATCTTTCCTGTAGGCCCCCTTGAAGTACTGGAAGGATGCTATAAGGTCTCCTGAGCCACCTCTTCTTCAGGCTGAACAACCCCAACTCTCTCAGCTTGTCTTCATAGAAGTGCTCCAGCCCTTCGATCATCTTCAAGACCCTCCTCTGGACTCCCTCCAATAGGTCCGTGTCCTTCTTATGTTGGGGGCCCGAGCTGGATGTAGTACTCCAGGTTGGGCGTCACGAGAGTGAAGTAGAGGTGCAGAATCACCTCCCTTGACCTGCTGGCCACGCTTCTTTTAATGCAGCCCAGGATACAGTTGGCCTCTGGGCTGCAAGTGCAGATTACTGGGTCATGTGGAGCTTCTCATCAACCAACACACTAAGTCCTTCTCCTCAGGGCTGCTCTCAATCCATTCTCTGCTCAGCCTACATTTGTGCTTCAGATAGCTCCAACCCAGATGAAGACCTTGCGCTTGGCCATACTGAACTTCACGAGGTTTGCACAGGCTCACCTCTCAAGGCCTGTCCAGGTCCCTCTGGATGGCATCCCTTCCCTGCAGTGTCTTGACTGCACCACACAGCTTGGTGTGGTCAGCAAACTTGCTGAGGATGCACTCAATGCCACTGTCCATGTCACCAACAAAGAGGTTGAACAGCACTGGCCCTAGTACTGACCCCTGAGAAATGCCACTCGTCACTGGTCTCCACTTGGACATCAAGCTGTTGACTGTGACTCTTGAGTTTGAGCATCCAGCCAATACCTTATCCACTGAGTGGATCATCTATCAAGTCCATGTCTCCCCAGTTTAGAGACAAGGATGTCATGCAGGACAGTGTCAAATGCTTTGCACAGGTCCAGGCAGATGACGTCAGTTGCTCTTCCCTTATCCACCAATGCTGTAATCCTGTCGCAGAAAGCCACCAAATTTGTCAGACAGAATTTGCCCTTACTGAAGCCATGCTGGCCATCATCAATCAGTTCCTTATTTTCCATGTGCTTTTGTATAGTTTCCAGGAGGATCTGGCTCCGCGATCCCGCTGGGCACAGAGGTGAGGCTGACTGGCCTGGCAGAAAAAGCATTCATCTGGTGCTTGTTTTTGGGTCAGTTGGGAATGGGTGGCAGGAGGTACCTTTGCCAGAAGGTAAAGCAGATGCGGTGTGCAGAGGTAAGTGTTAAAAATGATCGCAGCTTCTGCGTTTACCACATCGACTTGTCCCATCTCCTTATCCCAGTGACGCAGTCGGTAAGCCTACATTCTGCACCATTGCCTATTTGTTCTTATCTACCAGACTGAAGAGCAGGACTAGCAAAACCATTGTCCTCTACGACAGGCAAGGGACAGAGCTCAGTATGTCTCAGAGCAAAAGGATCATAACTACTATTCGAAGCAAAAAACAGCACCCAGACATTGCCAAGGGGACAGAAGTCTTTTAAAGTGTGCAGTGCACAGAAGCCTTCCTAGTTTCTGGTTCCACATAACCACTGGAAAAAAGCTTCATAAAAGCTTAGGAAAATAAAGACATGCAGATTCCATCTTGGTGAAATCCCTACATTCACAACTGTGTAAGCCAGTATGACCTGGATGCTCCAAATCCTGGTACATACTTGAAGAGGAGATTAGAGTGAAAATAGGACATAAGGCAATAGCTAGCGTGTAAAATAAGATAGGGTCCTATAAGTGCTTCCTCACCTGTCTTAATTAACACCTCTGTCACTAGTGGCGGTGCCCCCCATTCATTCTGGTTTACCTTTCTCATTCTGCTTCTATGCAATTCCCTAAGCCATCCCTCTCTTCTATACTCCCTATCTTATTTCTAACTTTGTGTGATCCTTCCCTCTAACACTGCCTCAAGTGTTCTTCAGATTTTCCCTCTCTTATGGCAGTACACTACATTTGGTTTTCTTTTCTTTGTCTTTTTAAAAATTACTGGAGCACCTGCTGTGGATTATCTCATTGCTTTCTCTAAACTAAAAACATGACAAAGAAAGATCTTTATTGTATTGTGTCCTTTTTTTCTTGTTTATTTTGTTATCAACTTATACATCCAGTTCTAGATCAAGTTCTTAGCTCTTTCATTTTTGGATTCAATCTAACAGCCCTTGCACATCCGTCTGTTTTAATGTTACTGAATGTACCACTAAAACGAGCCAGCTTTCACAAAAACCAGGATGCTCTCACCTGCCACATCCATTCATCGGAGAGGTGGATTAGATAAACTTCCGAGTTCACTTCCAAGAGTTTCCTATGATTTTATGATTAGGTTCACATACATTTCAAGACACAAATCTGTTTTTCTGAATACTGGTTTAATTTTGCTTTCCAAATGAGTATGGAGTTCCACACCAAGACTATTCTGGGAAAGTTCACGGACGTATTTTTCTCCCTAAATACACCAAAATTTCAGTAAAATTTGTGACTCTGAAAAAATTAAAACTTGTCTTAGACAGGGGATGTATTTTAGGAAACCCTCACTTAAGTTATCCCTGAAACTGGAGCATTAATCTTACTTTGGCTTCATCAACTTTCTAAACAACTGACCTGTGTGCACGCAGCTTAGAACACTTAATGGAGCTCCATTTAAAGAGAATAATTGTATTCTTACAAACAACTTCTTATAAAAAAGTTATAATAAATTTTCTATTCTGTTACAATAATGGCTGAAATTTCAGTAATGATACTTATCTCTCTTCCATATTTCTCATGTCTCCTGGCCTTTGGCCTTGTAAAGAAATTATATTCAAATTTCAACATTGCAATAAAATGTAGCAGTTGGAAAACCCCTGTATTTTGCTTGCCCTGACAATCTGTCAAGACAGGATTAGTATTAATTCCCATACTCATATAGGATCTTTTTTCTTCCTCTTTTACATAACTAAGCACAAGTAATCTTGATCCCTTGGCAGTATAAATCTTCAAGAAGAGTTCATTCCTAATTAAAAACAATTCCATTTTGTTGAAACCAATAAAATTTGTCTATAGATTGTTTTCAGTGTTTAAGTACAGAAGTACCAAAAATAGAATGTGCTTGAAAGAACACACACGAAGCCAAAAATAACTGCCTCAGGTGGAAACAGCTTCCAGCAGAGAAAATGCTAATTTTATTTTGATAAAAACTGAGGGCAATGGTACCATATTAAAGAACTAACACTTGTATGCCTACTACTCACAGAAAGATGCTTCTCGGCGCACTATCTTAACTTCACTTCATGCCCACTGTTAAGCAAACATGCCCACATCTATGCTGGAGATGCAGAAATTGTTGGTAGTGAAAACTGCAACTGCATTAATGCTATACTATACCTCTTATCAAAGGGGCCAAAATGACCATATAAGGCTGGGTCTTCCAGTGTTTTTCATTCGGGTTGGCAATGTGAGCAGGTGACAGATTTACCTATTTATTTACAGTTACTACACGGTATTGTAAATTAATGCTTTAAAAAACCCTCAAGGCTGTTATTGTTTTGTGGATGGGCTATAGCATAGGGAATATTTAATTACACATATTCAATTAATATTTAATTACACAATCAATGATATTTTCGAAGACCAAAAAAGTGACCTAAAGAAGTGCTTCAGAGCAGTTCTTCAATTGACTTATATGTCTGCACACAGCTCGATGTTTGCCGTGGTCATGTTTATTCATTCTTAAATGAACATTAGTTCAATTTTTAAACTAGGAAAAAAAGAAAGTTTTGGCAGTAGCTACAGCTTATCATGGAAACGATAAGACTCTCATGCACAATGAATTTGGAATAACATCAAACCATCATGAAATACCAACTTTAACACAATCCAGGAATGTAACACTGGTTTCTTTTACCTTTATAGGGTTGCTACAGGAAAAAAAAGAAACAAAAAACTTCAAAAACTAGTTTTGATGTATTTCCAATAAGGATACAGGGTATTTGTGCATAAAGATTTTAGCTTACTCATCAGAAGTGTGACTATACAGAAAGACAAAAAAAATACCGTCTGAAGTCTACAGTCTGGATCAGTCTAAAGAAATACAAAAACACAGACCTGCAGTCATGCTGGATCTTGCAGCCCAGAAGGCCAATCACGTCCTGGGCTTCATCAAAAGAACCGTGGCCAGCAGATCCAGAGAGGTGATTCTCCCCCTCTGCTCTGCTCTCGTGAGACCCAACCTGGAGTACTGTATCCGGCTCTGGAACCCTCAGCACAAGAAGGACATGGACCTCTTGAAGCAGGTCCAGAGGAGGGCAATGAAGATGATCAAAGGGCTGGAGCACTTCTGCTATGAAGACAGGCTGAGAGAGCTGGCGTTGCTCAGCCTGGAGAAGAGAAGGCTCCAGGGAGACCTTATAGCGGCCTTCCAGTACCTGAAGGGGGCCTACAGGAAAGCTGAGGAGGGGCTGTTTGCGAGGGTATGTAGTGATAGGACGAGGGGTAATGGTTTTAAACTAGAGCAGGGTAGGTTTAGATGAGACATTAGGAAGAAGTTCTTTACAATGAGGGTGGTGAGACACTGGAACAGGCTGCCCAGAGAAGTGGTGGAAGACCCATCCCTGGAGACATTCAAGGCCAGGCTTGATGAGGCTCTGAGCAACCTGATCTCGTTAAAGATGTCCCTGCTTACCGCAGGGGGGTTGGACTAGATGACCTTTAAAGGTCCCTTCCAACCCAACATGTTCTATAATTCTATGCTGTTCTTGGCAAATTCAGGTATATGGTGGCCTAAAATCTCATGCTAAGATGGCTCTCTATACAGGAGCACCAAAGATGGTATCCTGTTTTAACAACAACCTTCCCAAGTCACTTGGGAGTCACTGAAATACAATATGCTTAGCCACAAACTTTTTCTCCAGTTGCACCAATGGCTAAGAAGCACTGCAAAGCAACTGCATTTTTCAGCAGCCTAATCTCATGCATGGTCCAAAAGGAAGCTGACTTATTCCTATAAAACACTTCTCAAACAAAGAACTCACTTTTATATTACAGTCTTTACTAATAGTTCCATAGTTCAAGTGCAACTGCTTTCTCCTATGATATGAGCAGTAACAAGGACTTTTAAGTTTCTCTTTTTTCTATCGCACTTCATTTTCTTGTATATTCAACTGAAAACACTGAGGAACAAGGAATGAATTATTCTTTATCTTAAGTACAACCATAGGCATCTTGAGGAGTATTAAAGAGTAAAAAAAGAATAACAATAATTCATACTATGATAGCTGCAATTGAAAACTACAGTGGTATTTTACTGTAGGCACAATTTCCAAACCCACAGGCAAAGAAAATAACCTTGAACAAAATAAAGCTGTTTTTATCCAAGAATAATCAGTGTTTGTGATCACTGCACTCTTCTGTAAGCAAAATCTTATTTCCTTCTAGAAACGAGCTGTTAAAAATATCATACAAATTACCATCACTCACCTCTCCTATCATTTCTGCCTGCATTGGTGGATTTGTCAGAAGGGCAAGGGCAACGTCCTTCACATTTCACTGAGATTTGTTTTCCTGAGACACAGGCTTGATAGTCTAATTTACACTGTAAGGAGAGAGAATGACTACCATTAATATAAACATCTTTTATAATAAAAATTATAGCTCTTTAAGTATTTTGAGGCAATCTTTCATGAAGTGCTTAAATCTTTGCAGACATAGGTGCTAGGACAAATTTTCAGTCTAATATGCTACCTTTGTACTAAGAATTAGATTACATATAAACATACAAAGCTTTTGTTCCCTAACCTGGCTATGGTTTCAGGCTCAATTCAAGCATGAATGCACTTCTGGTGTTAGACTGATTTGAATATGCATATTAAATGGAAGTAAACTGCATTGGTTTTATTTCTACTATATGAATAAGGCAACAATATTCATTATTGATGGGAAGCGATTAACAGTGAATTATTGTAGCGTTTATCACTTAATTTCTACCTTTAAGATGACAGTATCCAAGTAAAAAGCAATAACAAATAAAATGGAAAGCTGTGCCTGATGCAATTCTGCACAGTGACAATCTTTTCCTATATAGAAACAGATTAATTTTTGTTTCTGATTCTGATCGGATACTTACAGCTCCAATTCAGAAACCATACAAAAATTAACTAAGTCTAACCAGGAAATTGAATTGTTTTCAATCATATAAAAATATCATAGTTGAAGACCACATACATAGAAAACAACATTATTGTAAACACTGTCATTCTTACTGAAAAGTTGCACTTTTTTTCCAAAGCAGATCTTTCTGCAGGACATTTTGCCAATGTAATACCAGGAAAAACACAAACCAAAACACGTGTGTGTGTAAATATCTACAAAGAGCTTTTGCAGAAAAGGAAAGGAGGAAGATGGTTATGGAGAACATTTTATCCTTGAATAAAGGATGGAAGATATCTCATTAATTAGCTAAGGGACATATAACTTAAAAGTGAAGGAGTCAGTAACTTCAAGTAACAAATAAAAATACGAAGTGTTTTCTGTGCATCACAATACTTCAGAAGAACAATCTCACCAGAATTTTTGCCTTATATTCCCTGACTCATCTTCTGTTTGGGTATCTAACTTTAGTTTTATGCGTATTCCTTATACAATTATCAGGATTTCTGTCAAATCCTAATGTTGAAGTTTCTCTCTGTCTCTCCTGAAAATGAGTAAGGGGTGGGAGCACTGTAGCTATGTAAGAATAAGGGAGGCTCCTGAAAGGCTACACTTGAGGTTTCCACTAGTATGCGGATATAAGCACTGTGAATTTACAGGACTTTATCAACCTCTCATGCAGTCAGACTTCTAACCGTGTTGTACTGTCGTGCAGTTCTTCACCTATAGATATATATATCTATGGGTATATACCTATACCTACCTTCACCATACAAGCTGAACTGCATGACTGCATTGAAATAATAGCCTTATGCACCACTGCCAATACCAAAAAGACGACATATCAGAAGAGAGAGAAAAGAATAGCTCAAATTTTGTGTATTTACTTAAAATCATCATTATAGTTCAGTTCTGAATGTGCCATCTTTTGCCAAAAAGGCACGGTTAAAGGACAATGAGGCTAAAAGAAACTTTTAATTCTAACAAAAAAGAACAACAGATTTGCTCCAACTGAAAGCTATACGAATAGCACTAGTGTCTTATAAAGGACCAGAAAATTGAAGCAAATCAAACAGCTCTGCCTATGTTGAGTACATGAATGCCATTTGAATCCCTGCACAATTATCCTGGCTGTACAGTAGAGTGCTTGCATTAGCTGTGATGCTGGCCAGACCTCTTTCCAAATAGCACATGACCTAATTCATATGTATTTTAATACTCAAAACAATATTCAGAGTTAGTTGAATGGATCATAGCCTGAATTTAATATGTGCTTCTGTTGAAAACAGGTATCTTCCCTTTTTTTAAGATCTTAGAATCTTTATTGTCGAATCTTAGTAGCTTAAGAAGTCAAACCTACAAATACCTGTGTTTTCGGCTTTGATTACTCCTGTTGCTGACTGAACTTAATGAGACCACCATTTAAATATGGACATATAAACCCATTTCAGGTTAGTTTTACTGAGAATCAGAATATGAAAAGTGCAAACCAAAGGAATACTTTTTTATTTTTTGAAGATTTCCTTAATCCTTTAATTGAGAAACTATTAGTTACAGACTTCAGTGTTACTGTTTTCACTCAAATATTGCTGAAGAAACTAGTAAGTACTTCAAAGCTGCTCCAGCTAACATAATAAGTTGTGAGTTTAGTCCTTTTGATTTATTTTTCTTTAGAGTTACCTACTGAGTCCTGTTTGCAAATATCGTTGCCCTTTTAAATGTTAAGAAAAACTTAATGCTGCCACCAGCCACTGATGCCTGAGTTAGTGAGTGCAAGGTAGGTCAGCACATAACACTTCCAAATCAGTACTCCCATTCACAGGTACGCTAGAATTTTTACACTCACTGAACTCATTTTATGGATAGTCAGGTGGCAGAGATAGATTCCTTGTCTCCAGATACAAAACAAAATCATGGTGCTTGCATAAGTCAGAAAGTAATTCATAGGCTGTTCTGACAATTTCGTGTCAGCAGCTAATGACACCAGGAATATAACTCTGGTTCAAACCTCTTGTCCTTGTTCCCCAAATAAACAATGCACTGGGATATTGCAAAGGTAGCTCAGCTAAATAAAGGCAGGTCAACGTTGCCTCAACATTATTCTCAAACTGGCAGAAAAGCAAGCAACAAACCTGAAAAACTCCACAGAAAAAGAAATCTGTGGCATACAGAATATGAGGACACAATGAGAAGCAGTGATACAAAGGAGAAGTAGTGCTGGGAACAGTGATGAAATAATTTGTTTTGTGTGGAAAACATCTGAAGAGTTTAAACGGCAAAAAAATACACGAACTATTATGCTATGTATAGCAATAAAATAATTCAAATTTATTTGGCTTTATTAGTAAGTTTTCTATATAGCAAAAATATGTAATGAAATTTTCAAGAAACTCATTTGTTGGAATTCACAATATTCCTTATTTATTTTGGTTTTATAAATCATTAACTGCTTGTTCTACTTTCATCACAATCCCTTATATGCATGAAAAAATACCATTTTACTTCTGAATATATCTAGCTTTTTAT
Organism: Rissa tridactyla; assembly: GCF_028500815.1. Classification (NCBI taxonomy): domain Eukaryota; kingdom Metazoa; phylum Chordata; class Aves; order Charadriiformes; family Laridae; genus Rissa; species Rissa tridactyla. The sequence goes on along the minus strand of NC_071470.1, from coordinate 43,057,292 downwards.
CTTCTGATCTTGATTCCCCTTTCCTCTTACCATATCAGTTTTCTACACCAGAGTTTCACGATGTCTCATATGTATGTTTGATTCTAAGGATGCTTCAACTGTTTGAATTTTCACACATTTTGTTTCAAGGCAGAAGAATAGGTATTTCTGACTTCAGAGCAATATGTTGCACAGGGCTTAAAAAAAAAATTATTTCGATATAGATAAAGAATACGTACCATGTCAGGGTACATATCTATATATCTATATATATAGATATATAGTTTAGGATGAAAAATTCCTAATTTCTGTACTGTCAAGTGACCCATAGCAAAATGTAATTTGTTTACTCATATTCTGCCTGTTTGAAAACCTGTTCAGTCTCAAATGGACTCAACGTTCAACATTTGCCCAAAGTAGTTGTTTAGTGAACAAGCAATTAAAATCTGTGGGAAGAACATCGAAGAATATATGACATCTTTAGACGCCACTCTTGCAGCTTTACTGTTATTACAGTAAAGATGAGGACAGGTATATTTCTGAAACAACTACTACAGTGTATGTTATTTTGATATATATGAGCTCTCCTCTTAGAACTACTGTTATGGAGTTGGAAAGATTAAATGATAGTGACATATTTCATTAGGCTCTGCCACCTTCCATTCCAAAGTAGCTACCAGTCAAAGGCTGCCAAACAGACCTCTGTATGTTGCATATATCAAGAGCCTAGGTTTTACTCCAAAATGCAAAAAACCCCACCCCTAACTCTTCCACGGCAAAATAATGAAAAAATGAAAATACAATGAAAAAAACCTACGATTTTTGTGTGCATTTGATTGGCACGAATACAAGGACAGGACATACTTTATTTTTCACGTTAAGTTCCAAACAATCCCAATCCTTGTATTTGTAAACCAAGTTCCAGGTAAACATCACACATTTCCACATATAAATGTTTACCTTTAGAAAACCCCCATATCATCCTTCTGTGACCAACTGACCTAATTTTTCCAGTGTGAATGACAGTATGCATGTCATTAATATATGGGGAGAACACTGTGACTCGGGAAAACTTTTTGATGACTTCAAATACACAGAAAACCTCTACAGAAAGGAGAAATATGTCAGCATGAGCGTTACATACAGAGAGGTAAGAACTCTATATTGAGTGAAAAAGAATATTTAGAGAATATTTATGCAATCTAGAAATTTTCAAATTAGTTGAATTTGATGTTTACGTCCTTGAACACTTGAACTGGCTGAGCAAACTTACAGCCATTGAGAAACTGTGAAGGACAGAAAATGTACTATTAGACTGGAAATGAATGAAAGATGAAGAAAATAAATATGGAATGTTTTACTCTTAGGTAGACATAAAAATCACATTTAAAATACAAGCTATGGAACAACTGGCTAGTGGATACTTCTAAGGAAAAATAAAAATCTAGTGATCATTATGAACAATTGAATGGTGTTTAAAAACATTACCATACCAGGATATATAAACTGGACTGCAACCTACAAAACATGTAAAATAATTCCACACAGCTCTGGCAGCGCTTAAAATAGAGCACCCTGTCCAGCCTGGTGATGAGGTTTCAAACAGGACAGGAATTAATTGATAAAAGTACAAAAAAAAGAGTAACAGAAACGATCAGAGGCCTAGAAAATAGAGTCACTGAGAAAGAGGCTCAAGGAGCGGGGATGTTCAGTCTTGAGAAAAGAGGATTCATGTAACAGCTGTCAAATAGGTAAAAGGCATCCGAAAGATACCTGAAAAGAATACCATGACGAATGTTACAAGAAATAATTGGCTTAAATTGCTGCAGAAAAGTTTCAGATTAGATTCTAGGAGGACTTTCTAATAATAAGGGCAGTGAAGTATTGAAATAAATTGTTGGAGAAGTTTATTGAATCTTAATCACTGTCTTTACAACCAGGATTAGACAAACCCGTCAGGAATGACACCTGTGTGGTCCATCTTGCTTTGAGAAAATGGGTGGGCCAGATGGCATCAAGCTTATTCAGTGAGGAAGTACAGGATAGACCTGCTCCGGGAATGAACCACTGTCAAGAGACTATTACTTGTATAAATCTTATTCATTTGCTGGAGAGACTGAAAGATGGAAAAAGGAAAATAATGCTTATGCTGGTCCACGGATCTTAGATAACTTATTTCAGCAAAATTCTGTTTGGTACTGAGTGTATTTGTGCTCTCTAAGCTCTTGAAAACCTGAGATCTGATTTGGGAACATGCTAAATATTTTTAGATAAGCTAAACCAAAAATGAATTGAACTTATAAATGCTTTGCAGTGTGAAATATGAAAAAAACAATCCTTTAATTGGACATCAAATCTCACAAATAATTTTTTTACTTCCATCTACCTGCAGAATCACCTTCTATCTGCAAAACAACACTCGTATCACACAGAGGGACTGTGTATGAGACAGTGTAAATTAGTTACTATTTGCAGATGTCTCAAATTCTACAGGGACTAAAGACATATTAAAGCAGATGAGGAATTTAGTTTAACTGTGTGGCTACTGTATAATAAAAGACATAAGACTGTACTGAACAGTGCAGAGAAAATGAGTTACCGATTAGATACAAGAGAGGTATATCCATTCTGTGTTAAGCAAGTCGAGCTCTGTGGAAGAAGCAGCAACAGAATTAAGATTGCATTATATGTCTTCCCAAAAAGAAAGACAAATGGTTCTTGTGCAACATTAACTTTGGTATTTCCCAGCATTTTATCAATTTGCGTTTTCTCACAGACTTAACTCCTTTTAGAGAATGCTACTACCTTAGTGGCAAGATAACATATTTTTCCACAGTAGTACTGTCTTGCCAGGAATATCTAGTGGCTTCTAAACAAACTAACTAAACCTAAGTAATGAGGATACATGTGATTTCTCTGGCAAGTAAGGAACAGAAGCTCATGCACCAGTGCCTTCAGGTGCAGTCTGCAGATATTCCCTCCGATTCCTCCTTTCCTTCACCTTATACACACAGGACAGCGGGAAGCAGATGTGGTACACCCCTGCAGCATACAAGTGAGCAGAAATTAGCTGCTAGGGCATTCACCTTGATCTCCAATGCATACCGCATCCTTTATGTGCTTCAAGCCCTTGATATTGAAAGACTGAAGTTAGGCCAGATATGTTAATGTATCCATTTCTACCATATGAACATAACTTTGCAGTATGAAATGTGAATTCAATGTGAATTAAAGCTTTTCGAAACTCTCGTGTGCTGAGGTATATGACACTTATAGAAATGCTTTCTAGAACACCATCTCACTTAATGTTGGGCATTTAGTAAATTATTTTTTAGCCAACCAATAACTAATACTTATGCAACTGTAAAAAGCGTTTCATCTTTGAAAGGTAACTATCACCTCTAAATGTACCTTACCTCAATAATAAGAGCTCTGGAGAAGTCCATGACCTTTTTGTGCATTTAAAGTTAAACAGGGCGTGCTATCTAAGAAAAAATATGCTGATGAACAACGGAATTCAGATTCACCTGATAATTATTAGTTCACATGCTACAAATACTTAATTCGAACATATATTTCCATATAGGGAAAAAGTTAATATTTTTTTATTTCTTATTATTACCAACTACGGTCATGGATGATGACGGAGAAGAGAATAAGAAGCCCTACTTCTGACTCCTCAGCTCTTCCACACCCTTATTCATTTAGCTTCCACTATACAGAATAGGAGAATAAGTGATCTAGCACAGGTGAAACTGGGGATATCAGTGGGCATTGGAGAATTCCAAAGTCTTGGCACCATAGCCTACAAGTTGTACACCACAGCCTTTTGCACTGCTACCTACCAACTGAATGTTCATAGGTCAAGCAGACAAACCTAGCTGTTATAGTATAAATAGAGTGGCTGAGAGAATTTCAAATATCCTCTCAAATTTACATGTTCCTAGCACAAAAGCTCACAGTTTGTCCTTCCCTGTCTGTTTTCTAGATGATCAACAATGGGTGGTTAGGAGATTTTTGTATGATGCAATCAATAGGATGTCTAAGAAAAGAGCTCTTTGCTAGTGTACCACAAAGATAGATGCTGAAGAAGAGAACGAAGTGTCAAATATTTCTTCCAGTATCATCATGCATCTTATTGGAAGAAATCTCTCCTGTAGAGCTCCACATTCATGCATCAATACAGATCCCTCTTTTCTCTACTTTTTTAGAACCTGATACCACTGACAGTTGAACAGATAATCTCTGATTACAGTACTTAGTACTGTGTGCTTTCAACTTCATTTCATGCTATTTTGCTTATCCACATTCCCCATTTCCTCACTTTATCCCCATTTCACAAAGCTTACATACATTCCCCCCTGCTCAAAATTGGCCTTTACTGTATTTTGTACAAATTGCTATGTGAAATTATGGCCTCAGATTTGAGTATCCTAAAGTAAACTATGTAAGAAACTACAATATGGTTTAATTGGGTTGGTGATTCCTGTTACCAGTCATGGGGTGGGCAGAGCGAGTGTTGATTAAGTTACGTTCCAGGTCCAGTTCAACACGGAGCATTACTTCATACAGAACATGGAAAAGAGATAAGGACTGCTTGACACAAGGGGCCAATTCCAGGCAATGACTCGTACTGCTTCTTTGTGCAGTGGTATCACTTCACAGTGATACCTGTGAAGGGCTTAAAACAGAGGTGAAAATATGGCCAGAGTTAGTGACGCTTATGCGGTAAATCTAATTTTAAAATTATTATGCCATTTTGTAATTCTTTACAAATAGCAGCCAAGAAGGCACCAACAATTGCAGTTTAGAATTTCAAACTAAAACCAGATAGACACAATGACAAGATAGCACATTTTCAACTAATTCAAGCTTTAGGAATTGAAAATTAATGTTCAAGTTTATCTATGAAGTGTCATCCAGATTTACAGATGCCTTTTTGTCCCGTCAGTAACCTATTAATCATATGTATTATGTCCCTAAAGAACAGCAGTTTGGGTAAAAAGCTTTTCAGCAAACAAGTACTACTATTTAAAATGAAAATAACATTTAAAAATATTAACGATGATGACACGCAGCTAGCATTTTGACCAAAGAACAAAAGGAAACGTGCCTATTGAACCAAGACACCCTGAGCAAAGAAAACCTTTTGTGGTTGAAAGAACTGATGATACATTGTTTACAAAGCTATGAACTAGAGAAAACAATTTACATGACAAAATGAAGATCTGTATGCACAGTTTTCTTCCTGTTCATCTCTATGGCTCCTGCCTGTTTTCTTCAGCACTCTTCAGTGCTATGGCATAACAAGAAAAGTCTGAAATCGGGTCAACTAGCTAATCAATCTTTTTCAGACACCCTAGAAAACATATTAAATCACAGAAACATGCAGATAGATGCCTACTGGGATTATTTAAATTAGGCACCTACCTGTCTTTGCTTTCATACTTAGAGGCTTTTAGAAACACATGATGCTTGGAAGCTTCTGAATATCCTTCTAGGGACGTATCTACTTTTAGAATCAGCCATCTGAATTTTTAGGCAACTACTCAGTTTGGTAAATATATACCTCACCATCTTATTCTATACATTTTGCAAACAGGTAAACTACTATTTTATACCATCAAACGAGAACGTAAAGCTTAATTCATGCTAAATGACAAAACCCTGTGTTAGCCCTACTTGAAACATACTATTTCCAGTAGATTAAAAAATATTAATAATGCTTCTAGTCATTTTTTTGTGTAAAAAATTTAATATATTACCTCATATCCAAATTAATATTTCAATATTCCTTGAAGACAATAAATTCTGTAAAAACCAAGATATTTCAAATATAAAAAAATATTAAAAAATATTTAGGGTGCGTTAAAAAAACTGATTAATAAAAGGGGTAAAAATATATAAACATATTGCTCCTACCTATATTATTACTTCTAAACTTGGCTTATTCCAAAATTATAAACACTAATGCAGTTTGAAAATACACTAACAGCTTCTTGCAGGCATACTTACACATAAAAAACTTCTCTGACATATAAACGCATATACTTAAGTCTATAAATTCTGACTCTTATTCAGAGCTCTTGCCCATATAGTCCAAATTTCAGTACTTCATCAGGCTCCTTCTTTCAAACTTCTGAAATTTTTAGCATTTAAACATTTTTAGCAGACCCAAGCTACAAATGCACAGAATGTCTTTCAACACTGTATGTACTGTACGTACATGAGATCCTTCGTGTACCTCACTGCTGGCATTCACAGTTTTGTAATTTGCAGTGGAGAAAATTTCTTGAGAGAGAGAAAAAGGAATATTGCTCAGACAAAACTAACTTTACATTTTCAAGTCCCCACTTCAAATTTGAAAATTAATATTAGAAGAAAAATTGAAAATGTGAGCAAAAACATTTAATTCTCCAAAACCACCACCTTAAAAACAGCTATTTTGGCTCAAAATCAGCCAACGAAGATCTTGACTGATTTTCAGCTGACATGCAAATTTCTGAGTAATGGCAATGGTAAAACAAAAGTAATGGCAAAGCTATAAAGCCTTATTATAAGACACAAATGCCTTGTAAAAGCATAGATTTTTTTTGTTAAAAGAATATGCTTATTGCTTATTAACATGCATTATCACTGTATTTTTAATGTGATATGGCTTCCTAAGCCATGCTGGCTGATTGCATTACTAATTAAACAAGTTCAATTTATCTAATTATATCTAAGTTGAAATATTTATAAAGTTATATGTGAGCTAAAATAGCATCTAAAGGGCGTGCTCATTAGTCTTCAATTACAGGGAAAATAATGAAAGTAATAAAAGTAATGTGCACGGATCTAGCTAGTCCGTGCTGGGTTATCCTGTCCAAGTTTTTAAGATATTTAAACTACACTATGCCAACTGGGGAAACAAAGAGGAAATCAAAAAAAGAAATTCTGTATTGTTACTTACATTTAGGTGAAACCCTAATCAGTGCACTACAGAATCACCATTTGTATCAGAAGTTAAACACACCGAGGCACTCTCAGTTTTCTTACCATCACGTTGCCTCTACAGCTCTCCACTCTGTTTTTTCACCCACCTAAAAATATATGCTAAAATTCATTTGAATTCAAACACAACCCAGAAACTACTCGATGTGTACTTCCATATGTGGCTTTGGATATTTTAAAGTGACATGATTTTGGGAGGGAAATGAATGTGGTTACCAGGCATCCCATTAGAAAACCCAAATCCCAGACAGTTTTCTGTGGTTCAACTAAAAAACTACATTATTCTACAGTTATCAAATTAATATGCCTGAGCTGTGAGAACATGTATTTGTTTAGTATCACAATGTTGAATGCTAAATGCTTCTTATTAAAGCATATGAAATAAGACTAGTATGTATATAATAGAAGACTACACAAACATCACCCCCGTTTCAATAATAATTTTAAAATTCTAAATTACAGATGTATTCTAAGCAGAGAATATTAAGTATATAAAAACATAGAACACTGGCATCCGAGCATTAGAAATACTGAAAACTTGAAGGAATATTTGAACAATCTTTATGTCTGAATTTGTTTTCAGTGAAATATTTAAATAGTAATTGGTTCGTGTTCAGAATAATTCATTGTGAACTCTTCAAAATTACAAATAAATTAAAAAAAGTCAGACTTAGAATATGATTCTTTAATGTTACAGATATTTTACCTCATTGACATCTGCTCAATTACTAGGACTGAAGCTTTTCTTTTTCTCTGGGACAGTATAACTAGTTTATAGCACTGCTATATTACATTTCCGTTACAGCATCTCATGTCACTACTTGAAACTTCACAGTATTTCAGTTTCCTGATAAGTGCGACATACATCAACAGTGTGTAAGACTATCTTTTTAGAAGCTAAACACTTTGTTCTGTTTGATTACTAAATTTAATTGCAAGTTCTAAAAAATTTTCATTTTAATAATTACATTTTTTCTAGTAATTGTCACTTCATTTGCAGTTCTGTAGCTTTTCAAATGCTTACTGTTCTGTTAATTGCTAAAGAAAACCAAAATGGCTAAGTAACATTAAGTACATCTTTTGTGCATTCTACATCTATGTTGTTCCAAAACCCTTCTTAAAAGGAAAAATAGAAATATTAAGAAATATGAAGAAAATTAAAGATGCAGAAAAAGGGTAAGAAATTAGAACCAATATACATTTATTATAACGCTCCATAACACAGGGTATATGGAACAGGCTCTGTTTTAAAGCAATAAAATGATCCATAGGTTCACTGTTACTTGATAAGCATGTATTCAAATTCCACCTTGAATAAGAGGAGACAAGACGCCACATTCATGGAAAAAAGCCCCAAGGTCCCATAGTTCAGTGCAATGGGAAGCGATGTCTGGTTTAAATACACATGTAAAAACAAATGATGCACAGGAATTAAGACAAAATAACAGAAAAAAAAGATAGCAGGCCTTTAAGTTAGATTTTTGGGTTTGGGTGTTGGTTTGTTTTTTTTTTTGGGGGGGAGAGGTATTGTTTTGTGGGATTTTTTGTTCTTTTTTTTAAGGTACCATTCTGTAGCTAGACATTTTATTCTATAGGACAAATTTAGGAAAATGATCCCTTCTAAGGACCTGTGAACTTACTGACTTCCATGGCACGCTGGTGATAGGGAGAAAGAGAGAAACTGCTTTCTGGAAAAAAAAGTATAATCATCCCATTCACGTATCTATAGTAAAATGAGAAACGTCTTTGTTGTTACATTTTCTTCCATTTCCTCACATATCTGGTGTGCCACCTTCTGTACAAGGACAATTAAGGCGGCCATGGCTCTCCCTCACGCTTGGGACATGGGAAGGAATGTTCCAAGGAGAGTGGAATTACATGCCCAGGGTGGGACGTCAGGCCATCAGAGACACAAGAAAATACAGAAATACACCACACACCACTAAACTTCTTCCTCTCTAATAAGTGCTTACATGCATTTTCCATACCATCTCCTACACTGGCACACTCTTTGGGATCTTCTTTCAGAGCATGATTACTGTAGTATTTGAAAGTTTTCACTGGGCCAAGACACAAGCCAGTTTTCTTGTTTGCCATTTGCCACTACCAAGCTCATCTTCTTTAATCCCATTCTTATCATAGCTTGTCTGCTACTGACTCTCAAAACTTGTTCCCTAGGTTGACACCATCTTGTTTCATGCCCACTTTAAATGCTCTTTAAATGCTCTCTCTCTTCCTTTATAAAAAGGTTCTTTTCCATTTGTTTCCAAAAAAATGCCCCAAAAAAAGCCTCCCAGGATCATAAAAATCCTCTTATCCCACCTAATCACCTCTTCAATTACTACCTTCTTTATCCTTCACTCCGCTGAAACCATGCTCACTAATGAGCTTCTGCTTGGTAAATCTGAGACAATCTTCTCTTTTGATCCCCCTTCTTGCAACTGACACAGCTCTTCACTATCTTCTTTACTGTTTTCTCAGGTGCCTTAATGTTTCAAACAGCTACGCAAACTTAAGAACGTTATTTATTGTCTCTTAATGCTCCAGACCCATCTTTCTTTTCAGAACTGTTCTCTGCTCCCCACCATCACTCCACAAGCATAACTATGGCAGTGGCAGCTCCGGCGTTCGGCTCCTAGGCATTTCTGCCTGCATGCAATGTGGATACATTCTTCTGGAAAAGTATTCTTGTGCCAAAATGATTCTGATTATTTTAGGTGTAATTCTAGTTACGACATTTTGAATACTTTTTTCAAAAGATGAACTTCTGCTGGTTGAAGCTACCATTCAGAGAAAGACTGTTCTCCAGATAAGCATGGATGCCTCTAAAGCAACCTAAGAGTTTAAGGAATCTGAATCTTCTCAACTATCTTCTCAACTCCCCTTTAAGCAATTTGATTTTTCTTGTTTTAGTGGCTGTCCTCTTTGACAGTTAACATACAAATTTTCATTTTCATGAATAGATTCTGAATCTGAGCTCTTTCTACATTCATTATTTTGTATCAGTATACTGCTGCTGTGATATGAGAGTTATTTAATAAACACTGACACTTGTTTCACTTTCCCCTATTTGTCCTATTTTTTTATTGGTTTGTCCTTCCAGCCTAGATTGTTTCTATTCTAGAGAAAACTTAATACTGTTTTATAAAACAATGTAAAGACATTATATAGATGAAAGCATAAGAAAATATTTTCCAGTCCATAAAGTAGCATTTTTTTATTTTTATTGAAGTATGAAAGTTTATGTATATTGTACTGTAAATCCAATATATAATTTTATATTAAGCAAACACAGTATTCTGGAAATGAGAAAAGGAAACCAAATACAATTCTTGCTAGTATAAATATGTCACCCTAGTCTAAGAAATACTGAGTGGCTCAGAATTTCAAAATATTGAAGGTTCTCTAAAGTAATTTGTCATCTAAGCTACCATCTCCATTCTCTACAGCTTTAGCAGCTATTTATTTTCAATGTAGTTGATAAAAAGAGATCAGTTATATATAATTTGGAATTTTTAGTACATCAGCCTATTTGGAAAACTGGATTAAATAACGTGAGTCACCCTTCAGATGTTTCTCTGCCTTTTTTTGAATACTACATCCTATCAATTTAAAGGTTCAGGCATTACTGGCAAAACCCATTGATAGTGGAAGCTGGAAAATCAGACAATCTCACTTCCTGAGTTTTTATTATTAGCCTTTTTTAAACATTTAATATTAATATAATAAACAATGACTTTCCAAGTATTTCTGTAAAGATCAGTTTATCCTGGTAAAGCATACTTCATGGATCAATCCAGCAAGATACATTTTATCTCACTGACTACTGGTCAGTCTCATTCAAGAAAGGTTTCTTACAAGTTTTTTGATTGCATTTTTTTTTTGAATGGGGAGTGGGAGGGTGGGAGGGGGTGGGGAGTTTGTTTGTTTGTTTGTTTTTAATTTGCCAAAAACTTTTGTTTTATTTGCCAATGTACTCAGACAATGAACCTCCACAAAAGCTCTTCATTGTAACAGTCCAATGTAGATTTGGTCTGTAAAAGGCTTTAAAGTACAGAGTGATTTTGGCTGGGTCTTGCTTGGGAACCAGATAAAGACACAAATCTTAATTTTGAGAGGCTCTTTTTGACAAAACCTACTTTTATCAGAAAAACAAATTGGTGCTAGCAGAGCACCTGGAAGAAGCTGCTTCTTCCAGCTGCAAAAATAAGAACCAGCATGCTGTCAAACAACTTATTTCAGAGAAATTACATTATTTTATTACTAAAGATGGCAGGCAATGATTTAACCTTATTTTTTTTGGCTACGTTTCAACTGACAGTTAAGTCTACAGCAGATTGCTTAGTAACAATACAGATAAAAAACGAAAGGCATAGTGAATTAGCCCAATTTAAAAAGTAATATTGATATACATTGAATCAGGCTTGTGAAAATTACTTTAATTTGCTATTGCAAAATAGATATCTATTTTGTAATAGTAAATCTATTTCTAGCAATCTTTTCTCAAGTAGAAAAAGGAACTATCAACAGCTAGGCATGTGATCAGAAAATTCACAAAAAGCTAATAAATACATTTAAAGCAATTCAACTTTTATAATAGGACACTGCTTAAAATAACATCAAAGGTTAAAAGTGTTGATGCTTATGTTTTATACTTCCTCTGAAGAAGCTGACATATACCAAACACACTACTAAGAGATACAGATTACTAAGGAGAAGTCTTAAGAACACCTCAAGTGAATAAAGGCAGCAATGATTTTAAAAAGAAAAATGTTAAATATGGGATACCCTGAGAATAAAAATCTAGGAATTCAGGTTCATGTAAAATTATAAACAAAATTTGGACCAAGTAAGCAACCAGTACCAAACTCCCCCCTCCACACACAATGTGATTTTATCCACTGGCTCTTTTTCACCTTTCTAATGAGAAAGGAATCATAATTTGGGAGACTGAAGAAAGTATTTGAATATTAAAAACAAAATCTAAATCCACATACCTATCTATTTGTAAAGTACACCAAGAATTCATATGCTCTTTTCTGACTGTTTGCTTTTCTATACCTTTTCCATCTTAGTCTGAGAAGGTAGTTTAGATCCATTATTTTTGCAGAACGTGATTTTTATTGCTATTTATACCTATAGGGATGTCATCAATCACATGAAGTTTTCACAGGTAGGAGAAAAAATACTTCATAAAAAATTCACTATCAATATGAAACCAACTCGAGTAAATGGTTGCTAACAATAAAACTGATCTAGGACTTAGTGCCAAGAGGATTCTGGAATAAAATCATGTGGCAGTGGGCATATTCTAAAGATTAATTTATTTCTGTGGTGTTTTCCTTTCACAGTACTCACAGTACTCATTGATCTTATTTAAGGTTAGATTTTGTTATGGCACAACCACGTTGTCGACCACGTTCAACCTAAGACAGCAAACTTCAGCCTAATATATCAAACACACGAGAGCTGTAATTAAAATATGCAAAAACACACTCAAAAGACAACTCATCCGACGTGTGACCGTATTTCTTTTTCTTTTGCCCTAGTGGCCATTTTTCAGTTATAATATAGTATAATATGGGAGAATTGTTCCAACAGAAACATCCAAGCCTGAGCATCATCATCTTGTCCACAGTTACACCAGCTTTACTGCACGCATGCTGCACAGCAGCCAGTTGCATTCCTGGGTAAAACAATGGCAGGAGGTAGGTTGCTGACGCAAAACACCCTATCTGAGCTGCACGCCACGTCCTTTTTATTTCCCTGTTAATCCCAGGAACGACAAAGCTAGAAACTGGCTGCCAACGCTGTCCTGGCAGCAATGACCACATTTTCTCTGGAGAATGGACAGGGTGCCAAAAATATAGGGGTACCAAAGCCCTATGCTACAGCACCGCTTGAGAATTTCTAGAGTTAAAATGAATAATGCATTCAAGTGCCAAAGTTTAGAGAAATACAGAGGTAAAACTAGACTAATGAAGTGTAAAACACAGGCAGTATTATTTAAAGGCTATTAACTAAAAATTGTTTGTAACACCACCCTGGTAGGGAAACGGCAGGATCTCTTTATACTGAATTTCTTCTCACATAATAATTAATGTTCACCTTGATTACTCAACATTTCAGCATGTAATATTTTTATTTCAACATTCTTGTAATGCTAATAATGAATACCTTACACCTGCTAACTTTTCCTTTATAGTGACTGCATGCAACTACTTGTGGGCTGAGAACACCCTATATTTAACTTAGCCTGCTAAAATGAATGGGAAACAAAACATTTGTTGCTCAACTCTGGATAAGCTCAATTTAGAACATAACCCTTCTTTCTACATTGTCTACCCATTATATCATCTTTTTTTTAAAAAAAAAGCAAAAAACATGTATGAAATATCTATAGTTACGTGATTTAATACAAACATTTGCATGGGCTTGGCCTGAAAAGGGAGGGCATACTCACAAAGTAGCGTCCACCCAATAACTGCCAGCTGCCTGGCTGTATTCTACCATGCTATTACTATTTACTGACTTATTTATTTTCAGAAAATGTATTATACAATTTGCCACAGTCATTGATAAATGCATTCTAAATACAAGAAAATTGCTATATAAACTCCTACTGGAGCTTGATGACACAATGGAACTAAACTTTGCCTGGAGTAAAGGAACACAAATATTCGTCTTTGTGTCAATTTTCAGAACAACTGCTTCTGAAATAACCTTGCAAGGACCTCTATTTTGATGCAACTGCGCCATGGAATATGAAAGCATAACATCATTGAAAAGAAATAAAAATAAATATTTATAGGCTAATACAGATCATCTGTGCACATTAACTTATTTTTTTAGCATTTTTAGCATTACTTCTGCATTAAATGCATGTAAGAGACATAGAAGTTGGATAATACATACTATTGCACTTACTGCAGCTCTGGTAATGCACTGGTATGGAAGCAGAGTATATCTATTTAATCCACTTATTTCTCATCATTCTGAGAAACACAGCTTCATCTTTAACACATGAACTGATGTAAAGATATCTGCATCTCATCATTATTTATAGACTTCTGAAAGGCCATAATGTCACTTCTGCCTATAGGACTATTTAGAATACAGCATTCCTATGTGATAAAATAGGAAATAAGCAATAAGGTTAAAACTGGCTGTGATGTTTATACTACATATCATGAAGAACGTAGGGAGAAACTGTAATGGATAAAGTAAATCAATATATACCTATATCAAATTATCTACCTTGTCTACTTAAATTACAAAATCGTAGAGACTACCGTCTGTTTTATATCTACGTGCAGGTTGGGCTTGAGGCTTAAAGACTGACTGAAACTTCACATGGCATAGCAAAAGAAATGCTAAATGGCAGTACCATTTAATGTCTAGTAAGATGCAAGCACATTTCAAGCTCTTGATAAATCACAGACAGGAGATTACTGTGAATAAAAATAAAGAGTATTTTCAAATACCTAAATTAAAACTTTAAGTCATATCATCACTGGAAAGGAATTATTTTTCTGCTCAGCCAAAGAGTTCAATTCATGTGTAGGGCCTCAGATATCTTAGTGTAAGAGTTAGAAATTGTTTAATTTTTTTTTTTTTGAAAGAAGAATTAAGATTCTTGACCAGTTCCCTATAACTAAATATTCAGTTTGTAAGAAAAGCATTTTCTAATGTAAGAGTTAGGATAAAAGCATAAGAATTGTCAAGGTTGAGAAAGCACCAATTATATTCTGATATTTTTATTTTATCAAGAGGAAAATATCCTTGGAGAGGATACTAAGTGTTCAATCCAATAGCCAGTCACTCCTGGAAATTCTAATATTTTTTTGTAAAATTCAGACATAGTGTATGATTACAGTAAAAAAAAAAAAAGAAAATTCAATACCACACATACTTTAAAATCGTTAAATACTGGGAAATATCCTAAAAATATTTTGCTTAAAATGCGATATGGAAATTTTTTTCTTTATAAGTAACAAACACAGAGCTTCTGCATTTCTGCCAATCCAATCTAGAACAATCAGCATTATTATTATTATTACTACCATATTTCTCTTGGAATACTGGATACCATCAACTATTACAAACATTTTGTTAGTGGAAGGACATGGAGTCATAATGACAGAATACAGTAGCTCCTCTTGCACTACTGAATTGCATGCCATTTGTGATGAAAATGGGTTCATCAAGAGCACACATTTCTTTCTCCTAGAGAGGATTCAGTTGTTAATATTGGCTGAAAATTCTTCTAACAAAAGTTTTAAGAGAGGATGCTAAACAAATTGATTCATTTTCAGCATTATGAAGTCCCTCCATCTCCCAAGTTCCACCTGAGCACTGTACTAATGCAGCCCCATGGTTTCTGGACTTCAGCATTACCACCATAAAAGCTTTTCTCCAAAAAAGACAGAATAAACTGGCAGTAGCATTTTTATGTTACTATTCTGTCTCCAAATAAGTATGACAGAAAAGACAGGAGGGTTTAGGAATACAGAAGGAAGATTTGACTATCGCCTTAAAATACATAAAATGCTGTTGCAAGAAGGAAAGATATGGAA
This sequence comes from Rissa tridactyla, assembly GCF_028500815.1. Taxonomy (NCBI): domain Eukaryota; kingdom Metazoa; phylum Chordata; class Aves; order Charadriiformes; family Laridae; genus Rissa; species Rissa tridactyla. The sequence continues at coordinate 43,041,744 of NC_071470.1, read as the reverse complement.
CAATTATTCACGTTATGACACTTTTTTATCTGGGTACATTAAATTTATGCCTAGGTATTTCAAACGTGAAGCTTCCCCTCAACAGTCAACTGGAAAATCTGACTTAACATGTTTATCATACCCTACATGAGGAGAAACGTTTTTTCCTTACTCAAAACTCTGTGTTAGTGTCTGTGGTAGACAGACTTAACCTGGAGCTCTGTTACATTGTGGAGCACTACTGTTTCATGCTGCTTAGGATTTGCTAACATTTTGCTTTCTTTTTGGTCTTACAATATACTAGAATTGCTGTAGATTGCAGTCTGTAATATATATTTTAGTCAAAACAAATAAATGTTGATTTGTGTTACAATACAGTATTTTATTTTCCAATAGCTGGAATTGACTGGAACAATGAAAGAATAACTTAGTTCTTTATTTAATTCTTACCTGAGAAGAATATGTGTGACCATCTGATCCACAAACAGGACTGGTATAAACTACTGGACACTGCTTGCAGTTTGATGAAATGGGACCACCCCTCCACTGTTTATGGCCTAAACCAGCCTCTTTCATACTGTAAGTAAACAAAAAGTATGTAATTCTGATAAGCAGTAGTAAAAATAGAACATATTCAGGGCATTTTAATGAGCCTTTACAAACAGTAAACCATACATAATTTCAGCCATAAAGTTTTCTTCTATGTAAAGAGCTGCCACGGTAGCTGTCTTCGGTAGTAGATACTCGGTCACCTTTGTACATTACTCATTGTAGTGATACTCGATGCCTGCAAATTACTTCGCTTTCTAAGACACCTTAGTAGAAAAGATGATTAAGATGATGCTTTGGTGACTTTTACACTTATTGATCAGTGAAAGATGTCTGACTTGTGTGGCATTTACCTTTTTTTTTTGTTATTAAATACTATGAATGGAGCTGTTATATTAATACTGGTGTTTTAGGAGGTAACATTTAAGTATTAGAAAACTGTATCATAAATACTTCCATAGAAACAAGTAGGTAGTCCTTCAGAGTACTCTTTGCCCCACTTTAACCATTGCCTTTCACACCTTACATTGCAGAAAATTCAGACTCTAGCACCCAATGTAAAGTTCAAAGGGAAAAAAAAAAAGGGTAACCCACTGGAGCACAGAATTGATCTGTATAAGCGTATATGTGTATGCTTATACAAACAGATAGATACAGCTAGATGGATCATTTTAACCCAGAAAAAAGCTACGCCTGGTCAGACTAAAAGTCTAAAATTAGTTACTGATGCTTCCGCAGAATACTCTCCTAGCTTTCAGTAATTTGTGGCATATGGCCATCCCCAGACAAACATATTTTCTCTTTGTAGCTTTGAATTAATTTTTATTCATGATTTTTTCCAATTGCTTTTTGCAACTATGAAGGCATTTAGCAGCCATTGTATCCTGAAACAGCTGTTTTATCAGAGTTGCCCGATTCATAGACTAACCTACAATATGTTTATATATTAAATGGCTTCCATATAAATAAGAAAATAGAACAATAAAGCATTATTTTTATATTGTGTTTTCTGCTTGGAATCTTATTGACGAATCTAAAAATGATTATGCTTAGAATACAGCAATGACATATCCGGACACACTCAAGTAGAAAATAAAAAACTCAAATCAAATCTTTAATGGAGCAAAACTCTTTCAGCTTGGCTCACCTACAGAAAATCAAGAACTATTTTGCTAATTAGTCATGAATCATTGTTTGAGAAATACTTTCCTGGAGTAATAAAAAGAAATGAAATTAGAGAAAATAAACTCCTCACCCTCCGATTTTATGATGTACAGAGTAAAAGGCTAAAAGTACACTCATAACAGTAAACTGGTGATCAAAACTAAAACCCAGTTTCTCACCTATGCTAATATTTTTATGCTGTTCATAATTTTAGTTATAAGTGTGGTCTTTAAGAAGAAAAAAAAACTTGTAAGTTATAGAAGTTTAAGTTCAGATTATGCTGTGTGGCAAAATTTTGAACTGCACAAGATTTTTACAGTGTAAACAGGAATCTGAAGTGTTGTACACAGAAATTATCAGTTACTACTGAAAAAAACCAGTAATAGCTTCAATTACATGTAACACAATGAGTGGTGAAACACCCATACAGGAAGTTTTTGTGTCCATCAGGAAGTATAAAAACAAGGAAACAATTCAAACATAGCACTCTAATTGGTAATAAATAGCAATCCTTTCTGCTGAGTTGCATGATTTGTAGATTAAGTACAAACAATTTCATTGCTACTATGGTAAAGAAAAGCAAAGTTGCTTTTCTTGTATCTTTGCTTATGTAGAATCTGTATCTTTGCTTACATAGAATCATAGTTTGGGTTGGAAGGGACCTTTGCAGGGGTGTTGGACTAGATGACCTTCAATCAGCAGGGACATCTTCAACTAGATCAGGTTGCTCAGAGCCTTGTCCAACCTAACCTTGAAGGCTTTCAGCAGTGGGGCATCCACCACTTCTCTAGGCAACCTGTTCCAGTGTTTCACCACCCTCGTGGTAAAAAATTTCTTCCTTATCCAATCTAAATCTACCCTCTTCCAGTTTAAAACCATTACCCCTTGTCCTGTCGCAACACGCCCTGCTGAAATATTTGTCCCCACCTTTCTTATAAGCCCCCTTTAGGTACTGAAAGGCCACCATAGGTCTCCCCACAGCCTTCTCTTCTCCAGGCTGAACAACCCCAGATCTCTCAGCCTGTCCTCATAGGAGAGGTGCTCCAGCCCTCTGATCACTTTCGTGGCCCTCTTCTGGACCTGCTCCAACAGGTCCATGTCTTTCCTGTGCTGAGGGCTCAAGCAGTACTCCAGGTGGGGTCTCACGAGAGCAGGGTAGAGGGGGAGAATCACCTCCCTCGACCTGCTGGCAGCCCAGGACACGGTTGGCTTTCTGGGCTCTGAACACACATTACTTGCTCATGTACAGCTTTTCATCCATCAGTACCCCCAAGTCCTTCTCCGCATGGCTGCTCTCAACCCCTTTGTCCCCCAGCTTGTATTGCTACCCGGGTTGCCCCGACCCAGGTGCAGGATCCTGCACTTGCCCTTTTTCATGAGGTTTGCATGGGCCCACTTCTTGAGCTCATCCAGGTTCCTCTGGATGGCATCTCGTCCCTCAGGTGTGTCAACCACACCACTCAGTTTGGTGTCATCTGCAAGCTTGCTGTGGGTGCACTGAATCCCACTGTCTGTCATTAATGAAGATATTGAACAGTATTGTTCCCAATATGGACCCCTGAGGGACATTGAGCCGTTGACCCCTACCCTCTGGATGTGACCATCTAACCAATTCCTCCAAATGTTTTTGAGTACCTCAGCCTTCTCCTTGTCCATTGTTACAGTTTGTCAGTCTTGCTTATCAGAGGGGGTACGCTTTCTTTGACCTTCCTTTTCTGGCTGACATACCTGTAGAAGCCCTTCTTATTATTCTTTGCATCCCTTGCCAAGTTCAGCTCCAGCTGCACCTTGGCCTTCCTGACCTCACCCCTACACAACTAGGCAGCATCCCTATACCCTTCCCAGGATACCTGTCCCTGCTTCCACTGCCTGTGCATTTCCTTCTTTCCCTTTAGTTTGACCAGTATGTCTCAACTCAGCCACACCGGTCTCTTGCCTTCCTTTCCTGATTACTTACAGCTGGTGATCAAGAGCTCTTGCACTTGTCCTTAAAAGATCTGCCAGGTCTTTTCTGCTCCCTTGTCCCTGAGGGCAGTTTTCCAGCGGGTACTATTGACTAACTCCTTCAAAGGATGCAAGTTTCTTTTTCTAAAATTCAGGGTCCTGAATTTACTCTTCACCTGACCCATGTCCCTCAGGACTGTAAACTCCATCAGTGCATGATCACTGCATATAATAATATATAGTAATAATGTGACTATTGCTGCTCCTCTCACTTGACAGATTTTTCCAATCATCCACATGAGCTCCAGTGTAATTAGATTATTTAGATGGCTGCGTCTTTCTCTTACTTCTAGTTACTTTTATAGCTCACGATTTTCCAGAAGTGCCCCAGTAGCTTGAGGTTACTGACAGGACCAGAATCTCAACTACCAACCTGATGCAATTTCTGTTTATCTGAGATACAGTGACTTTAAAACGCTGCATAAATCAATTGCAAAATTTTCAGACATCAACAGGGAGAACCTCATTGATATCAGCAAAAATCAGAAACTGGAAGCAGGATTTCTGAGACACACAGGGACTGTTGGTGTAGATGCTTAAAACATGTCAAAGAAAGGACTGGTGGTGACTACAGGGTTTTAGCATATCTGCACCCTTGTACATGCCCTCAATAAAGTTTAAAGACAAGAAAAGATGGGGGGGGGGGGGGGGGAAATAAAGCCCTTTTAGATGGAGGAAAACAGAGAAGTAAAATCACTTAAAGGACGGAAAAGAGAATGATGTGTCTCAGTAAGGACCACAAGGGCGGTGGACACTAGAACAAGATCATGACACAGAAATCAGAGGTCTCTGACAACCAGGGGAGAGGTATGAGGAAAATGGAAAATATTTTATGTAGTCAGATAGATTACCTTCTCTCAACTAACCTCTGCTCTGTTAGGCTTTTAAATGCAGGCTGTCCTAGGGCCCTCATTGAGGGTGAAGAGAGTCAGGTTCCCTGTTACACAGAGAACTCACCCGAGACCTTCAGCAGATCACTCTTCTCAAAATCTGGGTTTCTATATAACTGATAATAATTTTCTACAGAACAGAAATATCTGTATTTTCCAAACTTGGAATGGAACTTATAATGATAAACAAATTATAAATAATGATATTTTCAAAGTATCAATCCAGAGATACCTGGTCATGGAAATGCTTTGGATGGACATCTGTTCAGAAGCTTTAGCACCATGATGCAGAAACTAGATTCTGTATTATCAGAGCTGCCGAACAGCAATTTTTTGATTGTCAGGCACTGAGATGACAGGCAAATATGAAAAGTCAATTAAAACATTTTTAATACTAGTTACGGTAGATAAGTGCATTTCATAAAATATATTAGTAATGCATTTTAGTTATGTACACAAACATTTCCTTTGACCATTACTTAATTGCATCAGATTTGTTCCTATTGACTACTTCTTTTTTACCAGGTGGTGTGTTTTTGGTTTTTTACCTTTTTTTTTTTTTTTTTTTTTTTACATCTATGTAATGAGTGTACATACAAACTATCGAAATAAAAATAACTGAGAAACTACTATGATGATATAAAACATCTTGAATTTGGTTTGTGTCCACAACATCATGAAGATACAGAAAGACTGATTAACTACAATATAAATAATTTATTATCATTTAATATATGCAGATAAAACAACATGTTTTTACATTTTAAAATATTAGGCAGGAAAACAATTAGTAAACAAATTGCTCACTTCACTATAAGAAATCACTTTTTTTTCTCTTCTTTCTATTTTTTTGATTCGATATGCAAGAAGAAAACCCAGATCACTGCAACCTGCAGTTACTAAAATTCTGCCATTTTTGTAATTCCACTGCAATCACTGTAAATGTTGTTGCACTTGTTAGTATTTTGCCACAATAAATATATGATGCCATGTAAAAGTCAACCTCTTCCACTGACAAATTTTATACTTCTAAATGACCTGAGAAGGGCTTTGGGATCTGTCTAGTAATAAAATAACCATTACTGAATACACCACCTCTGCCTTATCTGACACTGTTGACACCTAAAGGGTAAAATTAAATATACGGGTTCAATTTACCAGCAACACTTGTGATTGCATTAATTTGCATACACCAAATTGTGCATATGCTTTTAGACTGCATATACAACTGCATGCCTAGAAACATAATTAGCCAATCTGCCCAATTACTGTAGCCTATGTACCTGTTTGCATACATAAACTTAACCTTCCTGTATACACAGTGATCGTGCCTGCAAATACTTTGAGAATGCTTAATGTAACCCATTGAAAATTTAGCTGCAAGCAACTCTTTGGCAACATGACTTATTTAATAAGATCTATAAAATGCATGAGTGCCCAATTCACTTGAAAAAATTATATTTTATAGTTAAGATTTGAGAATCTTCAAACTCAGGTCTTCGGATACAGACTGACAGAAACAAATCTGACTTACTAAAAACCTAATCTTTCAAAGAACTCTTGTAATTCTTCTCCGATAACTACATTTGCATTTTTAAGAGATTATAGAATCATTCCAATTTAGACGCTGCCTGATTATGTTTTGCCATGGCCTTTGGGGGACACAATCAGGCTGTGTCAGATTAATATAATCAGAAAAAAACCACTTGTATCGCAAAATCTAATTTGCTTTCATTAGAATTGACTGGATTTCCTTCAAAGTTCCTTTTTCATGTGGAAGCATCCTGGAAGAAAACTATAGCAGTCAAGGTATTATTGAGATGTTTCTTTCAAATGTCAGGCGAAACCAAGACATTATTGCCAGTCTCTGTGAGTGTGTGTCTACATTATTTCGACTTACTGCGTTGTTTTGCACTATTCCTAACAAATCTGTCTTAAGAAACTAATAATAACTGAATAAATCAAAGACAAATAATGCAAAGGTTAATAAAGTTAATATGGGAATCAAAATACAATACATTTTAGCAACTGTAAATTAATAGTGTTGGCAAGATGTTTGTATTTATTGATGGACCATCATAATATTTCGCAGGTGCACGTGAGATTATATAAATTAAGCTATTATTTTTCCCCAGCATCTGCACTCAAGACATTAGATTAGAAAATTATGTATGATCCATCATTTTTGTCACAATCACTAAGCATACCTAGTCAGTACTATGTCAGAATTTAGAATAATATTTCTGTGCATGTAAAAAGCAAATTATATTTACTCATTTGCACCTGAGAAGGAACACAAGTAGATATATTAAAGATAAACATTCTTACTAACTCCTTCCACCTACATGTATTATTAAAAAATAAGTTTATGCTTTAAGGTAGTTTCTTGCTTTCTTGTCATACAGCTCCATTATTTTCAGTACCACTTGGCCACCTTTTGCCAAGCAAAACAATCAGTATTTTATTATAAATGCCTATATAATAAACTAAAATCGAAACAAAACAGCCTTATGTATTTTTAAGAAAAACAGTTTTAAGTAATGCTGCAGAAATTTCCTGGAATATTATTTGCTTCATTTTGCATGAAGTTAGCTAGCATAGCATTTTAATGAGACAGAAAAGCAAAGAATGCACAGCAACACAGAAATGAGTTTTCTCATCGTCTAGCTTACCTGGAGTTGCTTGAGAGGTAAAAGGGACCTAATATACGAACAGCTGAATGCCGTGTTCACACCAACTTTCTTTTCCATTAGGTTGGCAAATGATACAGGCATTTCAAGGAGTAATTTGTTTGAAATTACTATGTATATCACGAGGGGAGGAGGTGGTGAAAAGCTGAGATGTTAAAGTGCCTATTAGAGATATCAATACTGTATGATTTTTTTTTTAAAAAAAGGTTATCAGCACAAAGTAGACTGAAGGTTTCTCTAGGACCTCTCAAATTGCTACACTTGTAATTTACATGGTTTGGCACTGATTAGCACATATTTTTCTAACACGCTTAAAATATAGCTTACAAAGAAGGAACAACATCAAAGAAAGCTTGAGTCAAAATCATTACATGTTACCATAGTTTTCTGATCAGAACTGCTATAAGGTCAGTAACATCTTTAGGAGACATACAGCTACAAAAAAATTATAAAGAAAATCCAAATTACCTAAATGAAGAAAGAAAAAAAAAAAAAGACACTCAGTGTAGGCAATCGGCAGACAATGGGCAAATAAAGGGAAAGAAAACCTGGCATAGAGATTTAGACTTCACAAAAAGAAAAACAAAAAGTAATCGGAGGTATTTTTACGAAGGCACCTAACTTCCAGCTGGTAGTCAATTATGTATATGTGGTGTAAAAAAGCTAGTCCATGGTAAGAGAACTCTACTGAAATCTGAAGGAAAAGTTGACCTCTGTAGAAAAGGTTCCAACTATTCTTTCAAAATTGTAAGAGGCAGGAGCTCTTTTAAGCTCAACATCTCAGAGTCCTCCCTCCCAGCTGTAGCTATTCCTTAAAAAGTTCTCATTAAAAACTTCTGTTTTAGTTATACATCAAAGACAGAAAAAGGATGTTCAAATATTGCCTGGACACAACGACAGAACATAGACTTGTTAAAGGATTAAGAAGATGGTTGCGCGCTGGAAGAGATAGCAAGTAACTGCATCAGAATTCTTCTCTCTTCCCTCTGCAAATATAAATTCCCTTTCTTCCCAGCTAACATTATTCCTCTAACACCCTAGGAAAATTAGTAAAATCTACATTGCAAAAACGAGCACATTCTTCACACTCCTCCCGTTTTTCACTTCTCCTTCCAGCATAGACCCCAGACTACACAGACAGCACACTCTGGAATCCCAGTTCTAGACAGCATGATTTGTCCATTATTATCTAACACATTATCTAACACAGGAATTTATATACATTGTAAAGTCAGAAATACAATAAATTTCCACTGAAGTCTAGCATTATTTATGGATATGCATACTGCATTTGTATGAAATGATCTGACATAGTTCCATGCATTTCCTATATATTTAATGGTCACATATATGTATTTCCTATATATTTAATGGTCACATATCTGAAGATGATTTTGCTTGGTAAATACTGGAGATGTGGAAAGCATTCACAGACTTTATTTTCTGTCACAGAAACCACTACACTCAAACTTTTCTAAAGATAGAGATGTGAACTGACCCTTAATATCTGTAATAACTCTATTACATTCTCTGTTTAAACTAGCAAATACATAACGTTACGTCAATAAAAACAAGTGAGGCCCATGGGCATGAACAACATTCAAATTATGAGACTATTAAACAAAGGAGTATTTACCATTTTGAACACTTCACACTTTAAACACAACCATAACTTTTTTTGTTTGTACGAATTGGCATAAAGTATTGCTGAAGATAAGGAACAAGACTGCATCTTCACATCGAGTATCACTATTATAGATGTTATTATAATATTTCAACACCAGAAATGCTGAATTCCTTGAAATCTGCATAACATCAAACCCATATTCTCACCTAGTGATACTTGAGACATCCTTCATCCTCATTTTTATGGCTTCAGAATACATGCTTAACTACTTATTGGATACCTGGGTCAGAGGACAGCAGAGTCCAAGGGTTTTTGTTTGTTTAAATAATAAAGTCACAGATTTAAGTCATTTTCTGTATGACTTCTGTAAGCTTTTTGATAACTTTTTGCCTTTTATTCCTGCCACCGTCACAAATCCCACTTACAAGTCCTGAGCCACAGAAGCTGTCAAAACTTCAGATTCACCCACTAAGGGTAAGAGTTGAGCATAAACCATCTTCTCACTGTCTCTAAGAAGGAAATCTGGACATGCGGGTCAATGGTGCACCAAAGCACACTCCATCACTCCATGAGTATCTGCAATTCGGACCATCAGAATAAGGAAGAATGACACATATTTCACAGAGTTAACTCACAGCTAACTTCCTAGCTTTCCTCCTAAGGACTGAGGTTTTGATATGCATGGCTGAATAACCTTGGATCAGACTTCTGAGGGAACTACTAAATTGTGAGAAAGCTATTAGAAATTACGTAGAGTGGAACCATGCAATATAAGAAAGGTAAAGCTGCAGATAGAACTAAGATTGTTGAGATAAGGTCAGTCGGGGTGGGGGGAAAACAAGCCACGGGTATGAAAAGTTATAAAATCATAAAAGGAAAGAACAGAGTCAGAAGTTTAAACTGATCCTCAGTTTAAACTGAGGATCAGCCCATTTCAAGGAGAAGTGGAAGTCAACACTTATTATACCTGATTGAACTGTCTTGCCAACAAGGACTCATTGGGTATCTTGCAAGAGGTGGAAAGCACCTTCACATTTAGCCTGACAGCAAATTAGTCTTAGCTATATATTGTGTCTATTTGACGTTAACTAATTTTGTACTTTTCAGTAGCGTGTATCCTGCTTACAGAGCCTTTGTGCACTTCAAAAATTGCTTGAGCAAAGTGGTCCAGAGAGGGAAGATTATAACCATAGGTTCAGAAGTAAAGAACACAGGCATTTGCACATGGCAGAGTGATTCACCGGAACACTGATTTGGCTCTTCAGTATAGTTATTTCGGCCTCCAACATGAGATGTGACAAATTCTTCTATAATGTATACAAAAACCCACTGCCTCTAGGAAACAGTTAAACTATGTATTGATTGATCTCTAATTTATACATATATTTTTCAGTTCTTTTGATGTTGGCAGCTGTAATTTCTTTCAACAAAACAATAAGAAACACCAGATTTTTATTTTCTTTTAATTTTTTTTTTTTTTTTACAGTAAAGGATCTCATTTCTCCACAGACTATTTCCTTAGCAGGCATCCATTTGACATCATAGGAATGATACAGGACGTCCAAATCACTGTGCCATCTAGAGGCCACACTGAGAAATCCTCTTATCACCAATCACTACTTAGCAAAGATCATTCTTAATAGATATATGCAACATAACAAGACAAAAAAACCAATATATTCTGGGAGACCTGCTAATTTCCTACATCCTTCAAAACTGACACAATCAAATCCAAATCTCACATTTTATAACTTCTGCAGTACAATGGTCACTGAATTGTCATCAAGCAAAATTAAGATGCAACATTTATAATTTATGTCAGTTGTGTGTAGGTTAGGATTTAAAGATTGTAGATAAACTCCTGCTCCTGTTGAATTCAGTGAGACGAGTCCTAATGACTTTCAGTGGGTGATAGTTCTAGTCTGTTGCATTAGGCTTCACGTATCACAACTACAGTTCAGGATGCTGTATTTCTAGAGCAACAAGGGAATGACTCCTAAAGATTATAAAGGACTTTGGGGCTAATTCAGCAGTATTAGACATAGACCTTGGATCACAGAATAACACAGAACTCTGTCAAAGAACACAACTGGTGTATCTGCATTAGCAAACACAATATCACACACACAGAGTGAAACACCTGGTGCTGAGAACCTAACACCCATGCTTTCTGGGGAGAGGGGGGCGATGGGTTGGTTTTCTGTTTAGTTTTTTTTAACTTTGAACTCGCTCTAGTCTGGCACGCTGGCACACATTAGGTAGAATCCTGGAGCACATCTCAATTTTTTTTCATTGGAAATAAATCCATTTCATACACCCTGAGAGCCACTCCACTATTAAAACCAAAGCAAGGTAAATGAGATGATCAGAGTTTCACATAGTAGCACACTCCCAATTGAATCAAAACACTAATGTAGACATATGGGATTTTTTCTGCTTTGGTTTTAAGCTTCAGTTTTTTCTTCTCTTCCTCCACTTTTAAGCATATGTTTTTTGAGGAAGAAAAAAAAAATCTTTCCAAAAGAATATTACAACGTTCTTTTTATTAGCTTCATTGCACCCCAAATCAGCCAGTCCATAATACCAATAAAAGAAAGAAGAGCTCACGGAAATATGGAAGAGCACAGGAAAATTACCCCTATTCTTTCATTATTTTTTATTTTCAATGGGTACGCAAATTTATCAAGTTCATGTCTTTGTAAATTACAGCATCACTGATTTTTCTAAGGGCCAAATTGCCCTCCCCACAACACAAAAAATACCACCAGCTAATTTGTGACAGCATGTCCTACTTTCTCTTGTCCCTCACTTTTTCTCTAGGCTCAACAGAGACTGAAGAAAGGTTTGTGAATCTACAAAGGAAGAAAGAGTTCGATGGCAGACACACAGAAACCTGCTAAGATACAATGCACACATCCGACCATACTGATCAACGATTCCTGCAGATTACATACACAAACTTGTGTCTTCACTTTTTTTCCCTCCCTTTTCATGGTGAAAATTACTTCTTCACCAAGTTCCCAGGGGCAAATGCAGCCAGAAGGGCTACAGCAATATAATTCCCAAAAAAATCAATTCCCCAAAACCAAGTAAAATCAAACTGCAGAAATACAAACTGCTACAGAATCATAGGCTTTGTAATCCAGAGTCTGCAACATCCACACAGTTTGAGGCAAATTCTTTTTCTCTTTTAGATATCTTATACAACAATGCAGAAGGCAATCTCTCTAACAGTTATTTGCTTATCTTAAATTGTTAGTTCTGTGCAGAACAAAACTAAAGCCAATACAATGATCTGGGATGGCACCTAGATTAGCAATCATGATAAAAATCTGCTGGGTTTAATATAGGTAAATTACCATAGCAAATAATGTTTCCTGACAAACTGCATCATAAAATGATACAGCAAAGCTGAGGCCAAAAGAAAGAGTTACTAATGATGCATATGATAATATGAACAACTACTATTAGAAGTTTTCAAGGATTACTGTTTTCAGAAACCTTACAAAAAATAAAAAGACCTTTGCACACGAAAGAATTTTTCTATAATAAAACCTTTGCGTATATTCGGTATGCAAAGCAAAATTTCACCCAAGGGCTGATTTTTTTTCCCCTCTCTAATGCAACATTGTGAAGGTTATATTTTGTAGGTATATAAAGGTAAAGAAAATAAAATCAGGTGAGGAAAGAACAGTGACGTTAAAGAAAAAGGTATTTCAATTATTTTGAAATTATACGAAAACACAGAATCATAGAATGGTTTGGGTTGGAAGGGACCTTACAGATCATCTAGTTCCAACCCCCCTGCCACAGACAGGGACACCTCCCACTAGACCAGGCTGCTCAAAGCCCCATCCAGCCTGGCCTTGAACACTTCTAGAGAAGGGGCATCCAAACCTTCTCTGGGAGTGTCATTAAATGGCATATTATCATTTAAATGATACAGATGCTTCATTTGCTAGATATTATTTTCACATATTGTAGATGGTGCAAAATTACCTTGGCAATACTAACCTCACAATTTTTAAGCTTATCAACTCACCTACTATTTTTCTAAATTCACATTGTTCAGAGGGCTTCTTCCACTTCCTAAAAAACACTGATCTAAACACGACTTCTTTCCTTTCAGTGAATATTTGCATTTTTACTCACCCGAACAGACAGTGAGAAACTCAGGATCTCCTAACTTACACAGTTATTTAAGTGCTATTTTAAAAACATAGCTTTATTAATCTTTGAATCTGTGAAATCTTAATATCTTCATATCCATGATATCTCTTACTAATAATCAATGGTTACATCTTTCACAAGCACCGCAGAAATTGACAGTAATGAAGTTAAGCAGGTTTGAATACCTCCAGTGACTACACGGGATGCTCGCAATTTTAACTGATTCCAGAACTGAGGCCTTAAATAATTTTATATATTTTTTAGTTAGCATAATATATAGGGAACATTAAAAAATAAAACTGAGATTCATACACACACACATCCGACTTTGGTAAAGCAATAATGTATTATTTTAGAAAGATTTTTAATAGTGTGTGTTAACTTACAAACTTATACTTCACCTTTTGATCACTTGCCAAGATATGCAAATGTCTTTCACAGGTGCTTTCTACGCTAATCTAAGTGTTTGACCTTGTCATAATGCAATTTTTTAATCATTTTCCTTAGAGTTACCACCTTTTCTCTAAACTGTTTTTATTTTATAAAGCTGAAAGAATTATTAAACAGGTCTCAAACCACCATTTTCTGTTTCGCAAAGCCAGAACATTAAACAGGTAAACTCTAAAAGGCTGACACAAAATCTCTTTGAATATAAATATATTCACTATCTATTAGTGTTATTGGAAAAAAACTTAACAATGAAATTAATTTGTGTTCCAAAAGAAAGCAAAGAGATTCTTCAACATGTTTTCAGATACAGATAACACAGAAGTTAAAATAATTTCCTTTTTCTTTTTACACATGATTTAATAAAGAATACTCTTTTTGCTAAAAAAAGAGATCAGTTCTCTTCAGTAAATGAAAATAATTTTAAGAACTAGATATAATAACCAGAAGATTGCGTGAAGTCTCACATTCTTATAGTTTGTTGAACAGGAATCTAAAAACTCCCTAATAATAAGCAAAGCGCAATAATCAGATTTGGTTAGTGTCATTTAAATTTGAGTCCTATGTATCAGCATATTTCATATTTACAAAAATGCAGGGTTGGGTATTGGTTTATTTTTTTAATGATTATGTATTTATTGTTGAGAGAGAAGTCAAAGTTATTAATTCAGAAACTGTTTTGCATAATATGATGCTTTTTGTTACCTGCATTTGATAGTCTAATTACAGATATAGTTCTCATCAGAAAGCACCTTGATGCCTGTGATTCATAAAAAAATAACCGAGTAAAGAAAAACAACTGAAATATAAAAAATTAAAAAGAAAATAAATGAAACATAATCAAATAACTAATAATCACTTCTCCAGCTCAAAGATGACAAATAATGACAATATTTTGATTAATAATACTATTAGAATGGCTACTCCTACAAGATTTAGTATGTTATGTTGAGTACAGTTACAGAACAGTTTTCACTAGAAAACAGATAATTTTCCTATTGGCTCAAAACACTGGCTGCCACAAAAATGTTTTTTCCCCATTACAGAAGTAGATTGATATTCCACTGATCACATTCAGAACCCTGCAGACAGAGTGATCCTCACACAATCTATCTTTCTCATTGCCTAACAAGTGCAAGTTGCAGCCTTGCTGCCCATGCTCCCAGCTGTTTCTTCCCTCACATGGGATCAGTCACAGTGTCTGCTTGAAAATGAAGACAGAAAATAAGACAGACCCTTTATAAGCATCACAGTAATCAATATCTGAAAGAAGGATTTCCATTCTCTCCCTTTAATATTATAATCGTACACGTCTGCTGTGTCAATCACTAGAATCTGAGGGCCAGCAGGCAGCCTAAAACTTTTAATTTCTTTGAGTACTTAAAAAGTTTATTTGCATTCTTCAAAACTTTATATGGAACTCTTCAGGTAGGCTTTTAGGTAGAAAACATCAGTTAATGATCAATTTCAAAAGAATATGCTTTTTTTCCTTCTGAATAGCAAGTACAGAAGATAACTAAAGATATATTCTTTCTGCAAAGTGACTGATGTAGTGTAAGAGTTAAAGTACAGCTTGACCATTTAAGCTTTTCATTCTTTCTGTCCTTGCTCATTTTTTTCCCAAAACTCATCTGTTTGTTTACTTTTTTAAAAAGATCGATTTCACGTAGTAAACTAATCTCTTATCTATTGGAAAGTATTCTCATATGCATATACCAATGGTAAAATTACTTCAAGATGATGGTACGTTCTCACGAACAGCATTTGTAACATTCTGGAAAACACATCACCCTCCCAGCAATGACATAACATAAATGCTGAGATGATGCAACTCCCCTCAGGAGAAAAAAACGAAACAAAACAAAACAAAAACCACACCAACCAAAAACCCCTTTTCACATTTTTTTTATATATTCATGTAAGGTATCTGATCAAATCTTCTTACTCCTTAAAAATCCAGTAGTATCCTCTATTCATCTTCCTCCAAAGATTTTAGCACTGCTTGGCAGCTCTAATACCTTCCTGTTGTTTCTTATGGGTTAAATAAAGGCTTTTTTTTTCCCTCCTAGAAAGGTTACCTATTTTTTTCCCCCAAGACAACTTCTTTAGATTTGTGTCCACTTATGTTGTTAGCCTAAGGCAGACGTTTCCTGTGTTCTGTGAGAACTCAGAATACACAAGACATCTACAAGATTCAGCTTTACATTTAAATAAAGTGACAAATAGTGATAAAATTTGTACAAGTTGTTCTATAAGATTGAAGATTCCTTTTTTCAGTGTTTTATGTACACTACACATGAACTGTATATTCAAAAAAATCAATAGAAGATATTCTTATGAGTCTTTTCCTATCAATTTTTATGGACTTTTATTAACACCAGTTATTCTCTTTGTGGGTTTTTTTCCCCCCGCCACATACACCAATGATTGAAAATCTCTCAACTAACTTTAAAGTTGTTATGAATATTGATATGCTTTTACCATATATTACATACTAAAACACTAATCATATCTTTAGCTTAAGCTTAAAAATGAGATTGCATAGTCAGAACAGGCAATATTTGGGACTGCCTACTGCCAGCAGCATGATCTTAGACCTGTTTTATTTTTGTGTCATGGAATAAGGAAAAGTCTAAGATCATCATATTTAAACTCTGTGGTAAAACTCAGCTTTGTACAAGAAGAAACAGAATTCTGAGTGTTATACATTATTCTGACGGTAGTCAGTGAGAGAATAAAATGGTAAACACAAAACAGTAGAAACACCTGAGGAAATAATGTTTTAGCATTCTCTTAGGATTTCTATTTCACGTTTATTAATTCTCTGAGACAAATATATTTGTCATTCTTGGCTTTATAAGGTCAGCCCAATCTGTTCAAAAACCTCCAACTTCATTAAAACCAGCTTCACTTGTCAGCACTGGAAGTAGTCAAATGCATTCTGATATGACCCAACACACACAGCAGTGAAGATATGTAAAGAAGAGTCTCTACAAAAAACTGATGTTTTTTCAGCCTGAAGTGGACTGGGGGTAAGGAGAAGAGGAACAAGTAATTTATTGTTTTGTGGGTTGGTTGGGTTTTTTTGTTTGTTTTGGTTTTGTTTTTGGTTTTTTTTTTTTTTTTTTTTTTTTTTTTTTTTTTACTTAAAATGAGCAAATATAGTTCAGGAATAGTGCTGTTATGTGACAAAATGGTTACTCATACTTTTCTACAATGTTGTGATACCACAGCAGATGAATGAGACAGCAATGTCATAAACTTTAATAAAATCATCTTTTGTTATTTTGAATAACATTGATAATCTCTCTATCCTTATACTGTTTGTCAGGAATGTGAAATGTATGTACTGATGTTGTCTCACTCCTGTGATGCCTCTTCCCACACAGAACCACTTGTAAGAATACGGCTGCTGGCAGGGAACATGAACATATAGTTACCATTTACACAGAACTTAGATGAAACTGTCTTCACACCCTATAATTTATATTCAGTAACTAATCTTCCACCCCACTCATTTACAAATTGTATATTTAAAAATGCCTCTATAGCTTCAGCAAGAGCTGATTTACTATAGATACGAAACCAAGAACACTTTTTACCATATTTTTCATATTCATATTCCCATATTTTTCATAATGATACAAACATTGGTAAATGCCCTTTTTGCAAACAAGATTTAATAATCAATTCTTATTTTTGAACTTGGTTATTTCTGGACTCGCTAAAGGAATTTAAATCATTTTCTTGAAATTTTACCCTTTCTTAAGGAAGACTTAAAACAACAGAGGCCTATGGTCCAATCAGCACTGCTGCTAAATTCATGTACATTTTATTGAATTCATTTTTAGCAGACAACTTTGTTGTGTAAAGAACATCAGCAGTACCAAAAACATAACACTCACCACCACACTCAAGGGCAAAAGTGTAGCTCTCAATGAAAAATGCTATAGTTAATTATAATTAAATAAATCATAACAATGTATTATCACAAGGAGCTTGCTGACCACATTCAGGGTATTTGGCTGACCATCCTACTGTACTGTAGACCTTGTGGTCATGAATCTACTGTAAAGTTCAAAGCACACTTGGACACTTCTCAGACATATTTGGACTTGAGATATTGCTATTATCAATGTAAATCAGGTGTAAACAGCTGAACACAACAGACAAATAAATCAGCACACTTGGTGATAAAGAATGAGGCTCTTAAGAGCATTTTTATGATCTTGACTTCCATTTTACAGGGTTCTTTCCATAAAAACTTCATTATGGTCACAGACATTATTTTTTAAGTTTTTTCCATTTGCAAGGCTTTTCAGGAACGTTTGGTGTCTTTTGCACTTGTGTTCAGTTCTATTTAAAAAAAAAAACAAACCAAAACCTAACCATCCTTTATGTCTTGCTCAGCAAAACCCACATAAGGAGGTACAATTACATGTTTCTTCTGATCTTATTGTTATCAAGATGCACTCTTCATATGGTATTTGAACTACGTGCATATACACCTGTCTGAAAGAAAGCTTAAACTGAATATATATTCAATTGCCAGCTGGACAAACAATCATATGGCAATACTTATTTTAAAATTCATGATTAATATATGCATGTCGCATACCACGTATAAAATCTTGTTGATAAGTCTGGCAACACTTCCTGATCAAAGACAGTAAAGAAAAAAAAATTATATGACATTATTTCATAGAATCATAGAACGGTTTGTGTTGGAAGGGACCTTTAAAGGTCATCTAGTCCAACACCCCTGCAATCAGCAGGGACATCTTCAACTAGATCAGGTTGCTCAGAGCCTTGTCCAACCTAACCTTGAAGGCTTCCAGTGGTGGGGCATCCACCACTTCTCTAGGCAACCTGTTCCAGTGTTTCACCACCCTCGTGGTAAAAAAATTCTTCCTTATCCAATCTAAATCTACACTCTTCCAGTTTAAAACCATTACCCCTTGTCCTGTCGCAACACGTCCTGCTGAAATATTTGTCCCCACCTTTCTTATAAGCCCCCTTTAGGTACTGAAAGGCCACAATAAGGTCTCCCCACAGCCTTCTCTTCTCCAGGCTGAACAACCCCAGATCTCTCAGCCTGTCCTCATAGGAGAGGTGCTCCAGCCCTCTGATCACTTTCGTGGCCCTCTTCTGGACCTGCTCCAACAGGTCCATGTCTTTCCTGTGCTGAGGGCTCCAGAGCTGGATGCAGTACTCCAGGAGGGATTCTCACAAGAGCAGGGTAGAGGGGGAGAATCACCTCCCTCGACCTGCTGACCATGCTTCTTTTGATGCAGGCCAGGATACAGTTAGCCTTCTGGGCTGCAAGCGCACATTGCTTGTTCACGTCCAGCTTTTTCATTCATCAGTACATCCAAGTCCTTGCTTACTGCTCTCAACCCTGCATCCCCCAGCCTGTATAGACCCAGGTGTAAGACCTGCACTTGGCCTTGTTGAACCTCATGAGGTTCACATGGGCCCACTTCTCAAGCTTGTCCAGGTCCCTCTGGATGGCAAGAGGATGCCTCGATGGCAAGTCTTCTTTACAGAAGACTACATGTCTGACTAAATTGATACCATTTCTACTATCATCACTTGCTTTGTAACAAAATAGGCTTCACATAACACATAGGAAACTTGTACATTACGAAGTTAGAAGAAGGTAACCTTAGACTTTCTAATTTGGATCCCTCTGTAAAAATTTAACACATCTTTGCGACTTTGGGGAGCTTGTGAAAAAATTTCTGTCTCCAAATAAGTATTCAAACAGTAACTGCACAACCTTCTTCATCTTTTCCATCACAAACAAATACATAATCTGTTCCTGTTCTCTTTCATTATAAGGCATGTTTTCCGCTATTCTTGTGGCCCTTTTCTGAATACTCTTTAACTCTCAATATTCTTCCTGAATTACAGGCATTCAAATATACAGTATTGTTGGAGTACTTCCATTAGAATAGGTTGAGATATTACAACTGCTCTATACCTAATTCAAGATTACCTTGGTCGTATTTATGAGTATGCTCCCCAGGGGCCGCAAGATTGCTCAAAGGACCTGGGGACGTTATGTTCCAAACACCTTCAGGATCCAGTCCACTTCCTGCTCCATACCATTAATATTACTCCCATTCTACGTACTGACTGTAAAGCACGGAGAAATAGAAAGCAGGATGTTTGCATGTGCCTCCTAAACCACACTTTGTCATACAGGGCTGGAGGCTGACTACTGCATCCTCCCACTATATAGCAATCTTAAAGGTCACAGTCAACTCAATGCTGTCTGTACCGCTTTATGCACTGTTTAGAATATAACACAGTTATTATGCCTGTCCCATGATTCCTCATATTCTCCAACAGGGGGGAAAAAAAAAACCAAACACAGCTGCTTTCTGTCGAGTAGAAGCTTCAAAACACCCAGGTACTGCATCATTACAACATGACTGCATCAGTGTAACAAGTCTCAAAATTATTGGTATACATTTTTACTACTACTCACAAATCCCTAACTCATTCCAGTTATGTATTTGACATTATCATTTCAGATCCAAATGTCATACTACAGTTTAATTTAAACAGTTTTACAACACTTTTAAATGTGGTGGTTTGTCACTCTGATACAGCATGCTTCTTTCTTATCTTCACAATTTGATATAGTTATACCAAAATGTGTATTAATATGTATTGAGATACATACACGGATGCACATATATTGCAAATCCACTCGAGCTCCGTGGTCTTGATTCCTTAGTGCACAGCTTGTGATAATTTTTGCAATTATCAGCAGAACACACTATCTCTGTTCACTTGCTTAAATGACAAGTCACTGATTTATAATGAGCAAAGCAGAAGTTTACTCTCCTCCATCAGATCCCAGGTTTTACTGACAAAATCATGAGACTACAGGGGAAAACAAATGAAAACAAATGCAGTGTGGGTGATACTAATGGATGCAGCTTGTACAAGCAGTCTCTTTCTGTTCCCTTGCCAGAAATTACCAAATAAAGTCCTGTTGCCTTTTTTTCCCCTTCATCCATAAAGAGAAAATGAAGCATGTATTTTAATAATTGTTCAACTGGTAAATTGATTTGCTGCACTACTTATCTTTGAATGTTTTACTGTGTTGATACATTTTCATATATTTTATTGTTTTTAATTATATCAGCTTTAGTTTTAGCTCTTCAACAGAAAGACAGTATGGCACAGTATAACTTCTGGAAGCATCCTAAAATCAGCATGTTACACTTGAGTCTCTTAGCTCTGAATTTAAAACAAATTTCTACTGCATTCACTACAGCTGCTATTTGTCTCTCCTTTTCCACTTTATTTATATTGATGACGTTTCCACCATCATCATGTCTTTCCTCACACCAAGACATGGGGAGAAGAACAGAGGATAATCCATTCTTTAGAGGGCAAAATTTACCTGAAATTATTTTCTAACACCACATACAGCAGTGATTTTCAAGTTTAGTAGTTTATTTTCTTTTGATGTATATGTAACATATAACTATTTTGAGTCAAAATTGTAAAATTCAGGGAGAGGCATAAGGAAGTATCTTCCAAGCTCCTCATTATGCCTGTGAGGAGTAATAAGCCACTCTTACAAAGAATACATCCAAAGTATTTGTGTTCAGGTATCCGAGTATTCCTTAATTGCAAAAGTGAATCAGGGTTCCTTCAGAGTCTTTATGGCACACAGCCTTGCAACCATCCATCTTAATAAATGTTCTTTGCTCTGTATCACAGCTTTACAGTGAATGTTACCTGTCATGTCGTCGTCATGTCCATGTCCCCGCCTCCCCTCTCATACTTTGGCTTTCATTCAACAGTACTTAATTCATCAGGGTGTTCCTCTGTGTGGCTGATGCTCCTCCCACCACCTGACAGCTCAACTTCCTAAACCTGCCAGTTTTAATTTATTGTTTCCCCACCTCCAAAAGCACCACACCTGTTTTGCTTAAACAGCAAAAATGGTTTTTTCACATTAATCAGCTCTATTACAGGTCCTGTGTAATATAATTCTACCTACCTTGAACAAATGTTTTAATTAAACAACTTTGAACTGGACTTACAGTAGTCTAAATCAAGAATACTGCTAAACAAGAAAACCACATAATAGACAGAACCCAAGCCTCTTTATACACTATCTACTGCCTGGTGCTGAGGAGCAATAAGGCTTGAAATGGGCCAGCTGTCTTGATAATTCCAGTGCTACTTATTACTTGCCCTTTATTCTAGAGCCAAAACGCATTATCTTCCTAAAATCATTTCAAAAGCATCACAATATCATGCCTGTACTTACAAATTCTAAGGCATAGCGCACACTTGCACAGAAAATTGTCTTACGCAATTGTGCTCAGGATTACAAGTAACCTCTATAAGTTATTTAAATTAAAAATGAAACAGTATTAACTTGAACTGTTTTTGCTGCTGTGCTTACCTTAACGCACTTGTGACAAAGACTGTGACTTTTTAGATGATGTTAATCAGGTGTTAGAAGAGCACTTGTTGCAAGTTGCAACCAACACTGCTTTACAACTCGTGAGTTTTTAAGAGAGCAATGTATTCCTGCACATCAGTGCCTCACAAAACTAAACTTCTGTATTCTGGCACTGTTTAACAGCTATGGCATTTCTATGAAAAACAGAATTCCTTTAGATCATCTATCCAACTGTCAACTTATTGTACTCTAATCTTCCAAGTGCTCTTTAGGTAGATGGAAGAGCGTATATCAGCACCACTTTTCTCGTACCCCCAGAGGGAAGGGAAGAAGAGTTGGGGGGGGGGGGAGGGGGGGGCGGGGAGGAACAGACAGGAAGGCTTTCAACTTGGTATCATCTTTTCTGTCAGTATGATACCTTCTGAATTTACGAACGGTGTCTGATAACATCAGAAAATGGGAAGATAAAGCTGACAAGCTGTTGCAGAGGTCTGCTCGGAAAAGATATATAGCAACAAGTGCATAGCAAGATGATAGTTGAGCAAAAATGGATGGTTATACTATTCACGGAGGATCATCTCCTACATTGTACTATATCATTTTATGGATATTCTTTTACATTTTAAAAAAACTCAGGATTTTCCTTTTTTTTCTTGCTTTTTGTTACTACTGAAGAAAGGCTAAATTTCTAATAGGTCAGGAGTGTTTGTCCTTAAATCTCAGATAGCTAATTCATCTGAGTCTGCCTACACAATTAAATCCATGCACATGCATAGCAAGCGTAAAGCATCAGAGAGTACCATTTCTATTGCACATTCACTGTGCAACAGGTTTGTACAGTGTTGTTGTATGTGGCTCAGCCATATTGCCAAATACGCTGAAATTCCCTGAACGAATATAAAAATCTGTGTTGACAAGCTTCATGGGAGGAGAGGGGAAAACTGTGATAAATATAAAACCTAATTCAAGAAAGCACTACACCACCTGAACTTACTAAAAGAAACAGTAACACTTGCGCAGCCTCTATTTTGGTCCCATATTGCTTGTGTTCGCCCTTATTCTTTGAAACTTAATCATATTTTGCAACAACACAGTTCTCCAAAAGCTAGTTTTAATTTATAATATTCTTTTTCCTCTCTGATCAAATCCAAGTGAGGTTCATACTGGGGGACAAAAATGTTCCCTTCATAGTTAGGAAATAATTTAGCATTTTTTAATATACTGCGTGGAATTTTAGAGCTTGAAAAAGTTCCAATTTAAATTAATTCATAGTTGGTTTTACTTATTAGCTAGCTTTTGTCATAGATACATTAAGCCCACAGAGATAGATAGGGATACTGCTGCATTGGGAAAAACCCAAACAATTTAAAACAAAACCTTGCTATTTTCATTGGCATCTATAAATGAAGCTATTTTTAAAACATAAAATTGTGCTGTTGATTGAGTTGAGAAAATAAAATAGATTAAGTGTGAGGTTTTCTTGGCTACTAATTCACACATATAAATAAAATAGATCATTTTAAAGATGAACATTTAATATTAAAAAAAAGATATCCATGAAATATCTGTGCCAGGATATGAGAGAGAAATAAATTGTCAAAAGAAGTTTCACTACCTACTGTAATGTTGTTGTCTCACGTTATTTAGTCTAACATGATAGAAATTCTCTTTTATGTATGTCGGCATTGTATTGCCCATTATGTCTTTATAAAACACCTCAACTTGATTCCAAAAAATAACTTGGTAGCCAAAAAGCTAGGTATAACTGGTTCTTCTGTTACTAAGAAAGTTGGTAAGGTTCCTATTTTAATTTGATCTTTTTTTCTATTAATGTAGATAAGCATCCTCAGTCCACCCTCTTCCTTCCTTCCTTGATTACTCTAATGTCAATTCCATAAAATGGTACCTACAGGATAACACATAATCTATCCCTTCTGCATTCAAGCCCCCATAAATCATCTCTTACCGGGGCTTATTTCAGGTTTGCAGGCATGACTGCATGAATGTTAAGCCATGCTGAGTGAAAACATGAAGTACTGTGAAAGAGCATAGTAGTACATAAAAATGGAGAAGAGTTATTTGAAGAGAGATAAGAACAGTAAAGAAAACTACAAGAAAAATGTCAAGGGACCAAATCCTGAAGAAACAAAAACACATTATAAAAGGTAAAGTAGCAATAATAAATATTTATATGATGGTAACACCAACAGAGTTGTGGTTCAGCTTTTAAGGTTTTGTTTAAGCTTTGACTTCTTCATTTTGCATCATGCAAAGTTTGGAAAATTATTTAAAACTGTTCAGAAAAACTGAAAAATGAGATACTTCAGGCCTCAGCTTTTGCTCCGCTCAGTTGCTACAAGAGGGACTCCATCTTCATACAACTGGGGCCCTTGCTGGTGCCCCAGCTGGGCACCCTGGTATTCTGCATACCAAAACACGCTTATCCTAATTTAACTGCCTAATTTAATCTTCAAATTCATGATTCTATAAAACAATGAATTAATCACTATTAGCCTCAGAGCTGAACATGTTTCCATGCTTTAAAAGATCAACCACAAATCCATCTTTTGAGTCTCAAAATTGCAATGTACTAAGAGTGACAAAAAGACCATGGGTACACTGGGGAAGAAAAAAAGTAATCTATTGAGAGATGCCATAAATAGAAACAGATATTTTCTGCCCCCACTGAGGAGCACAAAAACCATTTCAAAATTTGCTTGGAAAAGCATCTGTTTGCACAAAAGCATGACTTTTTCTTTCGCTTTTAAAAATCCTGAAAGCAGACAGCGCTTATTTTTCCATTGGTATTTTCGCCTCTGTAGTTCATAGTTTAGTTAAATTTTTATCGCAGTCTTTATAGGTTCAAGCGTATATAACTAACTATATATTTTGGTATCTGAATAGGTTTGGTAAGAAAGTAAATTGCGGTATCTAATTGGACTAGTGTCCAGTCTGCTGATCAAATGCAGCACTTCCTTTTAGACAACAGCTGTACTGAAAACTTAACAGGAAAGTGAATAAATGCAAAACTTACACTTCTATGGCCAAGAAAAGGTTTGCCGCATGTCAGAAAAATTAGTTGTCTTACCTATATGATAACTTAGAGGACTGTTCCAGCTCTCCACACACATTTCTAAACCTTCCATTTAACCACAATGCTGACCAAGAGCTCTGTGGCGTAGTATCATGTCAAAATTAAACAGATTCCCAAAATTTGTTTTGAATCTGTTGCCCCATGTATTCTTCCCTGTTCCTTTATTATGAGAGGGTAAATGAAACTTATGGAGCAATGATTCTAGAAATAAAATCGTGTCATAATCTTTCTTACTAAGTTAGCTTTAATCTACATGCCTATTTTTCAGTATTTTTTCATCCAGAAGTCCCTCTAGGTCTTTGATCATATTTTTAAAAGCTCTGCAGATTTTCTGTTTCTACTATGTGCGATTTATCAAGGTGGCCAGAGATAACAGGGCTATTAACAAAAATAAATTGTGAGACCTCACTCATAAAATAATTTCTTAACATTTACAGCCTATTCTGTTTACCATTCTTTACAAATCACAATGTTTTGTTTGCTTTTATAACTACTGCATGTGCGTACCTTTTCTGAGTTTTTCATAATGGCACTTTGCTCTCGCTTCTTAGTAGAACATATAAACAACATTCATTCTAACATAAGTTACCTTGTTTTTCAATTTGAAGATAGGAGTGGTGAATTAGAGCATGACAAAAGACTTGCAGTGTAGGTAAAAAACCTCCACCATTTGTACTCTGAAGTAAATGGTTATATGATATCAGTATAATTCTAGAATACGAAAGGAAATTCAGTTTCCAGAAGCCTCAAATCTGAGATACTGGGATGAAGTCATCCTAGAAGTGTTGCTATTGTTGGTTCCCTACCAAAGAGAATTTCATGGGTAGAAGGGTCAAAAGTACATGGGTCTCCAGCTTTGGCTGTAATAATGAATAAGTGGACAGCAAGCCCTCACATCCTACTTTGTAACATGCAAGTTTGTATGTAAGAGCAAGGTATTCAATTCCAATCCAGATCATCTTGGCCGTGCATTCATACCTTTTACAGACTCCAGTAGCAGGCCCCAAAGATGAATAATCGATCATTCTTATCCTCAGGATATCTGTTTCCTGTAGTCGTATGTTTACTGATCTACTCCCCAGCTTAAATCTCCTCTCACATAATCTTTCCTCTTATTTGCCTCTCCTTTGCACCAAAGAGTTCGGGATGGGAGAGGAGAATGTGTTTGGGGTTTTCTTTAAAAAGAGGCTCCAACGGCAAAAGCTTAGAACATGACTAGTGTTGAATTTAGGGACCAAAACTTCAAATTAACTTTCACAAGTATGCAAATCTTGGTATTACAAACGTTCATTGGAGATGAACGTGCAAGTGGTGAAGGCAAAGTCAAGGGGAATTCATTCTTCAAGATGTGCAAATGTTTTCAGAAATATTTATGTGTCCAGATCTTCATCTGATTAAGAAATGAAAGTAAACCCTGAATTACAATAAGTTAGCTATTTTATATTTTGACATATATGAAACCTCCCTGACAAGAAAAAGTCCGCCTTGGTATTTTCCTCTATGAAACAGAGGCATTATTTCTACAATTCAAATAGTTGTATTTTACAACAGTTTTTACTTTACTTTCTACAGTTAAGGTAGAAAGAAGAAAAATTAGAAAGTAGAATAGATAAATGATGTCGCCATGCATAACCATGCTTGAAAACATGAGGAATTATATCATCTTAAACCACAGTAAAAAAATTAAGTGCCGATTCTCTAAGATAACAACTTTTGGGTGGCTTGATCCATAGGTGCCTATGAAATAGTTTAGTGGTTATTCTCTATTCCTTTAGTTAGTGGAAAAAAGTTGTCCTAGAGAGAGGAGAGAATTAAGACTTCTTTTCTGGTTTTTGGTTTGGGTTTTTGGGGGGTTTTTTGGGGGTTTTTTTTGTGTTTTTTTTTAAATTGCTTTATGGAACAGGCTAGGAATTGCAAGTCTGTGTCTATTGGTGAAGTGTTTATAAGTATTAACCTATTGCTGTTATAACTGCAGCTTCAGGTAACAGTTGATCTATAAAATTATGATATATCCTGAATTCTGTGCACTTTCGCAATCCTATAAAAACACAACACCCTCCTACCATAAAATGTGTATACAAATTTCACCCCCAAAGTTTTCCTGTCCTTGTATGTTCAAATACGTCATTGAAGGTCTGTATTTGAAAGAAGTCTCCCTGAAAGGAATCGAACTAGAACACACCAGAGTCATGGTTACGGTGAGTGCAGCTTTCTTCAGGTATAACTTCTTCTTTTCCTCACCCAGAAGTTTTGTCTAGACAGAATCTGAGCATTTATCTGAAACTTATGGACACCGAATCTACGGTGCGATGCATAGTGCGGATAGTCTGCACATGTGCAATAAGCCCAAAGCATCCCTGAAACAACTCCACAGATACTGCCTGAATTAAGGCAGTGGATCCCACAGATTCGACAAGGTTTAAATCCAACCTAAACTGTATTGTGATTATAAGAATTTATTACTATTATTATTACTATTACTAATACAGAAGTTGCCTAAGGGTTTTAGGAAAAGTATTTGTATGGTATAAGTGTTCTAATATTTAGGTTAAACCATAAAATGACAAGCAAGATATTTTTTTAAGACAATGAGGATCTGATACAGAATATATAGTAGTCTGTGGAAGAAGCCATACCTCTAAGGATCATATTATTGTTCTTTCGTAGCAGATTACAGCATTTTATAAAGTGAACTTACTTTTGACAATGTGGGCATATGAAAAGGATTTTGGTGTTTGATTTTAAATGAAAGAGAAATATAAAAATGCTACCAAACAGACACAAAACCCACTTATTATAACTGACCATGTAAAAGCTGAACATTTAGTGACTCCTGACATGTCTTTACTGTCATAAGTATGCTATTTGATTTCCAAAAGCACTAGTATATTTTACTGTAAAGTACCAATAAATGCACATACTTCACTCTGTGAAGCTGCTACAGTTAACGTATTTTTCACCATTGGAAACCTTAAATGTATTGTTTTACACAAATGGAAATTAGTAGAATGATTTCTGTTCCCTGAACATTAGTCCTACTCAATTTCACACACTGAACAGTTTTCTCACCACTGGTACACAAGCAAAACAACAGATGTATTCTGAGCCTATAACCACAACTTATGAAGCAAGACCTTCACGTAAAATGAAATGCATTAGAATTGATGCTTGCTAGTAATAAAAGCACCTAATTTTAATCAGATCCGGATTCACACAAAAATTTTAAAACCTATAAAAGAACTCCTCACATGTAAGCATCCCAAAGTTTCATTCTGTTCCGTTACCCAGTGTTAGAGTATTTCAGTAACACTGAAAGACAAAAGAAAAAAACCCGAAACACACAACCCACCAACGAATTTCAAATTAAGCACTAATTGATTACAAATTTTTACATCAGCTATTTTACAATTGATAATGTATTCTACTGAAGTATACTGAAAACTGATACTGACAACTAATTTTTAAAGCACTACAAGAACAAATAGCAAGCTTTACTTTAGATATGTATTTGTAAGAAGGGGTATTGAACTGTTCCTGTAACTTTTCTGATAAAGGAATATTCAAAGGTTTTACTCTTATTATTTTGTATTATTTCAGTGTTAACATAATTGTCCACAATGAATTTTGTTGCTATGGACTACAATTACAACTTCATAGTTAAGGACAGAGAAATCATTTATAAGCATCGTCTTCATCATTCTTCTCAATTTTGTTAACCAGGCAATGTTTTTAAGTGGTAGATTCTCAGGAATACTGTGAGAGAAAAGACCATTTTAAAACAACAACAACAACAAAATAAAAGCTCACAAACCATTTTTTTTTTTATTAACAGGACAGCACATTAAGACCCCTTAGGGTTAGTCAAAAGTTGAACACTCTAACCGCAGTGCTCTCCTAGATCAGACACTCTTTCCAGTATTCTAGTTTTTGAACAGAAGCGTCCTAACTTACTGCCTTTTAGGAGGTGGTACAACTGAGTGTGCCTTCAACCACTGTCAGCAAGACAGAAAGAAATACAGTAAAATGGGATCCATTTTCCTGCAAAAAAAAAATCCCAATCCTAATTTATAATCTCACTGCAAAAGTGGAAAGTAGGACACTCACGATGACTGAAAAACTCATCATGACAACTGATTATCTAGTGCACCCTCCTACTTCTAGAGAACACTAAGAATCTGAACAAGATTACTGGGGTAATCTGGAGTAAAACATGAGTAGACCTAGGATTTACTAAATTAACTGAAGCCCATATAGTACAGTGGAAAATACCTGTTCTGCTAATAGAATAGTGAAGTTCTGTTTAGGTCTCCTTTACTTCAAGTTTGCTTTGAGCTCCTACAAAACATATATTACATACCAAGAAAAAAAAACCCACAAAAACATTAGCAACTAAAAAATTTCTATTTTAGATTTCTACAGACAGGAGTTGGGGGGGGTGGGGGGTGTCACTTGGTTTTTTTGGGGTTTTTTTTGTTTGTTTTTTTTTTTCCTTAAGGACAGCAATTTTTGTGTTTTGAAGTTTGGCTGCAAAAAGTATAAATACTGTACAGCTAAGTTACAACCTTAATAAATAGTAAGGCTGATATCGACAACATTAGTACTGCAACATACATTCTTGCAACCTAGATATCTTGCAAGATACGTAACACTATCTTCCATTACTATTAGCAGAAGCTACTTACAGAGGATCCTGATTTCTTCTAGATGTGTATCCATAACTCCCACTAAAATGAACAGAAGAAACACATGCACACCAAGAAAAGAACAGGCCTTCACAACGTATGCAAAACTTATGCTGCATAGTGTTAGTCACCTTTTTTCCTTCCCAATGCAAAGAAACAGTAAAAATGAAGCTTCACTTTTTTTCCTTTAATAAATTAAATTGCATTGCATATAAAAATCTCCAAAATATTCACATTTTCACCTCTCTTTTAAGGACATAAAAGCCCAAATTATTTTCTCAACAAGTTCAACTAAGCTATGGCTAAGCAAATTTCCTTTTCAGTACTTTGTAGAGTGTAAGTATGATCACAATAGCATAGTTACACAATAATTGGACTAATCAAAGCTATATAATGTTAGTATTGTGAATGAAGTAGTGTTGCTCATTAGCCTATTACAAAAGAATTACTGTAAATTCTGGCTACGTGCAGCATCACTTCCTGTGCAAACAAACACAGATAATGCAACAAGCCTGAAACACTGCCAAGCTGGCAGACTGGCTCCACAAATTATGCAAAGAACCAGAAAGCCTTCAGCAGATTCAATAGAGCTTGGAGCATAAGAATGATTAAGTGTTTCTGTGTACAACTACAAATCACAGTAATGAATCAGACTAAAATTTCCAATAAGGGACTTAACTGCACCAGCTGGCCTTCTTCAGCAGCATTATAATGTGAAATGATAACATCCTAAATAGTGGTGTTTGCAGCTTTCACACAATCTGCCAAAAGCAAATCCTTCGTTTTGCGTCAGTTTTTTGGAAGTCTTTTTTTGAAATCGTAATAAAATGCTGCAGCACCTAAAGATACAGAAAAGTCACAAAGCTATACTGTTCCTTCTTCTCTGCTGTTCCCTTTTTCTAATCAAATAGAGCATCTTCCGTACCAGTTCTAACAGGCTCTCTTTCAAAACTGCTGGGACTACTTAATATTAACTACAGATTTGCAGTTACAGCTTTTGTTTGTTTCTTCTTTTCTTTTTTTAAATCAAAAACTTAGTGGTAGCAAGTCTAAATTGAAACCCCTTTCTTTTATTGTAAAATGAGTAAATAAAATACTTCAAATTCCAAAATATGGTGTATCGGAAATCCAGGATACAAGTGTCTTACGATATGAAGAGAAAAAAATATATATACAGGTGTACATATTTATTTATACGTATGTATCTGCATGCATGTACACACATATGTACCTGTATGTATGTGTGTGCATTTTCCCTATCGAATGGGCTTCCCACATACTCGGCCTTGGTCACTTTTTACGCCTGGGGACAACCTCAGCCATGCAGTACCACAGCATGGAAACAGAAGAGGGTTTGGGTTGCTGTCGCAGTGTTACAGTTCTGCAGCACTTGAAATTTACTCTGGGCTTCTGTCACATCATCCATAATAGGAAAAGGTTAAGCCATCTGATGCTTCAGGGCCTAACACTCATCACTTCAAAGCTGAAATGAACACTTTACTCATGTTATAATACCAGGGTGAACACACTCAGGGAAGAACTTCTGATAATCCAAGTTCATATAAAAAAGTATTTAGACTGGTTTCCACACTTTTCAAAACCACTGCCAGAGGGCAAGAGTCCAAGGCAGGATAATGGACTAGATGACCAATGATTTGAACCAAATCAGCACTTGGAAGTGTCATTTAACTCAAAAGCCTAAAGGAAGTTGTAATAAGATTAAGCGCTACCACAAAATCTATCAAAGTATCATAGAATCATAGGGTTGGAAGGGACCTCTGGAGATCATCTAGTCCAACCCCCCTGCCAGAGCAGAATCACCTAGAGCAGGTTGCACAGGAACACGTCCAGGCGGGTTTTGAATGTCTCCAGAGACAGAGACTCCACCACCTCTCCTGGCAGCCTGTTCCAGTGCTCTGCCACCCTCAAAGTAAAGAAGCTCCTCCTCATGTTTAGATGGAACTTCCTATGCTCAAGTTTGTGCCCATTACCTCTTGTCCTGTCGCCAGGCACCACTGAAAAGAGCCTGGCCCCATCCTCCTGACACCCACCCTTTAAGTATTTATAAGTGTTGATAAGGTCCCCCCCCGTCGCCTTTTTTCCAGACTGAAGAGACCCAAATCCCTCAGCCTTTCTTCATAAGAGAGGTGTTCCAGTCCCCTACTCATCTATCCAACTCCCCTACCATAGTAAATTAGATTAAGTGATATAATATTTTTACCGCTATCAGCTTCTGTGAGCCTATAATAAAGTGACACTCCTTAACATGCTTTAATAGTGAAATCATGGTAACTGGAAGACTGCACCCACAAGCAGAAATATTACAAAATTTTTGTTGATCACTAAATTCAGGTCCTGCTCCACAAAAGTTTACAGGCAGGGAACAATTCTTACTAAATCTAACTTCGTTTCATAGAACTCTTAAGAAACAGCAAAGGAAACATTTTACTCAGATAGCATCCACCACTCTTTCCTTAATTCTTAACATAGTGAATTCTGTATCATTAGGCCCTCTATACCGTTCACCTACACAGCTTCACATTTTATACAGGTTCAGTCTTCACACTCTTTGGAACCTGCCCTGTGGAGCTCCAATACAAAAAGAGCAATTATATTTTTTTGTTTCATTGTTTTAACTTAGTTAAATGGTTATTTGTTATGACCATTCTTGTCATTTTCCAGGCAAATTATGATCCGCAACAGAAATGCTTTTACCATGATTAAGTCACTGCTCCTACCGTAACCCTGAGTTTAACAAAATAGGTTAATTTTTTTAGAATTGCAAGTATCATCAGAATCTATTGCTTAGTTAGCATTTATTGGGAATTAGTTACTCGTAAAGAAGGCCCAAAAAGCTGCACACCCCTATGACAAGGCAGTTCTATTACTCTTATGAACACCTTACCTACATTATTATAATGACATAGGTATAGGCTGCTACCAAAAGAAGAAAAAAAACCCAAAACCCGTACAAAGACAAGACAAAGAAGGGACTGTAAATGACTGTAGGGCATAATCTGCAAAGAGAAAGAAAATAAATCACAAGTAAAAAGATATGCTAGAAAAGAAATGATCCCTTATTTCTAAATAATTCCCTAGAGATTCCCTATACCTCATATTGACCTACTGTTCACAAACAGAGAAGGACTAGTGGGAGATGTGGTGGTCGGAGGTCGTCTTGGGTTTAGTGATCATGAAATGGTCAAGTTTTCAATTCATAGTGATGTAAGGAGGGGGATTAGCAAAATCTCCACCTTGGACTTCCAGAGGGCGGACTTTGGCTTGTTCAGAACACTGGTTGAGAGAATCCCTTAGGACATAGTGCAGAAGGGCAAAGGGGTCCAGGAAAGCTCTTCAAGAAGGAAAGCTTAAAGGCCCAGGAGCAGGATGTCCCCAAGTGTCGCAAGTCTAAAGGGCGGGGAAAATGGCCAGTCTGGATGAATGGGACTTCGCATGGGACTTAGGAATAAAAGGAGGGTTTACCACCTTTGGAAGAAGGGACAGGCAACTCAGGAGGAGTACAGAGATCTCGTTAGGTTATACAGAGAGAAAATTAGGAAGGCAAAAGCCCATCTGGAGCTCAACTTGGCCCCTAACATTAAGGACAACAAAAAAAGTTTTTATAAATACATCAACAAAAAGAGAGCCAGGGAGAATCTCCATCCCTTACTGGATGCGGGGGGGAAAGTTGCAACCAAGGACGAGAAGAAGGCTGAGATACTTAATGCCTTCTTAGCCTCTGTCTTCAATAGTCAGACCAGCTATCCCCAGAGCCTTCAGCCTCCGGAGCTGGAAGATAAGAGTGGAGAGCAGAACAACCCACCCATAATCCAGGAGGAAGTAGTCAATCATCTGCTTCTGCACCTAGACGTACATAAGTCTATGGGACCAGATGGGATTCACCCAAGAGTACTCAGGGAGCTGGCGGGAGAGCTCACCAAGCCTCTCTCCATCATTTATCAACAGTCTTGGTCAACAGGGGAGGTACCAGATGACTGGAGGGTGGCTAATGTGACACCCATCTACCAGAAGGGTCAGAAGGAGGATCTGGGAAACTACAGGCCTGGCAGCCTGACCTTGGTACCAGGAAAGATCATGGAGAGGATCATCTTGAGTGGGCTCTCACGGCAAGTGCAGGGCAGCCAAGGCGTCAGGGCCAGCCAGCATGGGTTTAGGAAAGGGAGGTCCTGCTTAACCAACCTCATCTCTTTCTATGACCATGTGACCTGCCTTCTGGATGCGGGGAAGGCTGTGGACGTTGTCTATCTGGACTTTGGGAAGGCCTTTGACACCGTCCCCCATAGCATTCTCCTGCAGAAGCTGGTGAATCATGGCATAGACAAGTGTACTCGTCACTGGGTAAAAAACTGGCTGGATGGCCATGCGCAGAGAGTTGTGATTAATGGGGTGAAATCTTCTTGGCGGCCGGTCACCAGTGGTGTCCCTCAGGGCTCAGTTTTGGGGCCAGTTTTGTTTAATATCTTTATCAATGATCTGGATGAGGGGATTGAGTGCACCCTCACTAAGTTTGCAGATAACACCAAACTAGGTGGGAGTGTTGATCTGCTTGAGGGTAGGAAGGCTCTACAGAGGGACCTGGACAGGCTGGATCGATGGGCCAAGGCCAACTGTATGAGGTTTAATAAGGCCAAATGCTGGGTCCTGCATTTCGGTCACAACAACCCCAAGCAACGCTACAGGCTTGGGGAAGAGTGGCCGGAAAGCTGCCCAGCAGAAAAGGACCTGGGGGTGCTGGTGGACGGCCAGCTTAACAGGAGCCAGCAGTGTGCCCAGGTGGCCAAGAAGGCCAACAGCATTCTGGCTTGTATCAGGAATAGCATGGCCAGCAGGAGCAGGGAAGTGATCGTGCCTCTGTACTCGGCACTGGTGAGGCCTCACCTCGAGTACTGCGTTCAGTTCTGGGCCCCTCTGTACAAGAGGGACATTGAAGTGCTGGAGCGTGTCCAGAGGAGAGCTACCAGGCTGGTGAGGGGGCTGGAGACCAGGTCATATGAGGAGAGGCTGAGGGAGCTGGGCATGTTTAGCTTGGAGAAGAGGAGGCTGAGGGGGGACCTCATTGCCCTCTACAACTACCTGAAAGGAGGTGGTAGAGAGGTGGGTGTTGGCCTCTTCTCCCAAGTGAACAATGACAGGACCAGAGGAAATGGTCTGAAGTTGTGGCAGGGGAGGTTTAGGTTAGATATTAGGAAGAGTTACTTTACTGAAAGAGTGGTCAGGCACTGGAACAGCCTGCCCAGGGAGGTGGTTGAGTCACCATCCCTGGAGGTGTTTAAGAAACGTCTAGATTTGGCACTTCAGGGCACGCTCTGAAGGGCAGAGATTATAGGTTGTTGGGGGTTTGTTTTGTTTTGTTTTTGTGGGGGTTTTGTTGGGTTTATGTGTGGTTTTTGTTTGTGTGTGTGTATGCTTGGACTCTATGATCCCAAAGGCCCTTTCCAACCATGAAGATTCTATGATTCTATGATATGTGAAATAAAAACTGGATCTGGAATACCTGAACTGTGTTACAACTGCTTCCTACTCTGAAACCTTAGAATAAATGATTGCAGAGGGTGAGAAATCCAATAGAAAGAAAAAGAAAGTTTGAGGTACTTACACAAGTAATAGTTGTCAGTTTTCATAAACATTTCAATTCCATCTTAATATGCTATGCATATAACATAGCAGAGACAAGTGCAATCTGTTTCTCCCATAGCAGGGTACTGTTGTGTTGATCTGCCATTTTACATAAACAAACCCATAAAAAGCATAGCAGTACCTTCACAATGGGGGCAGGGGGCATAACGTATGGTGGAGAATTCATAAGAGACATCTACATATCTAGAAAAACTGCACATGTATTTGCCGCACTGAATAATTTAATGCATCTAAGCATTGACTGATCTAATGTATCCAATCAATTTTACACAGTACATTTCTTTTACTTACGGAAGAAGAAAAAGAGACTGTTTTATCAGATTCCACTAGGATTAATCAGTAAGTACAAGGTTAGTCACCAGGTTGTAATATATCAAAGGCACTCTGATTTACTCGGAACATGATTTTTGGCCCAAAACTTTATTGCCGTTTCCTCATTTTCAGAGCTTATTTCTAAATGTTACTGAGCAAGTCATTACTTCACCAGTTTCTTGCAGTAAGCAGTCCAATCTTGGAATAGACTGTGTAATGACTGGGGCTCAACTGAATTAATCTCATTTGTAAATTTTCTCATGCAGCTGGTTTGAGATAAAAACGAAGAGAAACATTTGAAGCAGACAGATGCTTTTCCCCCTTTCCCTTCTTTCACCTTTAAGCATTAGGCTTAAGTATTTTTGTTTTGACAAACATGCAGTACCAAAACAGAATTACAATAAAAGTAACCCAACTGAAACCACAGGCACTATCTTGTGTTCACTGTTACACTTACATTAAAATTCTCTGCTGGGTGGCAACCCTGCCCTGTTTTTTCAAGTTTTCTAGACTCCTGCCATTCACCTGCAGCTAACCTACTTGCTCAGAACTTCACCATACAGGTGAAGTGCTTAGTTTAGTACAGCAGCCTATGATTCACAGAATGTTATTCTTAGAGCAAATTACATGATGTTGTCACTTCTTACTGTAATTGTCTGTTTCAAATCTAGGATAAAGTTAACAGACAATTTATCAAGACTTGCAAATCTATGATGGCTCATTGCTTTTCAACTTTTCTGAGCCTAGTTAGCTACCAGCATTCCATGGCCTTAATGAGTTCCTATGCATTGTGGTGTCACCACAAATTCTTTTGTTCTTTGCTCAAGGTGGCAACCACAAATATGTGAAGATTTAAGGATTTATCTTTACCACCTGCTGCTCTGCATATACAAGGAGCACACATCCCCTTGCAGGTATTCTGAAATAGCCATTACCACCTACAGTCCTCCTCCTTTGACTCATCTCATTTTAATTTCCTGTCCATTTCTCTTCTGGCTGAACATTCACATAAGTTTTCCTCTTCCCCAAGCTCACAGGAATGAACCCATAGTTCCTAGACATTCTCAGTACTGCAGATTCAAGTAATTAAATCTCCTGAAAGTGAAGTGATTGAAAACTAGAAAGAGTAGACAAATTTCTATTAGTATGATGAATATCCTGCTTGTCACCATAACATTCACATCACTGTATCACAGTATTGGCAATGCTGTATTCCAATATTCTGCAAGTTGTATTTGTAACTGAATGAGGTATACTCCAAAGCATTTCATTATTGCATGTACAGACACTGTACAGGGCTTTTTCCCCGTAAAGCCTATCACTTAACCAATAAAGGTAAACTGGAAAGCACAAAGGGATGGTAAAACTCCATTTAGGCAAAAGGAAAAGTTAATGTCAGTCTCCAGAGTTTCAAAGAATCAATGAAAAATTCTATTTTACACCAGACTTTTAATTATTTGTTTATCATGCATTCTAGTGGAGGCAGCTCTCCCTTCCCACAGCAATCCACATGGAAGTACATGGATAAATAACAATATATATCCTGCATGTTTTCCCATTTTAAAGTACTTCCTCTTTCTTTCATAGGTCACAGCTAGGAGCATAGAACACAGAACACAGCTTCCAACACAGTTATAACCAGTAGAGATGCAAATGCATGTACCTGCTACCAATAAAAATCTGGCCCCTCTAACCATGCCTCCCTACTTCCTAAAGCTCTGATACTCCAAACTGCTCTCATGACCAATGACCTACACCACTTGCTTCATTGTGTGGTACGTACCCTCAGTAATCCATACAGGACTACAATAGTTTGGAAACTGCACCGTACAGATAAAAACACGTGGGACAGCAGGGACTGAATATCAGAATGTCCATGCCTAGAGTGTTTCTTCTGCAAGTCTATCTCTAACAAAAAAAAAAAAGAAATTACTAATGTGATTTCTCCATTTGGTACAATCATCAGCCTTTCCTGAATAGCAACCTGCCTATGTTATTACCTCAAAAAGTGACAGAATTTATATACTGAAATTTATGAACAAGGCAATAGGGCTGCTTGGAAATGCTGCAGAGAATCTAACCGTAAATCTGAAAATTTCTGTTTGATGCCACTACAGAATAATCTATCCAGCTCTAACAGTATTCCATGCTTCTTTCCCTGGGGTAGCCCAAAGGTGCCCATAAACCTTTTATTTACCTTGGAGATATGCAGAGCCTCGTCTTCCCTGTCTCTTGAGGTTAGTCTTTGCCACTGTATCAGTTCACATTCTTAAAACTACTTTTCCCGTGCAGGAGTCTTGGGAATAATCTCTGGAACATCTATGGATCTATATAGCAAATATGTCCAAATGGAAATCTATGGGCAAGTACTTTATGAAGAGTTCCCAGTAATCCATGTAAAAGGTCTAAACTATTTCTCCAGAAGACATCTCCAACTGCCTTTTCTTTAACAACAACAAAAAAAGAGGTTATTCAAATTACCCAATCTTTGAAGAACACCGCATGCGCACACAGACACAAAGTGGAAAGCGAAAATTACTGGGATGAAATGCTGTAAAGATTTATTCCCAACAGATTGAATACACACAGCTGATATATTAGAAATGGATACAGGTAGATAATATAAGATAACAGTTGATAATATAACCTTTACCATCTAATTTTTTTACCAAGACTTATAAATGACTGGACTAGTCCTTTGGAACTTGAAAAAACAGATGGCCCTGTTGAAAACCAATATGCAAATTGTAGATATCAGCAAAGGAATAAAATCCTGGGCTAAAGAAATTAATAGTGGTAAACAGACCAGCAGACATGACTGCTTGTGAATATGCAATTCATACTCTTATTCCCATCATACTACAGAAAGGTCAGAGATCGCATGAAGAAAGCCTCTTTAGAAAGAAAATACAAAGCAATTGATTTCTCCTTGAACCTGGTAACTTGGGGCAACTGAGAGATCTAAGCTTGGGAGACTAGCGACAAGTGGCTTTCCTCAGGGGTCAGTATTGGGACTGGCGCCATTCAACAACTTTGTCAGTGACATGGACAGTGAGATTGAGTGCACCCTCAGCAAGTTTGCCGATGACACCAAGC
This sequence comes from Rissa tridactyla, assembly GCF_028500815.1. Taxonomy (NCBI): domain Eukaryota; kingdom Metazoa; phylum Chordata; class Aves; order Charadriiformes; family Laridae; genus Rissa; species Rissa tridactyla. Next base: position 43,002,945 of record NC_071470.1, on the reverse strand, counting down.
TGCGCGGTGTGTCAACACGCTGGAGAGAAGGGATGCCATCCAGAGAGTCCTGGACCGGCTTGAGAGGTGGGTGCATGCAAATCTCATGAAGATCAACTGGGCCAAGTGCAAGGTCCTGCATGTGGGTTGCAGCAATCCCAAGCACAAATACAGGCTGGGAGAAGAATGGATTGAGAGCAGCCATGACGAGAAGGACTTGGGGGTACTGATGGATGAAAAGCTCAACATGACCTGGCAATGTGCGTTTGCAGCCCAGAAAGCCAACCGTATCCTGGGATGCATCAAAAGAAATGTGTCCAGCAGGTGGAGGGAGGTGATTCTGCCCCTCTACTCCGCTCTCCTGAGACCCAACCTGGAGTACTGTGCACAGCTCTGGGGCCCCCAACATAAGAAGGACATGGACCTGTTGGAGCAAGTCCGGAGGAGGGACACAAAGATCATCAGAGGGCTGGAGCACCTCTCCTATGAAGACAGGCTGAGAGAGTTGGGGTTGTTTGGCCTGGAGAAGAGAAAGCTCCGGGGAGACCTTATAGCGGCCTTCCAGCACTTCAAGGGGGCCTACAGGAAAGATGGGGAGGGACTCTTTATGAGGGAGTGTAGCAATAGAACAAGGGGTAATGGTTTTAAACTGCAAGAAGGTAGATTTAGATTAGATATTCAGAAGAAATTCTTTCCTGTGGGGGTAGTGAGGCACTGGAACAGGCTGCACAGAGAAGTTGTGGATGTTCCATCCCTGGAAGTGTTCAAGACCAGGCTGGATGGAGCTTTAAGAACCTGGTCTAGTGGGAGGTGTCCCTGGCCACGGCAGCAGGGTTGGATGATCATTAAGGTCCCTTCTAACCCAATCCATTCTATGAAAATCCTATGAAATCCCTGTCCTGGCCCAGGACAGGTAGGTAGAGAATTGCGTCATCTAGCTTACAAGAATAGACCTGCAGTGCTTATTAAAATCACCAAGTTGCTGCCATTCCGGTTTCCCATTATGATTTGTATTATTTTCAGACAAACTTTGCCTCTTAAAATATTACCTTTCTAAAAGACTGCCAGGGACCATGGAAGGAATAATACAGGTATGAAGGCAGATGTCAATATGTTTATTAATTCAACCAGTGTATGCAGCTTCATCTAGTCTAAAAAAGTTTTTAGTCCTTAACTGTTGCATGTATACTTGGAGATGTCATTTTTTCACTGTTTTCAACGTGTGTAATAACTCTCAGAAATTTCAAATGATTGTGCTTTCTTTTCACCATTGACACTGACATATTCCCCTGAGAGTTCTCATGCAGTTGAAATTAGACTACCTATCTTTGTCTGATTATAATTCTTGCACTTTATTTAATACTTCATTAAACCAAAATGTCTAGCTCTACACTGAGATTGTTTGATATAAACAGTTAAGCTCCAGAAATAAGGTAGAGCTTTTTTGTTAATTAACTGCAGCTGCAGATCAAGAATAGTTTAAACTTTTCCTTTCACTATGTATTACCTTGCTTGTTTGAAAAGCTACAGATCGGTGTACTCAACATAACTAGACACTCAGAAGAACATTCATGATATCATTCATAAAACTGTACTGGCTCTCTAAAAAGCTTGAAATGATCCTCTTACATCAGACAAGAAAGTCTCTTATTTTCCTTAGCTCTTTTCAGCCCCTACTGAGCAAAGCACTTCAACACGCACTTATTTCAATCAAGTTATTGAAGTTTAGCCTTTCCACTATGCTCCATTTCCCACAATGAAGTACCAAAAAAATGAACAATCCAAAGTCAAAAATGCAACTTGACTCCATCTCCTCAACAAACAACAATCTCATTATTCAACTAAGTGTATGGTTCAGGCCCCTACATATTCTCTTTCTGCCCCAGATAAAGCCACCGAAGCACATTAATATTTTGCCACCCTAAGACCTACATAAATAGAGCATCTCGAACTGTTCTGCCAAAAAAAAATGGTGAGAATAAAAATTATCTACATTTGGATTCCAGAATAACTTTACCATATATTTGTTCCTTATATTTAACCAGTCTAGAATGCAAAGAAAACTGCAACACATAGAAGAGAAAAAAGAAGGAAAAAACCCCAGCAACTTACACTATAACAGGCCATTACCCACACTTAAACAGGCAGTTTTGAGTTCTCTAGCTTCTTATGAGAAGTGATGAAGTCAAAGTAATGTACAGCAGCAGGACATTATCATAATTGTTATATTCATTTGGTACCAGCACAGTAGGTATTTCCTTAAATGTATTTGTATAAGCAGCTTGCGATATTTAAATACATACACCCTCTAGTTTAGCAGCCTATCAAAAAATAAAATATTAAACATACTAATCAAATTATGCATACATAATTACTTCTAAAACCCACTCCTACTCTGCTCATATGTTGTTAAATAACTTAAGCAATTATCGAGCATTTATGGTTTATAGTCAGTCACGAATGCTATAAAAAAAGTATAGGATTAACTTTTAAAGTATTTACCTGTGCGTAAGCCTTCGGTGACTAATGCAAACAGCAGTTTGTTGATCCTGTGCAACACAGACCTTATGGCGACTACATTTCATCTTTAAACATGGATCTTTAGCCGGATCTAAAGCTAAAAATAATTTTAGAAAATTGTTAAAAATTATCTAGAAACATGCAATTAAGAAAAGAAAAACACCACACACAAACCCACCAAATATGTGGAGGGGGGTTGGCCTGCTGCTTGTACAGCATGCTGGACTGCAAGACACCGACTTTCACCAGGATAAAATGCAGCACACTCAATGATAATGCAAAATGAAGAGGTGTGAAATCCCTTACCGAGGAAAAAGAATCTTCATGAAACATGGAATTTTATTCTCATAAAATACAACTGTTTTTTTATTTATAAAAATACTAAGTACCCTATCCAACTCTCTCCTGGTCATCATTTGTAGCAAAGGCAATCAAAGGTTGCTGTTTTTCTCTGTAGCCTGACATTCTTTAAATAATTGCCACTTTCTCACTGTAATCCCCAAATACTGGTATTTCTACCTTGAAAGTAGCTTCCCTTTCCTGCTCACTAAGACACAGTTGGGTTCTTCTGACCCAACATTTAAGTGGTGGACAATATCTGAATTTACTGAGAAATTTTAACTCCAGTAAGATTTTAGTAGAAGAAAGGGTCTACTAAAATATGCAGGTGAGTGATCTGTATGACTCTTTCCTTAAAATACAAATTCTACCTGCAATATTTTAGTCTCTTATTTCTGCTTTGTAGAGTTTTTTTTCTGACTTGTTCTTCTGTCATTAGTCCCTATTCATCTTTGAAATACACTTCGAACTGAAAACACTAATTTCTGGCTATAATACTAGAAAGGCCAAATAACCCTGTTTGTCACATTATTAAATTTGTATAGCATATTTCTTGAGTAACATTACCTTCCTGACAATACAGAAAAGTTTCTGCCAATTTATGCTCTCATGAAACAATAACTTCTCCCTTCTCTGATCTCCATATTCTGTGATCTAAATATTCCAAAACTATTTTTTTTTTATTTCTATGGGTTTGTTCGTTATTTTTTTAACACCACTCCAAAAAAAACCCCAAAAAAATCAAACAACCCACCCTAATAAGTTAAACACCAAACCCTAGCTTAAAGAGACACCACTGAAAATTCTAAATTGCAAAATCAAGCAAGAAAGCTACAAGCAACTAGAATTCAGTTTTCCTGTGTTCATTTTCACTTTAGCATATTTCTGTCCAGTCCTCAGCTACATTTCAGAAATACTCTTTCCTCGTTTTTCACATTTGCTTATAAAGTATCTATCTCTATACATATTTTCTGAAAGGAAAGTTATGTTTCTTTTGTTATTCACAATCAAAAGTGAAGTTTTAACCACATCTCTATTTGAACCGCCAGTTGATATTAACATAAGGCTGACTAACCAAGTACCCAGGAAACAAGAACCAGGCTGATCATTAGGATCATTAGTTGCAGTTTTGACACATGACTTTGTGGTGCTAAGTATGATTAAATACAGTCTAAGCAATTACTTTTTTGGTTTTATTTTATTCTTAACAATATATTCAGCTGTGCAAAACATATACATCATATTACCAACAAAGAAGAAAAGTGATGGCATCATTAATATAATAATAAGTCAATGCAGACAGAAAATAGATATTTTGTTAATTATAGCATAAGACATATGCAAAGATGCATTGCTCTGCCAGGTATTTTTATTTCTACAGCAAACCAGCCATAAAACCACAATGACCATCCAGAGTAACTCTGATTGCAACTCTAAACAAGTGGGAAGCAAATGCAGAAAAAAAAATATTGAACTAGGAGGGTACCAGTGTTGGAATTAACAACAGCATATTCAGTATCCTTCTCCAATATACTTTAGATTTCAGAATCCACGTCGAATACTTTCTCTGCTTAAAGTCAGGTAAAATGTAACGTCAACCCCTAGTAAGCATGAACAGATTATCACTTAAAGTACTGGTCCAAGCACCTCTTCCCAGAATGTTTCCTGATAGAGACACTACAGTAGCAATACTGGAATATGATATCGGCATATCTTCAGATAACTGTTTTATAAAGCCGAATAGGTTAATGAAATAAAAATAGATGAGCAAGAGATATCTGGAATCACACAAGGATGATGAGTTCAGTATCTAGTCGAAAACATATTTCAGGAAAAGGGACAAACGGGAGAGATCATGTAGGTTTCCATTCCCATTGAAATGGTTACTTCTTTTCCCAAGTTCTTGGGACTCTGAAGGTGTGTTCTCACAATCCCATAAAATTTAGCAAGCCATAACCTAGAGACCAAACAAATCACCAATACAAAAATACAGATTTTTGGAATGTGAGAGTCAGCTACCTGAAGGGTCAGTGTCTGCCCGGATTGATGCTGTAGCTTAGCAAGCCAGATAAAAGAAAGAAATGTTGCTAGAAACTCTGAAAAGCAGTTCAAGTCTCTCTTTTTTTTCTTTCAATTATCACATACGATAGTCAACCCTATATGATGAAGTACATAGGATCTAAATTTTATGAATCTGTTTTACGCAAACATTTTTAATTTTAAAATGTTTTTTAAAAATAGTAAACTTTTGGACTGCATCAGTGATTTCCCCAGCTTTGAAAGGACTGAAAAAAAACCCCAAACAACTAGACACATGTAAAAGCATGGAAATGGCTTGCCTTTTTTTTAAACTTGTTTTACTTCAATACTTGGAACAGACATATGGACAATCTTCATTGAAAATAAAGGCTAAACTACAAGGAAAACATTTTTCAAAATCATAGTCTGAAGTTTTTCATGCTGGGAAAGAATTGGGCTCTCCTTACAATGCAGGGATGTATCTGACTATGAACAGTCTCTACATGGAGTCATTCTAAATATCTTAACCTACTATGAAAATGCATAAATTTATTCCAGGAAAAGTACCCTTGAATTCATCTAAGCATATAACTCAGTTAGCTCAGGAAATATAAGGCATTGAGTCTTCAGTTTTTACTGCATCTTCTAGCAATCCTCGATAAAACTTGCCTGCTTTACCCCAGCCATTCGGACCATGCAGACTTGCATTGTCAACAACACATGTTCCTTTCCATTTCTGCTAAAATAAGCAGCTATGAAAAAGTACAGTGTTCACACCAAAAATATCACAAGTGTCCCAATCCCACTGTGGAGCCATTTATGTATCCCTCACAGCTATTTTCTTCAGTGTGAAACAGACATCAATCAGTTTTTATCCAATTCACATTTACTAAAATATCTTCATAATTATGAAGGCTAAAGGCTTTTATTTTTTTTCCAAAATTGAAGTGAAAATGTAGATGGTACAGCACAATCGTACCGTCATTAATGTAGGTGATGGTTTCCAATATGGTGAGGAGAACTTAGATGTAATAAATATGTTTATTTAAGGCTTGACAAAAATAATTTCATTAGTGGCTATAACGTATTGGCTGACTTTCCAGTGAGTCAGACAAAACCAGCTTCTAAAGATGCAGATGTGATCTTACCTTTATTAATTTGATAATATGCATCTTTATTTAGCTCCTTTTATTCAGAAAAGTGTGCTTGCTATAGGTCATTTGCCTATATGCATACTTTACATTTGTCCATCTATTTGCCTAAAATAATATCAAATGTGCGGTCAATTAAATTTCAACAAGCAGAAAAGTATCATAGTCACAAGAAGTATTAAGAAAGTATAAAATGCTTTGTAACATCTACTATTTCTGTAAGAACTTATGTTGTAAATGAAAAATAATTTGCACTCTGCGGAAAAATTATGGAACAGGATATAGGATCACTTGGTGACTTTTATAGGTGGATATGGACTTGTTATTCTCACACGCTAAGGAAGCAATTATTATTCAAAAAATTATTCAATTATTACTAATGGATCTATTTATTTAAAATACAAATTTGGAAGGGCAATTCAGCAAAGCTTCCCATCATTTCTTCTGTAAGTTAATTTACACCTAGCACTCCTGGAAATTTACATTAGCCAGAATACCATTTTTATTGGGAATATAATAGGAAATTACAATTACAATATAATAGGAAATTACAGTTCTCACCAACAAGGAGGGGCTGGTGGGGAATGTGAAGATCAAGGGCAGCCTTGGCTGCAGTACCCATGAGATGATGGAGTTCAAGATCCTCAGGGCAGCGAGGAGGACACACAGCCAGCTTACTACCCTGGACTTCAGAAGAGCAGACTTTGGGCTCCTTCAGTGATGGTAGAGTACCATGGGATGAAACCCTAGAAGGAAGAGGGGCCCAAGGAAACTGGCTAATATTCTATGATCACCTCCTCCAAGCTCAGGGGTGATGCATCCAAACAAAGAGGAAGTCAGGCAAAAACGTCAGGAGACCTGAATGGATGAAGAAAGAGCTCTTTGACAAACTCAAACACAAAAAGGAAGTGTACAGAGGGTGCAAGTAAGGACAGACAGCCTGGAAGGAACACAGAGAAATTGTCTGAGCACCCAGGGATCAGGTCAGGAAAGCTAAAGCCCTGATAGAATTAAATCTGTCCAGGGACATCAAGGGCAACAAGAAAAGCTTCTACAAGTACACCAGTGATAAAAGGAAGATTAGGGAATACATGGGCCCTCTCCAGAAGGAAACGGGAGACCTGGTTACCTGGGATATGGTCAAGGCTGAGGTACTCAATGACGTCTTTGCCTCAGTCTTCACTAGCAAGTGCTTTAGCCACACTGCCCAAGTCACAGAAGGCAAAGGCAGGGACTTGCAGAATGAAGAACCACCCACTGTAGAAGATCAGGTTCGAGACCATCTAAGGAACCTGAAGGTGCACAAAGCCCTGGGACCTGATGAGATACATCCACAGGTCCTGAGGGAACTGGCGGATAAAGTTGCTAAGACAATATCCATCACATTTGAGAAGCTGTGGCAGTCCAGTGAAGTTCCCGCCAACTGGAAAACAGGAAACATAACCCCCATTTTCAAGAGGGGAAAAAGGGAACCCGGGGAACTACAGGCCGGTCAGGCTCACCTCTGTGCCCAGAGAGATCATGGAGCAGATCCTCCTGGAAACTCTGCTAAGGCACATCAAAAATAAGGAGATGATCAGTGACAGTCAACATGGCTTCACTAAGTGCAAATCGATACTGACAAATATGGTGGCCATCTACAAGGGCATTACAGCATTGGTGGATAAGGGGAGAGCAACAGACATAGTCTACCTGGACTTATGCAAAGCATTTCACACTGTCCTGCGCGACATCCTTGTCTCTAAATCGGAGACATGGATTTGATGGATGGACCACTTGGTGCATAAGGAATTGGCTGGCTGGATGGTCACACCCAAGGAGTTGCAGTCAACAGCTCAATCTCCAAGTAGAAACCAATAACGAGTGGGGTTTCTGAGGGGTCAGTATTGGAACCAGCACTGTTCCACATCTTCGTCAGCAACATGGGACAGCCCAGAAAGCCAACCGTATCCTGGGATGCATCAAAAGAAATGTGTCCAGCAAGTTGAGGGAGGTGATTCTGCCCCTCTACTCCGCTCTCCTGAGACCCAACCTGGAGTACTGTGCACAGCTCTGGGGCCCCCAACATAAGAAGGACATGGACCTGTTGGAGCAAGTCCGGAGGAGGGACACAAAGATCATCAGAGGGCTGGAGCACCTCTCCTATGAAGACAGGCTGAGAGAGTTGGGGTTGTTTGGCCTGGAGAAGAGAAAGCTCCGGGGAGACCTTATAGCGGCCTTCCAGCACTTCAAGGGGGCCTACAGGAAAGATGGGGAGGGACTCTTTATGAGGGAGTGTAGCAATAGAACAAGGGGTAATGGTTTTAAACTGCAAGAAGGTAGATTTAGATTAGATATTCAGAAGAAATTCTTTCCTGTGAGGGTAGTGAGGCACTGGAACAGGCTGCACAGAGAAGTTGTGGATGTTCCATCCCTGGAAGTGTTCAAGACCAGGCTGGATGGGGCTTTGAGTGACCTGGTCTAGTGGGAGGTGTCCCTGCCCATGGCAGGGGGCTTGGAACTACATGATCTTTAAGGTCCCTTCCAACCCAAACCATTCTATGATTCTTTGAAACAAGATTAGCAACACATAACACAGGAATCCTCTTAACAGGAACTCCTTGGCAGAAACCACAGTAAATTACCATTATTTCAGAATCTGCTGAGTGCATTCTGACAGGTTCCTAATTTTCCACTCCCAGTAAAATGAAAGGGGAAAAAAGGTTAACAACAAGGTTTTCAGAATTAAATTCTATTTCCCTCCTCCAGTTTGTAATTCATTTCTAGTGGTCAAAATAAGAACCAGCTAGATATTTTGCTTTACTACACTCACCAAAACTTAAGCTATGTTTTGGATATCCCATGAGTGGTTTAATTCCTCTTGTTCAAAAGGCAGGTCTGATTTCTTTCATACAAAATTTTAACAATTTGACTCCAAATTTCTCAAACATTGAGCATGTACTTTCAGACATTCAAAAGACACTTGAGCAGTCTACTCCTATGATTAGTAGTATCATTTAAATAAAAAAAGCAACAAACAAAACAAAAACAAAAAGACTGCCACCAAAAATAAATCCAAAGTAAAACCAAAAAAATAGACACATGCTTTTGGCCCTCAAGAGGTAAGGCACCGCAAAATCCCTAGTTGCCTTTGACAATCCTTGCTCAGGCCCACAACCTGAAGTGACTGCATTTTACTTTTTTCAATGGTTAGCAGTAATGGTTTTGTAATTTCTAAATTATAAGAAATTCTCCCCCTCAAAAATATCTGTTAGCTCTGCTTCAAAAACATTCCCATAATTTTATGTTCTCTCTTTTGGGTATTTCGTGGAAGTTTACAAGAAAATAGCTTATCCATAGCTCAAAAGTTGATGTAAATAAGAAAGTCCACAAAGCAAAAGTCAAATGCTACCCTTACTTATATCTGTGCAAATTCAGAAAAGATCCTATTTATTTAAATTGCGAAAGAACAGAGTTACCTTGGACTCAGACTGGTGTAACTGACAACAAAATTAAGACAATTATATCCAGTTTCTTCTATATATAATAAGAAATTCTCAAATATTCTGCAAAAATATCCAAAACAGTTATGACTAGTAGAAATGCACATGCATACTTGGCTGGCATCCTTTAAGATTTCAGCAGATTTAGTGAAGCATTTTGTTTTTAAATCCCAATGTCCACTTTCTTGATTTGGCAGAAAGGAGCAACACCTTAAGACTACCTGAAAGTTCACAATAGTAATGTATCACTAGCAAACAGTTAAGCTTATATTATCTTTTCTTTAAATACACTAAATCATAATTTAGAGACATGCTGGCTGCATCAGAACTGACTTCTGGGTTCTCCAACTCAGACAATCAGGGGAAAGGAACATCTGCATACCTGAAAAAACAGAAAGGCATCTTCTTGAAACTTCTCCCACCTATTTATCTCACATGCCAAGATGATTACGCTTGCAAAACAACATGTTATAACAGGTATTTGGATTATTCCAGTCTCTTGGAGAACTGGTCAACTATGTATTTTTATGTTAAATTAAGGAGGGCATTTTCATCAGATTTTTTTTTTTAAATGTAATACACTTCAGCTTTTAAATTTTTTAAACCAACTAAAACAGAATCCAGTAGACTATTCATATAAAGTATCTAATACATCAGCATTATACATACACATATGTATTTTGAAGAAGCCTAGAATAACAAAAATAATATTCTGTCAGTTAAGCTTTTGTATATACCATGGTTCAGACAAACCACCTATGAAAACTTCTTTGAGTTTAGAACATTGAAATTAAAGACAAACCTCAAATGCTTCAGTTTTTCAGTATTTAAAGATATTTCACTATTACAAGCTAACAACCGCAAATATACTAAACCTGTAAAAGTTCCAAGTAGATTTAAGTGTCCATTAGAAAATAGAAAAACCAAAACATAAAAATTTATCTTCTGTAAAATTATAAATGTAAAGAAATTGGACCTACTACATTAAAAATTCACTTTGTGATGTTCGTTCTAGAGTTTTCCTTGGATCATAAGATTCATATTTGCATGAAACACTTCTGGTTTCCAGATTGAGAGAACCCCGTAGTTTGGAAATACAGACAGAACAGGTGTTCTACAGTTACTAGCTTGTAATAAATCTACAATTTCAGTCACTTTCACTCACCAGAGTAGGCACCTGGCTGATAGCTATCAACACCTGGCATTGCACAGAAAAGGAAGTTGTGTATGTGGACAGGATGGAGTGGAGAGCAGCTTGGAAGGAACGCTGGGGGCAAGAAGTCAAGCGAGGTGACTTCAGAGCAGCAGCGCATGCAATACTTCAGACAGGGCATTCCACAGCCAAACCTGGCCTTTCTCTCCAAAAGGCACCTTCTCACCAAAAGGCATTCAATATAACAATTTGACAGCTTAGACTTATTTTTTTTCGTATGGGCAGATCAACACAAAAAAGTGTCTAATGGATACCAGTGAGCATTTTACTAACAACCGAGGTTTATCACTACCACAAATCTTTTTTTAAAAAAGTACCAATATTCATCTTTTATCTGACCTACAGATATTTTTTTTACTGGCTTTGGCTAAGCCCTGTTTTGAAATTTTTAAGCTTGTAGCTATCCATCCCTCACAGCATATGTTTCAATACACGAGGCAATCCATTTGTTTCCACCTATGAACACATTTTTATTATGAAATGTTAGTTTAAAACCTGTGACTTGGAGATGACTTACAAGGAGAAGTCATTACATTTTCAATGAGACTTAGCTAAATAAAAGACAAGCCTGAATAAATTTAACTGCATACTATGTAGTATATAAAAGCAGAGTAAATGTTCCAGAAGTATATGCTTCCTTTCTTTTCTATTCTTATTCAAAGCACTTAAAGTACTCTCCCTGGAAAAAAAAGTAAAATCATAAAAATGTAACTTCTGGATCTGCCCTTTAGTCCGTCTCATAGATTCTCAAATCTAATATATTCCAGGTCCAAATAATAAAATTGTTTTTATTTACTGCTGGCCATGCAGATTCTGCCATGAGAAGTCAAGTGGTTTCTTAAGGTTTCATAGATGATAAAAAATAGCGCAATTTCTCTTAACTACATAAGAACTTCAGGCACAATCTTGAAATCCTATCATTCTCTCACAATCATGTCCATCAAAATGGAAGAACAATGCAGAGGTTACTAACAGGAGTTTTCCATGACAATGCCAAACTGCAACTTTTTAGTCCTGGGATGTATGTTCTTTATACACTGTGAATTAAAAATCAGTGAACAGTTATGTATACACCAACCGGAGATAAACAGGATTACAGAAAGAGACAAGAAACTTCTTGGTTAAGAAAAGGACTTAAATAAGAAACTAGGTTTTTACATACGAGGAGGTTAAATAAAAATGGGCCAAAAAGGCAACTTTTAGCGTTTAAAATGTGCTTTAAGAACTGTCATTCTTCTGTTCAAGTTCAAGAGAAACTATGTACAGCCTTTTTTCTTTTTTTATATTCTTTGTTTGGTTGGTTATATTAAAGGGATTTATTAAGCTATTTCTTTTCCCCTTGCCACTAAACAGTAGCGTGTGATTTCAGATTTCATACTCTTAGTAACTACCGCTATAAGGTACTTTACAAGCTTTCTTATTAAATTCCTGTGGCAAACATAAGAAAGTTCATTAGGCCATTAAATGCACCTGTAAGGAAGAAGCAGTCCTAGAACACACCAAAACATTTCCAGGCACACAGTCCTCAGGGCCTGATGGCACCCGTGACTCAAGACAGTTAGCTGGGACATCCCAGCACAGCAGACAGAAGTAGAAGGACTTTTAAAATGAAGAGATTTGCAGGACTAAACTTTAGCAGCTTCATGAAACACAAAACTTTAGCAGCTTTTTGAAATGCAAAGAAACAGTTCCACATACCCTCTGCTCAGCATGCTGCCAGCTTAAGAAGGTCTGGCACTCCATCTCTAGCAAGTCGCTGTAGCCCTGTGCTACATTTACGCTTTTCTGACGTAACTATTTGTGGGTCTGAATAGCTACCCGAATCCATGATTTAGCTGGGTTAAAAAAACCCAAATAAACAAAAAAATAAACTTTTAAATTTATCTTATGACAACTTAAGATTTGGTGACTCTACAGACCTAACATTAGGGCATAAAGCAAGGGTGGTAGGAGAGCAGGAATGAGGGGTTGAACTGCTACTGAAGGCAAGCGTTGTGGTATTACGGGCTGGGTCTAGCCTCAATAAAAATCCTTTATATAGCCTTTTTTTAAAACAGCTGAAAGAACTTAGAATCCATTCAATGATTCTACAAAGAATGAACCAATTTGAGATCCACAACTAGAAAACCAGATGCGTACTACCCAGTGAACCTGAGTTAGGAGCCAAGACTGTGAACCCATAGGACAAGGCACTGGCATGGTGTTACCATGGTAGAGAAATTTACAAATAAGAAATAATAAAAACCACTAAAGCACAGTATCAGATAATGAAGAAAAAGCACCGTTAAAGCATTTCTCAGACATCTACGAAAGATCTTTTCAGGCAAGGGTTGTATGAAAGAAATAAAAAGCAGCGGGAATCTGTTTAACACAGGATTTGGCGTACTTTCTTGGTGAACAGGATTACTAAACATACCTAAATACCCGGAGCTAGAAACTGTTTACCGGATTAAAATGTTGGCTTAGATAAAGAAATGGTGTCTTTGTAGGAAGCCACTATGAATTTCAAAAAGAACAGGACTGAAAAGCTGTTAAAAATATTTAATGTTTATTTACTATTAAGACTAAAATATATTTAAGTGATATCTTGTCCTGGTTTAAGGTAAAACAGAACTAATCTCACACATTTTAATTGCAAAATACTGCAATTTATCTTGAAAGCTATGGATATATATTTCTAGTTTTAAAACATCAATAGTTCTGCTACAAAAACTAGATCAGGAGTGCATATATGAAATGTAGCAAAGTTAAATCTACATGACTTTTCACAGTCTTCAACTAATAGATCTTCATTAAACTCCCTTATGACTTCCCAGGATTCACTTGAGTGAATCAAATTATTTTATTGAATATGACTCTAAATTGTTTCAGTTCACAGTACAGAAATGTACTCACAAATTATAGATATATGTTTGCATATATTTGTGTATCTTTAGTTACATAAATTATTACAGAACTGGGTAGATGAATCATGAAGAGCTAAATGGTAAAAATTCAACTAAAATATAAGTATTTGAAATCATTTCAAAATCTCTTTCTGCTGTAAAATGGTATCTACAATTATTTCTGCTGTAAACAGACATCTAATATAACCTGATACTATAAAAGCCAAAAATAATTCAGTAGAATGGTCTACAAGAAATGTTATAAATATAGCTACAAACCAACTATACCTTCAGGGTGTTCATCCTCCATGGAAATGTCATTTCATATTTTTTCCATTACAGGAAAATACTCCACTGTTCCTCCAAGGTATTTCTATTGAGCAAAGGAAAACATCCTTTGCACTTTAAAAAATTAATCCAGTGTCTTTGCGTATGCAATTTTATTCAATAGCTACAGTCTCCAAGCTCTGCTACCATCTGTAGTCTAAAAATAAAACGTACCAAAAGTAACCTGTGTATTTTTATCTGATGTAAAAGTGGTATATGAAGAAAATGTGTTAGCAAGTATTGTTTGGTGTTGTTTTTTTTTTTTAATTTGAGAAAACATTGATAAAACATACATTAAAGCTACTAAAATATTCAACTTAGAATAGTCCAAAACACAAATCTTATTTGCTTGTTTCTAGAAATCATTGAAAGGACAAAATTTGCCTTCTAGCAGTAATTAAACACAAGTAGTACAACATTCAGATTCATTCCAACAATAATAACTGCCCCACATGACTGTTTATTAAGAATTTACATTGTGATACTTATAGAAATACATAAACATTTATATGTGTGTGTATAGAGAAAAATATATATACACACATCTATCATGCAGTCGAAACATTTACTTAAATACATTTTTCTATCTTGTATGTATATAAGCTGAAGAGTTCAATGGGAACAAGTACTCTTTGGACAAATGTCAGATGTTGCTTTAAGGAATGGCACTGGTGCATTCCAATGCAAGTTATAATATTTTTCCATCTTTTAAAATAACTTATATTTTGCAGACCAGGAGTAAATATCACTAGACGTTTTCATAGTAAGTGCTAACCACCTGGAATCCTTGGACACATATTTCCATATAACCACTCGTATTAATACCAACAGATCTGTCTACCTGAGCAATTTTGACATAATCACATTAACATAACAATGCCTTTCAAAATACACCAAAATATAGAAGAGTGAATTAAGACACTATTAAGACACCTGTTTTATTATCATATGCATGACTATTGAATCCCTGAACCACACTTTTCAAATATTACAACAAAAAAATCAGCGTTAATATTTGAGTTCAGATTAAGGATGAATTTTGAAAAAAATATAAAGAGATATTATCCATATACAGTAAATCTATGAAAATCTTAGAAAAGGCTTTAATAGTCATGTAAGTCTTAGCAAAATAATAACTATGTGTAGACCTCCAATGTATGCCTGTATGGCAAGAACTGGTTCCTCAAAAATACTACCTGTAAATTAATATGGGTGTTGGCTAAAAATAATTTGAAAGAGGTCCCCATATATTGCTCACTCTAAGCAGAATATGGATTAACAAAATAATAAGTGTAAATAATGAGAATCCATTTGGTTGACTACCAGTGATACTAACAAGGAGCTATGTGTGTACCAGGTACCTATACCACAGCCTAAAAGACAAAGGGGTGTAACAGAGATTGCGTGTTTTTTAAATGACAACTAACAATTTGAAAACACAGACATAAAGCTAAATATTCTACCACCACACCTCTATTACATGTAGTCTGCTGGGGTTTATGCAGTTTAAAGGTCTCATGTTTTATTCATATATAGATTTTAAAATTTTAAAATATCTATTTCTAATTTCATCATGTAATGTGGCTATAATTTAAATCAGCAAAGAAAAAAAATACCAAACAACAACTGTAAGAGCACTAGGAATTCCTATAATCCATTGTTTTCATAGATAACAGAAAATGTATCCTGCCCAGTAGACCTGGACTTCAGATCTTTTAAGGCCAAAACTATTCCTTGCTTATTCCACTTTTTCAGAGATTTATAGGTAAGTTTCTGAAAAGCCAAATAATGATAAAACAAATAAAAAGAAATAAAACACTGATAGAGATAAATTAAGGATAATATTTATTTCTGTCCTCAAAGAACTTATCTGCCTGTATCTTCAGCAGTATTATTACAAACTTTAACACAATAGTCAAGGGAAGTTGTTACTGTTCCTGTTTAAACATAATCTTTAGTGACGAATTTTTGTCTCAGTGCCAGTTTATCTCCACATTTTAAAAATTTGTCTTCACTTAGGAGTTTCATTTTTTCATTTGGGAGAACGTTTTTTTTATGGAATGCTCTCGCTTGAGAGAGTAGCTGCTGCACAAACCAGAATGGCAAAAACAGAAGATTGAAGGGGAAACCCTTGTAAAAATTCTTTAACCCAGGTTGCCTGGCTTGCAACAAGCCCTGACAGATCACAGGACTCCACAGTCGGGCATTCAGCATGTCCCCATTCATCGTTTTGAACAGTTCACTTTGTTAAAAGAAAAAAAACAAACAAACAACAAAAGATACAGAACAGAACCCGTAAGTCTACACATATGCTTACTGAGGTGAAAAAGCTAATTAAGAGTTGAACCTTATTTGTTTTAAGCTTAGTAGTGAAGTGGTACACAACTGGAGTGGAATGGCACTGGTGCAGCACTTATGGCACAGCCCTGGAATGGCACTTACAGAGACTATCAGAACGCACACTTAAAACTTGGTTTCTATAGTCTACCAACTCTCACTTTTTTCTATCATTAAATAATATGAGGGAAAAAAATGTGCTGAGAGTGTTGCTGCTGTATGTCTTTTACTGGCAAACACAGGGAATCATAAAAGACCTGATTTCTTCAGTAAATCATGAACATTACATTCACTCCTAAGGAACTGATATTTGCAAGGTTGCCACGCTTTTAAAGTATTAATTTCTTTTCCCTCAAAATATCACCCACAATCACTTTTCCCTTCTGATGGGAAAGACTTGAATGTATGAACAAGTACATGGTACTTCCATAGTTATATTTTATTCTCAGGAGTATTTTCCTATGTTTCAAGAAATCAATTCCCATTATACCCAAAAGTAAGAGGAAGCCAAGTCCCTACTGGACCTACTGTTTGTTAACAGAGAAGGTCTTGTGGGGGATGTAAAGGTTGGAGGTCATCTTGGGCAGAGTGACCATGAAATGATAGAGTTTTCAATTCTTGGTGAAGGGAGGCGGGGAGCCAGCAAAACTGCCACCTTGGATTTCCGAAGGGCAGACTTTAGCCTGTTTAGGAGCATGGTTGAGAGTGTCCCTTGGGAGGCAGTTTTGAAGAGCAAAGGTGCCCAGGAAAGCTGGTCATACTTCAAGCAGGTGCTCTTAGAAGCACAGGAGAAGGCCATCCCCATGTCCCGAAAGATGAGCCGACGGGGAAGAAGGCCAGCCTGGCTAAATAGAGAGCTTTGGCTGGACCTCAGGAAAAAAAGGAAGGCTTACATTCTCTGGAAAAGGGGCTTAGCAACTTATGAGGATTATCAAGATATAACAAAGCTATGCAGGGGGAAGATTAGAAGGGCCAAAGCTCAATCAGAACTCAGCTTGGCCACTGCAGTTAAAGATAACAAGAAGAGATTTTTCCAGTATATCAACAGAAAAAGGAAAACTAGGGAAAATATAGGTCCACTGATGAATGAGACGGGTGCCCTAGTGGTGGAAGACACAGAGAAGGCAGAGTTACTGAATGCCTTCTTTTCTTCGGTCTTCACTGATAAAGCCGTCCCTCACACATCCCATACCCTGGAGGCAAGGGGGAAGGTCTGGAGAGAGGAAGATTTTCCCTTAGTTGAGGAGGACCGGGTCAGAGACCACTTGGCCAAGCTGGACATTCATAAATCCATGGGCCCTGACGGGATGCACCCACGAGTGCTGAGAGAGCTGGCAGATGTTATCGCTAGACCACTCTCCATTGTCTTTGCAAGGTCATGGGGAACAGGAGAGGTGCCTGAGGACTGGAGGAAGGCTAACGTCACTCCAATCTTCAAAAAAGGCAAGAAGGAGGACCCAGGGAACTACAGGCCAGTTAGTCTCACCTCTGTCCCTGGGAAGGTAATGGAGCGACTCATTCTGGATGTCGTCTCCAAACACGTAGAGGAACAGGAAGTTATTGGAAGTGGTCAGCATGGATTTACCAAGGGCAAATCATGCCTGACCAATCTGATAGCTTTCTATGATGTTATAACGGGTTGGCTGGATGAGGGGAGAGCCGTAGATGTCATCTACCTTGACCTTAGCAAGGCTTTTGACACTGTCTCCCATAACATCCTCATTAGGAAGCTGAGGAAGTATGGGCTAGACGAGGTGACAGTGAGGTGGATCGAGAGCTGGCTGAGTGACAGAACCCAGAGGGTTGTGATCAGCGGCACAGAGTCCAGTTGGAGGCCTGTAACGAGTGGTGTCCCTCAGGGGTCAATACTTGGACCAATTTTGTTCAATATATTCATTAATGACCTAGATGAGGGGACAAAGTGTATCCTCAGCAAGTTTGCTGATGATACCAAGCTGGGAGGGGTGGCCGACACTCCAGAGGGCCGTGCTGCCATCCAGCGTGACCTGGACAGGCTGGAGAGCTGGGCAGAGAAGAACCTAATGAGGTTCAACAAAAGCAAGTGTAGGGTCCTGCACCTGGGAAGGAAGAATGCCAAACACCAGTATAGGTTAGGGGCGGACATGCTGGGAAGCAGCTCTGAGGAGAAGGACCTGGGGGTCCTGGTAGACAGCAAATTATCCATGAGCCAGCAGTGTGCCCTTGTCGCCAAGAAGGCCAATGGCATCCTGGGCTGCATAGGGAAGACTGTGGCCAGTAGGTCGAGGGAGGTCATTCTCCCCCTCTACTCTGCACTGGTGAGGCCACAACTGGAGTACTGTGTCCAGTTCTGGGCTCCCCAGTTCAAGAGGGACAGGGAACTACTGGAGCGAGTCCAGCGTAGGGCAACCAAGATGATTATGGGACTGGAGCACCTCCCTTATGAGGAAAGGCTGAAAGAGCTGGGACTCTTTAGCCTGGAGAAGAGAAGGTTGAGGGGGGACCTGATTAATGTTTACAAGTATCTAAAGGGTGGGTTTAAGGAGGACAGAGCCAGGCTCTTTTCAATGGTTCCCAGCGACAGGACAAGGGGCAATGGGCACAAGCTAGAACATAGGAAGTTCCGTTCAAATACATGGAAAAACTTCTTTACAGTGAGGGTGACAGAGCACTGGAACAGGCTGCCCAGGGAGGTTGTGGAGTCCCCTTCTCTGGAGACTTTCAAGACCTGCCTGGATGCAGCCCTGAGGGATGTGGTTTAGGCAATCCTGCTCTAGCAGGGGAGTTGGACTAGATGATCTCTAGAGGTCCCTTCCAACTCTGAAGATTCCATGATTCCATGATTCCAATTCTGACAACATGGAGACCAAGATACTGACCGGGAAACCTTCTTCTATCTTTTAGTGTATCTCCCAGATCTAGTCAGTAGTGTTATTTACAGACTTAAAAAAAAAAAAAAATAGCATGCAATATCTTATGATTAATAAAGAATGTCTGAATGTCCATCAGAGTCTAGAAAACAACTAATTATTGAGAAACTGTAAAGCTTTTGAAATACAGCTCAATTCAGTATTATTGCCAAATTCAATACAAAGACGGTAGCAGTTATTGAAAGAAAACTGAAAAGCAGTGCAGTGGCAGGTAAAAATACCTGATATTCTTTAAAAGACAGATCAACAAATTAAGACAGGGGGAACATTTTTTAATAATAAACTTCAGGGTACGTTTTGTTTTTTAAAAAGCATTCCCAACTAGCATCATTTGTTTTTAGTTATTAATTACACAGTAAAACATAGATAAAACTACTCAGCACATGCATTTCAGTCTTCAGTGTTAATTTTCAGTTAACGAGGATATGAAAACAGAAAGTTGAACTCTGTAGGCATGCTTTTAAAATATTAAGTGGGCAATACACAATGCATTTTGCAAACAAGGTAGGACAGACAATGTTAACACATTTTCTTAGTTGGGTATTTTGTAAATTCAGAAAAGTATTCTGCAAACATTAGGATCAGGATCCCCAAAGAACTCAGAGTAATAGAACAAAGCCAGAGTGTGTAAAAGTAAAAATCTGGTGGAAAAAATAGTATTTCTGTATATCTCCAGAAAAACTAACAATCAATTGGAAAAAAAACAAAAAAAAACCAAAAACCAAAACATATCAAGTATGTGATAAAAAAACATGAGCAAAATTTACAGCATATTTACACCTATGAAAGATTTTACCACCAATAAGTCATTAATTAAAGCATAACCTATTCCAGTTCTCATAGTGAAAGCATATTTGCAGACCACCTTCCTTTACCAAAAACTAAAGAAGAAAAGGAATCAACTAAAGGTACTTCATAATGAAGTGATAAGCTTAGATGCTTCTTCTCCTTCTCTGAGGAGTTAGAAGACTAAAGTCAAGTACTTTTTCCTAATGTATTAGTATATAATGAGGAGAGACACATAGTGTGTGAAATTGTCAGGTTCTAAAATATTCAGGCTGTCATGGACCTACATTAACATTTATAAATTTCCACGAAACCAGAAGAAAATCACCACAATTCACAGAGTAGTGATAACATAAATGTGACACTTTTCCCTTCCCTCTATTCCACAAACTGGCAAAACAACCCATGTGCCTTCATTTAAGAAATTAAGGCATTTCCTTTCACAGGCTTACTACAGTAATCCTGAATTAAAGTGATAAAGGCATAGAACATGGTGGAAAGTCCATTTATAAGAGATGTGGTTGTAATAAAATACAATTCATTATAAATCTCCTTTGAAAGTCAGTATCCATTATGGAGAAAGTTCCTGAAATTGAATTAACATTATTTTCAGAGTATATTTTTTATCTCAGTCTCTTGTGTAGAAGCCCCTACACTATTTATTCATTGCATTTGTGCCATTGGTATTATCAGAAATGACAAAGTCTCTGAAGTGCTCCTTGTAGCAATTACCAAAAAAAAAGTATCAAGATTCTTAGTAGTTTCACAACTCTAGTTGTAAACTTTGAAACAACATACATGAAGTGGATTACGTTAACAGTAAATATTAAGTTCCTAGGCCTGGGGAGGAAATGTTTAATGTGAAAATTTGCTGTGTGTGCTCAAATTATTCTAAGGCTGAAATTGTTGTACTATACCATTCTCAAAGCTCCATCTGTGTTTTGCCTCAAGACAGATCACTTGAACATGACAGACTTCCAAAACTGTTTTTCTAGATCTTCTTGTATCAGCCAGATATAAAGAGGTTTTAATGATTATTTTTTTTAACTACAAAAGACAAACATCAGATTGCACACCTTTTTTTCTTCAAACATCCTACTGAAAACACAACAGTGCTTAACTTAAATATATAAATTAAAAAGCAAACAAACAACTCCCTGACTCCATGAACTTGTTTATATGAGGGAAAGTTTAAGCTACTTCAGAGGTTCCTAATGCTCCCATCTCTGTCTCTAATCAATAAAAGTTTGAAAAAAATAACAGATATAAAGTTATGATTATGCTAAATTTCTGGCCCTCTTTAAATCAATCATTTGAAGAGAGAGAAAATGACACAATTCTACAGGCATTCTAGAACAGGAGCACAATTATAAATACTTAATTTTTATCCCATACAAATAACCAATAGCAGACTCTTACCTTGATCAAATGGTTTACCCGGACTCCACGTACGAAAATAATCATCCTGGAGAGGGAGAAACAACCTACATTTAGTAAAATGTAAGAAATCAGTGCATACATGAAAAACAGAATCATGAAAGACTGAAGATGTATACCAACCTCCACTTCCTAGAAAAGGTAAGCAGTAAAAAACAAATGAGAAAAACATTACAGTCATTGTAATGGGACAAATGACTCATATAGAATAAAATAGTGTAATTAAGAGGTCATTTGCACTCTTTAAGTAAAAATACTATTCAAACAATATTACTTACTAGCACTAGCATTTAAAATAGAAAAAGTATTTCCCACAGTATTTATATAGGTAATGTTTCTAACATTGCTTTTAAAATTACAGTAGTTTTCCTGTACTTAAAGTATTGAAAAGCTTAACTACATTTTCCATTAATGATTTTTCAAAGTCATCATCAATAGAATAACTACAATTTAAAGAATGATACATTCATTTTAGAAAAATACATATTCTGCTATGTCGTTTTCAACTGCATCAGTAAGATCTGTCACTAAAGACGACTAATTAGCTCTATTTTCTACAAATCATCTCCCTAAATATAAAATATCCTCCTAATTATGTCATCAGCTGTATTAGGCTACAATTTCAAGATGGAAAAACTTGAATTAAATAAATTGCTTTCAAGATTTTAAGAAATTTGATAATAAATTACAAAATTATAGCTGAGAAATAAATTGATCTGCACACCTCAGATAATTAGTGAAGCAGAAAAATGACAAGAATTATTTATTACTATGTCTTAATTTAAGTCACTATTCTCTAGAACAAAACATTAAAAAGACTGTACCCAACATTTAAATGTCCACATAAATTAAAGTTCACAAACTACGGTGGGTGCATTGCCACATGCAGCAGTTCCAATCCACTTGATAAAAGGTCGCCAAGACCACTGTAAAGAAACCTCAATTTATAAAAAATTGAACTCCTGGGAAAATGTGAATCTCATACAGTTGTCAAAGCCACATAATCACAACTTAAAAATGATCAAGGATCATGCACATTACAGGAACAAAACATTCTTTGGGTTTTAATAGTTCAAGA
Source organism: Rissa tridactyla (assembly GCF_028500815.1). Lineage (NCBI taxonomy): Eukaryota > Metazoa > Chordata > Aves > Charadriiformes > Laridae > Rissa > Rissa tridactyla. The sequence goes on along the minus strand of NC_071470.1, from coordinate 42,980,483 downwards.
GTTTTACCTCAAAGGGAAAAAAAAGTGGTTGCAGGCCAAACTGTATTTCACTGACAATGTTTTACTGGTAAAATGTTGTTATGGGAATGCATGCTTTGAAAGAGGAAGAAAAACAGAACCTGGAGGTGCAGAATAAAACCATAGTTCTGTACCAATACTTACGCATTCCTTCATTCTGCTGCTTCACACATTAACAATCTACGAATCAGTGTATGTTATTTGCCTTTTTAATTGCTATTTTTTTGGAAAGTAAATAAATATGGAAAGGCTTATCAAATGATATTTTTTTTTCAATCATGCAAGAGACATGCAGAAATGACAATTATGACAGAGTTTTCAAATTATATCCCTTGTAATAGTAACTATGCAGATGTTACTCCTATAGCAGTGTTCTGAACAGGTCTGAGCCCCGTTTCATGCAGTGCTCTTCCATGAATCACAGCACATTGGCAAAAATTCCATATTTTTTCAAGAACTGAAAGTGGTAGATTCTCTTTGCATTTCTACTACATCAGTAGAGTTCAGCTACAATGAGCCTATTCAGACAATATGTTTATAATTAAAATGCTGAAAAGTTAGAAAAACTAGAACATAAGGCCATTAGAACAAAAGAGCAGTCATCCTAAGTGGGATCAAAATCCCTTCTAAGGCAAAGCATCCTGCATTATGCTTAAGGAAGAACGTAGAAGTGGAGCTTGTATAAATTACATGTTCTCAAGTTGGCCTCAAACCAACCACATGACAAATCAATTCTTGTTCATCTCTATACTGCAGACAACTTCACAGATACCAAATATAACATCCCTGAAGCATTTCTAGAATTAAGTCTTAGTTGACATACTTCCGTCCACAAAGCCACCCCATACCTTTCTCGTTAGCATCCTCTGAACCCTTCCAAGTCTATTTTTTTTATACGGTACAACTAGAATTGTGCAGAGCATTCAAGGTGAAGGAGCACTACACATCTACATACAACAGAGTAAAATTATTTTGTTCTGTATTCTTCTCCCTATTATGCCCACCCCTCCATTTTCTTTTTTTTTTTTGGAGTGTGTTTTTATGTTTTTGAATCTTAAATACAAAATATGTATAAACATATAGCATATATATCTATATTGATTTTCCTAAAGGGTTAATTTTTCACATCACCTGTTACTTAAAGGAAGTCCATTATTGGATATGCTAAAAAAAAATCTTTATGGGCCTCTAAAGACAAAGTAAAATAGTTAATTGCTTCTTAGATTAAGTAAAGAAATTGCTTCAATAAATTGCAGTTCCACAGTTTTATAAATATTCCTAAAGCTGTTTAACCTACCACATGCATGAGAATCTGCCTGCCTGTTACATTCAGACCTTTCTTGATCTTCAAATAATAAAAGCTTGATTATTATAATGTCCAATATCCTCTTCAGAATATCACCAAGGTGATAATATAATTTAAAAAGCCTCATATTTCATTATTTTAATGTAAAATTAAAAACAGAATGAACAAATACACAGTTTACAGTGAAGGTTGAGTGGCAGCACAGCATCTCTAGCCAAAGTATCATTGAAGTATCTATAAACGCAAAAGGCAATGTCTCAGGACAGAGCCTATGACTTCTGATTTTCTTCATGGGCTTCCTTATCTTTGTCCTGAACATGTTAAAGAGGGGGTTGTAGAAGTATACAGAACAAAGTCACAAATTTGTCACAGTAACCATACTGCTTTTTCAACATTTTCAAGTTAAATGTATCCATGCATTTTAAATTCAAAATTCATCCTTAGTGCTCTATTTGAACCTACATTTTCAATTTCAGTAATTCTTTCAAGTCTCTCTGTCTGAAAGAGACATAAAGCACTTCTAATAGCCACGTATGATGATTCAATAAGTTTCAAATTATACATGTTTAATAATTATGCTCAGTCAGGATCGTAGTGATCAAGCGTTTCTAATAATGGAAATTTGTGCTACAGTTACATATATATGTTGAGACTAATAAATATTTTTCATTTTTCCTGAAAATGGCTTATCTTAAAAAAAAAAAAAAGTCATCATAGAATCACAGAACGGTTAGATTTGGAATGGATCTTGAAGATCACCTAGTTCCAACCTCCCTGCCATAGGCAGGGACACCTCACACTAGACTGGGTTACTCAAAGCCCCATTCAACCTGGCCTTGAACACTTCCAGGGATCCACAACTTCATTGGGCAAACTGTTCCAGCGTCTCACTACCCTCACAAGAATTTCTTCCTAATCTACCCTCTTTCAGTTTCAAGCCATTACCCCTTGTCCTATCACTACAATCCCTGATAAAGGGTCCCTCCCCATCTTTCCTGTAGGCCCCTTTTAAGTACTGTAAGGCTGCTATAAGGTCTTCCTCCCCAGAGCCTCCTCTTCTCCAGGCTGAACAACACCAACTCTCTCAGCCTGTCTTCACAGGAGAGAGCCCTCTGATCATCTTCATCTCTGGTCTTGCTCTAACAGGTCCATGCCCCTCTTATGTTGGGGTGCCCAGAGCTGGGGTCTCATGAGAGCAGAGTGGAGGGGCAGAAATGCCTCCCTCAACCTGCTGGACATGCTTCTTTTGAGGCAGCCCAGGATGCAGTGTATTGCTTCTTCATGGACTTCCATATGAATTCCTCTCCCCTCTTCTCCCCTCATTCTTGAAAAGCAGTTGGTACACGAGTTTTAAGAAATACACATTTAAGTACAATAAAAGAGAAAAAAGCTCCCTGGAAAAAAATCATGTCTGACAATGTAGTTACGCAGCAGAGGTTTTCTGCTTTAGAGATACAAAAACATGATCCTATTTAATCTTTCTTGTGTAGAGAATCTATTATATCATTTCATTCATCTCTCTTCTGCAACATTTTCAGTAGCTGCTGTCATACATTGCTGACATCACTTGAATTGTTTTCCAACAGAAATCTATATTGCTAAAGAATACAATGATACACAGCAGATATGATGAGTCTGACTCAGAGAATAGCAGGTGTCCTAGAGCAAGGAGGGCAGTTTCCTCACAAATATTTTCAGACCAAGGTTGACATGAAAAAATGGATAAAGCAAATCCAGCTCTTGTTTCATGTTCACATTTTATCTCTAGCATGGCCTATGCTTTGAAAGCCTATATATTAAAATCAAAGATCATTTATGTCAGAGAATCCACTGAAATTGAAGTAGTTTTCTTAACTTATAATTATCTTTATATTTTATCTAAGTATAACTTACTGCTACAGCACAGGTTGTACAGCAGGGATATTGTTGTGAGACTTACAAACTACCAATTTAGGGAAAAGTCTAATAGGCAACTGTTCAATGTGAGGTATTGCTTCATATATAATGCGTTTTCAAGAAACAATACTTCTAACAGTTACCAAAATAGGAAAGATACAAGATTTCCTCCACTTTATTCAACACCAAACTAAATTCTGCCCATACAAAATTCCATTCAAATTTTATACAGCTTATTATAATGCAAAAAATACATTTTACTGCTCACCTCCCTATTCCTACGTAGGGGATGGTTTGTTTTTATCAAAGAAGAACTACATACTCCAATTTGTAGATGGACATGAAATAATTTTTTGACAGATTCAGAAACAAAAGTCTTTCAAGCTGCACATGCTCCCTAATATAACTTAAAATCCACAGCAGATTTTTTTCTTTGCTGCCATTAGCTATGAGATTATTTTGCTGTTTTTAATTTCAAGGAGTTCTTAATGGGTTTTCTATTCCATTTCTTATATCTGCATCTCAAGTACATACATCTGCTTCTCATCTGATCTGAAAGCTCTTTATCTCTTTTTAGGCTAGGGCTTTGCTATTTGGTAGCTATGCTATTTTCAGACTCACTTCAACAAGCCTACTGAATTGAGCCAACAATACTACGTTGCGGCCCTCCGCTCGCCTTAAGCTTACTTGGGCAGCAGACCTGAGCTCACCAAGTATCTCCCCTTCATGTCTTTGCACCTCTCCAATAGCAGAGGGTTTGACTCATCTGCACCAAACCTTCCCAGTGACTCCGTAACATGTATTTATATTCTAAGTCTCACTGAAAGAGCTGTGCTAGGGTCGTCACCTGAAAAGTCCCAACCTCTTTCCAGTACTGGGCAAAAAAAGTTAGCACCAATAGTGTGCGGAATTTTTTTTCCCCACATATGTTGCTCCAGGACCTTCACACCAATGTCAGCAAGATTGTCATTACCCTGCAGAGCCTTAAATTGCTGGTCACATGGAGAAGTGTTACAGCAATAAAAGGATGAGACACCATCAAAGTTTCCATCATGTGGGAAATCTGCTACTCCTAAATACTGCTATTTCCCCAAAATAAATGATGGCCATAGGCAGCATACATAGAATAACGAAGACACTCCAACCACATCTAAGAGAGTACTACCCCAAAACATAAACCATAACTGAGGAAGGATAAGTTGCACCATGAAAATGCACGATGCTTGTGTACTGGGAAACTCTTCAACCTGAAATCTGAGCCAGTCTGGAATCCTTGTCCAGGATACAGATGCGCTCTTCAGCAGTATGTGGATACCCACCTGCCTATCAGATGCTGCTTTTCATCTCTGCTGACCCGCACTGACATCTGATCTATCATAAGCCATGTAAGCACTCTGTTGGTTTAAACGTGGAGCGTTAGTTTAGCCAGTTAACTGCAGGACAGTGCACTTAAGGCAATAAGGTAGCTACCACATTAACCAGCACCGTATTTACTATTGCAGCATCTTACGTGTTTCAGAACATTGGTGAAGGCAAGAAACCTCGATGGACTGTGTGCTCCTGAGCACGTTTTTTTTACTAATTGTCCCAGATGCATTCAATAGGTTGCTCAATCTGTAGGACAATATGTGCATACCTTATATGACACCACATAGTTAAGGACCTGCAGTAGAACTAGGAGCAGAACTAGATCCAGGAGTGCAGGCACTGTTTGTCTAGCAACTCTTTTGGCTCTATACCTTTCCTCACCAGCTGAGATACCTCTTATGCTTACCATGAAGCCACCTTTGAGGATTCCTTTCCAACACTCCAAAGAAGCACAGAGCAGGAATCCTTCTTTAGTAAACCAAGGTTTAAAAGAAAAAACACGATCGTATTTATTACCTGGACTTCAGAAATACGAAGATCTAGAAGATTCTTACAGGCTAGCATAGAAAGGTGACTACTGCCAGATTTGACTCCTTTTCCCCAGATTAAGCCTCCCATTAGAAATATAATTTCTTTAGCCAAAACCACCAAAAGTAGTTCAGTGCATAGAGAGAGAGAGCATTTCTGACACAGATAAAGACAGTAGAACTTCAAGTCCAGTACTTCTGGGAATCAGGTAATCTTAAAGATCAGTTTAGTAAGTCAAGGAATCAATATGAGAAAACAAAATCCAAAATAAGGAACCACCACAGAGATAATATCAGCATTGCTCATCTGGTAGTGAAGGACATAAACACCTGTAGGTGAGATTGAGCCTTGCAGCAAAACTCCTTTTCTACTTGTTTTGCACCTAGCCTCCTTGAGTGGGGTGCTGGAGGGACAGGTGAAAGGACGCTAGTTTGTTGTTCAGTGCCAGCCTCCAGGGAGGCTGATGTCAGCTTCCTCTGCTGCTCCAGACTTCCAGGCCATGCCACCCCCGAGGCTGTATTCACAGGGCTGGCAAAGCACAATTAGAATCAATAGCTGCTTCCAGCAGCTCTGGCACTCAGCTCTCCATGCTCAATGTTTATCCCACTCCCTTGGCCTCATGCTTCTAGTACCAATGATGAGGCTGGGCTAGGAGCCACCACTTTTCAGCCCTCTCTTTCTGTTTCACCGATCTCATTCAGTAAGATTTCTGTGGAGGCTGTCTATTTGGTACTAGCAGCATTACTAACAGCAGGTTTGAATAGAACAGTATTGAAAACATTTGCCAAGAAAGACAAAATGCTCACTAAAGCTTATATTCAGAAATAGTGAGAAAATACTGAAAAACATTTTGAATAGGAAGGAACTAATATCAAAGCATGAACGCTCTAAGCTTCTAAATCCCAATAAAGCGTATCTCATATTTCTCATCGTGAACAAAAAAAAAAAAAAAAAAACACACCATCTTTTTACTACAAACACATTACAAAATTTTGGCCATGCTCTTCCTACTATGCTGTCAAGATTCAACTTGTGAGAAGGACTTTAAAACAGGTTTGTTAGACTACAGGAGCTGTAGTGTAACAGAGTTGAAAACAGATGATATGTGAGGCAAGAAAGATATGTGTGGGACTTTCACATGCCTGTTCAAAAGGGTCACTGTTCCATTTCCTCTGGTGCCTCTACACTAATGCACAAGCCCTTGCTAACAAGGGCAAAACTTATTCCCTGACCTGTGCATACAATGACATGCCTGGCAAAGAGAATGACAGCCAAGAGTGGCAGAAGAGTAACAGACTACACACAGAGATCAGATCACATCTATGTAGCTGGAGGGAATTTACCAAAGTGTGTTGAAACAGATGGCCAATATGGTTGTGAAGCTATGGTTTGTATCTATTAAAAATGGTGGACCATATCACAGAGATCTCTGGGAACTGGAAAAAAAGGTACCATCTTAAAAAATAAAACTAAGAAGGTAGATGCAGAAACTGTAGGCTAGGCAGCCTCAACTCAGTCCCTGTAAAGATCAATTTAAAAATGTCCTCTTTGAGTCCTTTTCCACACACATGACAGACAACAATAAATACTCAGTGCAGACCTATGAAGGATTTACAGTGTTTGACAAGCCAGACTGCCTTCTACAATGAAATAACAGTTTTGTGCATGAGGGGAGAATGGTGGGTGTAGTGTACGTTCACTTTACTAAGGGTTTTGATATAGTCTCCTATAGCGCGTTCATTTGAAAGTGGCAAAGTCAAGGCTGGACACTTCAGTGGGCTGAAAATTGATTACATCGGTGGTCAACAGCTTAATGTCAACTGGTGTCTGGCTAATGGCCAAAGCACACCAGATTCAGTTCTGGGGATCATATTGTTTAACATCTTCAGTAACAACCTGGATGATAACACAGCGCACGACATAAACAACTGAACTAGTAGGAGCAGATGACATAAAAAAATAGCAAAAGCTCAATCCAGAGAGAACTCGGTAACTGGAAGGTTTGCTCAGCTGAAAAATGAGATTTAATATGAATTGGAAAGTTCTGAAGCTAGGAAGGAATAACTTGGAAGGAACGCAGGATACAGACTGCGAAACAACTGACTTTGTTGAAAATGGCCTGTGAGTTACACTCGACAGCAGGAGAATTTAAGTGCACTGGATTTATATAGTCTGGGATTGAGGAGGCTAATGGATGGTTGCATACAACCATTTGAACGGCAACTACCAGCTCTTGTCAGCAGTGTAAAACGATTCAAACAAGGTGCAAACATCACACATCGCAGCTTGGGAAGTTCAGGCTGGATATGATGGAAAATTTCTTTACAAGGAGTGTAGCGCAGCAGCAGAACAACCTGCTCATAGTGATCATGGCATCTTTGTTCTTTAGGGTTTTCAAGATTTGACTGGAAAAAACACAGCTGAGCTGATCAATCCAGTGTTGCAACAGCCCCGACTTTGAGTGGGAGGTTAGGTTATAGGTCCCCTCAGGGGTAGCTTCCAACTAAAATTTATCTGAATCGATGACTTTTTACAGTATGTCAATACTCTTAATTCCAAATATTTGAAGAAAAGGAATAATTCTTTTCTACTGTGCTTTTGCAATGTGTTATTATTTTCTTTATTCACCTGTGTTTCCTGCTTGGGTAGTTGAACTGTCGTATGTGTACATGACAGTTTCTAATACTGGAATGCAAGGAAAAAAAACCACAGAAGTAACTGATGACTGGAGACAAAAAGGAATAAGTAGATTGGATGAAAAGTTTGGCGCACACCAAACAAAAAGAGAGGTTTGGAATAAGGTAAGTAAAAAGAGGAGTCACAAAGTAGTTTCTGGAAACCAAGATTTGGGAATGTAGACATTAGGGGACAAATAACTGATAACTGGGAAGGAGAGAAGATAAATCCAGGAGGCAGCAGTAAGGTGGAACTGCCACATGAAAGAAAATAAGGAGGAGGAAGTCAACAGTAGCGACTGATTTTTTTAGTAGTGTACTGGAGGGAGGTGGTATAAAAAGGAAGTGGAAATTAGTTGAAAGAAATAAAGAATTCAGATGTGCATCTCAAAGTGACTGGATAAAAATGGAATTAAGCTTAGGCAAGCAAAGGAAGGATGAGAAATCAAGAACAGTGGAGACAGGAGTGGTACAAGAAGAGGTTTGAAGAAATGTAAAGAAATAATTAAGTTGGGGAGGAAACTGGATTGCAAAGAAAACCATAACCAAAGCCACAAACATTTTCTTTACAGTCTGGAAAGCAATCCTAAATTTCTGGGTCTTGATCAATACATAATGAAGAAAAACACTGTCAAACTGTTTCACCTATGTCTCCCACATGGAGAATGGTAACCTCTATAGCCTAAATTGCAGAGGTCAGCATAAAGCTGGATGGGAAATTCCATGGATTTTTGCTTGTTTGTTTAGCTTTTTGTTAGAAAACTGGTATTTGTCAAAACAGACACTTTCTAGAAATGTACCAAGTTTGACAAATTTTGACTGTTACACATTCAGGTTCTTTTTACTGAAAGAAATGCCTTGCTTAACTTGATTGGCCACTTCCCCATATTATTTCAAGGTAACCGTATACCACTTAAACTTCCTTCTACAGAATATAATGCATACCTGGTGCCCCAAATAACAATGGGGCTTCTACTACTCATACAGAGCTTGCTCTCTGTTTATAGTCTTCTCTAACACAAAGAACACATGAAATGCTCATTTTGGTTATAAAAAAATACCGAACTAAAAGGAAGCTTGTTTATATCTTTCTTGTCAGAGGAAATTTCAAATTTCTAGCTAAAATCCATTTTGAAACAAAAACATTTTATAAACGTCAAAAAATATCATGGCATGGAAAGTTTGTTCTAACCAAGTCTGGGCTTTTAAAATTACTTTAAGAACTAAAATCTATTAAAAATAATAATATGTCAATACTCCTTTAAATAAAATTCCTAGGGTTTTTCCTGCTTTTTTAAAAAATAGGAAATTTTGTACGCAAATCTTTGATGAATTAGTACCGTTAAAAATCAAGCCCAGAATCCAATTAGATAAAGTGATAAGTTCAGTGCTTCAGAGCTAATGGAGTATGTCAAATGTTATAAAAATGCTAGATAGGCTGCTAAATGCTCAGATCAAAGGTTATGACTCTAAAGAGCATACACTCATGATCTCTATCTCATCCTTCCTGCTACTAAAGAGGAGAATGGCACCTCATTTTCTTTACCTTTCTTTTTATCCTGCACGAGTAATTTTTAAAGCATTTTGTGTTCTCAAGATCATTTTATAAATCCAAGAGGAAATTATCATTGTCTTCAGAACAGTTTGAGCAAGAAGATCAAAGACTAGGTCCACAAACTAGTTGGACTGAACAAAATAATTTAAGATGTTTCATTCTGTTATAAACAGTGAACAGTAAAGGGGTCTTATGAATAAACAAAATATGAACATTTACTAAAGACCATGTCATTAATGATTATAAAGCATGCATGACAGACACTAAACCTAGGCAGTTTTAATTTTGGCTTTTCCAAACTTTTAAGAGAAAGACTATATGGTATCCATGTTCTTTCATTATGATTTCTGAAGACTCTGTGACACAAAATTCACAGTTTAAAAATGGGAAATAGATGCATTTAATGATTGGCTCATACATTAAATCCAAAACTGAAGATACTATTTGAAACAAGAATAAGAAATATATTGGAAAGAGTTTTCTGTTTTTGAAATAGGGAAAACTTACAGCTTTCTGAACAAAAGTGATTCAAATTATATATGAGAAACAACACGTTGATCGAGAAAACGGTATTTAGTGGTTTTTATCATATTCCAGAACACATTTAGAAACAAAGTCAAAAGAGATTTTTTTTGTTGTACTGCATCAGATAATAACACTTTTGCCTTGCAGCAGAAAAAGCAGGGTGCCACTTTCAAGGGAGGCAAACCGGTTCTTTGCTCTGAGACACCTCATTAAGAGAACCCTCCAGAATAGTATCTGATACAGAAAAATACTAACTTCAGCAGTTTGTTCAGCTTACTGTATCAATTAAATCTACTGTACCTACACTATACAACTTCAGAAACAAACTTTTTTTCAAACTACTAGCAAGTCAGCAATAACCAGAAGGGGAAAACAAACAAACAAACAAAAAACCCAACAAAAAAACCAACCAAACCTAAACCCTAGATATAAGCGAACTCCAGAAAAATAGGGTCAGTTTGACTGACATGGAGAACCATAGAAAGAAAATTCAGAATCAAGACAGAATTTGCCACTTCTAAATCTCTTTCACATCAAACAATTTTCACAATGGGACACAGTGAGTGATATACTTTTCAGCAGAAGGAAGTACCTTCCCACAGCACTAAAAACGTGGCTGATGTACACTGCCATTGTACTTTATAATATACATGTCTTTCAGAAAAGATCTGTCATAGCTTCATTTCTCTGTTTAAGACTGAGTGAGGAAGGCTCATTCTTTCCTTACAACATCCTGAAGACATCTATCATCCTTTAGAAGCATTAGTCTCATAATTCCTGATGCTGCGCTCCCATCAAATGAAGAATAAACCAAAACAATTTGAAATAAATCACCAGTAAGGATCAGAATAGTTAGTGGAGGTATCAATTTTGATGGTATTTGAAGCCCTGCAGGTTAAAGAAAAGGGTGGATTAGCAGACTGACTCAACAGCCTACCTCGACCAAATGTGATTAATAAAAATTTGAAGAAAAAACGTCCTTCTGCTTCAAATGTTGCACTATTCCACGAATGACAGGAACTCATGCAACTGGTCTTGTCTGCCTGTTTGGTTTTTTCCCCCTCTTCCCCCTCCCCCCCACTTTTTTTTTTTTTAATAATCCAGCTATGAAAATTGTTATATTGTGTTCAGGAAAGAAGCCCTGAAAGACGCAAAGGACACATGGGGGGCACAAAGACAAAAAAAGCCTAGATTTTAAGGGTCTACTTAGCCTTTAGGAAAGGTATTTGCAAAGGCCTTGGCCCTCATTCCATTTCTAGAAAACATTTTTTCAACCATATCTGAGGACAAGAGGAAAGAAAAGTGCTACTCACCGGATTTCTTTCAGGAAGCTGAAAGATTTTGCAGTTTTTGCATGTCAAGGAAAAAATCTGGAAACAGCTATGAAACAGATACTATACTTTTGCTGCCCTTCCTATTGTTTGCTTGTTTGTTTTTCAGTGCAGAGAAAATTCTTTACAGAGATAATCACGGGGTCTGCCATATGCCATTCGCACAGACACGATTAGGATTTTGGTATGTTTCTCCCAACAGGTAGTTTCTTATGCCAAGGCCGAGAACAATGTTCTGCGCTATCTCTCATAGCTGTACACTGTAGAATATCATTAAAGTGAAATACATATCCCAACTTCTTATAACAGTAACCCATCCTTGAGGCTCGGTTGCAATTTGGATGCAACATATTAAAATGTTATCTGATTTCTCCTACATTTCTAATTACAGCCTTTACATGACCTCAGCATTGTGCATGCTAACTATTTAGACAGTTATATGTTCTTATCGTAATTTCTAAATTATGCATACCAAGCTAAGAACTTGCACAATAAAGTATTTAATGTACACCAGTTACACAAAAAACTATATGACTTTATCAAGAACAATAAAAGTCGTTCAAACCTCTGATATGTTTTCATTCAGAATCCTTTAATGGATGTAAGTCATTAACCTGCCGAAAAGAGATGCTATCTTGATTTAAAGCCCTATTTAACCGTACCACTGAAACAATACAGTTACAACCATATCAAAAGAAAAAAAAAATCCACCTCCTAACCAGCCAAGGTACTGTGACTCAAAACTGTGCAGGAATTAAATAACAGTATTTGATGTTGATTACACTTTTGCATATACTGGTAACTTAAAGAAAATTCAAGAGAAGTCTTACTAAGCTTATATAAAGTAGGTGTCAATTATCTCTAAGAAATATAACAATTACAAAATGAAAAAATCAAAATGGTAATGAAGGTTTTGAGGTAGTACATATGTGGTTCCAAAACCCTAAACTAAATGTGTGTGTATATATATATTCATGAATTACTAGAAACTTTTTTTTCCTTTTTAAAATACAGGATGATCTCCTGTTAGAGTGCAGGTTACATCACAGTTCACTATTCATATCACTTAACTTGGAAGCATGGGAACACATTGAGTCTGGATGACTGGAGAGCCCTCTCTGTACCTCTGGTTTGGAAAAATTATATAGGATTGACACAATGTGTGCGTTGGGGGATAATTTTTTTACTATAAACAAAACTCTTAGGCAATAAAAAGGCACATGCATTCTATGCCTAATAGCACTGAGTTACCAGGCTGGCACCTTCTTGCAGATTTTACTCCGAAAACAGTGCTCAGAAGAGAGTGTTGGTTGGGCACAAGCGAAGGTGGAGGGAGAGACTTCTGAGTTTTATTCAGTCTTTCCCACTTATAACATCAAGTTAGTAGGTAGCACGTGATTTGCTTACTGGAGCCAGGAAGAAGCTGATTAGCTTCTAGATGCCTGCGGCTTACATGCTTTGTTTGGATCTGGACTATATAAAATAATTCTACTTCTACTTTAAGGGTAGTTGTAAGAGGCATGATACATGTTATGAGCTATCGAACTGTGAGAGTCAATGCAAGTCTTCTGATAAGGCAGGATTCCTTAAGACCAAACAGGTTTTCAGCTGCCTTCTTAGCATCATTAACAACTTCCGAGACAGTGTTTGCTAGCTTCTGTTACTTGGGAGCTCCTGAGACACTTGTAGTGGTGGGTGAGCAAGAAAAACTGGATTAAGGGTCAGTCTTCAAATTAAAACTATATGGGAGCAAGTTGGTGAACGCAGAACTGTGGCAAAGGACTGCTTTTGCAGCACAAAATGTTGACTGGCAGATTAGTAGACTGAAATTTGGAGAGAACAAGAGAACAACTCAGACTTGTGTAAGCTTAGTGGCGCTCCTCACAACCCCAAGACTGAATGACTTCTTATCCCTCATGTACATGTATTCACGTATGAGACCCAAGAATTATTTTTATCATTATTTCATACATACATATATATAGATGTATATGTTTGTTTATGCACATAATTTAGTTATAAATAAAGTTGTCATTCAGTCCCACTTCAATTTTGACGTTATTACTTAGTGGATACAATTAGCATCCTTTTCCTTGAGAGTGTTGATCATCTAGGTAACTTTTTTTTCCCCCCTTTCCAAAGCTACGCTTTACTCATCTTCCCAATATTCCCTGCTGCTGTGACAAGCTAACCTTCAAATGTTAGACACAAAACACTTACTTTATCCAAATGAGAACATACATATTGTGAAGTTTAAAAGCAGTAAAACATCACTGTTTATTTTAGTACCTTTTACGCAGGATCCTAATATAATCAAAGGTATTTGCAAGGATGATATAACTTGTCCCAAGTATTACATTGCTTATAATTTTTTAATGTATGTTTAGCTTTATATTAATTACTTTTTAGATTGCATCTGTACATGCACTATAGAGATTATGCTGGTTGAGGTATTATGATAGTTGAGTTGTTTTAATTTCTAAAAACAGTGGCATTTTCATCTGTAGATTTCAGAGTACTCTCAAAATACAACCATAATTGTGCATCTACAGTTAAGGAATGTAAATAAGGCGTCATACGGTTTAAACTCAATAATAAAACAAGAATACAGGCAAGAGTAATAAGAGTAATAAGAGTAGTAACGTTGGTAAGAAGAAAAAAAAACACGTATGTTCTAAGTCAGTCAGTCATCCCTTTTGATCTGCGGGATACAAAAATATTCCCACATTTCTTGCCAACGTTACAGAAGAACAAATTTGGCAAATTGGAGAACACAATAGATAAAAAGCACATACAGATTTCAGGGTAATATGTTATTTAGTAGAATAATAGTAATGCATCACGTGGCTTGGGAAAATAAAAAAAAATTCAGGAAGTAACACATACTTGAATTGGGTTCCAGTATTAGATACATTTGGAAAAAATCAGCTGCCTCACAGAAAAGAAATATTTACTCCACACACAACAGAGGAACTTCACAGGTGTCTTAGTCTGTTTAAAGAAAATCAAGTCAGAGTTCATCTCTTAGAAAAATATTTGGAAGCCCTGTGCTTAACAAGCAATTTAGGCTTTAGTTAATCACCTTAGGATATGTACTTCACAACCACAAACTTCTTTTCAAGAACGTGCCAGTCTTTGTAACATAAAACAGTAAGGCTTGGGCTCATTCAACCTATATTTAAAGTGAAAATTAAGTCTTAAATTCATAATACCACTAATTACTTTAGCTACTCTGAACTTTGCCTAATCAGAAGTAATGTTTTCTTTCCAAGAAAAGTCCTCTGTTCATTAACAGAGATTAATACAGCACTATGATACTTCTGAGATAAATCAGCAGATTTTTCGATCTCAAAAAGCTTTCTGATGTTCCAATTTCTCAAACACTAGTCCATGCATGACCTTAATTTAAGCACCTTTTACACACCCCTTAAGAAACACCTGTCTTGCAACCTTTTTTTATCCTACTTGCAAATATTAAATTCAAAAAGAAATGTTGACAACACTGTACATTCTAATTTTTTTTTTCCCCTTGACAAAATCTATGCTAAAACATAGTTAACATGAGAGAGTTTCAAATAAAATGCATTTTGATGATACCAAGTCTATAAACATGTCCAGAAATTTAGGCTGAATCCCGAATCCTACTGACACTGAAGTGACCAAAGGTTTATGAAACCTTGATATCCCAAATAAAAGTAAATTAATTTTAAAGAAATTGCAGATGTTTTCTTCCCTAACTCCACCCACTATGCCAGTGTTGTGGAGAGTTCAGGTTGCTTGGATATCCTAAATATGTGTTATGGTTTGAGGAACCCACAACAATTTACTCTCATTTAGACAATTTTTCTCTTACCCGATGACCCCTCCTCACCCAGAAGGGACATCAGGACAAAAAAAAACAAGGAAACACAAGAGTTGAAATATAAACAGATTTAACAGAATAAGACTAGATAATTAACATCAATAATGCTAAAGAACCAATAGTGATCCCAATACCAATACGTATCATGTAAATGTGCTAGATATCCTTTCTGCACTTCCATTCTTCCGCTTATCTATACACGTCTTACCTTCATTTTCTTTTCCTAGCTTGCTCAGCTGTCTGTTTCTCCTCTATGTATATATAGATCCTAACCTTAATCTTTCTATTGAGCAGAGGTGATAATATGTATAAAAACACACTTCAGTACCGTGTAATTTTTACAACTGTTTTTAATCACTAAATGTTATCTGTCAAATCATCTTGCATAAGAATAGTCTTCAGGGAAATTAATGAAGAATTGTTCTTCTCCAAAATGGCTATCTTCCATTGTTTCTAAAGAAAATAGAGCTATTAGTCATTTTTTTTTTTTAAAAAAAGCAAAGACTGGCTCCAGTTTCATTGTGAATACTAGCAGCTACTCTGAAAAAAGAGCAATTCAACATGCAGGTCTCTAAAAGAACAGTATTTGTCAACCCCTAACTTTTACTGATGAAGCTTCAAGAAAAAAAAAATAAAGTGTTCAAAGGCAGCTCACTAAAGGAATCTAGTGAATTTTAAGCACAAAAGAAAGTTTCAAATATCTGCATTATTCTTTTATTAGACTCACCTAGTATAATGAACCAGTATGTCACCAAGAGCTGAATTTCTTAAAGGAATTATTCTTACATGCAATTCAACTTTAACTCGAACTAATTGACCCATTTCTTGTAAGTTGTTAGTGACTGGATTGTTCTAAAATAATATCTGACATCTTCATATGCAGTATAAGATGAAGCTCCTGCTTCATATGGAAAACTCCAATCAACTTTGGCCAGTGGTCACGTAAAATGCTTCACAATGCGTTCCTTGTAGAACAGAAAAATGAGGAGCAGGGGGCAGGCCACTCCTAAATGGTTACCTGAATGTTGGTATAGATCCTCTCTGACCACAGATATCCTGAATGTATAACAGGACAAAGTTCTAAAGTGAGAAAGATCAGCAAAGACTGAGCATGAGTAAAGAAAGTCTCTTTCCCTGTGTTGGGATCAGACAGATGGTGTAAAAAACTCCCCTGAATTTGAGACAAGAACCCAAGCTTTTGAAAGAAAAAAGTCTATTGGCTAGTATCCCTGCTTCAGCAGCATCTTGCCATGTGCACAAATAGACACTATCATGTTCTCAAAGTTTTTTTTACTAATCATAGCATCATAGAAAGGTTTGGGTTGGAAGGGACCTTAAAGATCATCTAGTTCCAACCCTGCTGTCATGGCCAGGGACACCTCCCACTAGATCAGGTCGCTCAAAGCCCCATCCAGCCTGGCCTTGAACACCTCCAGGGATGGGGCATCCACAGCTTCCCCAGGCAACCTGTTCCAGTGCCTCACCACCCTCACAGGAAAGAATTTCTTCTGAATATCTAGTCTAAATGTACCCTCTTGCAGTTTAAAACACCTTGTCCTATCACTACACTCCCTGATAAAGAGTCCCTCCTCATCTTTCCTGTAGGCCCCCTTGAAGTACTGGAAGGATGCTATAAGGTCTTCCCGGAGCCTTCTCTTCTCCATGCTGAACAACCCCAACTCTCTCAGCCTGTCTTCATAGAAGTGCTCCAGCCCTCTGATCATCTTCATGACCCTCCTATGCACTCACTCCAACAGGTCCATGTCCTTCTTAAGTTGGGGGGCCCCAGAGCTGTGCACAGTACTCCAGGTTGGGTCTCAGGAGAGTGGAGTAGAGGGGCAGAATCACCTCCCTTGACCTGCTGGCCACACTTCTTTTGATGCTGCCCAGGATACGGTTGGCTTTTTGGGCTGTAAGCACACCTTGCTGGGTCATGTTGAGCTTCTTGTAACCAACACCCACAAGTCCTCCTCCTCACGGCTGCTCTCAATACATTCTTCGCCCAGCCTGTATTTGTGCTTGGGATTGCTGCAACCCACATGCAGGACCTTGCACTTGGC
The DNA here is from genome assembly GCF_028500815.1 of Rissa tridactyla. Taxonomy (NCBI): domain Eukaryota; kingdom Metazoa; phylum Chordata; class Aves; order Charadriiformes; family Laridae; genus Rissa; species Rissa tridactyla. Next base: position 42,963,359 of record NC_071470.1, on the reverse strand, counting down.
CTTGTTGATCTTCATGAGGTTTGCACAGGCTCACCTCTCAAGCCTGTCCAGGTCCCTCTGGAGGGCATCCCTTCCCTCCAGCATGTCGACTGCGCCACACAGTTTGGTGTCATCAGCAAACTTGCCAACTTGGGTGCATTCAATCCCACTGTCCATGTTGCAGACAAAGATGTTGAACAGCACTGGTCCCTGAGAAATGCCACTCATCACTGGTCTCCACCAGGACATCAAGCCATTGACCATGACTCTTTGAGTGCAACCATCCAGCCAATTCCTTTTTCACTGAATGGTCCAGACATCAAGTCCATGTCTCTCCAATTTAGAGACAAGGACGTTGTAGACAACAGTGTCAAATGCTTTGTACAAGTCTATCTACTCTCTATCCTAACTTAGTTGTAACTTTTGAACTTCTCCTTGAATTTTTTTCAGCTTTTTTTCTTTCAAAAGTACATTTTGCTTATTCCAGTCTTTTGACATATTATCCCATTCTTTGCTTTTCATAATCTTTCCTTATTTTTCTTCTCCATATTCTTTGCTTTCCTGGTGATTTTTTTTCTTAAGAGCTGCAACTTTATGCTGATTATCTAAATGCAGATGCCTGGGAACTGTGGTGTCCCCCCAGACAGCTCAGAAATGAGGACCACCACAGATCTGAAGACCACAGAGCTTACAGGGATCAGGAAATTTTCTGAAATACCAATTTTTCTGACATAATTTTCAGTCAATTTAGCACACCAGTATAATCTAGCAAATTTTATTCTAAAAAAATGCAACAGTTTCTTCTTGGAACTTTTAACACCGTAGTATCTATTGTTGTCTAACTCATTGTCTATTAGTCTCACTTATTGCAAATCCTCATCCAAAAACCTAATTTATTTAATGTTTCTAATTAATTCAATAGTACTAAACACGACTAGAAAACTACACACACATCCCATAACAGACACAATGCTAATTTTGGTGGAGTTGAAGAAGAGAAAAGTGTGACTATCTTGTTCTCTGCAAATGCATAGTGGAAGCAGAAACAGAAGATGGGGGCTAGAGAGAGGGAGAATCCAGTGAGCACCCTGGCCTTATCAATAAGAAGTCCCCTGAGTATTACTACGCCAAAATCATTACAGAGTAGATCTATAAAAAATATCTGTCTAATCCTAGAGCCTTTAGGGTTTCTCTATGCCTCAAGGACATCGGCAGGAATATTTTCACTGACTTCAGTGCGACATTGTAAATTTTCAAATGTCTAACTCCCATTCATTGGTTCTACTAAAGGATTAGCTAATTCACATGAAAATGAAAAGCTAGGCTTATCACAAATCTTGGTTCTTACCTTCAAACTGCCAATACCAACTTTCTGCTAACAGCTTAGAACTATTATGATAAACTACCAGAATCAACACAAATCATTATTCAACAGTTGAAGAAATTACGCTGTCCTACTTTCATAAAGTTATTGCACCTCTAACATCACTCTTCTTTCCCATCCACAAGACTATCCTGTTATCTCAGTGCCTCAGGTCCTGTGCTGGGTTATAATTGCCTTAATCTCAAATTGAGCAGATTCGGACCTTGCCAGGATGACTGACAAAGGATAATCCCAGCTGATGCAGGAAACCCTGCTGATGCTTCAGTACGTGACACACAAAGTCAGTGTTGAACTCAGAGAGAAGCAGTGTATTAGAAAGGACTGTGCTGCTAGACGTGTTTTTTCTTCTATGGGACTTAATACTGAAGACTTGATTATTTTACTTTGGCTAAATTCTCAGCAGCTATTATTACAATTAACATGACTCTTCCACGCACACAAAAGAAATAAATTTGGAAGATTAGCCTTTTTAGTGTCCAATTAGGAAATTACATTCTGCATTCCTGAGATTCCCCTATGCTTCAAAAACAGTGAGAGCCTTCAATTTGCCTTAAAACAGAATTATATTGCTGAGCACTAAAATCTGCTATAACCTGCCCCAGAATGAGATTAATTTCAGTGTTACCAAATGTTAATCATTTGTACAGCATACAGTGCAATTTATTTTGGGATCTTTCCAAACGGAAGGCAATTTGTGAACTCCAGCCTCTTCCTACTCTTTCTTTCCCTCTCTTAATTTCTGAATTAAGCCCTGATGCAGTGCTCTGTACTGTGAATGAAAAAAAGCACAACTATCTATTCTTCCTCACCAAACAGTGCTGTCCTTTCTGTTCAGAAATTTTCTACAGTACTTCACTGAAGCTTATCTTCGTTAAAAGCCTAAACTGAGCTAAAAGAATATAAAAGCAAATTAAACGTACTTTTTATAGTATCTACAACCCCCAGTCTCTATATATACACGCTCACCTCTATTCTATTCCTCTAAGAACCTCCATAGCATTATGCTGAAAAACTATGTTGAAAATCACCTCACCACATTTTTCATTTTACTATATCAATTTTCTAAGCCTAGCTTTCAGGAACATTTCCCCATAGACTTGACCCAAAATCCACATAAGCCAATAAAGCTTTTCCAAACATTTTCCTCACCTTGGGACCAAGCTTCACTATTAGTTTAATAATTATTAGGAACAAAAAAAAAAGGAAGAAGAATGAAGAGTCACACTTAATGTATGCAAGAAAAGAGACTTTGAAAGTACAACTAATTATAACAATTTGCTGAATTGGTGGTTTTCACACATCCAGCATATATCTAGTTGCATTTTTCATACTATCCCAAATTGTAACTAAAAAAAGTATTAGGAATCTTTTAACAGCAGAAATAGGATGGGTACTATTTACTACTACTATTTATTAACACAGACCATCTGTATTCAGAGTTTACTTCATTAGGACACACCAAGTAGCACAATCTGTCTTATTGAAAGAAGACTGGCATTAAGTTATACTTATATCACTAATTAAACACATTTCTTTCCTTTTTACAGTGATGCCACTATGGAAATGAAGTAGTTTTCTAACCAAGGTTTATTAAAAATGGCATAACAAATTCAACAAGATATCACATGGGTCTGTCAGTACAAACCTAGATTCCCTGCCCAAGTAAAGCTTGGCACAGGGGAGACTGCTGTAGTAGAAAACAGCTGTCCTCCCATTTCCAAATAGGGAACGTGGAGATTGCAAGGAAAACATCATGGATAACTCATTGTATTAGTTTAATTCGACTTGGATTCTAAGAGGTATTGTTATATAAGCGGTCAGAGAATCAGACTTTCTCAAGTCTGTGGGTCCTCTTTGCCTGACCTTTCCTTGAAATGTTGACATTAATATTTGATTCTGATTTACCCTGTAAAGATTTGCAGCTATCAAGTAGACTGAAAGAACACAGCAAATAAAAACAGGACTTTAGTAGTAAAAACAGCTATACTTGTAGAGAACGAAGGCTCAATGCAGCAGATACAAAGCTAATGGCATTTTAGAAAATCTTGATCTACCATAAAACTAACCTCTAAAATATTGCACATATCATTCCCTGTCTCTGTCACTGAAGTATTGCAATAAAAACCATTTACATAAAGACTAGGGATCAAATCCTTAGTGCCTTTACTGTGCGTCTACCTACAAGCACTACATGTCAGATTGCCTTAGCTATGTTGACAAGCAAGCAGTAGCAGAATGTCATGGCTGTCGAAGTGCTAGTTAAAAAATTAAAACAAAAAACCATACTAAATCTTTGCAGTGAATTCAATGCTAACAAGAACTACAGTTAACATTTAAGACTAGATCACAACTCCCTTCTTCAGTCTACTGGAAATGTTCAGTAATAATGCACTATATAAACTGCAATCATAGGTGACGACTGTCATTTGTTACCTGTAATGCCCTATATGCGCCACCTTCCTTCTGCTGAAAAGAAAAACAAGGGCCTGAAAGGGCACTTGAGTACATAATATTAGAGTTCCTTTCTTCTCAGTTACACCTTAAAGACAGATTGAGTTCCCACTTTTTAACTACTCATATTTTTGCCAGGATCAGTTTAGTTCACTATGGCGATAAAAGCAAAAAAGAAAATGTTTTCCAGGTCAACAGCTACAACCTACTGCACTGGAACAACAAACTTCTCCATGAAATATTTCAGAGAACCTGTCTGCTTTGGACTATGAGGTCAGTTGGCACCTGAAGCCTTACTCCAAGCCTCTGCATTCAGACTCCTGTTTTCTCTATAGACCTTTAAGTACTGCAGGAAAATCACTGTGCCTGTGAACACAATAAACTTTCCCAAATCCTCTACCATAGCATTCCCCACAGGTTTTAGGAGAGATGCTTCAACAATGCTGTTAGATCCAAAAGCAGATGACACTCCACCAGCACCCCTCAAAAAAATCCCAGGCCTGAGATTGTTTTCCTTCCATCCTCATGTTACTATGAAGTGAAATGAAAAAAAAAAAAAATATATATTAAAAAAAAAATCAGCTGTCTCTGCAGCAGTCATGGGGTGGGTATTCTTCCAAAGTTTCCTGAAGATGTATTTCTTCTTTCATCATATTTAGGCTGTCATCTCATTTTTACATTAAATAATTTTACAAGAGACTTGATTCAAGATTAAATGTTGACAAGAATCTCCCATAACTGTTCACACTGCCCTGGGTGGAAAAACAGACCATTAGATCTCAAACTTCTCTCAATGCTCTAAATATACTGTTCATACCAGCAAACCGGTTACGAACATGAAGTCCAACTTATGTCTTCCATTTTACCATTCAATCTATTTTTTTCTCCATGTATGTGAATCAAATTATTGCTGTTATTCAAAAACATTTATACTTAACCCCTCTAATGGCATTTCTGAAGGAATAACCTGAGAATTTTCCTCAAATTTGCAATAATTTTTTCAGTCTTTGCTGACACAACACTTTGAGTCAGAAGGCAAAAGTAAAAGAAAGAAACGTTTCAAGAAAAGGAGACGCTTTTTCGCCAATGAGTCTCTAAAAATAAACAGGAAATGTGTAAATGGCTCCAAATACAGCACTGAATATTAATCCGCAGCTTGAAAGAGAACATCTTTGTGCAAAGAATACTATCAGGCATTCAGTAGGTGAGGAACGCAGTGGCGGACACGGCAATTTCTGCGGCTGGGTGCTAGATTGAGGTAGACGGCAGGAGGGGGGACGGGTTCCAGAGCCAGGGAAACCAGAGGAAGAGCCAAGAGCCCCAACAGGAGCCAGCAGCTCTCCAGTGTGAAGCTGACATTGCGACAAGGGTGTTGCTGGAAACAACCACAGGAGATTTAAATGGTCCTAAGGAGCACTAGGCCATGGTGTGGCAGTTCATGCAGGAAGGGCCCTGCAACCTGCTTCTAGGTCCACAGCCCAGGGAAGTGCTCACGGTCTCTGCCAAAATGGTGGGCACTTGCCTCAGAGCTAAACCCAGCACTCCTATACAGAAAGCCCCTCAGATGTCCAACACATCCACCCAGATGGAACTGGTAAGGAGGGAGACTTCAGTACAGGTGGTACATTGCAGTGACTGCCCAGACCCTTCTCTTTTCCTTTTGGAAAGGTAAGTGCTTGCCCACAGCATGTGCAGGTTGATGGTCTGTTACATCAGGTGTCCAAGTTGCAAGAAACAGTTAAAAGATTGCACAGTTTCAGAGGAGCTGAGATAGATATGTGGTTTCATAACCATGTTCCTGTAATGGATACCACTGAGAATGAGGCACCTTGGACTGTGGTGACCCACAAAAGCAGGACTCTGCTTCAGTTCCCACCCTCTGGCATCACAACCAAAAACAGGTATGAAGCTTTAACAGCTATAAACACCCAGGAGCAAGGTCTGCCAAGAGGAGCTGCACCAGCAGCACACAGCAGATATCATAAAAGATGACGAGTGCTAATAATGGGTGACTCTCTGTTAAAGGGCACTGAGGCACCCATCTGACATCCTGACAGGGAGCTACGTGAGGTATGCTGCCTTCTGGGAGCTAAGGTTCAAGATGTTGCCGAGAGGGTGCCACAACTTGTCAAGAGTATGGACTATTATCCAGTCTTAATCTTTCATGCAGGTATGAATGACAGTGCAAGCCAGAACCTGGGCAGACTCAAGGAAGACTATAAAGCCCTGAGGGTGCAAGTGAGAAAAAAAAAATAAAAAAAAAAAATCCATGCCCAAGTTATCTTTTCCTCCATTTTACTAGTTAGAGAAGAGGGAGCAGCCAGAAATGGACGGATAATGCATATCAACTCCTGTCCAACCTGCTTTGGCAAGGGGGTTGGACTAGATAATCTCAGAAGGTCCCTTCCAACCCCTACCATTCTGTGATTCACACAGCAGAGGGACACAGTGTTAACAAAGCCTCATAATAAGTCAACATGGTTTATAGTCCTGCAAGCTGAATGTAGCTCTAATTGTGCAATTGCAATGAAGGTCCCCTTTGACATTAAGTTGTGATCACTGTTTCACTGTTGGGTTAGTTATCCATAAACATGCACGTCTGCGCATGCAAGGTGGTTTGGAAGAGCTGGGAAAAAAGGAAAACTTTGAAAATACATGATTATCCGAACAGGCATCATCAACATGTGTACCTAAGCAGTCACTTACAAGGCAAATATCCTAAATTGCAAAACAGCATAAAGTATATAACAAAATAGAAAGATCTTATCATCAGTTGTACCACAGACAAGGTTTCAACCATTTCAGGGCTTAGGGCAGCCATAAAATTGTAAACAATACCTTTCTGAAATAACAGCTTTGTGCTGTATTAATGACATAGTTGAAGCTGTCAGAGAGCACCTGATTTCAAAACAATAAAAGTGGTTTTCCTCTCATTTGATTCACAGATATGAACTGCCATTTCTGATGTTTCAGCTTCTAGCATTTGTGAGGTACATAGCTGACAGCTGTACTGAATGAGATTTTAGGTCTTCTGTAAAAGCTGTATCAAAGCTCCAAACACAGCTCTTATTCAAGACACTTCAGGAAGAAATCAAGATTTTCATGTTGAATTGAAACAGCATGCTGCAGTCCAAACAGACAGTACTAAGGCAGTGAAGAAAAGGGGGGACAGGGGGACAAAACACCCGTTAACATACTACTTTATCACAAATTCAAGAAGTTTCATTTAACACTGTGCATCCATACAGATTTGCTGCTATGAAATGCCTGAGAATCTATGCAGAATTCTTTTCCTTACTGTCAAAATAATAAATTACTATGAAAAAGATTCATCACCTGCCAGCACTGAAAGGCAATAGATTCAGCACATCATATCCATTGGGCCTACTGAACATTAGTAATATGACTTCCAGTTTCAAGAATTTCAAGATTTTGTCGTCATTCCTTGTCAAATTCAGAGTTTAAAGCTAAAACTACAGATTCCATTCAAAATTAGAGGAAATAAAGCTAAACTATATATCTGAACAGTTAGTTGGCACATGGGAAAAATGTCTTTTGTAAGGTAGTGACAATTTGAGAAGACAAATATGCTAGAAAGCAGTAATATAATGCTATTTTCCTTTTCATTTTGTTACACTTTCTAAGGGTAATACTGGTGGTTCTTATGTCTGTTTTAAATTCTAACTTCCAAAAGATATTACCATGACAAATACTTAAAATTACGTAAATCACATTACTGGAATACATACAGTATTACTCTTTTAATAACGCCTGTGGAGTCAAAATGTTTTCCTTAATTTCTGGGTCAAAATCCATAATATATGTGAGACTACTTGAACAAGTATTCATATCTAATCCAAAATACACAATGCTCACTGTTGTTCTACTCCTAATTCTTCCACAAGGAAAAGAGTATTTCCTCCATCTATTTCTGTGTCTTTCCATATACTCAGTATTAGATGGACGCTTCCCTATAAATCAAATATTCTTCAACATGTTCTACTTGGTGTGATATGAGGTGTCTTTTGTGTATTCTTCCATTCAGTCAGGATCAAAATAATTTAAGAAAGATATTGGTAATGACATCACACTTGAGTTTTGGCCAAGTCACTTCTCTGGTCTATACCCGCCCCAGGCAGTACCTCCTGTCAACTTTTATTTATCTTGTCCAATTAGAAAAAAAATATTCACTGATCGAATCTTCTCTTTCCCTATGTCTATAAAAATGTTAACTACCTTGAAGCCCAATCTTTAGAATGCACTACTATCATAAAACAAACTAGGAAAGCAGAAGAAAAATTTGACATTAGTCGCATCCATTGTTAATCACACTAATACAATATTTGAATACTTTCATGCTAGTCCCCAAAACTTGCCTTAAAAAGCTCCTTCCTAAGTACATCAAAGCTTTTGCAACGCTGCCGAGATTCAAAATATATGGGGGGGGGGGGACACCAAAACAAAGAACAGCTATAGGTTTTGACTGTGACTCTAGTTCATCCAGAGAATCTCCCATCAGAGGATTTAGTTCATGTAACAGTATCCAAAAAGCATGAATTTGCAGCTGAAGGAAATAAAAACCTCCCAACACAGACAGAATTGGCTGCCGTAGAGTGATTTGTGTGTGGGGAAAGGCTACTTTCCCATTGTGAATTCTACAGGAGTTGTATAATTTTGATCAAACTCTGGCACTAAGATCAAACTTATGTTATTTAAGGTCTATTCAGAAAGTTCACATCAAAGGGGTCCTTCGTCTGTAACAGCAAACTGGGAAAAAGGAAATGTAAATTTTACCACTACAGAAGTAAGAAATACCCTTACATTGTCATCCTAACAGAAATTTGTGATTAGTAAGTAAATTCAGAGACCTACTTACAGCCTGTTAGGGCTTCTACAATAGGTCAATATTTCTTAAAATACGCACTTTCTACAAGCAGAATGTCTTAGATGAGGAAAAAAACACCAAAAAAAAAATCAAACAGGGGGAAACTCCATTATGAAAGAGAACTGTTCATTTGTTCCCAATTCATGAACTTGAGTTTTGGTGCATGCAAAAGATAAACCCTTTTAGCTCTCAAAGGCTTAGCAGAATAAAGTCTCCTTTCCACTGCAAATAACAATAATGGAGCAAGCCACAGATATTCCTCAGGTTTGCATTTCAGCAAAAATAGTCATCTCGGCAACGCAAAAAGTTCTGAAAATAAGCCGCTCCAGGTTTATTTATTATGAATGCCAATAACTAATATTGTGGTCTTCAAGTTTTAATCTGCCTTTGATAATATTCACTGAAACGGGACTGTAGCTTAATTACGTAGAGAACAGAAATATTTAGCTCGGTGACTTAAGAAGTTTCCAGTATCAGAATCTTTAGATAAGGTACAGTTTTAAACTCATTGTTGGTAATTTGAAATCTCTGATATCCTAGAAACTGGGTATCTTTTAACTTAGAAGTTCATGTCCTGACCCATTTCATGTCTCTGTCTGTGTAAACTTTTTAAAACCAATTATCAATCTCCTTATAGCTGTCATTAAAGCCAAGGACTCATTGGACACCATCAATGAAATACACACTTGGGTGATGGATCACAACCAACAATATGGGATAAGTCTCCATTTTCCAGTTTATATGCATAACTGCCAAATGAAAGCTAAAATCTTACCTCTTGGAAACATCAAATATTAGTCTTTAAATACATTTATTTCAGGGCTTCTTGCAACCTTCTTCTCACAAGTCTCCTGACTTAGAGAGACTAGATGAACCACTGTTCCAGATCAAATGGCAAATCATGTACTGCTTTTCCTGACAGTAAAGCTAGTTTAGCCTCACAGAAATCAGTCACAATGATCTGCTGCTGCCTCAGCCATCATATACTACCCCTGATACCATAGAATCATAGAATTGTTAGGGTTGGAAGGGACCTCAAAGACCACCTAGTTCCAACCCCCCTGCCATGGGCAAGGACACCTCCCACTAGATCAGGTTGCTCGGAGCAACTGAATACGCAAGCAACTGAATCTGTTACACCATCCACCTTTATACTAGGAGGCTGTCCCACAGCATCTCTCTCCTTCAGTACTTCAGAATTATGAAAACAGTTCCCAGAGGTAAAAAAATCCTTTAGTCTAAATTTACAGTAATTATGGTCATCAACTGTGGCAGTGGTCTAAAACACCTAAAATGATGAAACACAAAAGCTCAGAAAGCCCCATCATGGGGGTCAATAGTCAATTCAATGACTATGAAATAAAAATTGGTTTGCATGTCTGCTATTTATGTTAGGTTAAAAAACTATGTAAATTTTAAACATTAGAGTCGGTAAATAAACTGGATGCTTAGCAGGTCTCTATTCAGCTGTACTATATACGCGATCTGTTTGGACACTGCCTACTCAAACCGGTCTCAAAAAACTGGTAATCATCGAAATACGCACAGGCGCTTCCAACTACTAGAAACAACCACATTCAGATGATGTAAAACACTTGTAACTCAAGGAAGCGAAAGCGGTCAAAATTTATTTTAACAAGAATTCTGAAAAAGAGAAATTAAGGCATTCAAAGGGAAAAACAGAGGAATCTGCTGAGCTACTACAATGTTTAGTGGTGTTTTCTGATACACAATGACATCTGACAGCCCCAGTAGTGATTCATATTGAATCTTTCCAGAGGCTTCTGAAAACTTTTCAATATGACGTGAAAGGCATTAAGGTACCATGTTGATGGGTAGTAATATAAAATTTTAAGTTATAGTGCTTATCTTCCAATCTGTCTCAGTTGATTTTCACAGGGATTTCTCATTCTATCAAGTAGAATACAGGTGGCAGGCAGACCACTAAAGTTAAATTGTGTCTGACAAATTTGGTGGCCTTCTACAACAGGATTACAGCATTAGTGGATAAGGGAAAAGCAACTGATGCCATCTACATGGACTCGTGCATAGCATTTGACACTTTCCCGCACAACGTCCTTGTCTCTAAATTGGAGACATGGATTTGATGGATGGATGACTCAGTGGATAAAGAACTGGCTGGTCAACGGCTCAAGGTCCAAGTGGAGACCAGTAATGAGTGGCGTTCCTGAGGCGTCAGTAGAGAGACCAGCACTGCTTAACATCTTTGTTGGCAACATGGACAGTGAGATTCAAGTGCACCCTCAAGCAAGTTTGCTGACAACACCAAGCTGTATGGTGCGGTCAACACACTGGAGGGAATAGATATCATCCAGACAGACCTGGACAGGATTGAGAGGTGGGCCCATGCGGACCTCATGAAGTTCAACAGAGCCAAGCACAAGATTCTGCATGTTGGTCGGGGCAATTCCAAGCACAAATACACGCTGTGAGGAGAATGGATCGAGAGCAGCCCTGCGGGTGGTGAGACACTGGAACAGGTTGCCCAGAGAAGCTGTGGATGCCCTATCCCTGAAGGTGCTCAAGGCCAGGCTGGATGGGGCTTTGAGTAACCTGGTCTAGTGCAAGGTGTCCCTGCTCATAGCAGGGGGGTTGGAGCTACATGATCTTTAAGGTCCCTTTCAACCCAAACCATTCTATGATTCTACAATGATTTGCGTGTTCCAGTTCACCTTGTCATTTCTGGCTCAACAGCACTGCTTGCAGACAGAAAGGACCAATGACCCCTTTATACTAACTCATCTTTAAGTTTCCAGATGACACCAAAAAGCTTAAGAAAGACTGGGCCTTATTTGCTTTGGCTTACAATGAAGGAAGAAGAAAAAATACTGGCCCCTCAATTTGTATGCATATCTGCATACTAATCTAGCATCTCAAGATCTTTGGTTGATATTAAGGACTTATCTCGGAGCTAGAATGTTCAGTTCCAGATTCTGGAGAAGGGGAAGCACAGGGGAAAAGCACTTTTCAGTTCCTATCCTCCCACTATCCATATCACTAGCCTCATTGCAACTTTCCACCTTATACTGAAATATTAAGACTACTCCTGGAATATTTATAGATATCTGAATTTGGACAAGTACTTTTCACTGATTTTTCCAAACTCACCCAAAAATGTCAAATATTGAGGAATTCCTCTCTATACTATTGCCAACAAGAAGAAACAAATCTTCACTAAAGCACTGCAGTACTTACATTACAAATAAGTTAACATTTTGGAATAATATTTCATGTCAATTTTATAATGGCAAGTTTTTTCACTAGGAAGTAGAGACTGTCTAAAATGGACAATGAAAACTACTGTATTTGTTAAACAGTTTGACGGCTTGACATGTATGTGTGTGCACACACACACCAATTTAAGAATTGCTTTCTTATCTACCTGCTTGTAACATATTAAGCCGGTTATCTTCCAGAAGTATACTGAAACCACTTAAATTCTGTTTAAGAATTATGTACTGAAATCCACACGCATCTTCATTACACTTACGCAAAGAAGCTTTTCTTTCAATCTGTTTACTTAATTCCACAGCAAGATATGCCAGATCAGGCAGCTTTGTTATGAGGTACATAGATACACACATAAGCAATATTACTAATAGGAATTCAAGAAAAGTATTTTTCTATGTCCCTCTATGCAGGTCATGTTATGTTTTATTTGCTTTAAATAAGCTGCATTTTAGCTTGTATACATTATATTTAACTAGAAAACATTTTTCTAGAAAAAATGAGGAATATAAAAATGAGGTAGAATAAACAAATTAAGGCTCACCTTAAATCATATGCAACTGTCATCATCTAAAGGAAAGTAATTTTAAGCATAAAGAGCAAATGCTGCTTTGCATGTAAGGTTAATCAGCTATTTTATAACCTCTCTTCAGACAAAAACTACACATTTGTACTTCAAACTCAGTAAACCTTTAAACTGGTGCATTACTATTACTGAATACATATTTCTAGTCATATAATAATTTGCAGTTTAATCGAAATAGATTAAGTTACATGCTATTTTTCTGGAAGTATAGATTGATGCTATACAGATAACAAGAGACATATCAGAAATAAACTTTGTGTTTGCCACAACTTGAATAGCATTGTTACACAACATATACAATACGTATTTGCCAGATAGAAGAAAGATTCTATTAAACACACAGAAACAAAATGGTCAGAAGAAATACAAAGACAAGACAATGATGACACACTATATGCAAGTCCTACTGAGACAAAACAACAAACTACCATGGGAACCAAAATATCTAAATATAATACTGAGTAAAAATTAAGATGACATTAGGTCATCTTGAACAATCTAAGTCTGCAAGAAGGAAACGCTGGACAGAACCCAAAAGCATACTTTGTCTTTATAAGCAAAAACACTTGTAGGACAATACAAAACAGTCAATTTTAAGAGTTGCATCATTAAATTTATTTGTGAGTGTGTACATGTAACATACACTTGCGCTGCTGTCACTGGAGTTGCAGTAGAACACTTCTTTATTGAAACAAGAGTTGCATGCTATCCCCGCATCTGAGACAAACCAAAATGCCTTTGCTAACACACACACCAAAAAAAAACCCAACCAAATATCACCACAAACTACCAAAAACCTAAACACAGAAGACAAGTAAGAGTCTATCAACAGCCTACTGTAAGATGTAAACTTGAAAATAATGATTGATAGCGTCATCTATTCATTCAGGGAACTATTGGAATCTGCATTTCACAGACTCAGAGAAAGAAAACTTCAAGTTGGCAGGAAACTCTGAAGACTGTCTAGCTTCAAAGCAGGGTCAACCAGAGCAGGTTGCTTAGGGCCATGTTCAGTTGGGTTTTTAATTCTGTAATTCACTATGACAACCTGCATGAAAGAAACTTTATTGAAACTTCACATTTAGTCTCTGCAGTTTATTCTGCAGCAAAACATGCCAGATTAATTGGTTGCCTTACATTTTAAAGTAGCATCAGGTTTAAGAATTTAAACTCATTTACAGGTATACTCACTCTGGGGATATGGAACCTGTCTCTGAGTGTCTCTTTCACAGACACAAAGCCCATTTGGGACCTCCCTAAAAAAAATCTTTGACTAAGATTAGTCAGCCTTCTAAGCGCAACATTCTCTTCAGGTATGAGAGCCAACTGTATGTTCCATTAGACATGACAATGCTACAGTACTGATCCATCACAAAACATTTACGTCAATTAACTTCCTTAAGCTACACTCAGAACTTTCCTATTCCCTTCAAGTTAAAAGCTTGAATATTCAAAAAATGGGGCACTTACTAACAAATAAACATGGAAACAAGAGACTACATTTCAGTATACATGACTTGAAGTATCAACTACCTTTGCCAGAAGTCCTTCCTTTTTCTTCCTTATTCTGTGCCTTATTCAGTACCTGTTCTGTTTTCTACAGCACAACTGAAACGTGAGTATAATTACTCTAAGTCCTTCAAAAGACAAGCATGGTTCATCTCCAGTTCATAGAAAATCCCTTTCACTTAATAGGTAAAAGATATGACGGTGCAGTTACAGACTGTATCATACTGCATACCAAAAAAAGGACCAGTTCAGGTATCGGGTTGAAAGTTTTTCATAATTTCAGAATCCTTGGCTTCATAACTTTCATATTCTAAGGATCAGGCTGACATCTGTAAATCAGACAGAGTACTAAGGAATTATTTATTTTTTCAGCGTGAAAATTACTTGGCCTATGTAGCACAGGAAGTTAGAGTAAGTAAATACTGGTGGGTTTTTTTTCCTGGCCTTGAAATTATCAATCAAGAACACTGCTTCACGTTCCTTGAACATTCTCTGTGGGTCTACTTGTCGTATTTCAGGAACAGCAAATGAAGAATTAGAGACTACCAAGTTTAAAAAAAAAAAAAAAAAAAGGTTACATTATTAGAAATACTTGACAAAGCAAAATTTGGACAGACATTCCAAAGTAAATCATAAGATACCTATAGTCACTGCAAAGAACTAAGGCCAAAAGCATTAGCAGAGTTAGACACATTTCAGGATGAAAATATTCAGTTACATTAGAAAGAATTTAAAAAAAATCAGCAGCATCAATCCTTGTACTCCAAGGAGTCAAACTAAAGTTGCTAAGGGCACTACTAATGCAGAGCCCACTGTAAAATTCCATTATATATCATGCACAGCTCCTGCCACATTAGTCAAACAAATCCTTGCTAAATACATGAAGAAGGAAATCTGTTTCAGTTTCAGTTGAATGAAATAGCTGGTTTGCCATACCTCTTTTATGTCAATTTATCATTCACTACATGGACATCCTGTACTGCTACCTAAGACCTTCTTACTTTCGGTCAGCTTTTTTCTAACCCTAGACACTTTACTGCTACCTAAGTTTTCCTCATTTTCAGCACTCGCTTTTGTTTATTCATCAGTGTTTTTCTAACCTAAGATACTTTATAAACCACAGGAATAGCACTATGCAAATTCAAAAGAAAGTAAGGCTTTATAAACATGATGCTGCTTATTCACACTGTGTTTAAGGGGCATTATCTTTGCACGTACCATAAAAATGCATACCTAAAATTCCACTGATCTGACTCAGAACTGCTTTTCCAGCTGTACCAGAGGAGGACTAGAATAATGCAAGAGTAATATTTTAACGGTTGGAGTCAATGATCTTAAGGACCTTTTGGAACATAAATGATTCTATGATTCTAAGTCATCAAACACAGTCTTAATCCACTCCCACTTCTTCTCCATCATGAGAAGGCAATTTTAAGCAATGGCTCTCCTACTCACACCATCAAGCAGATATGAACCTAGATGCCAAAACAGTACAAGATTTGCAGCCTCTTATTTCCACAAAATCCTCCAAAAGCATTTGAGAAGGAAAGGAGAAGTTATGGCCACATATGGTCCAAGCTCATTCAAATTAAAACGAACAAAAAAATCAAGAGGAATAGAACTACTTTTTAAAAAAAAAAAGAACAAAAAAATAATATGCATCTTTATTATTATAAAACTACAGTTGTATATATTTCCTCTACAATCTACAAAAAACCAAACCCAAAGCAAAAAATAAACCAAAAAACAACAACAAAACCCACACAACTAAACCACAAAACACTTATTGCAGAGTTGTTACAGCCACAAACAGGGTTAGGATGTATTTGGTATTACTGGCCTGACTGCCAAACAAAACAGTCATATACTTCACATGCTCAGCTCCTCTCTGACAGCCAACTTCTCTTTTGTGAATTCAGCTTACTGTCAAATCTAAAAGTTTCAAGCATTGTAGGGCTTGGGTCAAATTTCCTCTGAATCTGGCTGTATAATTCCTACAAGGACAAAATATGCATGCTTTGACTGACAAAGCCAATTACTCATGCACTTATTGCATCTATTTCAAACAAGCGTACCAGGAAGAAATTAATTCTTTAGGCAATTTCTATAATTTATGCCAAGTACCAGTCCTTCCATTCTCTCTCCAGTAAGCTTCAATGCTCATCATTCAGACCCAGTTTTTGACAGTGCACTCAAACTTAGCCCTGCCATGATGAATTATCTGCCAAGCACAATGTTTCCTGGAAGAGTCTTTCTCCAGGATATTTCTGTTTTTCTCTTTCTTGGATATCTTGTATAACCAATAACATCAACAGGGTTTGAAGGACCACATTTCAAAGGCATCACTGCTTGCCCTTCCAAAATACAATGTCCACCCCTCTGGTCATACCTACCCAGAAAAAAGAAAATCACCATCAGAAGCTAAAAAAAACAAATACAGCAAAACCAAAGTTTAAAAACTTGATTAGTGAAAGAAAAAAAAGTCACACGTCAAACCCTACCCATACCATATTATGAAAATCCTGAAAGACACTGAGACGTCAATGATCAGGACAAAGCAGTGTGATATCAGAGAGTCCTTACCCATACCAGTCTACAGCTGGTGTTTTTTTCAGCAGTTCCTCAAAGAAAATTGAGTTCAATGTCATAGAAGTGCTATTCCCATACTTAAGATTCCACCTCTTTCTCAATTACTAAAACCTACCACAACTTTTCTATTCATAGGAAGTACAGTGATAAATATGAGAGACTGGAACTTCTCAGAACACAGTTAATGAATCCCAGTTCATTAATGGAGGTGATGGTTATGCTTACTGATCTACAGATTTCTTTTTTTCCAACTTGAACAAAAATAGGAAAATCAGAATTAGAGGAACTGAAGACAGTAAGAGCTAAAGGAAAAGTCACAAGTGTGTTTTGTTGTTGTTTTTTTAGTTTTGTTTTTTTTTTTTTGCAATAGAACACTTCTTTATCGTGTCATCTTGATTTTCAGCAAGTAGCAAGGAAAATTGCACTATTAACTACACATTAATTTTGTTTTTAATGCACTGGAAACAGAACATGTTTCCACTGAGGGTGATTGTTATTATAAAATAATGAATTTAGCAGTAGACTTCAAAAACATGTCATGATATCACCACCTGTTTTTCAGAGTTCTTTTTGATTGCTAGTATTGGCATTGGACTTAATAAAAAATTCACACAGCTTGTATGTTTGCTAGGGCTGGCATAAGCCATGAAAAATAAATTTTTCAGTGTCTCTGTGACCCTAAGCATTTCTCATGTGAAACTGAGCACACGCTCAATGACAAGTACCTCTTTTCTGCTCTCAAAATGCATGGTCCCTGGCAAGACTGAGAGCCCACTAATGTTTCCATTACTTATGCTACCTAAACCTTTCCTATTTTCTTTATCAAAACTATTCTGTCTTCACTTTTAAATTTCAAATGAATACAACTTGTATTTATTCCATGAGATTTCCTGTGTATTTAAATACTTCCATTTACATACATGTCTCTGTTTTTAAAATATATGCCACAATATTTAGACAACTAACCCCTGCCCCGTGGAACCATCTACCCTAGGTTCCACCTTCAACTGCAGCCAAGAACAGATAGCTACTATCTATTATTGAGCAGATAAAGACTGATAGACACACAAACAGGTAGAAGTCTTCAGCGAACTATTTTTTCTAATAGTTGCTAACATATAACTTGACTCTTTTTTTTTTTTTTTTTTTTGGTCAGATGGCTTCTGTTAGTAATGATAGTGTTTTGTAACTCATCACCTGAGTTTTGGACATATACTAACTGGACTACTTGCAGAAAAAAACACTACTCAACAAAATTAAGTAAAAACTTCATTCATAGGAATAAGTGGTTCCACTGTTTTTGAGCCCTCTCCTTTATTCCATGGAATTATCCCACAATGTTACAACCAAGAGAAAGGAGAGTAAATACAAGAGAATACTTAAATGTAACTTCAACAGCATTGTACTGTAATGATGGTTATAAATAAAAGCCTTAGGTCTCCAGTGTTTTCAGTTCACTGACAAACAGCCACACAAAAAAATAACTCATCAATACAGTGACACAAGAATCACAGCTAACAATGAAAAAGGATAGAGTCTTCAATACTGCAATCTTAAAAGAATCCCTGGTAAAGAACCAGGGTACACAGTACCCTTAATAAATAAGTATATGGTAAGGATGCATTCTTGAAGCTGGTCAGGCACATGACTGCAACATGTTATCCACTACAGTGAAAGTTTTACAGTACACTTTCCGTAACAAAGTTTACGTAAAGCAAGAATCTGCCAAGTAGACAGAAAAAAGTCTCCTCCTATACTCTGATGTGCAGTTAACAAGCGTGAATATCTGATAGCAAACACACTGTATGCTGATACATCTTACTTTTTAATAAAAAAAAAAAAAAGAAAACTAAAACTTACTAAAATATTCATGCATACCTTATCCAACAGCATAATTTCAAAACCCAGTATGGAGTTAAATCAACCATTTTAATTCAATAATTTCAAGAATTCACCAAGTTTCCATGCAGAAATAACATATTTCATAGTGGTTTTTAGATAGTTTCGCTCAGTAGGACTCTAAAATGTCTGAGTCATGCTTTGTTTTGTCTGTTTGCCAAATCAAAGTGCTTATTTTGCATTACGAAAAGGACAATAATAACTTTAAAAGATGAAGTTATAATTAAATTCATCATAACAAGTTTTACGCGTGTATTTAAGTACATACAAAATGAAATAAGCTATCTGCCTTGACTCCAGCTGTTTCAGTCAAAAAGAGAACACGTAGTGAAAGAAGAAAGAAAAAAAACACCAATGCAAACTGAATGAGACAGAGGACTAAAAGTACTCAACTCGGTCAACACTGATGAAGTGGGTAATTGTCTTTTTTTAAGAGAGGAATACATGTGGGGAAGTAATTCAAGCACTAATTCATCATGTAATGCTTCTAAATTAGAAGCTAAATTGGAGTCTGGGAGAAGCAGCTACCTCTAAATTCAACCATTTATGAGAAATGTGGAATTACAGCAGCAAATCAAAGTTTGAAAAGTGCTCTCATGGAACAAAGGAAAATTATGTGAAGGTCTTGTCTATCACAGCTGGCTTCATAACGCATAGTAGTAGAAGCAAACATGGAAGGAGAAAGGAGGAGGCAGTACTCTGGCAAGACAGAAAGAAGTACTCAAAGCTGCAGAAATTTTAATTAGCTTTGATAGAAGCCAGGCAAGATATGAACTGGCAAGAAAGAGTACTGAGTCTGGCTGGGATGGAGCTCCTTTTTGTCCTAGCAGCACGGTGTTTAGCTTCACAACTGAGACAGTGTTGGTAACACACTAACGTTTTAGCTGTCGCTGAAGAGTGCTCGCACAGTATCAGTTCATCCCAGAACTAACCTAAAACTAAAGCCTTCTCTGTTTCTCACTCTGCCCTTCCAGCAAGCGGGCTAGAGGTAGGTAAGAGGATAGGAGGCGACACAGCTGGGACAGCTAAACCAAACTGACCAAAGCGATATTCCATGCCACATAACATCATGGTCAGCAGTAAAAAATGATAGAGTCTTTCCAAGGTGGCTGTTGCTCAGAGACTACCTGGGCATCAATCTGCTTTGTGGGAGGTGGTGAGTGATTGCCTTTGCATCACTTAGTTCTTTTTTCTTCTTTTTTTACTTCATTTATTGAACTGTCTTTATCTTGACCCATGAGATTTTCCTCACTTTTGCTCTTCTATTCTCTCCTAAATCCTACTGAGGGGGAAAGGAGGGCCCACACAGGAGTCAGCAAGCAGCTGGTGGAGGTTTAGTTGCTGGCTGAGGTCAACCCACCACACAAGGGCACCAGTAAAGTGGCTACAGCTGTTAGACATCTACTTCCAGACTTAAAAATACTGTTTGCATCTTTTTGGCATTATCTAACTTGACACTAAAGTTATTAGAATGTACCACTCCATTCTCCAAGTCCATGCTTGGAAGGTGCAAGTCTAAGTATCTGTGTACTGCTGTAAGTGCACATCATCAGTCTGCCCATTTCAAACATCGGTAATTATTGCATGGGTAGCTACAATCTGCATTTTCTTCCTAACAATATTTATGAAGATCATTTATTTTGTTCAAACCTAAATCATATGTTTATTTAGAGTATAGAATGCATCTAAATTAAAATATCCATAATCCCAAATCCAGTGTGCATCTTAAAAGAAGAGAGGATCTCAAACTGAATTCCTCCTGCTTTAAATCTTTTTTTGATGTTACAGTGCTATCATACACAGGTTATTATACCACAGCCTAATAAACTACACAGTCTCTATGGTCCCTTACAGAGACTCAGGGAGCTGGAATGAGGAAAAAGACAATTCACATGAGATGCCGCCTTTGCCCTACAATCATTTGTCTCCTATATACCAATAGATGAAAGAAGTAGGGAGGAAAAAAAGGGGGGGGGAAGAGACACAACCATAATCACACAGGTCTGTTGGAGGTAAAGAATACCTACACTTTCAGTAGAGAGAAAAAACAATGACCTTCCCTCTACGACCACAAAGAAACCTTTGAATTGTAAGATGCAGTAGCTAGTTGCAACATCCAAGCAGGAAGAGAGAAACTGGCTCTTAGTGAACTCTTAGGGGGTGTAAGGTTGAAGTAATGAAGAATACTTGATGAGTCCTTTAAAAATTGCTCTCTGACAGGAGGCTCGCATAAGCTCTGTAGACCTCAAAGAAACTCAAATATGCTATCAAAGTACATGACAAGTAGCAGCTTACTTCAATGACTGAATTTTAAGATTACCTCACTCCTTACTACGAATGTAGCTTTATGGATTTAAATATATACATACATGTATATATAAAAAAAAATGCACATTTTTTCACTAGATGACAAAAATATAACAACACATTATTAACCTAAAAACACGCACATGCTCACTCAAACTGGCAAAGCTCTGGCATATGCCTACATATTCTGTTTTGCCATCACTAATTGCCAAATGATATCCTGTACTTTTTTCCTCATCATCAGACAGCTCCATAATATCAGCTTTGATTACCTCCACAGCAGACCTAAATGAGGTATAAATTCAAATTCTTGAACACCACATCCCAAAAATACACTTCATGTACTCACCCTCTGAATAACACTGGTTACTGAAAACTATACATTGCCTTTCGCTTCATTTAATTAATGCTCTTCTTGAGAAGAGAAAACAAAGGAGCAAAAGTATAGAATACTAATTTTGTAACCTTACAGATGATATGCACAACCTTAAAACTGTTTCTTGTCTCCTATTTGAAGCCTTTGAATTCCAAAATTAGAGACACAAGGCACCATCATAAAGTTTAAGACTTTTATCCACCACTATTCCACTCACTCTTTTGTACCATATAGACGTTGAGGGCCCATTATATTTGCTAAGGTTTTGTCAATGGCCTCATTATTTTAGATTGTTCTACAATGAATTTAAGAGGCCATCTAACTATCACATTTCTAGTTCATTAAAATAATTTTGAAATCTTTTTTGTTCCTTTATTGACTGTTCCCTACATTATCAGAAAATTTCATATTACTTTATGTTATTGTTTTTTTTTTTTAAGATCGGTGATCTGTGAAGAGAAAACAATACTTAGCCAGCATAAACCGCTCAAAAATGTAGAGTGCTGTATAAAATGATTCCAACTCAACTTCTTGTGATAAAGAGTGAAATTTGCCTTTGAATACAATGGATCACCCCACGTCAGAATGTATTTCTAGAGATACTCCTTTGTCTTTCTAACCTAATTTGCTGCATGTCTCTCCTGTTCATTGTAGCAGCAATACACCAGCTCACTCTAGTAAATTTGATGCCCAGAGAAAGTACAAAAAAGGCCTACCTTATATAAAAACCCTAAATATAGCCAGCAAACTGTAAATTCAGTCATGACTGCCACAATCCACAGCTTTTTGTTTCTTTGAATAGAGATTTCCACACCAAAAAAAAGGGGCAATTAAAGTACCTGAAAATACGCACCGTAATATTATTCACTAATGAAGGGCAAAGATTAGAGGACAGAATACATGAGCTATGGGTACCTAGTTAACAAATTCTCTGGTAAATTGTTGTTATATCCTTTTTCTAATCTGATAATCTTATGAAAAAACAGCACTTCTAAAATTGAAATACCTTCAGAATGTCTAAATATTATAGATAACTTTCTAATTTGAAAGCACTGCACCCAACAAACTGAAACAGTTGTTAACCAGAGGTAAAGAAAAAAAATGCAGAACTGATTGTAGCTTGATCAGAATTGTTAGAATTGTTTTATTGGTACACAACAGAACCCAAACAAGCAATGTAAGTGACAACTGAGACTTCTTTAAGAACATCACCGATTTCCAAATAGTGGTAAATCCAACAGCCATTCACAACAGTTAAAAAACTCCTTTAGCATAAAAAAAAAAAATATTTTTTTTTTTTAAGTTTTCAAAAGTGGGAAAAAGGGATCACTGACAGCCACAGATACAAATCAAGGGCTAGGAAACCAAAAACAACTAATGAAGAGTTAAAAAGGAGAACTATATGATCAAACTTCAGGACAGCAGGAGTAAAGTAATTTAAGCTGAAAATATAACCCTAAGTATGTTTTTCCTTCGTTACCAGAAGGAAATGCTTGTTGATTTACTGTTGAAAATTCAAAGTCAAAAGCATCCAATATATTTTTTTTGTTCCATGTTTAGGAAGAAGCCAAATCATGTAGTCATACCTGGTGAAATCCATTCTATTCAAAAGTAACAAGATATCTGGATCTATTTTAACCAGAAGGTTGAGTCTGCTGCTGGTTAAATTCTGTGGAACTATGGAATAGATATGGTTCATGTAATTGAGTTACATGGAGTTTTGTTCTTAATTTTTAAAAAATCTGCATGGGACAACGTCTGGAATATGAAATAAAACCATTATCTCACCAATAGGCTTTTTGTAAATTGTATCCAAGGCTGCAACTACAGCCGTGAAAAGCAAAACGGAAGACAAAAAAGGGGAGCAGCTATATTACACTTCAGAAATACAGAAAGATACCATAGTTACATGGATTTTCAGAAAATAAATTAATATTTCAAGAGGATGGAAAAGCAATTTGAAGAATAATTTTTAACTACTTCTCTGCTTTTTTCTGCTGTTTTAGACGCCTGTTATTGGCAACTATCAGACATAGACTGCTGGGCTAGATGGCCATAAAGCTCGATTTGTATGATGTTCCCACATATATTTCATACAAATCACCATTACATAGTTATTACTATGTATGCATGAGATTTATTTCTTGTAGTATGTTATGAGCATTAGGTACCTGACCAAATACCATTTTTATCTTTTCAATATTTCTATACTTTAAAAAATAAAATAGCCAAAACAAGAGCAGGAAAGAAATAATGCAGACGGCAAGCCAATGGGTGTAGCTTAACATCTCTATAGTGCATCATCGGCTTGCCTTCTGCAAACAAACTGTGTGTTTCAACAAGTTTCATACAAAGCCATAAATCTATGAACAAGAAGTACAGTTGCACTCAAATAGGACAGCTATCCCCAAATACATTAAAAATGGAAACTTTAAATGGGAGGATAGGGGTCACAATACAAACTTGTTCATCTGTGATGTGGGCACCAGAACTAGGCACACTATTCTAATTGCGGTCTTGACAAGCAAGTGTTGATTGATAAAACAGGGTAATTTTCACAGGTAAGACAGAACAATAACCTGAGAATTATAATTTGCTTCATACCATGGATATCATTTTGGTGTATGAGAGAAGCTTTTGATTGCTGGTTATTAAGGGCTTATGTAAACTTGATAATTGCCCAATGAAGGTTACAAGCTCATCCAAATAATTACAAATACTATTTATTACTCAACAGTGTCCTCAAATCAGTCAGAATGTTTCAAGAAAAAGGTACTAAAGACTGCTTAGGGCTAACTCAATCTCTCTATTTGGTATTGCTTTCAGAAACACAAGTGATACTCAGATTTTACACTGCAAATTAAAAATTGCTTTTCATACTTCTCACACGTTGCTTACCTTATGAAAAAGTTTATATTAGGACTTGAGGTGGGATACAGATGCCTAAACATTGTCTTACCTAGGGGATTCTACACAACTGTATGGGGCTGTTATATATGACATAACACTCTAAGGGAAATCTGCACTCCTGGACTGGCAGGTGGAGAGCAGACAATAATCTATGGCATCTAAACTGAAACTAGATGTCTGCGTTTAGGTAACCCAGTTGTACTCTATAGGTCTTAACTTTGGTCAACTGTTGTCTGCCTGACATACCTTTCCCTTAAATATACATTGGTAAACAGCTTGACATCATGAATATGTCACCCCAAAGCCATTTTCCGACCTTGATATCTTGTACTGCTTCAATACCACATATGTAAGTCATACACTTTACCTGCTTTTTAAAGCTTGTTATTTCATTGTGAGAGCAATACTGATTGAGAGAACTGAAATACAGAAATTTGCATGCAATCTTATCAGAATCTAAGAGTTACATGTGTATCTCAAGTTTCATATATGGATTGAACATCTTAGTTAGAAACAATCTTATTCTTGTATAACTTAAGGAAAAAATCATCTTATTTCTTCTCTCAACTCTGCTACATTTGTAGAAAATATTCCAGAGACATTGATACAGTTACTTCAGATACTATTCTGCAGAAGGATAAGGTCCAATTATGTTTTATTAGAAGCTGAGATGGTTGCTAAGTGACTCCTGAAAAACTCCAGATTCAATTCAAATGTCAAAGAATCACAAAACAGACTGCTAATAGCCAGCATCGTAAAAATCAGTAGGCAACATTGCGCATGTGTGGATTTGTCTATCAATGAGGAATTGTTTTTTCCGCTAGAAGATCTGAAACTTTAAATCCCCACAGTACAAGATCAAATAGACCAACCCTAGAAAACAGACACAAAAAGCTGAATGGGTATAACTACAAATTTGATTGCATTAACCAGCAAAAGACTTTTATAAAGTGGATGCAGACTCTTCTTGCCACAATAATTACTTCATTAAAGTGCAGTCTATAATACACTAACTGCGCATTACTGAAACAATAATAATAACCCTTGGAAGTAAGACAGTTTGTTAAACAAACAAAATTACTAGTTACATATACAAGATGCATTCATAATGACAGAACAAGAAATTTCTTAGGATTACCTGAAAATATCAGTTTTTTAAAAGAACTCTACCAGAGAGAAAACATGCATCCTAAGTCATTAAGGTTCAAGTTGTTAACACCGTATCTGAGGCAGTTCTGACTTAATATAGAGTAGTTATTGAAAAGCCTTTCCCCCCCCCCCCCAATGTCCCATCCTTGAACAGTCACTCATCTCACACAGAGACAGCAAGAATTTGTTTGGAACAGAAAAGACAGAGAAAGGAAAGCCATCTATGGCAGTTTTTGCTGATGCATCTGGAAATCCCTCTGTTCATGTGTGAACAGAATATTTTTGGGGAATTCATTTGTCCCAATAATTCAGTTGATATGTTATGAATTACCTCCCTTAAGGTTGTCCACTATACTCTGTTCATGCAACAGAGGTTTTTTCCACTTCAGGGGATTTTTTTATTGCATTGTTTTTGTTGTTTTGTTGATGTTGTGGTTTTTTTTAAATCAGACCAAATCAGAACCTATAAATATGTCAGATAATTCTACATTATCTTCAGGTGAATCTCCTTCAAATCTAAACAACCTTTGTTCTGAGATAACAAACTTCTGTTGAAAAAGAAAAAAAAACCTGTTTGATCCACCATAAAGATGAGACACAAACAAGTATTTTACAAAAGTCTTTGGAAAGTAAGAGGTAGGGAAATGTCATTACATGGAAGTTGTTTCTGAAAAGCTGACATTCCCAAGTCAAAAATTCCCTTTCCAGCTTCCAGCCCCACCTATTGAAAACTGGAGCGACCAACAAAAGAGTCATTCTGCTTATAGGCTGTTCTTTCCCTTAAGAACAGTCATAGCCACGCTTTCTCACTTACATAAGAACACACACATTTTCTCTAGAGTTGTTAAGTGGAATAAATGTAGGTGAAAAATCAGTATTTTTAACAGAGCATCTAAATCCTGAATAACAACACTGGATGTTTTGATTTCCATCTTATAAACTGCAACGCAATTTCTAAAAAAAAACAAAAAAATAATAATCTACCATTAAGATCACTTTTTCTGTGCTTTCAGGGGCCTCCTCCTGGAAGATTTTTCCTTCCTTCTGCATTGAATCGCACTGCTCCAGAACAGCATCCAACCTCTGGAGTCACATGATAAAAAGGAAATTCAAAAAAACTGCATCTGAAATAGCCTTAGAATCAATTCTGTATGTATGAGAATGTACATATTTTCTTTATGAAACAAATGCTTGAAACTTGTTATTCTTCTATTGCAAGAGAGTTTGTAGTGTTTTGTTTATTTTCTTGGATCTTTTAAGAACCCAGGGACACAGCTCCACACAATGACATGTTCATCTTGCCCAGTCACTCTTTCAACAGACAAACTTTGTGAAGTGTAACATGTATGGTCAAGATGTTGTGGAAAAACATATCAAACTGCCACTAAAGAAAACAGTCCTTTACTGTCCTCATTCTAGTAGGTACCTGCTATACAGATGTGTAAGTTCAAAGCCTCCCTCTACCAGACAAAACAAAAACCTAATTATGTTACAACACACTGTCTACAAAACACATCCACTTAAAAGTTGTCAAACACTTAATTTACTCTGTCAGGATCATTTTCCAACTGTTAAGTGATCTCATTATGAAATGAGTAATTCAAAGTGAACCCAATGCATTTCTACGAGGTCATATCAAATCCCAAGAAACAAACACAAGAGATATATTTAGAAATGTTGACAAAGAATGACAGATAAATTTTATGATAAACATACCGGCCATATTAATCATTGTCTTGCAGAGATACCTAAAATTCACATGAGGGTTAATAAATCAAAAATTTCTGCAAATCAAAATCACGCAATATAGAACCTCTCAAATAATTTCTTTCTATCCTGCAATACCTCATCTACCTTCACAGTGGTTTGATATAGGCCATACTGAAGTTTCGATGAAATAAGTTTACCACAGCCAAGAAGCCTGAATTCAAACAGAAACATACCAAATCATAGCTTGACATTAACAAACACTGGGAAGAAAGTGTACTCACCTATAGTCTAAGGTCAGTGTGCAAACTGACACCAAATTAAGTCACTGTAACATTCCATTCCAATAAGAAATGCATTTTTTTCCATATATTATTTGATCTGACAGCCATAAGAATATGTCAAATAGGAAAGATATTCTTTAAAGGAAAGCCCAATTGACATTAAAATACACCTGTCAGTACACAATGACATAAAATAATCTCAATTTAAGCTACTAAATTTAGTTACTATCATCAATTCCCTTGTTGTTACAGTTAAATTATTATTTCAGAGTGGATTTTTATTTATTCTCAATACATTTTGATTTTGTACATTATTCTTAAAAGAAATATATTCTTTCTCTGTTTCTACTGACCTAAAAATACATAAACATTGAGATGTGTCATCTTTTATAAGTAAACTGAGAACCAATTCAGTGTATGCCTCAGCCAAAACTTTCCTAAAATTCTGTCTAGTAAACAGGTTTCATCTAAAGGGAATGCAATTAAAGTTCTATTCAAGTGTAGAAGGAAACTCCTAGAAATATTTGGAATTACAGAACACCAAAATTTTATCTTATTTCAAACATATAGGAACTTCCCTTTGAATGCCAGTGTTTGCAATATCAGGGAAAGGGACTTCACAAAAGTTTATTACAATCTTACACGACTAAACCTTCCTACTGTATATACAATAGCCTCTTTGATAGCCTCATACTGATTAATGCTCTTTCAGACAGTGAGGAGAAGCAAAAGACTCAAAGACTGCCTTCTGCTTACACATGCCATCAAAACCTATCCAGCAGTAAGATGCATAACTAGTTTGTTCATGTTTCATGTAATTGTACTCAACAGCTACTTGCTGTTTCAGAGTTGGTCTTTCAGGTTATTGTTGACACACAATGAGCCAAGTCAATACGACCTCTTCAGTGAAAAAAGTGTTTTCTTGAAAAAATATTTACAATTACTGTATAGAAAAAGCAAATTATATTGCCATGAACAACTGCAGCTGATTTTCAAGAACATATAGAAGAGGGGAGTGCAGACGTTTAGTTTGCCCTCTGGTGGCCAATTCCAACCTTGGCTATGTTTAGAGGAGAGAACAAGAATGCACACTGGGAACAGTATAATTAAAAGTCAAAAGGTATGTTAAAATTACTTTTTCAGTTCTTCATCTAACCCCTTCTATATGTTTTAGCACACAACTGTAGCTGTTAACTTGGTATTCCTCCTACAGTTTCTGACTACGTACCTTTGAGTGTCTACCAAACCACTGATACAGATCCAGACTTTAGCCAGATTCAAGGGATTTTAAAAACTGAAAGAATGTAACTTCTTTAATCTCCTGTAAAGAGAAAGGGTGCAGAAGGAGGACAGTTTTGGAGGACAGAAACAACGGGTTGATTTATGCCACTGGACTTCAGCAGATCAGAGGATAAAAACAGAGAACTCAAGAGAAAATTACTGGAGTTTCTCAAAAGCACTTGTGAAATTGTGTCTATAGGTAAGTGAAAACTCAAAAGCAAACTGTTGCCACTATACACCTCTAAGTGTAGAGAATTTGACGAATTTGATTAAATAGAGTATTTGGGAACACTTCTTGGTAGAGTTTGATGAAGAAACTGATAGCAGGACAGAACAAATCTGAAATAAACAGTGGCTAATGAATCGTTAAATGAGAAGAGAAGCTCTTTTATAGCTCTATAGGGGATCAGGTCTGACTGTGCTGCACAGAAATACCACACTAAAAATTTCACAATTTTTAGTTCTAGATAGACACGTCGTCAGATGAGCTCTATTTGATAATATGAGATTATCTGATTCTGAACAGCAACACATCAAGTTGACCAGCGTGCAACAGGACATCAAGTTGTTTAAAAAAAAAAATTCCTTTCCATTTTTCCTCAACAAATTGCAGAGTCTGAAACAAATACATGCATCAACCATATACTTCCCATCAAATCCAGTACTGTCATCCTTTTTTGAAACCAATTAGCTTGGTAGATTCTCAAAGGGGCTTCTTTTGCACAAAGAGTTTCAAGTATAGGAAAATTAAAAAGGACTCAAGACTTCAAGAGTTGGCAAATAAAGCCTGTATTTTCAGCAAACAACGTTGACATTAACAGTTTATCCCAACGAAGATCCTAGGCAATCCTGCAGCCCCATTATTGCCATGTCTAACAAAAGTATTCTGATTGCAAACATTCAGTAAGCTGCCAATTCTGCTTCACACACTAAATAAATGCTCAGAGACAGCTGCCTGAGCTTTTGGAAAGACCAAAAGCAATATGAGAATATGCGTTACCCTCTAATGACTGCCTACCAGCACCCACTTAAGCAACAATTCCAAATATTTGCTTGTTGTATTGTATATAATATATCCAAGGAAAGGGACTTTTATAAGCAACTAAGTGAAAAAATAACAAGATTTCCAGTGACTTATGCGTAATAAGACATATTATTGCACCTACGCCAACTACTTGGTTTAAAACAGCCTGCAATGAGCATAGTGCCAAAATTACGAAGTCCTTCTGAATACACTTTATAGATGAATTAGGGAATTATGGATGGAGCAACAAAATAATTATCTTCCTTAGTTGCAGTCATTTTAACTTACAGGAGATGAGTAGCATCTTTGCCTTGTATCACTTTTGTTAAATACCTGATTATTTTGATTTGTATAGTAAAGGAGTTTATGGAGGAAAGAACTGATATCATGCCGATAAAGTCTGTAATAGTATTTGCTGCTCTGAAGTGCCTTTGTATCATTTTGAAGTGACAGCATTATGCCTTTGTGGCTTTTGCTATCTTAAGTAGTTTTGATACTTGAGTATATGATGGAGCCTTTTGCCATAGAATAGATTTTTGGATACACAAGTTACACAAAGCCTTCCTTTTCCAGGTATATCTTTATTACATGCAAACAAGATTGCAAGCCATCCTCTTACCAGCTATATAAGCTACTGAAAAGAAAAAGAGGAGAAAAAAACACGTAAGAATATCTGCCTGGTTTCTCTCCACACAATTGTGTAATACAAAGATCTAACTGGTTATCAGTGGAGAAGCCATTTTACTAGTCCTGATTCAAAGTTTCTTTACCAGTGACGTTAATTCTGGCACTGTTTGTTCATTAAGCTACCTTCTGAAATTGACCGTACATTTCTCTTCTTTCATGAGAAATTCGGCGGTTTTTTCGTTTCTTTGAAGGAAACTAGGACTTTGTGATGTTCTTCATGAAAATAGAAACTAAAAAAAAGCATCGCATTTCCTTCTTGAACAGATATTCACTTTTCAAGAAAAGCATGCCCACACACATAGTCAAACACAATCTTTTGTTTAGAATTCAAATTCATCTACAATAATGTAGAATAAGAAACAGGCCACTGACATGAGACACTAAAGTAGTACTGGAGTTCATCTTAGCAATAATGATCATATTTTAGAGAAGAGTGCAATTTCCTATAAACTTGCTAAAAATAGACAGAAGGCTGATAAGCATGCTGTGTATTTAGTTCATAAATTTGAGAAGTTTACTTTTTTCAGCAGATTTCTCCACAGTGTTGTAAGTATAAAGAATTATACACTCATGGTCAGAGCACTCTTAAATCTGTTATGTAAAAGCAAATAATCCCATTCACCAATAAAAAAGCCACTAATGCCAGAAAGGTCTTACTTCCAATGGTAAGCCACTGCATGCACATCAGGATTATCTTCATACCATAAATTTCAATAGAATGAAACACAACCATAAGAAAGATGTGTGCATTGCCTCCTTAATCATTAAACTTGTAATTTGTGTTGGTAAAATTGAAGATACTTCTTGTTTCTAGATTTTAGAATGCCTTTGTCTTTTACAAGAAACAACTACTAAAATATTTACTGAAAAGATAAGTAATTTAATTCTGTATTTACTGAAGACTAATTTTGTCTAAAATAATTAGGGAATTATTCTTGTTTATGGTCATTTAGAAAATTAAGGCTGTCCTACAATGGTTTCATAACACCCCAGTCATTAGCGTACTTTCTGTATGGTTATATTGTCTTAACAAGAAAAACACTCCCTAGAAAGGCAAAAAGAAAGCAAAACAGTACTAGGCAGCTTAATTTCAACAAAACTTTCAAGAGCAGTGAAGTAACTCTTCTTCTTCTAGAAGTGAAGTAACTCTTCTTCTACTAGACTCTTGACTTTAAGGACAGTCTGAGTTCCATTAAGGATACAAGATCTTGTATCCATTAAGGATACAAGATACATCTTTTTTCCTCCAAACCAGCGAAGACACAAAACAGGAACTCCCAAAGATAGTTAGATAATGCTCAGTATACAAAGAGAGATGAAGGCTTCCTGTCTAAAGAAAGTAAGCATTCTTTCCCGGGTTACTATTAGAAAATAGGAGATTTCTAGATAAAAAGTACTACCAGGGCTCCTCAGAACAAGAGTTACTTTCATGGGATTAGAGAATATTTAGGTACAGTGGACAAAGTTTACTTCCAGAAGGAGAAATAAAACATCTACCACCAGATGGTCACAGCTCTGTGTGACAAAAACTCTGCAAAAACAGCTCAGGGCTTGCCAAAAACTAGGAAACTCATCTTTAGGCTACCCCAATATAGGTGAAATCACAAGTCTAAGATCTGAGGGTACATTCAATTTGAGCAAAAAGGAGTCAGACTTAAGAGTACAAGTACTTTGCAGCAGAACTACTTTGCCATATGACATTAGAACAATGTATAGACACAAGAACTGTTTTCCTATTAGGGTGGATTAACTATTCTCTGTAAGGACAACTGTAATTTCAATTATTTTACATGACTACTATGAAACTGCATTGGAGGTTTTAAGCAAAATACAATTTCTGAAAGAAATGCACCATACAAATATCACATTTTTTTCCAGTTTCACTGAAAAAAATAGGAAGATGGGACTAAATCTATTTAGATCCTCCTCTACGCTTGTTCACAAGTGATGTTCCAAGAGCATTGAAAAACAAACTGGAACCTCGTATAGACTGAGAGATCAGGATCTGGAATTAACACTTCCAATCCCAGTAAGATTTTTTTTTTTTTTTTAAAGTCTGCTGTAACACTCAAAAAATAGAAGATATCTAACTTATCTGAAGGAACACTGAAGAAAAAAAAGTTAACGAAGATTTTCTTTGAGTGTACAGTACCAGTTATCCTTTGCTTTTAAATGTAAAAGCAATGATGATCATGTCATCATTATCTTAATTCCTCTGCACAACACAGACCAGCACTTTTAATTCTCAAGAATTTTTAAAAGCATTACTCCGTATTCAAAACCAGCACTTACTTATTCCCAGCTGCTCAAAATTTTTTTGCTCGCTTTACTCCATTAAATAAAGCTTCCATTTAAAGCACTCAAATGACTTTTAGAAGTATTTTACATACTCCATTCACATAAAACAGTCTACTTTTTATTCTTTCCAGAATGTTTTCCTGACTATATCCTGTGGCCCAAAATCACTTTAATTTTATAAGCGAAAGACAAGAGTTCTTATAGTCCATAATAAAATACTTTTTGGCTAGCTAGAAAAACAAATTCCATTAGTGAGTGTTTTCTTAAAAGAGTTACTTGCAAACATCTATTGACAGAGAGCTGCCTCTTCTCTTTTGGCTGAAGGAGAAAGAATGCCTTCAGTCAGGATCTGTCAGGTGTTAATGAGCCACAAAACACTTTCTTGGCCTGATGCCCCCACCCTCGCCACCCTTCTAAAACAAAGTCCCTTAGGTAAGACCCTAAATTCAGAATATTTTTACTTGGAATTCTCATTGCCTCTCAGGCTAAGGCTACATAGGAAATTAAAAAAATAAATGTTTATAAAGAAAGCTGTTTCATTTCAGAAAACATGCTGAAAATAGCCCTCACATCCATTTTTCAATGTTTTGTGCATTTTGGGGTAAAATCCCAAGCTTTTATCTTCGCATAGGTAATTTAATACATTGTGAAATTCTCTTTTTTTTTTTTTTCAGGCTCAAAAACAAACAGTTGCAGTGCAAAGCTTAGAGGTTTCACAATTTTTCTTTGTCTTTATAACTTTAAAGCAACTTTATAAATACTATATAATGCATCCCTAGATAACCAGAGTATGACATCTAGTCTACACAAAGCTGTTTTGTTTGCTTCATTTCTTGTTTTCAGATTTTTGTCCTTTTTTGCTGAACGTTTTTTCCTATGCATGATATATCTGCATATTATACCTCACATTTGTGTCGCTTTTACTTCATTTATGAAGTTGGGGTTTTTTAAACATTGACCTCATCTGCTTTCACTTTTTTTTTTTTCCCTACAGAATTTACTACTCATCCTTCGATTTGTTACTCTGATCAGCAGCTTTTGAAGGTTCTCCCTGAAACTATTGAAAATAAATGGACGTGGCTTGTTGAGTGACAGAAGAGCAATTCACAGCAAGCAGCTACAATTCCTTAACAAGCTATACCACATTTAAGAATGTTTTTTCTGTATCTCCCTGAAGAAAGCAACACCTGCTCTGCAGACTGCAGCAGTACAGCAAAAACAGAATTCTTGACAAAATATATATGCCTACACCAACTTCAGAGAAAGTAGTGCGCTATATTACATGCAGGGCAAGGAAAAAGGGGACATTCTTATCCACCGCGTGCATTAACCGGCACTTTGTCTTCGAGGTCCAACCCACAGCACACTGAAGTACTCTAAAGATTTCCAAGAATTTCAGGTCATGCTCTTTATCAGTCCTGCACCATACAGAAAATACACTGCAATATTTCACATTTAAACAAGGTAACCTGAAAATCATAGAATCATAGAATGTGTTGGGTCAGAAGGGACCTTTAAAGGTCATCTAGCCCAACCCCCCTGCAGTAAGCAGGGACGTCTTTAACTACATCAGGTTGCTCAGAGCCTCATCAAGCCTGGCCTTGAATGTCTCCAGGATGGGGCCTCCGCCGCCTCTCTGGACAACCTGTTCCATTGTCTCACCACCCTCATTGTAAAGAACTTCATCCTAATGTCTAATCTAAATCATTCATTTCTGTGAAAAATCTAAGAAACAATTAATTAACAGTATAAAATGTATCTTCTCTAACACAGGTGTGGTCATAAAAAGGGTATCTACTGCTTGTAAAAGGGTATCTATTCATCAACAAGTTTATTCAAATTAAAGCCCAGAAAAGAAATAAAAATCCTGAAAAGATCCTGTAGGAAATAACTTTGAAAGTCTATCTTATTCTTGAGGAATAACCTTAAACCTGATTGGAAGTGGAAGAATGTCGAGACAAAATAATTTTTATGCTTCAGTAGATGTTTGGAATAACAGGTTCTAGAGAAAGGTCAGTGAACTACATAGTAACTATGCATACCAGGACTAAATTTTTTACTTTTTTTTTTTTAGCAGTATAATGCTTCACTGAAAAAAACCCTAAAATAGTCTATACATAAAGCAACTCTTTAACATGCAAGTTTTATATTTTATTCTATTACAGACTGAATCTACATAAGAGAAAAGAATTGCTTTTCCACCCACTTCTACAAAACACGTATAATTTGGGTCTTGGTCTAATACAGGCTACTGTATCTAATTTTAGTCATTTAAAAACTAGCTGTTTCATCAGTATGGAGCATCTAGGACAACCATCCTTCCTGACAGAAAAAGGTAACCACTTTGACAGGGTGATACATCATACACAAAATTACAACAAAACACTGTTTAAAGCAGACATCTGTGCCCAGTTACTACAGAGGAAGTCTGCAGAAAATGCTAAGTTTCTGAACTATTAAAGTTAGGCAAGATGAGTCTCAGCTTTACCTTATGAATACCTCAGTTTCACTTCTCAATAGTTAGTTAAGCAAGGAAACCTTGATTATCACAAGATACACAAACCCAGTAGTGCTTTACCTAGGACAATGACCAAGTTTTCTTTGTTTTGCAAATATATCCAAAGATAACTCAACTTGTCCAAATGTGGCTATTTCCGGGAAGAAGGGGGAAAAAAAAAGAAAAAAATAACCAATGACTTTTCCTTGACACTTTTTTTTCCTCGACACTTTTTTTTCTCTTCCAGATGCATCATTGTGGTATTTTTAATCTACATAGTAGTTTTAGGCTGTAACATTAAACAACTCCAAACAAAAAGAAGCAATACATTGATACCACATTTAATTCAACATCCATCAGAATTAGCTTTCTGAATGGTTCATTTACATTTTGTTCTTTTTTCCCCGAAACAAAAATTTTGAGATATTTTAATGCTGGTACCATTTTTCTAGCCAAAAGGAATCAATATCTCCACTTATAATATGGCAATATCTAATTTACATTCTCCACTGCTCCTAAGAAAAGACAATTCACATGCCTAGCCTCAGGTCTTGGTGAAAATAACTTTTATAATTTGGAAGACTTGAAGAGGAGAAATAGCAGAAATGTAATGACAGAAATTAGGGAAGGGAAATAAGGGGAAAGAACTTTCTGATTGTTTAAGGAACCATGTTAAGCATCCTGGCAGTGAACTGCCTTTCTAGTCCAATACAAGCCATGGAAGTTATATTCTGATTTTATTTCTTGCCCAGTAATAATTCTAACAGAAAAATGAATATATAAAGATATACGAACTGTACAAAGCTGGTCTCTCCTTAAAGTTTTTCCACTACTAGCTAACTAATTTTCAGAGTGATAGATGTTTCTAGTCATGAGGAACTGCACAATATCCTGACATCCTTGAGAAACAGCATTCTTGTTATCAAAACTTTTCATGACCTGGTTCTTTTATTTTTCCCAGATTCTAAGAATTTGTATCCCAAAGGCAAAGATACAAATTACATCAAAAGCAGATTTTGTGGAGCTTAGAAGAAGGGATCATGGGTTGCAGAAAACATAGGCGTTTTTCTTCACTTATAAGTCTACTACCAAAACTGTTCAGAAATAAAAATTAGTCTCCTCTTGCCCTATCACAGGACACTGTGAACACAATGAAGTTTTAAGGTACCTGACATTTGGATTAAAGCAAAATTTCTCCAAGACAATTATGTTCATAGCTACAAAGAAAGGCAACAAACACTACTAGTGCAGTAACTATAGTGGAACTGATCCCGAGCAATCTTAACTAGAATTATTCAGCACTGGAAAATTTCACACATGACATATATATGCCAACTGACTGTTGCCATATGCCATCAAGTAAGTGACGAGCAAAAAACTCAGCATGCAAGAGATGGGGAGGGAAACAGGAAAGAAATACAAAAGCGGGAAAGACAGCAATATTGGTCAAATCTTTCCCTAGCAAATTTCCTATCTTGGTATGGCAGAAGCAAATCAAGTATTTACTATTTGCAGATGCAATAATTTGCAGAGTTATCAGACCAGGGCACTGGGGTTAGTGATGTACCAGTAGAGAGCACAGAACTTGCACACACCACACCTTCTGATTTAAGGCAGAGATAGTAACAGCCAGTCAGCAAAACCAACGCGGTCATCTACAGAGCTTTAAGACTTTTCATTCGTCTGATGATAATGTTAGCAATTTACCACTGCCTAGACTGTTTTCTTAACGATTAGTATGGATGGAAAAAGAAACTTACATAAGGTTTTAAAAGGCGCATCCAGGGGGGTGAAAAGGAGAAAGATCTCTTGATAAGGAAACCCAGACACTTGGAAAGCAGGATTTGTACTGATAGCAGATTTGCCCTTTTAATCAAGTGTAGTATCCATTAAGCTCACTCCCCTTTTAAACACTCTTGCTTTTAATTACAACTCAAATTATGTAGAAGAGGGATGACCTTTCAGGAGATGGAAGCTTTTGCAAAATTTCTCGCTCTCCAACTGTCACACTAATCAAAACAGAAAGACTTAAAAGATAAATGTCTTACTAATTCCTCGATTTCCAGATAGTCTCATGATGAAAAAAAAGAAAACAGTGTCTAACGTACAGGAATATAGTTAACATAGTGAAAAGGTTACTGTAGTATTAACTAGTAACACCTATTCTAATATCAATTCTGTCAAGACTATTGTGAACACACTTGAAGAGTCTTAAGCTTGTCTTAAATACTCCCATAATCATAAAGCTGTCATGCAACAGTGATAGCAATATCCAAGATAAATCACATGCTTTCTCACCAGAGTATGATCTTTTATTTCAATACTTTGGGGTCAAGCTCCTAATCTGTCCTTACAGGAAAAGGGAAGATACTATAGTCTAGAGTAAAAACAAAAAAAAAAGTGTACTCTAAAAGGTATTTGAAGACATATCTTTATATGCCAGAGGTTAGTTTATCTTTGAGAACCTTGAAGCAACATATCGATAGGAAGAGGCTTCTCTCATTTTGCTGCTAAACAGGCAAACTACTTAAATTTTATGTGCATACATAGCAAAGGACAAAGATCTCAAACAATGCTTTCACTCTGAAATTTTCTCCTCTCTCCAATCACTGTCAGAAAGAGTCAAGGAAAAACCCATCACTCCTTACTATTCTAAAATTTTCAGTGTGTATACTCTTATTTTCCTCTCACTTTAATTCTTCTCTTTGCACTTACTCCTTTAGTTAAGAGCTTAGTTAAGGTTAATCATGGCTGAAAAAAATACCTAAAGAATTTCCCCCACAGATTAAGGGTTTTCTCATTCTCTCATACCTTTGCAGTTGCTACAACAAAAGGAATCAAAGAAAACAAATACTCTAAAAATCAAAAAATAGTCACTTTTAAATCTTGGCAATCCTGAATTGACTCTCAGCCGAAACATCAGAAATGCTATAGCATATATATATATATTTATATATAGCATATAGTTGATTTACGGAGAGTATTTGCAAACAGAGCCACTGATCTCCTGGGGTCTTTCTCTGGTACTCATAAGCATTTGCACAGCTCTGAAGTATTACTGAAAGAGAAAGCAAAATTTCTGAAAGGTGCCAAATATGTGTTTTTAAAAAAATAACATTTTATCTTCATCATTTGAATTGAAATTTAGTTAAAGTCAGGAAACTAGGCATACCAACAACTGAAATTTTTTTTCCCAAGTTTCAGCTTTAGTAGTTCATAAGCTATACCCTTTTGATAAGAGCAGTGATTTTGTGTTGCCTCCAAAACACCACACCTCAGCAATCAACTTTTACAACATTGCCACTGAACTTTGGGGTTGGAAGAGAACTCTGGAGATCATCTAGTCCAACCCACCTGCCAGAGCAGGTTCACCTAGAGCAGGCTGCACAGGAACACATCCAGGCGGGTTTTGAATGTCTCCAGAGACGGAGACTCCACCACCGCTTATCCCTGCACATCAAATTCAAATGCCAAAATCAATAAAAGTGCAAGCATATATAGCTTTTTATAGGCTTTGCACAAGAACAGAATAAATTTGCTCACTGAATGCCCTGCATTACTAGAGCTACACTATTTCTACATTATTATTACTTCTATATCCTCAGTCATCACACATATCTCGTGAGAACATTTTGCCTTGTAGATGCACCTTATGTCTCTCCACAGGGAGATATCAGAGAAATAGTTAAAGCATTGTAGTTTGCTCTCCAGCCCTACTTATTCTACACTAATGTTCGTATACACATATGGATTGTTAATAGCAATTTTGTAATCAGAACTCAATTCAGCAGATTATTGGTGAGCAGCAAAACATTACCTGAATCAGTAGCTTATATCACTCTTCAAGATAAAACTCAAAGCGGTAATTCCATCGTTGACAGAAGAAGTGCTCCGTAGAAATTAATACCCACAGGAGTGACTGATGCCCTGGTGACAAATACTTTTCTGAACAAATGACAAAGGATTGTAGCAAGATCTTCCATTTTTATTTGGGGAGAAAAGTAATTCCAAGCTTCTCTCTATGCTCACTAAAATTGAGGTGGCAAGGACGACACAACGTCCATTTATCACAAACTGATTAAAGTCTTCCTAACCTTCCCAACTTAAATGAAAAACTTCAATATGAGAATGAAGACTTAATTGTACACATGACAAACTTAACAAGTCTGTATTTTTGCAAGAGTCCTTTTAAAGTAAAATTATAACAATTTATAATGGAAATTTTACCTGAAAAAGAAAAAAAAAAAAAAAGAACCACAAGTAAAAAAGCTTTTAAATTTCCTACAAACTTAATCTATGCCACACTGTATAAGGCAAGGCATTCAAAAAAAAGAACCCAGAACATAATTTCCTCAAGCTTAGCACTGTAATTAGAATTAAAGAAAAAGCAAAATAAAATTCTGGTCTCATCTGTTTTTCCTTCTTGCAGTCTAAAAAAAAAAAAGGAATAATATTAATGTCTCAATCCTATAGTTAGTAGTCAAAGGACTTTTATGCTGAAAAAAATCCACCATGTACATTTATATGCACAGAAAAAAAAACAACTGCTCCTGCTGCAAAAACTATATATTTGCCCTGGTTTTGCTCCTAAATATATTTAAAACACATAATACTAACTTTAAAAATACAGTTATGAAGAAATTACTATACTGTTGCTATAATTTTTGACATGAGTGAGAATATCCTTCTAGTGCTTATGTTGTATATTTATCAACATTTTATTTTGCTGTTTCCCCTAGAGAACCTCTCAGCTTCCTTTGTTCCATTAGTTATCTAATAAAGCAACAGGAAAGTAATCACAAGACAACAATATGAAAAACATGGTAGTAGAGCAATAAAAACAAGTGGAAAAGTACGTGAAAATGCAAAGCATGTGAATTTACTCCTTAAAATCTGAAAGCAAACATTAAGCATACTTTGCCCTTTAATTAGACTACGTATGCTAAAGATCAAGAATTGTTCACCAAACAGCCAAATCCATTAATGATAACTTAATAGCCATAAAATTCAATTATATGAGGCAGGTTGTTTCTTTTTTGGTTTCTATGTTGTTTGTTTGGTTTTTTTTAAATAGAAGTTTAAGAACTACATATACCTGTACATATCATCAATGAACAAATTCTGCCAAGAAATATAATGCCTATTGTGAAACCATACTGTAGTATCACGTTGTGTGCTTTCGTACTAAATAGGTGATACAGGGGCGGTGAGGAAAGAATACATACTGACAGAAACAAACAAGAAATGCATAGACTACAAA
This sequence comes from Rissa tridactyla, assembly GCF_028500815.1. Taxonomy (NCBI): domain Eukaryota; kingdom Metazoa; phylum Chordata; class Aves; order Charadriiformes; family Laridae; genus Rissa; species Rissa tridactyla. Next base: position 42,923,048 of record NC_071470.1, on the reverse strand, counting down.
TAAATTTACACATTGCTAAATGACTGCAAGAACTGGCAGTGCACAATACCAGTGGATTGTAAATAGCAATATATCACACACTTACTCAAGAATTTTCATCATGTATTTTATATTTTTTTAAATAGTCTGATAGCGTACATAAATTTGATTCCTAGGTCAGAGTTTTGCCTTGAACTCACCACAACGCATGAGAACCTTTCACATATAAACAGTACATCTGGTGATTTTTTTCCAGATGGCATGGTGTAACACTTAATGCTACAAATCTTAAAGCATGCAACTTTCCATACCAAGTTCTTCAAATAAATGTCGCTGTTTCCTACAAAAAAAAGTCTAAATGAAGATAAATTGACTGTTTACAGTTTCAAACACTTCAGTGCAAATCATCAAATCTGATTAAAATAATTTAATTAAAGTCCAAATTGCTTTTTCCTTTTTCACTTTTTAATAGTAAAAAAGCAATACAGAAATCCCAGTAGATAAGGTTATTTTCCATCTAAAACACAACTGCTTTCTACATGTGTTCAATTCAAAGTTACTTTATCTTATGCCGAATTCATCAATACTCCTATAGGACCTGAAACAATTTTTTTTACTAACACAAATCTAGTTCAGAATGTGTCTTCAGAGCCCGAGCTCTAGCTCTAATGACAGCACAAAAACTATGGGATTTCGTTGCTAAAGGAAACCTAGCCTATACTTCATGATATTCGTATTACACTAAATATAGTAAGTGCTCCCCTAGGATATAAAAAATTGAGGTCATGCCCTTGACTTCTGCTGTACTTCATTAGTTATTGCTTATTCTTCAGTAAGTTATTGTGAAAGACCTACAATGAAAACACATTTACACAAGAACTGTTAGGTTTACAAATAAGGAAAGCTTCTAAAAATCCATGTCCCTGCAAGCCAGGGTGCAAAATAAGCAAGCAGACAATCTGTATATTACAGAAATGTTTAACTTTAAAGAAGGTACGTCATGGGCAGGGATGGGTGAGATGCATCCAGACATAAAAGAAAATGTCATAGAATTTTCAAGCACAGAAAAATACACTAAAAAGATGGGGTACATAGCTGAAGTTGCAGAAACTGAATGACACCTTAAATTTGAACACAATCTTTCTTTCACCTTTACTGTTAAACATAAGAACTTCAAAGCTGTCCCCAATAAGATAAACTCTGTGAACTACTGAAAAGACTTTGGGTTTCTTGAGGTATATCCTTCTTGATTAAAGTTTAAAATATTGAAAAGAATAGTGTTTACTTGGGATAGTTATACCTGCAAATAACTATCTAGAAATTAATCTACAAGTTTCTATGTATGAGATCTGATATTAACTGGCACTAGTAGTATTTCCTCCTGCACAGCAGATCCCTCCACAAATTCTGTTTTGGATACTTACATTATGTAATAGCGAGAAACTTAATTTTAAAGAAGTTTGCAAATTTCATTGGTCCACAAAAGCACCGATATTAACATTTTCTAAACAAAGAACCAAAAAATCTCAGTCATTACATTTCAAGTAGTTTGACGGTTTATAGTATTTTGGGGTTTGTGTCTAAAATGTGAACTAGACTGTCAAAGAAACTGGTACTACAAATAATCTTTCCAAAGTAGCGGAGTTTTACTTTCTGAAGTGTCAAAGTAATCTTCTTGTATCAAGATTGTTTTACACAGCAAAAAATACTACACACACACTAATGAGTGCAGAAAAAAACTAAGTTGCTGCAGAATCGGGATAAAAATTTAATTCTGAATATTGGCATTGGTTCCATTAACATCTAATTTCACATGCAACTAATATTTACAGATAAAAATTGTTTTTCAATCTAGAAACATCTGTTAAAAGTCAAAAGACTTTTACAGAGTGGTCTACTAATCATTAGTCAAAGCAGGGGGTATACTTTTAATCTAAACTTTAAAAAAAAAAAAAAGGATTTTAGTCACCATAGAAAAACAAAGTTTCAAAACTTTACATACCTTACCTTAAATGGTAATGGTACCAAAACCCATTTTTGGTAGATAGTAAAATACATAACGAAAGAACCTTTGGCTGTAAGGAGGAAAAAAACCTTCCAAACTCAGGGAAAAAACAACAAAAACTTAGAATTACCAACAGGAAAATTAAAAGTTTCATCTCTGGTAGTCTATGCAATATTACCTTCATTCCTGCTTCCAATTTCAGGTTTTGCAATGAAGGTCTTATAAGAAGCGCTTAGCAAAGGAACAAAGTCCCTAATAACGCTGAAGCATGTCTTTCTCAAATAGGATATACAACAATTCACAGAAACTCTCATGCAATTTTTCCACTTGAAGAAAGTATCAATAACTTTTTTTTTCATTAAATGTCATTTATTTTAAGCCAAGTTCATTTTATAAAAAGCTTTATGGGAAAAATATTTAATAAGAAATACATTTCAAGCCCACCAATAATAGCATTATCTATAACAAAAGCAAACAAACTCAACAGTTATACCTAAAAAAACCCAAAACTATTGGAATGAACAGCAGAAAAAGAAACTGGCCAGACAGGAATGATCTTAACGCTAACTAAGAGTCTCACTTAATTGAAACATAAAAAGTGATTTCAAAGGAAGCCTACTCATAAAGCTTACTTTAACCATAGGCGTAAACTCTTTGCTGGATAGAGCACAGAATGCTCAGGACATGAAAAGTTCAAATTCTTTGTGTGGAAATACCTACAATCCCAGTAGCAAGTAACTAAGCAAGACTACGTTGTCAGGTTGGTTCACCTTGGAAACTCAGTGTCAGAACTCCACTAAGATTAATGTCAACCATATTGATCAATGGCACTGGACTAAAAATGAATCTTTATGTTTAAATGTTGTATTAACATCAGTCTACTAGACCACCTCATCCTTCATGGTTAGGGACACAATAAACTTGTGTGTTCAAACACTAATGACCATTGTGAAAACTAAGACTTGGCATTCAGTCTTATTTTCATCACATTATGGCATTCAGTATTTTTTTCATCACGTTGCTAAGAGATTTTACAGACATAAGCAAATAATTTTTCTAGTATAGTAAAAGATGCACTCCTAGAAATAAACTGGGAAACTGATACAGACAAAAGAATCAGATAAATTCCACTTCTCCAAATAAGCACATATAGAAGGTTGTCTAGCTAGGGTAACAAGACATCAATGAGATAAGAACTCTTCATACCCAGATGCCTTTGGATAAATATATTCTCACAAATTGTGCTGTTCCATTCTCACAACAAGAAATCATGAACCAACACTCCGCTATTTTCATGTAATCATAAAACTGTGATTTTGATTTTTTTTTTCTTTAAGAACCCTCTAAATTACTCTTAAACTTTCTCCCTAGAGTGCCAATTTAATTGCTGTGCGTAAGAAACAAAACAGAGAGGAAACAACATAAATTGAAGAGGAAACAACATAAATTGAATCTGGACATTAAACTAGGAGAGAAAGAGTAAATCAAAGGACAACATGGAACAACTCTTTCATATTTGCATTACCTATTTTTAACTTTAAAGCAAAGGTTATTGGAATGGTGTAATACTATTTTATATTTCACAAATATAACACGTATTCTGTTGTTCCGCAAGACTTCACATATTTTCTTAAACTCTTCTTAGAAAGCTAATACATAGCATTTGAAGAAGATTTCAGGATTCTCCCTGTCCTAGAAATCTACTTGACAGCAGAGATACCAGCCAGTCATTACAACTACCTGTTCCTAACAGCTCAAGTCAAAAACCACTCAGAGCAGCAATGCACAGCTAAATTACACTATGAGGTCATTAACTACTTTTATGCTGTTGGAGTGAAGGCCTTAACCTCCTCTTAGTCACAAATAACTGCATCATTTCGTAAAACTTTTTCCCAGTGAACAACCTACACTGTCTTCAGGACATTTTCCCTGCCAAATTGCCCTGGTTTGTAATAGAAATTAGGCACACCGTAACTCCTAAACAAAAAACACAACATTACAATAGTAACTGTATTTTGAAAAGCAGAAACTGTTATCTAAGAGTCACAGTCAAATTGCACAGAATACACACACATAAAACAGATTTTTGTTATATTTAACTTAAGCAAGCACACCATTGACTCAAATCCTCCTTTAAAAAACTTAAAACTTGTGGGAGACAGGAAGGCAGACTTATAGATTCATACAGTCTACTGTCAGAAAGGACAAAAATATTCCAACACTGAACTCTCACTTGAAGTTTCAATCTCAAACAGAATGCTAAAAAAATTCTTCCAAATTCATAGTGTAAGTGATAAGATCTAGAATTCTGATCTGAATTGATACTCAAGTTCTGTCACATTAGGTATTAAGTTCTATTTCTGATACAATGCAACTATACTGAGCAACTTTCTACTAATCTACGTTCAAAGAGGGCATGGAGTTACATGTTTACTAACACTACCCCCCTCCCTCCAAAGTGTAAAATGGTTAGTGCTGTTGACCTTCAGTTTCAGAGTTTATAGTCTCATGCATTTAACTGGTTAAAACAGAAGAGATCTTGAACACCTAGATCCAGGCTGAGAGAGGGGTTCTTTCTTCATCCCTGTTTTTCCAGTTCCTTCATTACAGATAAATAAAAATAATTTCAACTGGTGTAAAGAAACCATAAAATTCACTGGTTCTTGACTGGAGTCTCTGAGCACGGACACTGCCACTGAAATGTTTATCGGAATGACCAGGGACTTGAACCTGATGTAAAGGCTGGATATACGGGGACATTTATCAGCATGACCATTATCAAAGGACTCTCCGTACAAAGAATGTACACGCTGCAAATCCCTAAAGTTGACACAATGGCAATATAATTTTGATTTCCATTTCATCATCCTCTCATTTCTAATTTTCTGGTGAATCTCATAAGAGGCAAGTGGTGTAAAATATTTTGGTTTTAGAGAAAGTATTTAAACATATAGAACACACACAGTCTCTGTGTTGCCTGGGTAGAGGAGGGAATTAAGAAATAGTTTAATAGATTTCTGAATGAAGATGTGGAAAAATACAAATGTTGTAAACATCAAGTGACCCAGTAACCTTGTAAGAAAATAAAGCTGAGACAGGTGTAACAGAACTTCAGAACTCTTATGACAAGTGAAGTAAGCAGCATATACCATAATAAGAACAGAGAATAAACTACAGACTTCAAAAAAGGTAGTTTGAATTGTACTATGGTATATCTTACTTACACCAGATTTTGATTTGCTCTAGATCCCTGGTTTCTTGGTACGTTGCACTTTGCTCATGTGAGATTTCTGACACAAAAAGAAACACCATATACTTGTCAAATCAAGATAAAGGACCGCCTATAGATTTGCACCTTACTTTGGACATCTGAGAATTACTAATACTAGATGATCCATCTAGCCCAGCATCAGATCCCAGGGGCTAAAAAATATAAAATAAAATCCAGTTTCAGATAAAAGAAACAAATACTGGGTAAATCCATCCCAGCGCTTAGCTTTGCCATAAATTCTTATAATTTCCCAGAGAATTAAGCCATGCAGCAGATGCTTTACTACCTCTCACAAAATAGGTTATTCAGCTTTAGTTTTTAATAGTATTATTATCTATATAAATGGCCTTTCTGATACAGGATGAAAATCTTACCTCAGTAATATTGTCTTGCTAGGCACTGCACAGCTTTTTTTATGCTTGTGTGATTTTCTTTTTTTCTACTTAATAATTGCCACCTTCTCATTTAACTGAATCTCTGCGCTGTTCTGCACAGTGCAACATGGGATTCAGCTAGAGGGGAAAGCAGTGTGCATCATACAATATGCAATTCATTGTAGAAGCCTGGCATGTAAGGCAGCACAGAGGCATCTACCTATAACTCCATGCAGCAATGCAGCAAATGAATCAGACACAGATTATAAATGCACAAACAGAAACTGTCTTAGATGCATTAGCCAAAATGAAATATTTTGATTCAGGTCAGTGAAACTGAAAGATTGTTTTCTACCCTCACCTCACAAATGAGGCGGGGGAGCAGGAAAAGAAAAACAACAAACAAATAATAACTTATTCAGGAAAATAATCCATTTAAAAAGAGAAATAAAATCCCTCATCAAATCCAGTACCTTAAGGAAATAAAGAAACAAAGTTTTCATTGTGCTCCAAGAAGTAGCAACAAATTAAGTATTCCTTTATACATAATAAAGCAAAAAGGAAAAAAAAAAGAAAGGAAAAAAAAAAACACCACACAACAATCTTGATATGTATTCTACTTTAGACCACTAGATAGGATTTTCTAATGAAGAGAATAACCACTGCAGGGATGACTCAGTTTGTTCTCCAGCTCAAGTTTGCTTTCTTTCCATTTTTCAAAGATGCAAAATATATTCAGAAGTCTGTTTTGTAGACTTAATGTTCAAATAATGATTTTAAATAAGTAGACTGACATAATTAAAGATTTACTCCACCTTTTACAAACATCAGTGAACACGGTCTCAGTGACCTTGATTAGACAAGGAAAGATTCCACATAAACTGGATTGAGATCCAGGCTAATACAACATTATCCCAGTGAAACCCATCAGAAAGGTTTGATAAAGACAGAAAAAAAAAAACCAAAAAAAACTTCAGCAGAAGCGCTTCACTCCCTGCAAAACTCCTTTAAAATACACTATTTGAAAGAATTCCTATAACAATTCAGGCATTACAGGGCTCGTTGACTACGCATCACTGAGGGTTTTCAAATTTTACGATAGTAATTAATTCAGCATTATGAAGATTTTTTCTTTTTTTTTTTTTTTCCCATCTTTTTCCTTGAATCAAGCACTTCTCCAGATAAATGCCAAGCATAAAACGGTAAATCACAATGTCTTTTGTTTCTTCCCTATGCTTGATTACTCTTGGCAGGTTTTTTGGTCTAATGAGCAAGCTGCTTGGCTAAAGCTACCTAAGTTAAGCAACTGAAAAATTCAGTTGTCAAATCTGAAAATATATCTACTTGATTTTCAAGCTTAATTTTGTTTTATCGCAGCATAAGAAAATGATGAACATTGATATATTTTAAACCAGTTGTATAAATAATGTGTATAATTTTGCAGCTATAGAAATTTTAGCTTCTACTAGTACATTTATTCAGTAAAAAATTTCTTTCCGATAAAACCAAGCAAGAGTAGGATCTGTGTATTTGGGAATTAAGCATGTGCAAATTAATAACCTTTATCTGCATTAGAATAAAGATTAAAAAGCAGAAATATATGTGGAAAAATAGTATTATACAGATATTATTAATAAGCTCAACTTTTTATTTTCATTAATGTTTGACAGTAACTTGCAACATTTTAAGAGAAAAGTTTCCTAACGTTCACACTGTTGAATAGTCCAACTACACTCAAACCATGTTGGAAAGTCGTGGTCCAACTCTTTGCAAAAAATTCTAAAGATTCCCTTACTTTTGAACTAAAGGAATATCAGTTTGACAAGAAAGACTTACATAAACTGTGTAAGATACTATCACATTTTACAACCAGCCAAGCACTGTTAAAGTCCAACTTCAGTTTTGCTTCACAGAATAATTTCATAAATTTTATTAAAATATTTTTAATACCTTCTCCTACCTTTCTTGGGGAAACTGGTGTTCAACACAAACATTTTCTTGAAAATCTCTAGACATTTGTAGTTGTCTTGTTCTTATGTGATACTTAAAGGCATATAAAAGGTAAATTTCTTCCAGCCAATGAACTGAAACTATTGTAGACAACTGCCTCTCAAATTCATATTTGAGATACGAATTCCAAATTATTATTTTATTCTGTACACCACAAACATTGTTAAATCTATGTCACTCTCAGTATATACACAAAAATGATCTGCAATCAATGGGATACCAAAATCTGATGATAAGATAAGATCTGCAGACATAAGCTCGGACCTATTAAATACTTCTAATATTCCATGAGGTATTTTGCTCCCCAGAATGAGGGATGGACAAAGTAAAATCTCTTTAAAATGTTACTGATCTGAAATACCAGTTAACCTGTGCACGTGTGTGTGCATGCATTCATATTTATTATAAAAACCACAAGCGTTCAACTTTTCAATGTGCTGAACATCAAATACTCTATAACGTTAGTACTTCAAAACCTTCTGGGGAAAAATGTTACTCATGTCTTCAACTTAGAGAAGCTATGCTACAATCCAAATGTAGAAAACTTGAAGAAAAAAACATGAGTTTCATGTGCCCTAAGAAACTATCATTTTTATGCAGGGAAGGACAAAAACAGAAATTGTAAACATTCAGCATGTATAAAATGTAAGCAAAGACAGAAAAGTATGGTAGCTTTTGTCCAAAGCAGGCACAGAGGTCCCTGAAGCCTAAGGCTGTGTAGAATCCAGTTTATAAATACACATCCCGTCCTAGTGAAGATCATGGAAGTGTTTTGAGGTTTTATGTGTCGTCATTAGTTTAATCTGCAGTACAAAACTACATAGTTAAGTCTATTTCTGTATATCCCTCCTTCTCCATCTTTATGAGACTACACCTGCTGATCTCTGAGCAAAATCCTATGATTCATCATCATGTTACACTGTAACTCTCTTAAGGTGTTACTTACAGTAACTCAAATGAAGTTTTAGTCATACATCCCTGCTTTCTTTGAGAGGATATTTTCTTTCGAAAAGCCCATGACCACCACATTACAGGTGGAACCAATTCCCTGTTTTCCTAACATAACTGAGTCTTTTTCTTAATGGTGTAAAGAAATTCTGTACATTTATGCCCCAAGTACCAGAGTTCCCCAAAACAGGACCTTGTAACTGCCTACCAAGAATTCCTGAGTAAAGTTACATTCAACTTTAAAATAAAATAAGCACATGGATGAAGAATGAAACAGATTAACAGTTTAGGAGGGAAATGCTAGATTTATTAAGATTTAGAAAAATAGATAAGCACTTAGTGCGCTTTAATCCAGCTCACGTAAAAAATACTGCACACTATTTGCAGTACACTGAGCAACCCGATAGCCCTTTGCTGGCTTTGGAATCTATGAACCTACTGAGCTCTTCATGTTCATGCTTTTCATTCTTGGGTGTTGAAAACAAGACCCTTAGTATGTTTAAACGCTTACATACCCAATTCAGACAATGAATATGTATCTCCATGAATATCTTAATGGAAATTCAGAAGCCATTTCTCCATCTTCCTAGGATTTGAATTGTCTTATATTCCAACAACATTTGTGATTTTTTGTGTAAAAGTAATTGGCCACAATTACTGACAATACACAGAAGAAAATGCTATGAAGGTGTCAGAATAAAATTCCTTTAAAAAGGCAAATATAAGAAAGATTAACCAAGTCATTATCATATTTGGGCCAAAGAAAGAAACACTCCCAGATCAGATTAGTATGAACTTAAATGGTATTCTCCCTTATTCTGCTGCACAACAGCGTAAGTTTGCTGCCTAGATCACCTGGGAATATTGCACCTAATTAATTCCCTCACACTGCAGGCCTTAGAGATCAAATCTTTATCCTAATCTGTGACAGTAGCACATTGTACAGTCTCCCGAAACGCTTCTGCCCAACTATAATTTTTGGGTTTAACACAATCTGTCAGGATAAACGCTGATGAGCTACTATATAGAGGCAAGCATATTATCAAAACCAATGGTCTATTTTGGCCCTAAACTTTGTGAATACAGAGTTCTCAGAGTTTCACATGGGCTTCCTAAGTCTGATCAAACTGGTTAACTACTACTTCTGCAGAAGGCTGGAAGGGCACTTTATGCAATGGGTTCCTGGCATTGTTGCTTTACATACCAGCCAATTAATTCTGCTTGTAAGAATCATTGTATGGGTTTTCTGCTAAAGTGATGTTTCAGTCACCAACACAACCACCACCAAATCCTTAAAGATACACACGTTATTAAATATATATCCCAGAGTCTTCATATTAATAACTTCCCTCTATTTTAATAAATAGCTGTTAAAACACAGGTCATTTTCCATACTCAGAAGCACATACCGACGAGTAAGTTCTGTACTTCTCATTGCTATGCTACACAGATTTAACAACTGCAATAAATTTCATCATCGATGCAAGCTCAAAAATGCCAAAGGAGTTTGTTTTCAGCTGTATGCAGGCACCAGTGTAAGTGCACTACATAAAATTATTTGATGACTTGCTGACTTTTTTTAGAGAGATGCTGAACAAGCTGCGAACTGACAGTCTCCTTTGAGCCAATGATTACACATCACTTGAGAAAATAAAAAACTAGTTCATAAGAATTTTCTGCAGAAAAATGTCAACCACTGGATAGTCTTTAATAACAATATATTAAGATAACACTCCCTGGAAGTGGCAAAATACCAAAAAGTTTGGGTGATTTACATGTTTTAAACCAATTCTCTTACTGTGTTCTCTTAAAGCAGTCGCTTGTGAAGATAACAAGAGAGCAGTGAAATCACAGCCTCCTTATAATGTGAAAGCTTTGTCATGGGTTAGAATTTCATACCAACTCTCCTGTCCGAGGTTGCTACCTTACAATGGACCAGTTTTCTTAGGTAAATCATTAACTCCTACAGTAATTTTCACTACTGTAATCTAATCAGGGTGAAATGAGGTGAGATGCGAAAGTAAAAGTGAAAAATCATTAAAAAAATATAATCTAACAAATAACTAAAGATCATTCACTTTCAGTAAGAATGCCCAGTGAAGCTTTTAACACTGATGTTACTAACCACAATCTCTCTCTCTCAGAAATTAAACTTCAAGAAATATGAAAAATTACAAGAATTTTTAATACAATATAGTGTGTTAGCATTTACTACCATCACCTCCTTAGTATTTGTTTCTAAGGCAAACAAGGGAAGTTTAGCATTGAGTACAGTCAAAGTGAGACTTAACACCAGATGCAGAAAAAGCAGCTGTTCATCCACGGTTACTAATACATTCAAATATGTCAGATTAAGACAAATACACAACAGGAGAAACACCAGTGCAAAACCAACGTCACAATTTTTAAAAAGGTCTACATTAGAAAGATATCCACAAAGCAAAACTGAAGCTATTTTACTAACAAGTAGTTTTCATGTATTGACAGAAAAAAAGAGAGAAATCCCTTGGTTAGAATAAAAGTTTCCTTATGCTTGAAAACTTAGGAGTTGCTTTAAAGCTAGGTACCAAAAAATTTAACCATCTGTTGGAAGATTTCCTTATTTCATTCAGCATATCTTGGGGGAGTAGAAGGGGGACGAGACAACACAACACAGGACAACACAGACACGACACACATGACTATTTCAACTTAAGTGCTTATTTAAAGAAAGAGTTATGCTTGAAAACTGGCCAAGACTTCTAAACTTATTAAGCCAAGCTATTATTTATCCTTTCTGCAGCTAGTTACTTCAAATGCTTCGATGCTTAAGAAGTAGTAGAGATGGAGGAGACGGACAAAAAAGAATTGATGGTGTTAGTCTAAAAAACATATTCTAATTCTGCTCATATTTCATTGTTTTCTACATTCAGCTTCCCCTTATAATACATCTCTTGCTCCAGACATCTTTCCTTTCTGATTGTAAAACCAAGACAGCCTATGCAGTTTCTGTTACTGTTACAATCTATTAGTGCATTACAAAGCTATTTATACTACACTATAATAAGCACAGATGGCTAGAGTCAATCCCTATAAGATTTAATGGTAAGACAAGAGAAGACTGGGTATCCATATCCACTAAACAACCTACAGCAAATAAAATAAAGATTATTCTTCAGAGAAAGGAGATAAAGATAAGATGAAACAATGTTATCAGCTTTACTTTAGATTATGAGGGCAATCTAAGGAAAAGCACATTAGTTTACTTAACTCCTAAACATTAGCTATATAAAGAGCTTCCAAGCTAATGCCTTCCAAGAGACAGTTAAGAGTTCAATGTTAACAGTAGTTTGAGATTAGTAGACTCTGTCTTTGCAGACAAAAAAAAAGAATATTTGTCACTAGAAACAAGCAGCAAAAACAGATCAGAGGAAAAGCAATTAGGTGAAAGAAAAAAGGAATTCATACTTGAGAACAAACTAAAAGCACATATAACAATCAGAAACCTTTTTCTACAATAAATAAATGAAAATTTAAGATTCCCATTATTCCTTCCCATTATAGTTTCCCATGTTCAGCTTAGAAGGGATGAAAAATTAAATAGCTTCCTAAATTCCTTAATTAATTAAAACTGATGCAAATTCCTAACATTTTACTACATTTCACAGTTTAAAAACAGTGGTCAAGTCTTACATTATTAGTTTCATTTCAAAGGCAGTAATTATAGGTGTACATACAAAATACTCATTGTCAGATCTACTAGGTTTCCATGTTTTTCTTCCTTCACAACATTATTAAAGCTAAAATCATACAAAGTAAGTCATAAAAAAAAAAAAGAGAAAGACTGTTATCACTTTAGAATAGCTGATAACAAGTTTCAAGTAACAAACTGGCATGCGGAAAACAGATTTAATGCCCTAACTGAAAGAGCAACTTTAATTTATTAGCAAGTTCTTCCTTTAACTTAGGCCTAGGACAACATAAAATTAAGTTCATCTTTCCTGTGCTGAAGTTCCATTTTTTTCTTTCTATCAAAACTTATGTATGTAGTAGAAGAGCTGCCCTACCCACTAATAAGAAAACAGGTATGTTTTATTTACCCTGAACCATAAGAAGTACAAGTTAAATAAGCCTACTGGACCTATTTTCACAGCTAATTAGTTAACGTTAGTGAGGAAAGACCAATGAGTGCTGCACTATCCAATCCTAAATACTGACTTCTTTTAAAGTACATTCACAATCCTCCATAAACCAAGAGACATTCTAGCCCAATGCAAAAAGCTTGAACAGAAGTCCTTCTCCTGCTCAAATAAGCTTATCAGTACTCCACTCTGGAAACATGAAAACCTTCCAAATATTTACTTGGTGATCACACAATGAAGTGCAAAAAAATTATGATTAATATTTTTTAAAACAGCCTTTGGTTTTCTTAGTTGTACAGAGATGCAGTTGCGTGGATGTACAGTTGGGCAGAGATGTTCTGCTCACAACAGTAAATAGCTGGTGGGGAGCTTAGTTGGGAGGCAGGAGGGTGCTTGCTTTTGAGAAGCCTTAAGCCTCCAAACAGACAAAGAACAATGAATGCTGGCAATTGTTGAATTGGTATGGAGACCTAGTATTTAATTCACATCCTTTCCAAACACAGAGGTTTGGATTTCAGTAACATTGAAAAACCATATTCTTTAACTATCTTCAAAAGATGCATTTGGGAGGCCAACATGAGCTGCCCAAAACTGCCAAACATTTCAGAAGGAAACATACTCAATGGTCAATGGGAGAACACTTCATAGTGAAGCTCAGTAAAAGGTAGTATTACCGGTGCAAAATTCCCCTTCATAGCTGATAGGTTTTCAGGTCTGTTACTTGAATTTTGTTCTACGTTCTTTATCTTTGGTAACTGTATGAATATGGTAGGATGACAGTAACACTGTGTGGTATAATGCAACTGATCACATTGATCAACTGATCGTATTATTTCATAACAACACTATGCCATAGTTGAGTTGTGCAGAGTTTATTTATGTACTATAAGTATCTTTCACTACAAAGTTCCTGATGCATCTTAAATTTGAAAATATAGGAATTGCTTAAATTATGATCTCTTTGGAAAGAAAAAGTAAAAATCACTAACAAGCAAGTTAGATCATAAATAACTCTAAGTAGCAAGTAAAATTTACCATATAAAATATGTTTATTATACAGTCCTTTTAATGAACACAAATGGACAGGACGCTGTTCGCAAATATCAATGACTAAAATGAGTTACTCTAAATAATGCTTTACAGAAATAAAAATTAAAGTTTCTGAAAGGCTTTCAGATAGCAACACAACAGAATTACGGTTGTGTGAAATTTTGTCCGACTGGCTATAAAGACCACATAAAAACACAAAGTGATTATAAATGACAAAGCCATTATGTTTTGCACTAGGATTAAAAATATTACTGTTGTTTGGAATCAAGTCATAAAGAGAACAAATATTATTCCTATATTTTGTTTTTCTCCACAGATTTATAGCTTTATGAGTAATGAAGGTTTCATACATAAGATTTAGGATGTTCTCAAGTAGGAGAGTATAAATGCAATACCTTTAACCAATTACAGTTTTTAAAAGGAATAATCTTCACTTTAGACAAACTGCAGTTTATACATACATTTTTATCAAATGTCTGGTGCAGCCATCATAGAGAAGACCATTAGCACAAAGCACTATAAATGTAACAAAAAATATAACAAAAAAAAAAAGAGATTCCCCTAATTTAGCATCTACTAAAGAACCTCAAATCCCAAGCACGAAATAAATAAAGGATACGTACACATGGGCTAGGACATCCCAGCATCGTGACACTATTGGCTACTGAAGCAACCTACCCAGGCAGCTTGAAAAACCTTAATAAACACATCAATCCGGAGGCCTATTTTAGTGACAGACATAAGAGCTGCAGCTACTCAGCAACTGGACTGCAGCAGCACTAAGACTGGGTTAAAAACTCCTCCTCCCCAGCTACTACAGGCAAAAAGTAAACATATCGTATATAACCAAAATGTTTGACTCACAGATACAAGTTGAGGGAGTTGATATTTGACATACGAAGAATATACTCCCACCCCCATCTTTAAGATGGAAAGTCTCCTATTTAAGAAAGAGCCCATTCTCAATTTTTGCACAAGAAAGAGACATGAAAAGATAGCCTCTAACATGCACCTCATTTCCCACTGTTCCACATTAAGGCACAGTTCTTGCCTAGACTTATTTCGTTATTTTCAACAGATCTGTCAGAATGATCAAGATCTTTCAGGAGAATTGAAGTCAGTTACGGTTTTGCCTGTACAAAGTACTGAAAAGTTCTTAGCTAACATTATCATGTTAATAATAACCTTTACTGACAAATCTGACATTGTAGAGGATGTTAAGCTAGGTTGGGGTTTTGGGGGTTTGTTTTGGTTGGTTTGTTGTTTTTTTTTAATAAAAGATCACATCCTGGTGTATTCAGTTTTGAAAGGGCTCCCCTTCTGAATGACCACCTTCTTTCTCACTGTGATCTAAAACTCTAAGCAACTGAGCCAGTGAGCCAGAAGTCAGGGTCATTATCTTCCACATTAATCAGTCCTGTCAGTTAAGTCTTAAGTTAAGCCTTTAAATACTTCTTTTCACACCAGAATTCCATCTCACCCTTACATCTGTAGGGTATTTAAAGCCTGCAAAAAATATGCTACTCTCTGACCAGAGAATTAAGTCACAAACACAGGCCTCGCATACCTTTATTTTGATTTTAAGTCTGCAGGACAGGTACCCCTACATATGTCTAAAATGCACTTGTGCTGTTCCTTAACAGGAGACAACATTTGAATCGCTAATTAAATAGCTAATCACAATTTCAAAATGAACAAGTTACAGCCATACATTTACCAACTATATAAAACTGTAGGATGTTAATAAAACTTCTCCACCATGCTATATTTAAAGATGGTAATTGATCTGTGCTTCTTAGAAGTAAGATATCTTTCTAATACATTCTTGTGCAGGTAGATTAACTCATAATTTTTAATTTTTTTACAATTATATCTTACAAGTTACTGAAAACCATCCATGTTTTAAAGGGGAACCTTCTGAATTATTAGGACCATCCATAAATATTCCAGATCAAGTACCAATCAATAGGATATAAGCATTCTACATAAGAAATAAAAGCATATTCCTCACTGAAGTACCAGTCTTATAAAACTTAAACAGTATAAAAATAAATAAGCCAACAAATTTGTAAATTGTCTCATAAGAATCTGTATGCAGTATTTCCTCAAAGCAGTCACTCTTAAAACCCTTGGGGACACCTACTTGTCACAGAATAAATTATCTGGCTAATATCCAATATTACAGTATGTGTCAGTGGGCACCCAGGAGACAGGCATTAGAGAACACTTAGCTTCTTCAGCCTTGCAGGGTAGCCCTTACGTAAATGACTTTGCCCAATTATAAAACATAACTGATGTACTCATTTTGGAGTTTTCCAGCAGCAGCCTGCTAAAACATTTATATAGCACCACTTCTTTTTTTCCTAAAATCACAGGTCCCAAAGTACAGTACACTGCACAGGGTTGTTTTGGGGTTTTTTTCACATGAACATAGGTATTCAAGATATTCCAAGCAAACAAAAATACCTGAATACTAATTTGAGCATTCTCAAACACTAAAATTATGCTGCTTAACAGAAACTATTGGGGAATTAGTTCTCCCACAACTCTTCTTTCCTAGTTACTTAACATAAATAGCCAACTTTGCATCCCACATGCAACATATATATAAGCTAGGAAATGCATGCATCACAAGTACACTACAGCTCTCAGAAAAATAAAAGAGACTTCTTGGAGACATTTACTTCAGTCCGCTACAGCAAACGACAGTCACCGGCAGGCTGTAGCACAAGAAACCTGTTGACGCTGAAGTTGCAAACCAAATCAATGCTTTACACCAAATAAAAGAAAACTAGTAAGCAATACAGTAGACATTTACATCAGAAAATCATTTTGCATGCTTGGAATTCAGATTTTTTTAAAAGCGACATCAAAAAATGCAGGACATTGTAAGACTAAGGGAAGTGGTTTTCATTGAAAGAAATGTGAATGACTTTGGAAAAATGACTGGGTTTTACCTAACTTTGCAACAAACAGAGAATGAACCAAGTGCAAAAGCAAAGCATCCTAGAGGACCTGAGCCACTTTACAGTAAGTAGCAGGTTTGGTAACGGGAGAGATTGGGGTCAAACCGGGTCTGGTGTTCACGTACTCCCAGAAAGGGGCTCCGGACGCACCATTTATACAACTTACCGCCTCATTTAGCGGACTTCCCTGCCACCCTCCGCACTCCAACAATCCCCCGCCCCGGCTCTACGGGCTGCCCCTTCTCCCCCAGCCCGCCCTCTCCGCACTTCTGACAGCGGCAAGGTGAGACCGGGCAGTCCCCGCCGCACGCTGCCAGGCGGCGAGGGGGGCTCTGCTCCAGGCGGGGGAGATCACAGGCCCCCCACCATCCCCATCCCGGGCCGGCCTCGCGCCCGCTCCGGCGAGGAGCGGGGCCCAAGGGCCGCAGCCCTTCCCGCAGCCCCCGCTCCCGCTGCGGAGCGGGAAACGAAGAGGAGGAAGGACAAACGCAACTCCCCCAGCGACCACCGCCACCTTTTAACGGCTGGCGACCCGCAGGGCGGGAACCTGCTCCCGCGGCCCGGGCGCCCGGCACGGCCCGGGGCACACCGGGCGGTCCTCGCCGCTCAGCGGCGGCACCGCACCGGCAACTGCCCGGCGGGACCTCCCTCCTCCCGCCGAGGCGCCGTCGGGAATTAAAACAAAAATTAGAATTCGAGGAGGAGGGGGTAAGTTGAGGGGCTGCAACCCCAGCCCCGGCTACCTAAGGGATGCCCTCGGCCAACGGTGCCAGCCCGTCGGCCGCCGGGAAGCGGCGGGCCGGGCGCGGCTGCCGGCTGGCAGGGTGGAAGGGTAGAACTTACGTCTCGGAATTTGTTCCACTGCCCGACCTCCTTGTCGTACTGGGAGATGGTCGTGAGCCATTGTTTATCGTCCAGAAAATTGCCGCTGTCCGGTCTGCCCCCGGCCGCCGCCGCCAGCGCCGGGCTGCACCAGGCTGCCGCGCACAGGCACACCAAGGCTGCTACCTTGAGCATCTGTGCGAGAGGAGACACGAGGATGGGGGTTACCCACACCGCAGCCCGACCCCGGCCGGGGAGCTGCCGGCGGGGGGGACCGACACAACCGCCCGAAAGGGGCAAGGGGCGCGGAAGGCGGCGAGGAAGCCCCTCACCTTGCTGCCAGCCCCGCAACAGCGCTCCTCACCGGGGCCCGGAACAGGCGGCCCGCTCCCTCCCCGCACGCGCCGCCGTCTGCCGCCCTCCGCCCCGCGCGCCGTGCCGCGCCGCGCGCTCCGCCTGCCCCTCGCCCCGCCCCGCCCCGCCCCGCGCGCCGCCGGCTGCGACGCCGCGCCGGGGCTAACGGTCTGCGGGCGGACCCGAGGGGGTGTCGGCTGCGGACCCCCCTTCCCCCCGGTCCTAAGGTGAGCGCAGCGGGGCAGCGCCGGGGCTGGCCCTCGGATCTCCCGCCTCCTCCGGGAACGGCTGCGGGAGCGGGCGGGCCGCCGGCGGCGCGCCCCTCGTGGTCCCGCGCTGTGCCGCCGGCACCTCCAGGTGGGGGTGGAGGCCGCTGGAACTTTTCTAGCGCTGTGCTGGCACCTTGTACCCCGGCGGCGACAGTCCTGAGGCGGATACAGTCTTTAAAAACTCCCGGTAATTCCAAGATAAGACTTCCTGTACCTCAGGGGAAAGGAGACACGCGAGCGCTCACATCGCCTCTGGATGCTGATCTAGATACGTGCGGGCACTGTAATGCCTCCCGCGTTATTCCCTTTTGCAATAATCCTGCGCTCCTCCCCCTCATTCTGGATTTTTGCCTTTTAAACTGCAGCTGTATGTTAACTCAAAGCCTTCAGTGACATCCGGTTTCTTTCCCAAATTAGTTAAATTTAATTTAGAAATGAGCAAGGTGCATAAATAGTTCAATTACCTTTCCAGCATAGCTGACTCCATATTTAATTTCAAATTCCAACTGACGTCCCATTGACCTAATTCATCTAATTTTGTAACGTTAGCTTTATTCCCTAGACTTGAGTAACACTCTGCTTTTTAGGTCTGTATTGGCTGCACGTCACAAGGTTTTGGTAGCGGGAGGGGGACAGGGACTGCAGGGGTGGCCTCTGTGGGAAGAGGTATGGGGCTGTCCCGTGTTGGGGACATCTAGTTCCTGCCAACTCCACCGTGGAGGCACTGCGGGGCAGAGCTGAGCCCATCAGCAAAGCTGGTGGTGCCTCTGTGAAAGCGTAAGCTAAGAAAGGGCAGAAAATCCTGTGTGACGAGAGGAGGTGAGAAGAAAATGTAAGAAACAAGAAGGAACACCAAGGTCAGAGAGAGAGGAGGAGGAGGAGGAGATGCTCCATGGCAGAGCACTGCAGCCTCTGGAAGACACAGAACAGAGCAAAGGGATATACCCAAAGGAACTGTGGTGAGCCCACATTGGAGCGCATTCTCCTGAAGGACTGCAGCCCATGAAGAAGCCATGCCAGAGCAGAGGAAAAGCATGAGAAGGAAGGAATGATGAAGAGAAACCATTACATCCTGATTGTACACCCCCTCAGTTCCCCCTGTGCGGGTCAGGGAGAGGAGTCTGGAATGAAGTTCACCCTGGGAAAGGGGGGAGAAAACGTGTTGTTTTAATGTGTGTCTTCCTTTTTCCCACTACCCAAATTAGCAATTACAATTTTATTATAAATGGAAATAAATTGGTCTTTTCCAAGTCGAGTCTGTTTTGTCTGCAACAGTAATTAGTAAGCAATATCCCTGCTTTTATCTTAAGCCATGAGCTTTCTCATTCCCGTTCTTCCTATTTTCTCCTCCTGTCTTACTGGTGGGGGGGCTGCAAGCAGGTGGAAGTTTGGTGGTTAGCCAGGGCTAACCCACCACAAGGTTGCTAAGTATGTTAAGAGCGCACAACACTGCTAATATCTGAAAGTATTTTCCGTGGTAAAAACTGAGAGTTACTTTCAGACTTGAAACTAGGGCCAAGTCCATCAAGAGATTCTCAGATCTGATAAGCATAAAAATGCCACTTCATGCAAAAAGAGAAGTGAATATGAATTTGTGACTGATTTTAGCAAGTTTTGAGTTTGGTCATAAACTGTAACTACAGACAGGTAGTAAAGTATGAATTAAATTTGCTAACCTGCATCTTACACTACATAATACGTACCATTTTGTTCCTAAACCTGCATTGCTAGAATCAATGAGAATCTTGTCACCAGTCTGACAGATACAGAGGATGATTGCCAGATTAGGATTTATGTGCCTGACTCTGAAAATGCTACCTATCCAGAATGATATTATATTCTGTAATAAATGAATCATTCAAAGCAAAGGGATAGAGGGACTGCACAGAGGCTAAGTAAGAATCAATAAAACAGTCATGTTACTCTCAGGGCGGGTTATAGAGTCAGTCCCTTATACAATCATTCTCTGACAATCCAGTTTGTATTTGTCAGTCTTAATGTTAATTTCCTACAAATCACTTTGCCCTTTGGCAAAGAAGAAACTTCTCTATAAAGCTAATGATATTTTTTTTTTCTAAAGAATCACTTCTTTAAACTTTTTCAAAAGCATCCCAATCCTCAAATTTGTGGTTTCACTTACCTTAGCAATCCGGGTAATCTATTTTAGGTTTGCTTCATCTGTGTTTCACATTTTCATCCAGATAATGTTATTCAGTACTTTCAACTTACGTTGCGTCTTTCCATACTTAGAGAAGAGGAACAGAAGCAGCTGGGATTTGCATTCTGCAAAAATCCTTAGAAAAGGGAGCTCGGGTATGGTTTGGGTTTTACAAAAGTTTCACTGTGATTTCTCTAAAAAGTGATCTTCTATGACTGCAGTTTCTACTGACAACACATACTAAATGATCAATTATATGTAATTTTGGCTGAACCAAGCTATTTGAAGCCTTTAATAATTCTAAACATATTCCTTATAATTTGAAGCACTCTGATCTCCACATAATTGGTTTAAGAGCCTCATTCTGATCAAGGACTTTACACAAGTTGGTAATTCCATTTTTTCAAGCACACAAAAAATGATACTTGATTGAAATGGCATTTTGAAGATACAAAACTAAGAAGTTTTCTTTTTTCCCTCAATAGTTTCACTGCTATTCAAAGATTAAATTTATGTATCTTGAGAATTATTCTTTCCTTTATTTTAAAGGCACATGCATTTCTCACGGAAAATATATCTGTATTGTTACATACTGATGTGCCTAGCAATAGCATATTTAAGATGTGACAGGGAATCCAGTACCGCAGTAGTGTTAAGAGAGTAATACTAATGGTAACAGGTACATAATTTTAAATTGAGAGTTTAGAAACTGACTGATAGCTCTTTTCATCACTGTGCAGTTAAGAAACATTGCTGTTATTAATAAAAAGCTATCTCTCTTCCCAATTTCAAAATATTACATGTTTTCCAAGTTTTCTGTAATATAGATTTTTCAAATATTAAGACTTACTAGTTTAAAATCATAACTATTCAGGTTACTTTACCTCTGAGTAGCTGATGGAGCCTACAGGGAGATAGCAAAGAAGATGGTGTAGCTCGTAATATACCTGTATAAGATGGCAAGATTGTCATAAACAATATGGATTTGCATAAGGAAAAGGATGGAGTGGTGAAAAAAAGGGGGAGTATATATGTAAATATGTATTTTGTATACACATCTGTTACATGAAAGGGTGTTGGAATTATGTAATAGATGCACCAAGAGATATATTGGAAGAAGAGTTTGAAGGTATAGGTTAACGATGAAACAGAAGTGACATGCTGAGAAGTTATTAGGAAATACAAAGAAATTTATGCCCTGAACACTATGTCTCAAAAGTGCTTTACATGCTTCCTGCAAATGAAGAATGTGTTAATTTAACGCACTAGAGCATAGACTTAAGTTTATTCAAATATAACAACACAGTCCTTGCAGTTAAAATAATTTTTAGAAGTTATGCTGAAGGGAATCCCAAGGGAACTTCTAGCTATCCCATTGCCCACAAGCAAAACCAGATATACCTTGCACTCCTGGCAGATGTCGATCTAAATCTATTTTTAGACCACAGTGCCACCGTTGGTGGAGCCTCTGTCAGTGATTGAAACTCCACACTAATCTATGTCAGTGCCTTTTACTAGCCTAACTTCAGAAGAGGTTTCTGATACTTAAAACAAGTTTTTCTTGTTGCGATTTAAGTGTATAGGTTCTTATGGTGAATCCTATTCACCAAAAGCACGAAGAACACGTTACTATCTTCCTCTGTTCAGCACTCTTCTTGTATTGTAAACTGTTCTAACCCCATTCCTTATTTCCTCCCTGTGATATGTTTATTACCATATTTTTACCCTGTTCTTTTAATCTTATACCATGGGTTTGAGACTTATGATCTCTTTCTCTATTATCCTGTTGAATCTTTCAAATAGGACTACCTGTTTTTTCATTGTCAGTGCCTAGAACACTAGAATACCTCGTTTATGCCTTCCCACTGTTGAACAGAGTATAAACAGATATTATTTTGGCTTGATATGATTCGTTGTGTCAAATACATGCTGACTGCTATGCATCTTTTTGGTATCTTCCAGACACTTAGAAATAACATACTGAATTACCTGTCCCTGTATTTTCTAGAAATTAAGAGTAGGACAACAGGAGTTTCATTTTCTGACCCTTTTTCAATCCACTCTTTTGAAGGTCCCTTTTTTAAAAAAAGCCTTTTAATTTGCTTTTTTACAGTCGTCTGGTACCCCACTTGTTCTCTACAGTTTCTCAAAAGCAACTGCTAACAATTCTGAAATCCTTTCAGTTTTGTAAATATTCATGGGCAAAGTTCATAAGATGATTAAAATATCACATTTTTTACAAAGATTATGAAATGGAGTTGTTAGAGTTGCTACAGACAGTCTTATCTAAGACCTTTCTTTTTTTTTTTGTCATTGCTGTGATAGCTGAGCTAACTACCTAAATGCCATTGACGTTTGGTACATAGGTTTTAACTGATTGTTTCTTCCATTTCCCTGCTTGCTACATTATTCCTCCACAATGGGGCACTTCCCTTTCTTTTACACTTTTTATACTAATATGTACTATGTTCATAATTTCTCATTAACCTTGATGTCTTTTGCTAGCTGCATCTCAGCTTCCCCTTGGCTTTTGGTGCTTGTGTCTTGAACTGCTTTGAAATATTCATCTCTCATAATCTTCCTTGACTTTCATCTTCTACTTGAGGCCACTGCAGACTTCAAGATTTAATATATTTGGTTTTCTATGACTTTCCCTATTCTTCTGCAATTATTGTAATTTAATCCTTAATATTTTTCCTGTGGGGCAAATGCTCCAAGGTGCTCACAGTTCTCATTCTTCATGAATATGATTAGATTGCTAAACATCTGTGACACAACTACAGTCAAAAAGCCAGAAACCACAAACAAAGATCAGGAGAGCATAGGAGCTGAGGTGATCAGCATTAGCTACATATCCATCTGTGCTTATTGACAGTTTATATACCCTTCAGAATAAGGCATTGATTAATGGGTTTGTCCAAGATTGGGGGCAGAACACCATCTCAAGACAGGTCTGAGCAAAGTCCTTACAAGGTTAGAACTGAAAAAGATAACATCTTACTGGCGTGACATCTCTGTGTGACATCTCATCTAATCTTTCTGCCGTTCTATATAGCCCAAACAACCACATCAGAGGCAACTGGAGTTCACAAAGGTAAATCCTGGAACTCGAGCCTTCAAAAATAGGAGAATTTCATGGGCTTTGAGTTCATCTTCATCCAAAGCTTTTAAACACAGAAGGATCTGGCTTTTCATGTAATAAAAGCTGGAGAACTTTAACTTCCACACCAGCCTCAGCAGGTCATGTTTGACCTAGCCTATTCAAGAAAAATACCTTGTCCAGATACAAAATCTTCCTTTTTCACTTTGACTGCTGAATATTTTCAGTTGTTTTCATTGTCAAAGTTAAGGTTATATCTCTCAGAAAGCATGCAATGAAATTTTGTATTTCCTAATGTTCAAAAATTTGAAGCTCTCTTCATATCCAGTGAACAATTTAAACTTTGTATTAAAATTTGGAACACAATAATATGCAGTGTCTTGATGCCAAGGACGATCTTCTACATCTGCGTGTCAAATATTTTAGATGCAGTTTATTCATTATAAACTGACAAGTCTTCTCATTTGACTCTTCCCAGTAGTTCCCTAAAAATTCAGCTTTTCCTACCCCAGAGTTTCACGTAGCACACATCACAGCTTCTAGAAAAAGGCAAATGTCTCCCTGCACCCTAGTCCCAGACATACCCTTTCAAAACAAACACTTTATGCAGTAGATATTCTGTGAACAAAACAGTCATAACATCATAAGATGGATGGATCTTTTAACTGAAGTCATGTTAAAGCAATGCCTGTTAAAACTTTCATGTGTTATTCACAATCTCATTGAAAAAATAACTCCTAGTTTAGGCGTCTCTAGCTATATTATTTGTGCCTTCTTCAGAAGTACTCAGCTTCCATAACTGAGGTTGGGTTTTCAGACTTGACTACATTAAAGAATCAAAAAATGCCAGTCAGCCAGTAGAGCTTTCTGTGTTGGATGGTGACTTGTTTTAATCATATCACACTGTAAAATCTCAACAGAAGCAATTCAGAAGTTGGGTAGGACATAGGTACCCTTTGTGAGCTTTGACTTCTCTAAATTTCTTTCTTATTATTGAGAACATTTACGAGTTCAGGTTCCCTTATAAGCAGAGTGGACTCAGCTGCCACTGTATTCCCTTGATTCTATTCTGTTCCTTAGCATTCAAGACACACTTTGGAAATTCATATTTTTGGCTTTAGTGAACTTTGTCATTAGGAGTGTACATATTACGAGCTATATGATGGCTTTGTTCAGTTGTGTGATTTTATTCATTTAGGTCCCAAAAGGAGAAAAACTGTTTACTTCACAGTTTTCTATAATTAAGTAACCTAGAAGTTTAAGGAGTAGGTCAGCAGTTCTCTAATTCATACCCCCTGTAATTTGTTTTCCAAAGTATATGACTGGAGAAGGTCTTCCACACATGTTTTTCATCCTCAGCCAAAAATGACAAATAAGGATAAGCAAAGAGAATTAGCTACTTCTGTTACTTTTACCCACTGAAAGTTTCCTGTTAGCCCAAATTTATTGGTCAGAAGTACAGAGGTGCAATTTGAGTTACATTCAACAAAAGGTACTGTGGCTGATACTATGATGTGAAAAGTATATTGTTGCTGGGTGACCTTATTTTGTTATGGATTTTCAGGTCTGAAATAAATTATAAGAATAATTTTGCAAATCCACTTGTATAACTTATCTAAGCAAGTGCTTCTAGTGCAGGTAAAGCTAGAGGATGAAGTATGTAATGAAACTGTTTTTTTACAAATCTCAACCCACACAGTTACTATGCAGGTTAGGTCTTCATTCTTTTGAAGAAGAATGAAAATAACATGAAGAAAAATGCATGTTACATATCTGCAGATATGTGGGTTTTTTTTTTTCATTTTGTCTCTGAAACAAGCTCTCATGTTTTTCCTTACTATGGAGATAACCAGCATTTCTTAAGAAATGTCTCTTCATCATACGGTTTGAAAAATCCATGAATTATTCTAATCATTGCGGTTGATTAAACAGGTAGGGGTCCTTTCTGATTCTTCATTTACCACTTTTTCCTCCTTCTTGATAGTTCTGCACAGCTGGAGATTTTCAGCCCCATTGTAGCCTCCTCATCTTAGTAAAGTTCTTTTGGCATGCTAATTAATCTCCTTTCTAATATTTACTCTCCCTGACCACAAGCCATTGTCTGCTTTTACATCTTATTTTTAAGAGACAGGGTTCTTGAAATTCTTGAATGCCTCTCTTAACAATAGCTCTAAGCTATACATAATGTGGCAATCAAGAAAATTATTTAATGACAAATAAAATTCTAACATTAAGGCATTTTTCATTTTTTCAACATTCTACATGGCTCTGCTTGATTTTTTGGTGCAAAACTGAGTTTAGTTTTTTCTATTTTACAAAAATACTAATCAATGTCTGGCAGTCTACTTAATTATAAATAATTAAACCAATTTTTAATCAAATTTATCAAATACATAGATACTCTGCTTTATATCAGTTCATATTTTAGGCTTCTTTGAAATACCATTTGTTGAGAAATTAATGCTTTCCTGCAAAATGTTTTATGCATGAAATCCAAAGCACTGGATACGATACAACATATTTGGTTATTATATGTCGGACACTGCTATCTATCAAGCTATGTCTTCTGAATATAATGCATATTATTACACACTTCAAATGTATTCATTGCCATAAGTGTAATTTATGAAAAAAAGTTACTCTTTATCAAAATATTTTATGTGAGAAATAAAAGAAACTAGGCATATGGTTTTGGAAAGCAAAGATGGGTAACTGCAAAGTACTAATAGTTACTAATTTCTGATCTGATCTCTTGGTTCTAAAAGATGGAAATCTTTCCAAATTCAGATAGCATAACTATTTAAAGGAACCAAAATCTTCGCAAAAGCTAAGCTGATCAAACATAAGAACCATTTTGCCCCTTTCTTCTGTCAGCAACTGGACAAAGGGTATCCTGTGTCTTATGGTGATGACAGGTTGACTGCAATACTTTATTGATTAACTGTAGGCTGATGAATTAACCTATGGAATTAGCTAGCCACAGTGATACAATTTTGAGAGTTTGGTTGAACCCGCCATGCATCATCTACCTAAAATAACTCTTTACCTTGATGTAAATCTGGAGGACTACACATATACGAGAGAGTTTTGCTATGAAAGTCGTGGGAAATCAAGTATGAAGATTTATTGATACAACCATAATTAAAAAGCAAATGACGAGATTGTTTAGTTAGATTTTGGAGCAAAGTGTAAACATTAAAGGAATCTGTATTACAACAGGAGAAGAGGAGTCTTACTCACTTTTACAGTCAGATCACAAACCACATCTATTCTTTGGCTCTGTTTCTGTACCTACGTAAGACATTTCAGAATTGCATGGTTTTACTTTACTGGCATATTTTTCTTCTTCAAAACCACATCTTCTGTTGGAGCCAAATCCATTGCTAATCTAATACATAATTTGACAAGACTACACATTTGTGACCATTAAATTAATCTGTTTTGGGCCTGTAGGCACTATTACACATGCTGTATGTCTTACCTTGTTACCAAATAATTTAGAGGCAAGAGGAGGCTACACAGTTACGTACAATTTCTTTATAAATAACCTAGTCTAGATCTTTGAAATGCTCTCTTTTTTTTTTTTTATAAAC
Organism: Rissa tridactyla; assembly: GCF_028500815.1. Taxonomy (NCBI): domain Eukaryota; kingdom Metazoa; phylum Chordata; class Aves; order Charadriiformes; family Laridae; genus Rissa; species Rissa tridactyla. Next base: position 42,896,028 of record NC_071470.1, on the reverse strand, counting down.
TTGAGCTGTAATCATTAAACTTTCTTTGTAATTTAAAAGTAAATTAAATTCATCATAAATCTTGCAAAAAATAAGGTAGGATTTTTAGGCTATAACTCAGGAGAGGCTCTGCACATTTTGAATATCCAATTTTGAAATATGAAAATAGGAAATTTGCTGCAGGACAGAACCTTTCAATGACACATGCTTCACAGACCCTGTTTACAGAAATTGCATTTCTTAAAACCACCTATACCTTTTTCATCTTTCTGTCACTTGCTGTCTTTCAAAACCACTTCCTTCCAATTCATTTCCTTTTCTATGATTTTTCGGAATATAATAATTCCTTTCCATCTTTTGCTTCTCTCCCTCATGCTCTCACTTTCTTCAGTTGCCTGCTTTGGCAGTATTTTTAACTTAATAAGTAATCACATATGTGGGCTATTTCTGAAGTGGAAAATTGATGTGGAACAAGAACACCACAACAAAAACAACAGTGCTGTACAGTACAGTTGGCCTTCCAGATTATTGAGTTGATGAAGCTATTGGGAGTAGATTGGTACAAATTTATAAATTATTTGTCCAGCCAAATCTCTTTATACTGAGATGGTCATTTTGAATTGGCAGCAGTGTTTCACAATTGGCAGCTTGTCTTAATCAGGACATCTAGGAACTAAATTTTTCTATACGATCATTCTTCTTACTATTTTAATTTTTTCAACACCTTTGATACATTGAAAATCAGAAACAAGGTTCTGAAGAAAGAAAAAAAGAGAGAAAATACACTTAAGGCACTGAGGAAAGGAACTCCAGTTCCAGTCCCATGGTACTCCAGTTAACAGAGAATCCATTAAAAATTTAAAATCTGTTTGTGCAAAATAATTTTTTTCCTGTGGGATCCTAATTCTGCTTATACAGTGGGCATTTTCACATAGCAAAATTAATCACTTTATTCAACCAAATTGAAAGATTTCATTTTGTCCAAAAGTAACTGAACAGTAAGTTTCCAGGTCGGTCAGAATTAATTGGCTGCAATTTGTAGTTGCTGTATTTCAAAGACCAAGTTCCTCAGAGACCCAGTGTCTCTGGGACAGATGTGTGTCTAAACCTCAAAGGAGACCATGATGAAATGTAGAAGGTACAGTTTTGCCACAGAGCCTGGTCAGAGACCTGGAAATTTCTAACCATCTGGCTTCTTAGGTAGACCATAGGCAAGAACAGGAACGCAAAGCTTTTAGGCAATAAAGAAGTAATTTAGAGACATCAGTTGATGCAATTTGGCACACTCAAATTCTGAATATTCAGATTAGGTTAAATTAAAATTAACGTTTCAATTCAGAGCAATCAAAACACTGAAATTAAAAGAAAAAGCTATTTTTAAAGTTTGGATTCTACACAAAGTTTTAGGATATTGACTTTTCATCTATATTTGACATGGAAGAATATGTGAAAGGAATGAAATTTTTCACACAGTGAGGAGTTTGGAAAGCAGTTTATAAATCTATTCGAAACTTACATGCCCTTCACATAATGATGGTTTTCCTAGGATGATCTGGGTCAAAGGGCACAAGATACCACTGGGAGAATTAGCATAAATACAATCTCAAATCTAAATCCCTCTGAGATGGCAGTTTTTCCATGCTCTTAGCAAATAATTTCTTCCCAACATAGATCCACACTACACCAAATAGCTGTACATATACAGGAAGCGGGGTGTGTGTGTGTGTGTGCGCGGGGAAGACATTGCACAGCCTGTTGTTTGCCCCTCCACATCCAGGCTTTAATCCAGCTAGGTTTGACTAGATTTGTCAGATGACAGCTTAAACATTTCTAACTGAGGTTTTCTAGTCTTGAATGGGGATCACATGTTTTTCTACAGTGTATTTTGGTATTCTGTGTTGCCCCTACAAGCACCAGTGAAGATGCTAGCATCAGGCTGATGGTAACCCACTGAGCTACATTCTAGATTCAGCAGATGGAACCCCACCAGTAGACCTCAGTTCCTCTAGAGCCTCCTATAGAGCTCAACAGAAATGCAGAAAGGTATTTGCCCAACTGATGAAACTTCTTTCTTCCTTTTCTCTCTCTTCACATGTGTCTAGGCTGTATATTAGACCATAAGTTGACCTTCAATGAGCAGCTCTTCAAGGAGTCCCTGTTTGGATGTTTTATTAGCTTAAAACACTAGGTGCCTAATAGTTTCCCAGTTTATTAGAAAAAAATAATAGTATGTTAATACACAACACAGTACTTCCAAATCTTTTAAAAGATTTTAAAAATTGTGATTTTTCTCTATCTATGTCACCATAATCAATTATTATGGCTTATCCTTTTATTATATTAACATACGTCACACCCATCTTAACCATTCCAACCCATAAAAGTACAATAGCAAGTAATTCTGATCTCTCATTACTATGTGCTCTGGGTTGTTTTTTTGGGGGGGAGGTTGGGTTTTTTTCCCCCCCTCTTCTTCGGGTCACCAAGACAAACACCAAGGATATCAGACTTCCTTTTACCTTCAAACATTGTGCAAGACACACAGCTTCCCTATACCATAGATTAAAATCAATAACCTAGAGTACTTCTTTCAAGGTCCAGCATGCATCTCAAGGAGGCTGCTTGTGTTTCAAAGAAGCCTCTTATGCTCATTGTAGTTTCCCCAAATACCAAAAATAAGTTACCACTGAAAAACAAGAAAGAAAGAAAGAAAGAAAGAAGACTGGTCCTTCCAGGATTTTTTACTTGTTTGTACAAGCGCAGCTCTGGACTCTATACAGGAATTTAATTTTCACATGCCACTCTGATTTATACACTCAATAGCAAAAGGGAGAGTCAAGAACATAGAAGATGATAATTGGCAGCATATTTGAGAATCCAAACCCCAAACTATCAACACCTTTGAAGGAGGGATTACATTGCATTCATTAAAGTACACAAATCCACACAATTTCTAAGAAATCAATGTCCCAGTTTTTCCAAAGTACTGTATAGCATCCAGCCTCGTATTTATCAGAACCCTATTAAACGATCACCTTTTCCTAATAACAGGGTCTCTCTCAGAGATTCAGAGTTACCGAATAGGAACAGTTTTAGCCCCATGATAGAAGACCTTCTAATCAAGGATGAAAAACATCCCCATTCTTCATCACTCCGTAACTTTTATATTGCTGACCACATATCAGAGTCATAATGCTAGGGTGGCTCAATCCTTTCTTTTTGAGAGAGACTCACAATAAACAATTACATTTTCACCTAAGGTACTCCTGGAAGAGGGAGGGAATCATGCACCAAGAGAAGCCTGAACACCAGCAGTGAGTGAATGACATGGAGCTTTCTGGTTTTTGACATCAGCCTGTAACTGTCTGAGTAGTATGATAATTAGCTCCACAATTTTTGGATAGACATTAGTCCTCAGACCAAAATGGAAGCTATGGTGGTAGGTAATATTTTGATGGACATGTCAGAAATTTTTAGACAGTGTCATAGAACTTGTGCACAAGAAATTTTCATCTTAATGCCTCCTCTCAGAAATTGTTCTGAAAATGGTTCATAGAATTAGAACGACAGAAGCAAATTATGTCTTCTACATAGAACATTAAATGAATAGACTGCATTGATCAATATATACCAGGTCACGTTATGTGCCAGAAGTTTGCACTAATCGTTAAAGACTTGAACTTTTGTTTGAATCTGATTATCCATGATCCTAGACCACATACACAGAGAGTATAAAAAGACAGGCAGTTATAGAGCATGCAATTAATGCTTTTCTCATAACAATAAACTTGGTATTTAAACTATAACTGTCCTTTTCATAACTTGTTCACAGTCTTTTTCCCAGCCTGAAAAAGCATGTGTACATATTGACTAAAGTGCCCCTTGTTCTAATCCTTTATTATATTTGTGAGTGAAGATTTTTAAGAGATTATAGCAAACTGAACTGAAAAGTAAATACTGACATCTATGAGGTTTGATCTATAATATTTTTTCATGTTTTATGGTGCCACTTCTCCCTTTTTTCTTTCTTTTTCTTTCTTTTTTTTTTTTCCCCTGAATGGCAGAGCTTTCCCTTCTTTTTTCACGTATCCATTTCTCTGATCCTATTCAGATCTACTCACTTAAAAACTGCTTTATGCAGCTGGAAATGAAGTTGCTTTGTCCTGTGTACAGTTACAATGTACTTGCAGGGAATCAAATACACACTTGGGTTAAAGGTCTGAAGAATGGTAAGAGTTAACAATTATATACACTGAACATTTGGAAAGCTTATATCTTTTGTTCCTTTAAGTCAAAGAGTGTTAAATTATAAATTTCTTCAAAAGCATGTGGATAATGAATAGGAAAGTATTAACTAATGTTAAATTAATGATTACAAACTGACAATGAAGATTAAGTCTTATGAGAGTATCTTTGAGTTCTAAGCAGCAATAAGATATTTAATAATAATCTTCATGAACTGACACAAATCAAGGAGAATACATTAAACATCCCAGTTCCTCAAGACACAGTCATCTTTTTAAAATAGAAACCAGTGTTTTAAAACTCATATTTAAATTAAATTTAGCCAAAGATTCACAAATTCAAAGAATATGACAAAAGGTTAATTACCAACATGTTCTTACCTTTTATCATTTACTTCTAGAAACATAGAAAACTCTTTAAATAGACCCATGTTCTTAACATCTCACCGAGAAAACCTATTTATAGGAACGTACTGTTTGTGCCTTTTTCTTAATGTATTTAAGAGAGGAGTGCCCCCTAGTGATAACTGAAAATTACTTTTTTTTTTTAATATCAGTCAAGACGTGGTTTAGAGAAGCAAGCTGAGTTATTACAATTCTTGTATTTGCACATCGTCCTAGCAACAGTTTTTCCATTCCTTATTTATTTTTAAATTATTTTCTTCCCTTTTTAAATTATTTATTTAGATAAAATGGATATTACTTGACAATGGGACCGTTTCTGTTTGGACCTTACTCTACAACTAGTTATACCTACAAAAATTCTTGATCCCAGAAACTTTGCTTGCAGGTCCTAGAACTCACGCCTTTACAGTTAACCTAAGCTTTGCCGTCAACCCAGTGTGATTGCACATCTGTTTTAGGACTGCTGTTCTTGAGAAGCTAATGCAAGAATGTCAGTAAGAGCCATGCGCCCTTACGATTCTTATAGAGACTGGCATTTTAATGTCCATAGAAGTTATCTGTGTAGATCTGGCTTTAGAATCATTTGTATTTCCTCTCACTGTGTCATTTCCCTTCTACAGCACTGCAGCAAGAAGGCGAGCAGTGTTATCGCATAGCACGAACACTATGCTAGACATGCAAGTCCCACAGCCTTCCTTGCAAATGCAGGCTTCCTTAGAAGACAACAGAAGCTGGAATTAAGGTACTGTGCCATGAGCAGCTTATCTTCTTAGGGTGCTTGAAAAGTATCTGCAATTGTTCCATGGATATCAAGGAAATCAGGCAATTTTTCAAAGCTTGTCACAAATTAATAGTTCTGTGTATGTGTGCATAGTAAACCACATTATTTGGCAAGGGGAAGGTCACCTCTTGTTAATGGAGAAAACTAATGTTTCTGGAAATTTCATGAAAAATGGCTGAACATTTTTTACTACTATTTCCTACAGACTATATTTTGTGCAAAAGATTTAAGAAAACCAAATTCATTGTTCATCATAAATCCACTTTCAGGAAAACAAAAGGAAAATTAATGTACAGGTCATAATTCTGACATAGCAAAGGATGTAAGATCAAGAGAAATGCTTCCTGGAGAGAACAGCCCAGTCCAGAGATACACTTTTAAAAGTCTCATACTCTCCTGTCAGCCTGAAGGACATCTATGTTATACTAAACTGCTTCTTGCGGTAAAAAGTCAATAGTTTTGTTTTTAAAAAAAACCATACATGCGGTACAACAGAACATAGTACATACAAGGTTGCTATTATCTCTGTCAAAACCTATGTCCTTCAGCCAGGGAAAACCACATAGGAATCTGGAAAGATCCGCCAGGTTCTACAAATTCTCTTTTTAAAGCCATATCTACACTGTGGAATTCTGCCAGTAAACGGGTAACAACAGCACGTCCTGATCTAGATGCTATATTTGATTTCTCTTATTAGAAATGTCCTTCTCCCATACCTTCACCTAGCTCATTGTAGAGTAGAAACACTTGATTTAGAGAATTCAGGATGCTCAAATCCAAGGAGTTGTAGCTCCTTTTCTTATTATGATCTTACTCCATATCATCTAAGCCTTGTCTCCCAATCCCTTGGTACTCCAAGGCTGCCCTTTGCTCTCACTCTTCTCTCAAAGGTAGATCCTGTGCAGCTAACACTGTTCCCATCTCTGTTTTAGAAACAACATGCACGGTTTCTACAGCATTTCAGCTACTGAAACACTGTGTGTTACCTTGAAAATGAGAAACTTGAAGGTAATGAAAACAGACAATTGTTTCAGGATCTATCAGACACTTGCCAACTAGTTCCGCACCCTGTGAGGTGGTGCTTCTAAATTTCTGAAAAACATTGTGCATTATGATATATAGATACAATACAATTAACTGTGTACACACAAAACTTCCAGGTAGTGAGCTTGCCTCATCTGAGGCTCTCAGCATGGAAACACTGAAATATGAGAGCTGCTTTGAAAGTATAAAGGCAACGTGCAGCTCCCTGCTGATATGTGTCAGTGTGCAAGTGGTTTACAACAGGGATGATAGTTATGCAGATGGGGACACTGAATCTTACAGAAAGGCGATTCTGAACAATGCAGAAAACAAGAGATAACACATCCCGAGATATCAGAACTGTGTTGATGGATAACCTCAACATGTCATTCCCTAATGCTGTTTGTGTGTGCAAAGTATCTTTGGGAGTACTAGTGAATCACTGGGAGATTTCTCAGAAAGTAATACTGTCTTTATGGAATGTCTGCTGCTCCCCAATTCTGGAATATGAGACCATTTAAAAAATTTGAAAGTGTTAAGTGGAAAGAATACATATAAAGCAGGAAAACAAAAGTTGAAGGCAAGCTGTTCTTTCAACAGCTGGTCAGAAGAAGTTACAAAAGCCTTTCATTTTATATGCTTGGCTGAGGGAGACTTAAAAGAATGCCTTAGCGTGCCAGGCATCCATCCTATATTGTGGTGCAGTTCTAGCAGAATCAAAATCCAGAAGTTATTGTAATTGTTTGCTGTAGTTGGCTCAAGTACACACAGAAAATGATCTACAAAAGCCCATTTTAAATGAGGGCTCTGATGCAGTATATTATGAGATCTACAGTAGAACATTTTAACAAAAACCAAACATAACACAATAAAAATAATATTCAAAGCTTATAAAAAGTAGTCATAATTAAATTTCAGATTTTAAAAAAGTTGAGTGCGAGCTTTCTGCTTAACCTTTTACTATCTCTGAACTTTAGTGCTATTTTCTAAGTGGCAGAGATAGTGATATGACTCTTGTCTGGCCTTGGGTTAATGGCTTTGCTGCTTTGAAATATACTTCCTAGGCAGCCCAGTGTAAAAATTTCCACAGATGTGGAGGTTTTGTGGGTATTTTTGCAGCATTTGTGTTTGCTGCCTGAAAATGACAGGCTATCCTGTTGCACTTCTCATTACACTCGATAAAGTCATACCTCTCCCAACTATTCCATGACCTTATTATCAGGGCACACTTTTCCCAAGCGCCATTGGACAGTAGTAAAGCGCAAAAAGAGGCAACGTGTCCTTCCCCCTGTGCCCCATTCTTTGCTTCAAGAATAGCGTGCTTCACAGAGTTTCTAAGATTGCAATAAAACACTTTAAAAGTTTAAATGGTCCCCGAGAAACAACTCGTCCTTCAAACCAATCACAAAATGCAAAACATTTAGTAAAAGCGTGCAATTTATTTTTGCTGCATAAAGTTTTCTAATTTTGCCTTTGGACACATATATAACATTTTCAAGAAGCTCCACTAAATTGTTTAGGAAATAGACTCTGATTCCACAAACACAACACTATTTTTAAAGTATGTCTTTATCAGGGATTGTAGTGATAGGACAGGGGATAGTCATTTTAAACTGAAAGAGGGTAGATTTAGATTAGACCTAATACAGTCTTTGTTGATTGAACTTTATGAATGGTCCCTGCAATTGAACATCAACAAAACTATGCAGGGCAGAATAATTTGCGAGCAATAAGACCTTATTTCAGTCAGTTTTCTTGAAATGAAAGTAGATGAATTAAGCAGAAATATTATTAAAATGTGTTTGTGCCAAAGTACCGGATCTCCAAAACTTTCCTTTAATCAAAACTTAAGGTTTAAATGATGGTCCCAGATTTGACCTAGCAGAACTGAAAAGCAGCAAATCCTCAGAAGTACTCATCTGCTGCAAGAGCATTTATAGTCTTCTTTCTGTTTGCCTTACTGTAAGATCAATTTTAGCACCCAAAGACTTGGCCTTCAGCAGTTTCTTGCCCCTAACTGTCAAATAAAGTGTGCCAACAACAAGGTTGTAAAAAAGGGGAAAAAGATACCTTGCAAAATGATGTCAACTTAGAGAAAGGCCTCACTATTTTATTTTTAAGGATTACTCATCATTTCATCTTTCATCATTCTCTCCTCCTTTAAATTGGCTTGCTTACTTCTTCCTTCCTCTGAGAAACTCTAATTTTAAGATGAAGGAATTCCAATTTTACCATTCAATTAAGGAGTGATCTTTCCTTTCGTAGACAGTCCCATCCATGTCATTGCTTGAGATGATGAAATCACTTGTAAGACAAGGACAATGTAAGTTATCTTCTTTAAGAGACAGCAGGGAAGAGCTGGAAGAAGGGAAGTCTGAAAGTTGTCAGCAGAAATAAGACTTCTGATTCTTTCTTTTTCATACTGTAACTGGAAAAATTTTACTTAGTCAAATGGTAAGAGAGATTGAAACAGCATTACATTACAGTGACTATTATTTAAATTTAATGACAATTTTAATTATCTGTGCTTTTCTGTGTGGTGTTTGGGAATGGCTTAAAGCTAGTATAAACATGGTTAACCAGTTTGATTTCCTAGTTTGGTTAAATTTCTTCCTTCAATGTCAGTATTTCGTATTTCAAAACATATTGTGACTCTATGTTAAGCAGTATACAAACTTATCCTGTAGTCAAAGTATGGACTTAGATATTTCAAACTTGTAACTCAGTATGAAGTCAATAAAGTACATACAAAATATGCATATTATTAAAAAGATGCTCAAATTTTCTAGTAAAAATAGACTTAAAAAATAGTTTTGAGCATAAAATCAGTGGGATCTCACAATATACACATTATAATCTTCATTTTTTTCATAACACTTACTCTTTTTTAATCTAGTATTTGCATATCTGTTTCACAGAGAATTTTATCACATCAGGTAGAACTAAAAAAAAGTCTAAATTATGGTTGAGAACTAGGTGTATAGTGTCTTATTCACACATTGCTAAACAACATACGGTAAAAGCTGAAAAATGTAATTATATGGTTTGACCATTCATCCAACCTGTTGTATGATTAAAGGGCACTTCATGAACACTGATAGGTCAGTTACACTCTTCAGGGTTTTTTTTTGTTGTTCCACTTCTAGTGGGATGTTATGTGAGCAGTTAGTTTTATAAATACAGCAGAGTTCATTTCCATGGTACCAACCACCTTTTCACTCGAAATACCAGTTAGTTTCAAAAGTCACATATATGTATTTTCTCCTTCAGCAATTTTACACATACATGTAATTAAGAGGGAGGTATGAAAGCACGTGATGTTGTTTTATTAGAATTAATATAGGGTGATATTACAGTGGTATGGAATTAATATACAATATTTTGAAAGACAATTAATAGGCAAGAGTAGCAGTAATTTAAATTTAAATCCTATTACTAAGGCTATTTAATTTCTGACTGAATAAGATAATTATTACTAAAGGATGCTTTCATGGCAATAGCCTTTTTGTGATTATTATTTCTTCTGGAATGACTAGTTCATTACTCTATTTAGTACTGAAAAGATGAATCCAACATTTCTCCACTTACTGGACATATATTGATGGATAATTCATGTACAAACTATCAGAATGGTATATTTTATTTACTCTTTTCTTTAGTTTCTTTAAAATCTAGGTTTTAAAATTAAAAATCCCCTATAAAATACTTCTAAAGACCATGTTAATCTCCAAATGTATATTAACTCTGGCGCAAAGCTCCTGATTGTAATAGAACATTCCATTATTTTTTCTTTTATGCTACATTTTCCTATTAGCCCCAGTATTTTACTTCCTTCTCTGCCCTTTTATTTGAAGTTTTGCACAGGCAGGAGCTGGCAGTGGGCAACACCACGTCCCTTCCTGAACAGGTAGACCAAGTAAAACTGGGTCATGAGTTTCAGTTCTCTATCCACTGTGTACATGTCATTTCTCCTATTCAGGTTACGAGTTTCCATTGTGACTTTAGTGGACATCATTTGGAAACTGATTAATTGCCAGTTAAAGGATGTTCATTCAAGGCAGTTTGTTCATCTGATTCTTTAAATTACATCCAATACATTTATTTTGTATTCTGCTGTTTAAGTCTTGCAATTTTTCAGTAATCTTGCAATAGGCTGAAGTTGTCAAGCAACCTTCTGCACTTAATATACTTTGTAAATCCTATAATTTTTAACAGTACACTTGTGAAAAGCAAAACAGTTGTAATTTTCAATGTCTTTTAGACCATTTTTTTTTTTTGCTAAAAACAGTTTAATGTTAACAAAATTGTATTTTTCCTTTTAAAAAATTGTAGAAAACATACCACACTCTAGATGACAGTCTTTTCCACTGACTTCAGTAATATCTGGCTATGACTTTGCATTCCTGTAGAAGCTATTTGTAAAACTACTAGAGTCAGTTCCAAAGTGAAATGTTTAATTTCACCTGCACTTTTTTTTTTTATAAGATATATATCTTCTGATGCTCCATGTATACACATACTCCAAATGTATACTTAATAAAATGGACTTATGAAAGGTTGTGAAAGCCAAAATGCAAATTATTTTAGGATCCTATATCAACTGAGAAGAGATGATGGAGGAAGGCAGGACATAATCCAGAGTTAAAACTTGTTTCAGTTGTTAAAATGACAGAAACCCAATTAAAATGACAAAAAAACCAACCACCACCACAAGACCAATTGACAGGACTCCAAGCAATCACAAGAACTGTTATGAGAAACTGAGTACTTTGCCAGTCTTAAAATATGATTTGTTAGCAAAAGTGAATCTATAAAATACTTGTGCAAGAGAATCACCAAAGTAAGCAGGAAATGCATTATTCAGAATTCAAAAAGATGTAAACAGAAGTTTAATCAATATTTTTTTCCTCTGCAGTAGGGTCCTTGGAAAAGTTTAGCGCACGTTGAGTATTTGAAGTACCTAACGAAACGTTCAGAATGTACACAAGATCAAAGGACGTAGCCTTCCGCACAACAAAACCAAATCATCAAGAGAAGTAAAAATATTTCTGTATAAATGAACTCTTAAGGTGAAAACTGTGACAGCTGTATAAAGAAATAGCACCACTTTGGAGAGAATCCCAATATTCTGAGAAAGTTAAAAAAAAAAGCTTCAGCATGTTGTCTTATAGTGAGAGCATATGCTCTCAGATTTTTTCCCCCAAATTGTGGGGAATATAGGCCAGGTTTTTATTCTTGCTGCTAGTTGAACATTTTGGTTTATTGTTATGCAGGTTGTGATGATATCCCACGGTCCAACTGATTCTAGCATTGCTCTATGCCATATTTCTTTCTGCAGCTGAATGGCCATTAGCTCAACTGAAAATGGATTTCTCAGAGCAGAGGCTGCGTACGGCAAACAATGAATACTGTTATCTGATGCCCAACTGGAAAACTCATTTTGAGATAGTTCTTGGAATAGCTGGTGAGTGGGTTATAGTCCCTGAAAGTCTGAAGGAGAAAACATGTGGAATTTTTCACCAAGGCAAACTAACATTAAGTTTAGCCAAAGAGAACAAACTAGCAGCTAGATCAGTAAATCACTCTGAATTGGTCCACTCAAGACGTGGAGGCAGGCTATATCCAAAGCAATTTACGTTCCTTCCGGGAACTAGAATGCAGCTAGGGAAAGAACTATGATTTGCAGGGTAAATAGTCCCATCTTTCTCCATTCATAATAGAATTTAAGCTAACAATTTGATCCCAAAGGTTTTGTTTAATAAATAGTTATGGAATGATGTTCTATACAGGGATGTTTATCACAATGTTTGGAACTACAATACTGAAAAGAGATACCGTGTAGCACTTCCCAATACTGACAGTTACCTGCCTATGTGCACCATCTCTTTATGAGTTATGATATTCTGACTTTATTTGCTTTCCCCTTTTTTACAGCTTATTTTTCTTTGCTTTAGTTCCTTTCTTACAACACAGCCATAAGAAAATAACAGCGCATAGTGTGTTTAATATGATTTTGTCTTTTATTTACTTTTTTTTTTTTACTTTGCCTTGCTCTACTTATGACTTCTTTTCATTCCCTTTAGTTAAAAAATAGGAAACTCTCCCAAGAGTGTAAAAGGCAACATTTGACTCATGATTCTAATTTCCATACACTACTGTATATCTAAGCAGAAGTGACTCCAACTGAATCAGTGAACCTATGCATGCTAAACTGATCTATTTGAAAGATAAATCACATCTACTGTTCTATCTCATTCTGGTCCTAGCTTTCCATTTTAAGTGCCTGAAATTAGCAAATCCCTCTCTTAGCCCATGATTTAACAGCATCTAATACACAGCACTGATGATAAAGGTCTACAGTCATAATTTACCCATACACAGTTAATATCTATGTTTTAAGCCAGTAAAAGATCTTTTTCTTACAAATCTTCAATGGAAGGTTACACTGAAGGGGGGGGGTACTTTTAGGAAGCAAAAAGGTCTACATTTAATATGGTGAAATTAAACTTCTAATTGACTATTCATAAGCTCAAGAATAGCCAATTAGATACAGCTGGACATTTAATGTTCCTCCCTGACATAACAATTATCTATAAAAATGCTATAGCAGTGACCTCGCTTATGAAAGCTAATGTATTCTGTATTTTTAAAACTTCTTAAGATACTGATATTTCTAAAATCAAATTCATAAAGATTTTATCTGAAGTCTCTGTTCACTCTTCGCTAACTTTATTAGATAGCTGGATATAAATAAAGTTGCCCTGAATTTCATGTTACATATACACCGGTGAATCAGGACTGGAAGTGAAAATCCAAAATTCAAAGTGGAAAAAAAATATAATTCTCATTAGGTTTATGCAGTTGTTCTGCCCTTTTGACTGGGACATTAGTTTCACAGACTTTATTGCTTAGTGTACTTTTTTTGTCATTTTATCTTTTTTTTTTATGTTCTTTCCCTGTTTGAAAAGAGAATTCATATTCCTCATTTATTTAACAATTGAAACACTTTTTTTTTTTTAAACACTGATGAGCGTGTCTAGAAGAAAGCATGACTACAGGAACCACAGGCAGAGCTGACATATCAGCAAAAGCAGCACAGGTCTTTCAAGCACCAGGAACTGTTCCTGTGATTTGCTGATATTTCCCTGTTCTGGTGTCTGATCTGACTCTTTGACTGTTTGTTTTTTTCCTCCTCTCTCAGTGGAAAAACTGTCTTTTTCTCTTCTCTGCTGGCTTCTATGACTAATGTGTGTTAACTGAGCCTTTGCACAGAAGAGAGTGTGCGTACAACATCAACAATCCTATTTAGTCTTCTGCTCCAAGTGAGTCAGATCATTTCTTGCTATTGTGCATGTTAGAAGGAGATAAGGGGCTCTTGGATGATTTGGAGACAAGATACAGAAGTTTTTACTGTTGTTAAATGCTTCTGGAGGTGGCAAGGGAATCAGAGAAAAGAGGAAGAAGTTTGAAGTCATCACGTATAACTGAATGCTTCCTGAGTAAGTGCCATACATTTAATGAAAAGATAACTTAAAGGGAAAAAAAAATGAGCGGTTTATCCATTAGACTATGCCATAATTAGGAAAAATACCCAATTTATAGCCTGAAGCCTGTGGCTTAACTAGCCTCACAGACAATATGAAAGGAAGCCTTTTCCTTTCTTCTGTGAATCTAGAAGAAACTGAGAACAACAAGAAGGATGTACATATGGATGTACCTGAAATACCTGCAAGCTCACAGAAGTTACAGTGATGCCATCCCCTGGGGCACTGGTCCTTAGCACTGATCACTGTCAGAATAATGTCAAAATGATAGTCCTGATTTTCTGATTTCCATTGTTGGAAACATCTAAGAAATTTGTGTGCAGCAAATAACAACTGGTAGCTTTTAAAATAAAAGGCTTTGTGTATTCCCATCCAAATATCAGGCTGGATGGAAGGGTAGTGAGGTATACGTATGTATTCCTTGCTAAAGGCAGAAGTGCAGTGGTGCCATTTCAGAGAATTATCTGATTCCCAATAAATACTAATCAGCTGCTGAAAAGACAAGTTGTTAGAGAAAAAAAAAGAAAGATGAACAGGAAATTCATTCTGAAAATGTAATTCTAAATTTTAACTTATGCCTTTCTCAGACAATCATCATGCTGTGGGAGAGTAATGCTGAAAAAAATTTTTACTCGCCCACAGCAAAAGTTTCAAAGCAGCACAGTTTGAACGTAGAAATACGCTTTACAGAGTAGAGTGTACTGTATTAGAATGGTTTGAGAAGTTTCAGAGATATTAAATCCAGACCAACAGATGATCTGAAAGGTATCTTCCAAGTGGAATTTGTTCACAATATTTTAGTCATTTCAACTTTTTTTATTTGCTTTAGCAGGACTACTGTGGAGCAAAGAGATTGCAGATGAGGGAGAGAATTGCACTGGTTTTGGACAGTTGAGAGACAAATCAAATAAATCCATAAACCTATGAGTTTTCCATCAATTTTACAGAATTTCTTAGAAATGAGACAATGGCTGTGGTAAGGAATGGAAACTGAAAAAACTAGCATGTTTAAGGATAAGTTCAGAATGGACAGGTAACACATTCCTGTTTGAGTTCTTTGAAGATATAACTGTTCATATAGATAAGGGGAACTAAGTAAAATAGGTCTTTGAAATATTCAGATAGCCTGTTACCACCTCCTTCTACATTAAAAGTGAAAATAGCTGAAGTAGAGTCACTGTGAGCAACATATAACAGTCATGGGGAAGAAAGATAAGCCAAAAGTTGCAAAGGTGAATTTCTAGTAGTTCCACACTTACATTTGAACTCTGAAATATTTCTATACTTATCCAAGCACCAATCTAGTTTTTTTTTTTAATCATACACGTAAGATAGGATCAAAATACAGCATGAAGTTTGTTAACCGGTTATTTCCCTCAAAATAGCTGAATGGGTAGGTGGCAAACTTGTCCTGTGTCCTGAAGAGGGGTGTATGTCATTAGATTATATCCCATTAGCAAATGGCCTTTGGAAATGGAATAGCTCACTGTATTTGCCACCAGGACATTGCCCCTGCTTGTCCTGTGTCAGTGCAAAACTAAGAGCTCTGCTTTTCTATTCAAATATAATTAATGTTTCACATGGTTATGATACCAAAGCTTCTCACAGCTCTACTCAAAAGATCCTGTTCAGAGTCAGTATCTGACATTGCTAGCCACTTACCATCATAACATGATAGCATTGTGATTTTGTGCTCTTCTTCTGTCACTCCGTTGAAGTATATTCCAGCTTATTCTACCTTTTAATACTTAGAAGGCATTGATGCATTTGGTCAATTAAAATTGTATATGGCTGTCCTTCATCTAGGTTTATATTATCTGCAAAGAATTTATCCCAGAAATTGCCATAAAATTTGCTTTATCTTGCTTGCAGTTTTCCATCACTAAAAGGAAAGGTTACGAACCATAATCTTGAAATATGATTTTTCCCCTCATTTCCTCAGGGGTTTTGTTTGTTATTTCATTCTCCAATTATTTTAAATTTTACTTTAAAACTTCTAATCATTTACCCAATAAGTGGTTATTCTACCCAAATGATTTTTACTTCTTTGATTTATTTTTAGAGTGATTTGGTATTTACTACATGAATGAATTACATAGATTAAGAGATTCTTCTCTTATCAATGATGATCAGGCATTCAAGGACAGGTGAAAGTCTCATACTAGATCGGATTACACTGGATTAGATTCTGTTCTGAATTTCTAAATTGTATAAGGACCTCTAGTTTTATTCTAAACATTTGTAATTTAAAGACATGAAAGATTATCTATTAGATATGCAGACTACAAAGTCTTTAACTAATATCTACTATCTCCCAAATTCTGGAGGAAAAATGAGTGCATACCCCTGTCTCCCTCATCTGCATGCATACGCACACGCACCAACTATTGACCTTACTTATGCATCTCTTTCATGCTCAAAATACTCATCTTGCTTTTTTCCTCACTTTGAAGAAGGAGCTTAATACCTTTATTCCATGGAGAGGAAAAAAATAACCTATTTTTGTTTGTCAAATAAGTTAAAGAAACTCCATTGACCCTCATGCTTAAAAATAACTTCAAGTCTCCTCACTTCTCCATCTTCCATACCCTAATCATTCATGTCAAGCACTACACTCCTCTTACGTACTTCAATTCCTTGCAGAGCATTTCGTACATCATTCACTCCTATTTAGCAATATGTTATTCTCCAGAGAAAGACCCCTTCTTGTTTAATCCAGTCCACCTACTAAAGAGGATGGAAAACACTGCATAACCCTTGTGAAGGTTATACAGTGGAAAGACCTACTGTTTAATGCAACAAAATATCCTGAAGTACTAAAGCAACTAAAAGGTAATAGGAGGAAGGAATATAAATGGTTGGAGAAGACAAGAAGCTCTCCTTTATCTATTTCCTGCAGGCATTAGGAATGGAAAAAGATGGTCTTTCACTTTTTATTGCTGAATTTGGAAGACGTGGTTCTAAATGAGCTGCTCTTGCTCCCTGTTGCTTTATGTAGTAGATGGGGAAATTTTAATGGATTTCCTGACGATGTCCCAAGTTCATTTAGTCTCCTAGTGATCCAGCTGAATGTATTTCCAAACTGGCAAGGTAGCTTAAAAATCTATTTTGATATCTCTCTAAGCTCTAGCAGTGTTTGATGAATTCTTATTTGTTCTCCCAAACCAGCTGGGAAACTGGTAGGACAGCAACATTTCTCCCACCTGTGTAGGGAAGGAGACAATTCTAATCAAAGTGCTTTCGTTGTGCATTTCTCCCTCTTTATTTCCTGTAGCATCTGGCTAGAATTAAGTGCCACCATTTCAAAGGATAAGGCACAGTTCAGGAAACAAATAATGCATTCAGAAATCACATACATACCCTTCTCAACTTCTTTTCTCTCAGAAACTGTTATTACGTCCTTAGTATCTACACCCATCATGGTGGCAGATGAACACTGCCAACAGTGTGGCAGCATCAGATGCATCACTTGCCTTTATTTCATGAGTCACTAATACTCGTAAAATGATGAAGGAAAAAATAATTTTCATGTTACCACCAAACTTAAAGCAAAAGTTACTGGTACCTCAAATGCTGAATATAATTATAAAAAAAAATCACAGCAATATGGACATCTCTTTGCAAAATGGGATCTTAAAGACTAAGCAAAAATGAGTTCTTAGGAACACAGAGAGTAATATATGGCAAATACTAAATGTATTTGTGATAGATCAGATTGCCTATAGTGTACAGGGGATACTGTTCTCCAGGTATATGCTCCTCAAATCCAATAGCATATCTGGTTCAATATAAATTTTTAAAAAATTATTAAAATTTATTTTCTCTTAGTCCAGATATTTTTAATCCTAAATCTGTAGCTGACTTTTTTTCTGAATCACCTTACTAATACACCACAGGAACCCACAGAGAGCAAAATTTCAGAGCTGTCAAACTCTTCTGATGATTAGTACTTTTACAGAGCTCTAAAACTCTTGGATTACATCTCCAGAGGTCTTGCTACATGAAATTTCAGTATAAATAGCTGGTTTCCTCAAAATTATTTGCTGGATTCTTTAGGGATGTATTATCATATCAGCTTTAAGTCACTGTATACTGCTTGAGACCTCTCCAAAGAGCAAGCTTACTCTATTCTTACAAAAGCGTCCTTAAAATATAAAACAGGGTGGGTTACTATGGTCAAGCTAACATTTAAATGCACCAGTCAGCAGAACTGTTTTCATGTATAACCACTCACATTTCATATCAGACAATAAAAATGAAAGTAGAAAAAAGATCCCATTCTGCATTATCTGTGTTTTTATAGTGTTAAATAAAACCAAGAGCTTATAAGCAGACTTTGGTAAGACTTAACCCACAAGCTATTTTTTTCCTTTACACATTAAAAGTTATTGAGTACAAAGAAACTCCTGCCATGATTGTTACATCGCACTGTTGATTGATAAATTTCCTTCCTGAGCAAAGAAATCTCTATCAGGCTTGATGAAAAGTATCTAGTCATTATTCTGAACTGCATTTATCATCATCTTCATTTTAGACTTCCTGTTCTTCTTCGCCACGGCCTGTTTTCTTTAAAGCCTCCTGTTGCTGCTCATTTCCTCTCTCTGCTGCAGAACTCCATTTCTAGGCAGGGAACACTGCAGTTATAAAAACCTCAAGAGACTGTTGAATTGCAAGCTTCCCCTTTTTGCAGGGTAAAATCCTGAAATCAGTATGTATAAAGCAAAGCAGGCAGAGTCTCTTCTCAGTTCCAGGCCACGTATGCTACCCTTTTTATGCATTAACCAAATTCAAGGAGATCATTCCTGGGCAAAACTATGTATTAATTTTCTTTGTATTTCCAAGAGGAACACTATGACAAACAATTTATGGACTCTTCTCCTATATTTAATTTGGATCGTATAATAAGAGTATTGCTTTGCAGAACATTAAGCAAAAAAAACAAACAAAAAAACCACCACCAACAACAAAAAAAACCAACCAAAAAAAGCAGAGTGTAAGCCCTCATCCTGACTGTATTTTTGCAAAGGCTGGATACAACCCTGAGTAATGAATTTATATTTACATATTCTTCCTGCACCACATGTAGTTTTTAGGCATATCTCAAGAAGTCAGCCACTCACTGTTGCTATTCAAGATGCCTCCAGTAAACAGAGACACCACAAGGCATCAAGATACCACTAGAGAATGGATCACAAAGATGTTCACTGGGAGGAGCTGGCATGCAAGTTAAGGCTCAGAGCTAAGCCGCTGTGCCTGACCCTAGCCTGGACTCCATCTCAGCTTTCTGTACAGTAACCAAGCACAGAACCTCTCTGTGCTTCCCTCCAGCCAGGCTCACACATCTGAAGTCTATCTCTAAAGGTCTGGCTTCCTACAATTTATAAGTTTCTCCAAGCAACGTCACAAGAACACATCTTGGTTGGTATGAAAATGCCAATTAAAAATGTGAAAGAAAAAATCTTGGGTTAATAACTTTTTGATTGATTCACTGATTTTTACTGGTTTGGGGTTTTTTTTTTTCGGGGGCGGGGGGGGGGGAGGGTTGGGTGATCTGACATGTTTTTTTGTTTGCTTTTAGAGCAATGAACTGATACTGCTAAAAAGTATTTTGATTGTTGTTCCTTTAAATCAGAACTTAAAATTGTGATAACTTTTAGTATACAAGATCTGGCCCAGATTCAGACTATACTTACATGGCTATTAATATGGAACAGATCGGATTTAACGAATTATCCCAGAATTACACTAGTGACAGAACTGAAACTCACCCTCCACAGCTGAGAGGTTCTTTTATATGCTGCATTATACTTGCTCCCAGCAGCATTGTCAGAAAAAAAAAAAAAATAATCTTAAAATAGTTCCTACCCAAATCAAATTAAGTATATTATACAACAGTTAACGACAATAATTTTTTCCCAGCTTCTCATGTGGTGTTTTTATTGTTGAATTCTCAGGTACATTTCCATCAGCAGCAAACATCAAGACATTTTAAAAGCAATTTTAAAATTGCCTTTCTATACCATTCTGCACACTTTGCCTAAACAGTGTAATAGTTTTTTTCCTGATCTACTCCGAACCCTATGAAATGAAAGAAATCGTAAAACACAATTCCTCATATGAATTATCACATTTCTTGTGATTAAATTTTGGGTAGTTATAATATTATCTGTTTCTTTTGACAAGTACAATTATTGTTGGCATGTGCACCCAAATTGTATTTCAGTTTCTGAAGGAGCTCATTACGATTGGTGAAGTCTCCAGTAAAAGGAAGGCATAGAAGAAGTACTTTATAAATATTGACTTATTCTTAGTACCTGTCAGCAAAAATGCAAATGGCCACAAATCACAGCGGCAAAGGAAATGCAGTAAAACCCAGAAACAGATACTATATACACTGGCAAGGGTAAAGTGATTTCCAGACTCCTATATGTCTGAACTGGAAACATTTAGACTAAGCAAAACAGAGATGCTCCAGATGGACACTTTTGTCCATAATTAACATTATATCTATAAGCATTCTGCATCATGATAGGATATAATATTTTATGTTAACATTAGTTTTACAAGATAGCTCAAAACCAACATGATAATTGTCCTATTCTGTTCCTTGCCCAGCCTACGGTATATTTGACTTAACACATTTGAACACAGTAATGTATCTACATTGTTTTATGTGGTCCAGGCTTTGATCACAGAGCAGATCCTCCTAGAATCCCCGCTAAGGCACATGGAAAATAAGGAGGTGATTAGGGATAGCCACACAGCTTCACCAAGGGCAAATCATGCCTGACAAATTTGGTGGCCTTTTACTACAGCATTACAGTGTTGGTAGCTAAGGGGGGAGCAACAGACATCATTTACTGTCTGAGGCCACTGTGGAAACAAGTTATTTTTAAATGCAGAATATGAATTTATTTACTACTATAGTATCCATATGGTTACTACAAAAGGCCGTTTGTCTACACATACATGTAATGGCCATTCACTGCTGCATTCCCTTCCTACAGAGTAAACCAATTTCTTGAATATTTATTGTGATCACTATGTGTCATTACTTGCAGTATCTTAGTACAGTTTATATTAGTTTCCCCACCCTCAGCTCCAGGACAATGAAGAATGGTTCCTGGCTCCTCATGTGAAACCCTGGCTCTGTGAAGTCAGTGCAAGTTTAGCACTTTACTATAATCACAGTTTTTCTGTCCCTGTTGAGCCCCTACTCTACATTTTGCACTTGTGTAGCTGGTCAAAGCAAGCTAGAGGAAGATACATTCTGCACCACCTTCTGTTCTCAAGTATATACAGTGGCAATTTCTGTAAAAAATCTGAATTAATTTCTGATTCAAATCTCAAGTTGGTTCATTGCTTTGTTTCTGTTATGTGGTGTTTTATTTTAAAAACCCACACTGATACAGAATTAAGTGGTTCATAGACATGTCATGTAGAAAAGAAAAAGAATGCAAAATACTACTTGATTCCTTTGACTAATGCCCCTAGTTTTTTTCCCCTTCCTGAACACAGAAGTCAACTTCACATACACTGCTGACACAAAACAATTTAAGTTTCTTCTTCCCAGAAATGGCTTTTTGTTACAGGACAGAAAATAAAGTGGTTCAATTTTATATTTGTTTTATTCACAGCAGTTTCAGGCTTTTATTGTGGCCATTACTCCAGAAGCATAGCCATTAAAAACAGACCTCAGAGATTTTATTTAGTGAAGACACTTGTGCTTTATCTACAGATATAAGCCTTGATATGCAACTGTTGCACAGATAGGAGACTGGCTTGCCTTTTTACATCCATGAAGACATTTAGAAAACACTGATTACTTAAAAAAAAGGTAATTACACAAACACTTCTCCACATATCCTACCCCCTCAAATACATCAAAGATTGACTGAAGAACAAACATCACATGGAACTAAAAATACTAGAACGCACATTTTATCAAATGGATAAGCAAAAAGCAGTGCAGGAAGAGGGTCACTGATAATGGTAAAGAAAGATAGAAGGGGAAGTTATCTAGGTGTTCATTTTGCCTGTTAAATGAGTGATGTATGCTGCTGTACATCTGTAGAACATCAGGAAAAGTTTCACGAAACCCGTGAAAAGCGTGGAGCTATTGGTTGGGGGAAGAACTGCAGCCTTGGAACATGGAGATACTTCTAGGGACAGCTATAAGAAGCATAAATCCTCCTCCTAGGTGAATCGGAAGAATTTCTACCATTGGCTTTAAAAGGGAGCGGGATTGATCCTTTTGGTTTGCTGACGACGCAATGTGGAAAAAGGCTATCCATGAACTCGTACGCCAGGCGAGAAAAAGTAAAGCAGGTAAGTTTGGTATCAGGGAACATTTAGCTAAAGCACTGTCATTCAATCTAAACACCCAGGAGTGTAAGTACTATCACAAGAAACAAAGCTATTTTCTTTTAATATAAGTAGCTTTGAAATAATGTAAAATACTCTAAGGAAACGTGATCAAAATTAGACAGCGTAAAAGAAATCTAGCAATGGAGAGCACAAAAGGAATAGGAGATAACTAAAATTCTTCCAGGCTGAAGCTAAAAGGAAATAGGGCAGCAGAGACCAATTTTATCAAGTAAGACTGAATAATCAAGAACAATTAAAGAAATGAGAATATTTTTAAAAAATGAATAGTGTGAAAAAGGAATCTGAGGTCCCTAGATAAGTCAGAATCGAACTGAAGAGTAAGAAAGAGGCTGTTCCTCTGTAATAGGAGAGGAGAAAAGGGAGATACACACACAGCGATCTCACTACGCTAAGATCTTTGATGTAGTTTGCATATCTAGTTTTCTAAAGGACAGTAAGTTAGCTGGACATGGCTATCCCACCTTTCAAGCAGCAATTCTGTCATGAGTCTGGATTAAGTGTTCTTGCAACTACTGTTAAAGATCTACAGCCTTGGAGTCTGTATTTGCTCTGTACAGAATACTGTCTCTTGCTGTGCTTGTTTGTCGATATTAAAACTTGTATCCAGCCTGTGTTGGACCTCACACCACAGGAAGCCTGACTGGTGCCACTTACTTGCTGTTTGGTCCATTTTTTTGGTCTGAAAACAATTACACTACAAGATCCCATGAAGGAATGTTTGTTCCGCTTAACTAGGAAAGCTGTTTTTTACTTTCGTCATTATTTTGAAAATGTAAAAGATAAAGCGGTAATTCCTCCACTGTATATTCTCTTATGTACCTAGGAATAGAATCTTCTCATAAGTTCCCTGAAGCATAAGTCTGTAGCTGTGTCATATCATTGTGCTTACTTTCTCAAAATTGCTTATTCCTCTTGCTTTGGCACTCAATTCAAAATTAATGAAGGATTTTATATCACTCTTGGATTTTGATGTAGATTGTAATAGTAGCAAGCAGCAGTACATTTTGCCAGTTCTATAGCAATCCTCCACAGGTTTCTTTTAATAGTTTCTGGGTATTTACTTAAGCAAAATAACTAAGTATCAGCCATGGGTTTTCATTTATTAACAGTCCCTCAGGAGCACAAGCAATCAATGTCTTGATTCGGTGGGTTTTCTAGTTTGCTTTTTAAAGTTTTTTTTCTGCTGCTATGTATTTATTCTAGCAAGGACATAGTCTAAGGAGATGAGAAGCTTCCCAAGATTTGTGATTGTCCATAGTCCCAGTTTAGTCCATGGTATCAAGCACAGCCTTAAGAGTTTTATTGTCATCAGAAATGAGATTTAATCCTACATAGGAAAGTGCATCACGCCAGTTTTCCAAAAACAGCTTTATACTGCAATTTTTAAAGATCTTTTACATATCTGAGGACTCATGCTACAGAGGTTCCTTCAAGACAAAGACAGGGAGCTTAAACTCACTTTGACATTCTCGCCTAAGCCTGAGGAGCACGATTGGTCAAGTGTGGTCACAAAAGCCTGTTTTGCTGATGAGATTCTTCACCAGCTCATGCTTCCTAAATGCTGAAAATTTTCAATATCAATTCTGAAGATCTGCTCAACAGAAACTCCATTTCAAAAACAAGAAACACAGATAAGCAAGAACAGTAATAAATGCTTTCTTGCAAATCCTCCCTATCACACAACTCAGACAGCAAGTTCAGAAGGCAAACAATGCATAGAAAATTAAACTTCAACTAGGTAATTGAGTATTCTTAAGCTTCTTTGTTGCAGCACAGAATAATGTGTAAAACAAAAGTGCGATTAATAAGCAAGCTGAAAGCCTTTGTGTTTTTTCCTTTGTTTTTCTTAGCTAGAACTTTTACATTTCTTGAAGGCAAACAATTCTTGTCAATACTTAAATAACTGGAATCACTAGTAGTTTTAGCTGCTTTCAGATCCTCTGCTAATATGATATTCTCTACTACTATAGCAGAAAAGTAAGAGCACACCTGGTGAACCTGTCATTGCTTAGCAGGAAAACAAAAAGAAATCCCTGTACCAATAATATGCCACTAATGCTACATTAAAAATATGGTAATCCTTTTGACAAAGAAGGGTTGCTGAAGAATGTAGGAAAAGTTGATTTGCTGGAATTCAGCCTTGAATTTGTTGTTGAATTCTTTGTGTTGAAATGCAGGAAACTTCCTTGGGTTACATCCCTGAGGCACATGGTGTGGACACTATCCATCCCAGGTGCCCAAGACAAGTCCTGCAGGGGTTGGAGCTATGCATGACATTAACAATTCCATCAAGATTTAGTACCCATTATTAATTTAAAAAAAAACATTAATTCACCATGGAATCCTATTGCTTTCTGTACTATAAAAGTTAGCTATCGTCCTGTTTTGGTTAGATGACCAGCCAGGCCTAAAGATAAAACTACTATACATGCAAATGGGGAATTGGAGACTGAGATAAAGCAATGGCAGATTTATTAAGCAATTACTATATATTTTCTGCCTTTAGATGAAGAAAGAGGATTGATGGACTGCTGCATACTATATTCCATGGTATAAAACAGTTAGCAATTGTAGTGCACAGATAGCAATGGAAATGAGTCTGAAAAGATTAGTCATATATTAAAATAGACAAAGTGCTACGTCTAGTGATACATCGCTAAAAGACTGAAAGGAAATGAAGATGGAAATGAAGAAAGTTTTTGTCACACTAGTCAAAAGATTGAAAAATATTAGAACATTACAACTATTCAAAAAAATAGCCATAGAAAAGACTCCAGTCACTTTACCTGGTCTGCCATAAAACTATCATGACAACCTCTCAAATCACATCCAGAAAAAGGAAAAAACTTTTTGGAGAATAAGCCTCCTAGCACTGCCTGAAATAGCACAATAGATGTGCATTTGCAATCTACCTGATAGAGGAGACAAAAATCAGAAGCGTCCTGTGCTACCATGGCATAGGCTAACTTAACCTGCTACTCAGGCAGGGTTTGGTGCATCCACTGATCCGTAGCCTACGGCAACAAAACTTCTAGCTTCTGAAAGCCATATGAGTGCAGAGCAGACACATTCAAACCATGGTTTGGCTTAAAGCAAGAGCAGGAGGAAGAAAACCCCATAGCTAGATTTTCTTTTGCCTTGAACCTTCAATACTGATTTCTCCGTACTATTACTTCGTGAGGTAAATGCAGGTTTGGGTCATTTAATAGTACAAAGTCACATCATATATGTTAAGATTCTCTTTGTATAAGAAATAATGCCTCTCCCATAAATGTCAGAAAATACAGTTTTAAGAAAGTGTTCTTAGAAGGATAATGTTGTTTTTGCCGTATCCAGATTGGTTCAGTGTATTTATAGAATAGCTGAGCACTACTGAAGGACGATGGACAGAGTTATGGACAAGTTAATTTAACATCAGCTTTCAGCACAGAGGATATATTGCAAACATTTCAGGGGTGAGCAGGGGTCATGGAAAATATATGTTTTGACAGAGACTCACCATGAATTTAAGAAATAAAGGTCACAACTAGCTTGCTGGAGATCTTTTAAGATCTTAGCATTGCAGCAGGCATGTGGAAATATCGTACACTTTGGTTTTTTTCAGCAGTAACTGATAAAAGCATATCCTGAAGACCACTAAACAAAGATTAAGGCAAAAAGCAAGCATAACAAATGAACCCAACATAAGTATACACCTGTGGGTTAAGAGCAGAGCTGAAGCAAACAGAAGCCGGTGACTGAGTTGCAAGCCACGCCACAAGTCCTCATGAGGAAGCAAAGGATGATGTTCTGTTGATGTCCTGAACCCCTCCAAGCAGAGGCTGCCAGATTCTCTGTATGTGAAGCAAAGGGCTTCTGCAACAGACAGACTATCACTTTTGCTTCCAGACAGGGAGGCGAAGCATGAGCTGACATGAATTAAGAAGGGAGGTGCAAGATATCCTATGAATAAGAATGATAGAATTTAATTCCTCTCTGATGCTAAGCAATAACTGAGTTGTGATCCAGAGTCCCAGTCTGATCCCTGCTGAGCCCCGGGGTGCGCACTGTCCTACCAGGGCTCCATAAGTTGTCAGAGTTCTGACCTGAGCTGCACCAGACTTGCCAAAGATGGGTTTATAGGATCAAATAAATTTCTTGGAGGGGGACCCCCCCCCCCCCACCCCGCAACAACAAACCACAAATCCAAAACACAGCTTGATGCTTGTGCTACAGTTATTTTAAAAGTACAGTACTTTCAGTTAAAATAATTTTCAAGTAGGGAAACTTGTATTTCTAAATGCATTGGAAAGGTCTAACATTTTGCATCCTTTTAGAGAAACATTCTTGGATTTGTTTTAGCCTGTTAGGGAGTGGGGGGCAGCTGCTGGGCAAGAGACAGGATCACAGAGCGTGCAGAGAGAAGGCGATGCGAGCAAGATGGTGTTGGCACAGTAAGCAACAGAGTAAGTAGATTTTGATAAAAGAGGATTAGAATAAAGAATAAACCAGGTAAGTGGTATCAGAATTTCCTGGGAGCTCATTGTCCTCTACAGACCCGACCAAAACTACCCCCAAGCTTTTCAAATCAAGAACCTTGCACAAACGCACGAAAGTAAAATCTTCCAACACCTTACTTTACACTAGTTTTCCCCACAGGATGTTTAATATACAGGTGGACCTGTTGTCTATCAGATCTTACATTGTTTCAGGGGTTAGAATATGTGTAGTGAATAAAGACAAGGGCTTTCACAAAGACAGAAGCTACTTCTATGAACAAGGGATTTAAATGGCATCACACAGAGCTGGATTCTGCTGCTGCATCTGACACAGGACACATCTGCATAGCACAATACAGTACTGTGCAGATACTTCAGCTGGCTCACACCAAGCTCCACTGAGGTTAAACAAAACAGTTCCTTATTAACCAAAGTGGGAATGAAACACTAATGCAGAGCTGCTCACCTCAGTATTTAAGCAAGCAGAGATGTAACTGTACAGCAATGCACTAATGTGAAATGTAATACATCTTGGTTGTGATGTTAGACTAGTCATTGAAATTTAGCTCCACAGTTGGTTATCAATATATACTCTACTTATAAGCACTCATCTTGAGACTGTGGAGTTTGAGTCACAGAAGAGTCACAACTGTGACTAAAGTTTATTAGAACTGTGCTTTCAAAGCATGAAGTTCGCAATGAAGTATTGCAAAGAAGAAAGCCAGAAGCTATTCCAATATTGATGCTATTTGGTGTCCCAGGTCTTCTATCTAGGAAATGGAATTAGTGGAAAAATATCCCTTTTCTCAACCTCATGAAAATTAATTCAAGCACTTGGGTAGGATAATGAAGATTTACAGAAAAACTTATGGGAGAAATAGTTTTATATTTGTAGTGGGGTTAGAAGAATGAATAGTAGATGAAGTTAAGCACCATACACCGAGCAATAAGATTAAAAAGTAGTAAGTAATGGATGTGAACATTGTACATTCTGCACTTTGAATTTGCCAGGTGTCTGGCAGGGGTAAGAGAAGCATGTGACCACATTAAGATTGTTGCAACTCAGATACTCAAAATGGCAAGGTTGAAATGCTCCTGGCATTAACCACCTTTGAATATTTGACTTTGAAGTCCTAGTAATAATAGTAATAATGTTAAATTCTTTAAGAATGCTCCAAGGTAGGCCTTGACTAACGCACAGAAGCCAGTATACTTCCTTATGCATTTTTATGATGCTCTTTTCCTCACCCTCTACCCTTGCATTTTCCCACAGGGCAGAGATTTCTCCTCAAGTCCAAAATATGCAAATAACCCAAAGGCAATACTATCACCTTCCAGACTAAGCAAAGTCTGAAAAAAAAAAAAAAGTTCAGAGAGCCAACACAGTAGCAGATCTACTGCTGACAGAAAAGGAAGAAGCAGCTTATATCAGGATAAGATAGATGCACAGAAGATCTTTTTTCAGGGTCTCTTCTTCCTTGTCGCTATCCAACCCCAATGCAAAATAAATAAGTAAATCTACTGCTGTTCTTGGCGATAACAGAATGCATCATCAGTACTCTGCTCCTTGCCCCTCATGCCACTACTACAGGCTCTCCCTTCTAGTCAAAGCCATGAAGAAAGCAGCTCTGATGTTGTGTCAGATCCGGCTTCCACATGGACTAGCCCTGAGGTGGTTTTGCCACAACTGCTTGAAAAAGCAGTCATCTTAGTACAACCACTACTTGTATATGCATGGGAGCACATTAAAAAGACAAATCAATTTCTATCAAGCTTTCCATACAATAGATTCTTATTATAAACAGATAATAATGTAATTATACCATGACAATCTGATGCGTTTATGACCATCACTCAGTTGTAATGTCAGGCTAACCTCACTCTCTAACAGATGACAGTACTTTTACAGTCAGTGTAATCACAAGAAAATTATAATCGCATCACCCATCAGTATCAATTGTGCATGGTGTCAGATCAGTTTGAAGAAATAATTAGTTTCCGTACTGGAATTCCCCAGGTAGAGCATATTAGCGCACATATACATAGTCTTCATTTAAACACAAGCCATGTAAAATCATAAACATATGGGTACAGAACTAAATCGTACAAGATCCAGAAATAATTGAGCAAATTCATATACCCAGATATTTTCATTATCCTCCTAGCAATCTATGATGGGAAACATACATTTTCTCCTCATTATTTCATAGGAAGTTTACCAAAGAGAAAAATACAAGCATAATTTTCATTTTTTGCAGGGGAAGCATCTATATTATCGGCTAAGCTTTATTTCAGGATATGGAATCTTTGTAGATTTGTGTGTATGCTTTGTGATAACACAGGCAAAGCTGCAAGTTATGCTCCTAGGCACAATTCCAGATACAGGGGGAAGCAGTCTTTTCATGTTGCAGGATGTTGATGGTCTTCCCAGTCGTCCATTTAAAAGCTCAAAATGATGTCTTAGCAAATAAGTAGCGTTTCAGCATGCTAACATACTGTTTTGAGTCCTTAAATGTAGGGTTTAGATGTGCTGTTAATGAAACTATATTTATCCCCAAACACTTTCTATCTTACTACAATGTAAAAGAGACCAAGCATTTAAGAACTAAAAATCAAAGTTCAGGATCAAGTCCTTTGCTGGTATAAATTAATGAAGTGGTGTAATTGATGTAAATAAATGATTTTTCAGCTTTTTTTGATGAAGGAATAGGTTCCATAATTGTGAATTGACACCAAATAACAAGTTTCATTTACTCCATTTCCTATTTTCGACCCTTTAGAAAGAGTTCAGGAAGACCTGAAGGGCCCATAGGTGGCAGGTCATAAGCCACTTGTGTAGCACCCTCTTTTTGTTCTTTTGCCCTTACAAGCCAGAGAAGGCATCTGAGGCTTGTACTCTGACGTGCTCACTCCCAAAGGCAGCTCAGCTGCCTGACAGGGAAAAAAATTCTGTCTTACCTCCTACATAAAAATGTTACTGTACTGAAAAATAAAAAGAAAATGCAAGGCTGTTATGCACAGCCAGTGCTTGAGTGCATGAAAGGGGAAACATAGCTTACAGAGTTTCTCCAAGAGCACAGATATTCTTCTTAGGGAAATGTGTGGGCTCAACAATTCAGTAGACTTTGGGGGGAAAACATTATTAATATACTTGCTGTAAAAATCAAAAGCTGTACTAGAGATTTGAAAAGGAAAAAAAAAAAAGAGTTTGTCATAGGCCCATCTGCGTAAAGTTTTCAAACAATCCTTTAAAGATGTAAAAGATCCAATACAGGCTTTCAGCAGTGCTCATCCAGATCCCTGTAGGAGTATCCTGTTATTTGGACAACTGCTCTGACTATGACAGTACAATGTGAACAGCAAGCAACACCACTGTCTTTTCATCTGCATCCTGTCATGCATGGAGAAGGGAGGAGGACTACCATGGTCAACATTTTGAGGGGGCTTCCTAGAGCAGAAGTGCCAGAAAGGTCCTCTGAAGGACTTAAGCATCACTTAACCTAATTTCTAGATCTTTGCAAAGCTTAGGTAAGAGTCAGCTGGTCAGATTAGGGCAGGTGTGTGGCTACATCAAGCAAGAAACTATGGAAATGCCAGATCAGGTAAGGAAGAGATACTGGTCAGTTTAGGCAGTTTTAGGGGCAAGTGACTGCTGAATGGGGCTTTTTGAACAGAAGTATGGGCTTGAAGTCTGTTTAAATTCCGTTTCAACATTCAATGTCCTTCTGTATGACTTGGTAAGACTTTTAGACGCCTGTGTGCTATTGAAAGTCAATGAGAAGGAAGTCCTGAGTCACCAAAGTACTGTTTTCTTTATTGTTCTTTCCATTAGTCAGTGTGATGTACCACACTGAAATACCACAGAGATTTTTACAGCAGAGAGATCCAAGACTTTCATATTGGCATTATGTGAGTAAAAATCCAATGTTATATGAGTTTTATAATCCTAGTAGAAAGAGGAGTTAAGTGTACTTCTGGACCCTTGTAGCCATCTAAGCTAAATGAAAATATTAAATTCAGTGATTAACCTGCAATCTCTCTTTTTCTTTGTGTACGTAATTACTTTTTGAAAGCAACAGAAGTGATTTTTTAAATTGTTTTTTGCTACGCATCTTTTAGTCATTATTATTTGGCTGTACATAGGAAAAAAGGATTTTTAAACGACAATTGTTCTTTGAAGTTCATCCAAGTTAATTACACAAGCAACAATATAAAAATAACATAATTCAATGATTTTTAACATGCATGTTCCTTTTTTTATTTATAGAAACTTTGATATTTGTATTCTGAAGACGTAAAGCAGTCCCTTTTCTCCTACAGACTTTATCTTAAATGTTATGTAAGTGCTGGTAGTATACACTTTGGAACACAAGCCAAGATGTGCACCTAGCAACTGACAGTGCACAGGGTGACTCCTGTTTTGTGTGATCTCTTCCACTGCTTAGAGAAGCCACTTAAGTCCTATAGCCCTGGTATTGCTAACTGCAGGAATGGAGACCATTAAGCTTAGAGACCTTACAAATCAAACTTTTTATTTCCCCCCCGCCCCTTTCCTTACGACAGTTTCCTACTGGAGAAGAACTGCAGCTTTGAGTTGTTAACGCTAAAGTAGGGGGGAAAAATTAAAAACACACATTATGACAAGTATCAAACTTTTTTTAGTTTCATGGCCCACGGTACAACTTTTGGAAGAAAAAAATTTTGGACCCTCTTCCCAAAACTGAAACCTGCAACAGAAGGGAAACCTTTCTCTACAATAGTTGACAGACTTTGAGAGTCAGCAAGCAAGAGGTTCAGTGGCAGAATCAGGAAAGAAAAGGACCCGTCACAGTCAGGTTTTTTAACACGGTGCAGAAACACAGTGAACTCTGCTCAGAAAAACTTAGTAGATATGAAAGAGTGTATGAGCAGGGATAACAGGAAAGGGAGAAGGACAACTGGACAGGTGACTTGCCCAGTTCAAATCTCTCAAAATATCCCTCAGTTCTGAACCCAGCCAGTGCATGTACGATTTACCACTTATTTTTCATTCTATATAGAAAATGTATCCTCC
Source organism: Rissa tridactyla (assembly GCF_028500815.1). Taxonomy (NCBI): domain Eukaryota; kingdom Metazoa; phylum Chordata; class Aves; order Charadriiformes; family Laridae; genus Rissa; species Rissa tridactyla. The sequence continues at coordinate 42,864,133 of NC_071470.1, read as the reverse complement.
TTTTCCAATACAAGTACTTCACCAACTGTAAGCTCGATTGCCTCAGAATACGACCCCTTTGAGTGATGCCACCACCCTAATTTACAGGAGGACACCACTTCAGAAGCAGCTTCCTTGTAAGTGCTTTTCCCCAGGCGCAGCCTTCTACCAAATACATGAGCTGATGTACCCAGGCTCATCAGACACACTAGTCCAACACATCTGCCACCTTGTTCTCGGGTTCTGAAACCCAACCTGACATTAAAGCCTCCTATATCAGCATTAAGGTAAGCTGAGATGTCTGGCAGGGACACAAGTCTCCTTTCTAAGGGCACTGTATTCAATTCTCCAATGTACAGCAAGACTCAGCCTGACAACAGCAAAAATGAATGGAAGAGTTGTGTGCTCACATTTGAAGTGTGATCAGCGCTGCCTTAGTCATCAACACATATGTTCTTCGCTAATTTTATTGTAGCTTGTATCAAGTAAACAGTACCAAGTATCTCCCTTTGCCCCTATTACCAGTCAAAATAAGAAGTAATCACAAATTAATATACTTTCAGGTAGAGACAATCATGTACAATGTATTTCTGCAGCACCAAAAAGGAGAAAATACAACAGCTAACATTTGTAAAGCACTCTGCATAGATATAGGTCTAGCTAGGAAATCAAGACGGCTTGGGCATACAGAAAGATTTGACAGACCCTTCATATATTTAAGTGTATCCCAGTGTTGACCTGCAGAAACAAAGCTATCACTATTCCATTGCAACAGCAGGTAGTGCAGAGACAACAACCTCTAGCAGCTTTCTGTGCGCTCTGCTTTTTACACAGCCCTGGCTTCCCTGGCACCATAAAGGCAGTTTGACAGCATAATAGCCAAGCCAAGCTGAGAGATGAAAAGCAGTACAACCTCCCTAATGCATCAAGTATATCCTAAGGCTTAATGCACTCAATTTAGACACTCTACAGGTGCTCCAGCACCTACCACAGCTGCCAGGCAATTGCAGAAATTGCTGGGCAGCTCTTCCACCCCAAACGTGCTAGACGTCAAGGCAGGGAAGCTTCCATTTCTTCAGCTTCTTCCACTTCTTTGAGAAAAGTCCACTCTAGCTTGGAAATAAGGAAGCATTTTCACTTTCCAGTTGCAGGACACAATTTAAATGCGTGGCTTTAAATTATCTTTAAGAGTGCCTGGATGTCATTAGGTTTATTCTATTTATAATTGCTTATTTTTGTTCTATATCACCCTTTTTTGAACTTTTATTTATTCTGTTGATTAAATTTTTGTTTGCATCTGGTTTGGGTTTTTTGCCACTGTTGTCCTTGTTACATAATCTATATTCTTTGATAATTTAAAGAGCCTGAAACCAGAAAACAAAGCATTTTGAAACAGAGTGTGTTGCCTTTCGATACTGTGTATCATAGTCACACAATCAAGTTCAAAGACTAGCATGTCCAGTTAAGCATCTAATTATGTTGATCAATGCCCTTGTCCATTTAAATGCATGTGTCCAGAGTGAGGTCAGTTTCTGCTTCTGCGGCCTTTTATTTAGGTACACAATTATTGATTTTTTTTTAAACCTTCATGACCATAAACCGCATGTGATATTTCTTTCCACTTTCCTATTTTCTTAAGTACCTCTATTAACATTTCTGCTTTCCCAAGCATCAGCTATTGAGATCATTTAAATGCAGAGCATAATTGAGTGCTCAGTTAAGTGCACAATAATCCAAGCAAACATGCAGTTCCAGATATCTTTTAAAATTTGTATTTCTAAGCAACATGCATTATGTTTATAAATTACTGGTCTGATAAAAGTTACTTTGCTGATATACATTTACCTCTGTTTTCAGTCATTTCTAGCAGTCTCTTGGGAAAAAATGGATGACTCGGACATGACAAATTCCAAAATGCATAGATCAAGAATAATGCAAAAGTACCAGTGCTGCATCTTAATTTTGTAAAAAGATAGCAAATTATGGCAAGTAACTTTTATTCTGATGAGATTTCCATGGCCTGTATCTATGCTGAAGGCTTAGTTTGTTTTTTTCTAATAAATGCTTTCATCTGAATCTATAGACACTTCTTATTTCAAGAATTGATACGTGTTGGATACAAAGTTTAAAACAGAACTCTGTATTATTCATTCGAAAGTATAAAAATTTGCTAACCAACATTATTCCTAAATACTTAGACCTCCTGAAGTGAGATATCCTACGTACAGGGGATAACACTCAGTTGTATGAATCTGAATACACTTCACTTACTACCTTTACTGCAGCTTAACAGTTTCAGAAGGCATCCATTCTATATTTTACATGTAAAAATTAAATTCTACATCACTCAAGCCAAAGTTTACAGACAATCCACACCACGGCTAATCTCTACTAAATTCCTCAGCAGTTTTACAGGTTCCTAGTAATTTAAATAAAAGAAAACCATGTATTATGATAACCTCAAACAAAAATTGAGCTAGCAATATTAAGTTACATCATAAATCAGTTACTTAGGAAGTATTCCCTACTACAAGCTTAATATGAATTGTCACATGACAGATTTAAGGATTCTCTTTTAACCCGATAAAACTACATATTTTGTGGAGGAAGTGTTTCACTAGAGTCACCAGGTTCTGTTGGTGTGTAAAAAAAATACCAGTTCAAACCTTTGCTTCGCATAGTAATCCTCAAAGGAAAAATCTACATCACTAAATTCCTAGAAGTAACATGTATACGTATACTAAAAGGAATCCAAATGTGCGTGTTGGATCCTCACTCTATGGAATGCCATCTGTATTCACTAGATGATAATATGCAAGAGGGTAATGCATGAGAAACAAAACTAGTCATTCATTTAAAAAGAAATAGTTCAACACAGCCTTCTCCCATGACACATTAAATATGATAGGCAGAAGTGGCAGGGTGCTAACTACTCTAGTGATGTGATCCATTTTCTAAATAGTGAGAACATCAATAATTCATCAGAAGTGGCTGTTAAAAAATTTAGTGTCTGACAATCCAAGCCTGGCAAACAGGAAGATAATCTTTTGTGTCTACTAGTTGGCATTCAGAGGCTTTCTTCTCATATAAATGCATTGTTCCTACTTGAGGTGGTTTAGATTATGAAAGATGGCAGATATATAACATGCCTAGTTTTGATTGTTTCAGGTAGGAAGGCAGAACCCAGCAGACAGAAATGCAGATGTTACATATTTAATGAAAATGAGTTTTACAAATAAGTTTCATAAAGTCTGAATGGTTTCTGCTAATAGTAGCAGCTCAATTACATGGACTTGAGTATAGCTACATAAACATAAAAATACGGAGTAATCAGGTGGTTCTGCTGGCTGAATATTGCACTTCCAGTTAAGAAAAATTCCCTGCTTATTCAGAAGAGCTTAATTTGGCTGTTAATGTTGGCATCAACATTTCATGAAGAGAGCATTAATGACTACAAAGTGAAAGTATACTGCAGAAATGGACTGGTAAGTGTTATCTTTGCTTATGTGAATTTCTATCTTTTGCATTTCTGCAGCAATGTAGACAAAAAAATGACAAAAAGCCTTTTTGTTTAGCCTTGGCAGAGCGTAATTTGCAGATAAGTATTGTTTGAATAAGAAAGGTTAGAAGGGTGTTGCTGTGTCTCCCCCAAAATTAGAAGTACCTGCATAAACAACAGCTCCAAAGGAAAGCACTACAGCTCAGCTATTCAAAGGTATTTAGGCACAAAACTCCCATTCTGGTGAGTACGTTCTCTCAAAATCAGTGACAATTAAGTGTTCAAATAAGAATTAGGTTCTTAAATGCCTTTCTGGATATGGGCCTATGTCCCAGATTGAAACAGGTTAAAAGCTTCAATTAGAATATAAGTGGATCATAATCTAATGGTCCAACTACACGAAAATGGGTTTAGCAATGCTATTTCTCTCCTTAACTACGCAAACAAAATTTTAATGAAGGTCTTACAAAACAATCTCACCACACACAATCTGTTTAAACCCTCAAATCCTTGAATCATCAATATTTCAGTCCTCATGATTTTTCTCACCATAGACCAAGAGAGGAAGCCTTATGCTATTTTGTAAATCCCAATTGTAATCCTTCATGAAAACTTGGATTGATCCCTAAAGAAGATACTTCACACATTCTTGCCTCCAAGAACTGATAATTGAATTTTATCGGTTATATGAGTAAGGTAGATGATGAGAGTATGCTTGAACTATTTGCCACATAATGTGATGTGCGTGGCACTTTTGCTTTCTTTCTAAAATTGCTGTGACATTAGCTTAAACTCTTGGTTTCTGCTAACTCAAATATGTTTCATCTTAGCATCAGCTTAATTCCTTTCACACGTTCAAGCTTCCCATAAGCAAAGAATAGTGTTAGCTAGGACTGACTAGTACCTACAGATACTAGTGATCTCAAATGGTTCTCTTTCAGGCTCTTGAAAGAGAACTTATTTCCTCTTATTTACCTACCCAGAACACTTCCAGGGTAGCTCAAACTGAAATTCAAGATCATACAATCATACAAGTAGTCACTTCTAAAAACTTTGGAAAAAAGGGAAATTATTTGTTATTCTGAGAATGGGTCCATGCAAATCCAGAAATATTTTCTCAAAACTTAGCTCAGAACACCTTATGTGAGAAGATCGGTGATCTTGTAACATGTATCCACTGTAGAGCCAAGATCTAAATAGGCTGCGTGCATACCAGAAAAACTGTATCCATGAACTCTGCTGGAAGAACAGTTCTCAAGGAACTGTAAACTGGCAGAAAATCATGTCAGGAAAACTGTAGAAAAGATCATTTCAAACTCAGCTTGTGTAGTGAGATAGAAACATAGAATCATAGAATTGTTAGGGTTGGAAGGGACCTCAAAGATCATCTAGTTCCAAGGCCCCTGCCATGGGCAGGGGCATCTCCCACTAGATCAGGTTGCTCAGAGCCCCATCCAGCCTAGCCTTGAAAACTTCCAGGGATGGGGCTTCCACCACCTCTCTGGGCAACCTGTTCCAGTGTCTCACCGCCCTCATGGGGAAGAGCTTCTTCCTAACGTCCAGTCTGAATCATCCCATCTCTAGTTTTAATTCATTCCCTCTGGTCCTACCATTACCCGACATCCTATAAAGTCCCTCACCAGCTTTCTTGTAGGTCCCCTTAAGATACTGGTAGGCCACTATAAGGTCTCCTCGGAGCCTTCTTTTCTCCAGACTGAACAACCCCAACTTTCTCAGTCTGTCCTCATAGGAGAGGTGCTCCAGCCCTCTGATCATCCTCATGGCCCTTCTCTGGACACGTTCCAGCACGTCCATATCTCTCTTGTAGTAGCGGCTCCAGAATTGGATGCAGTACTCCAGGTGGGGTCTCACGAGAGTGGAGTAGAGGGGGAGAATCACCTCCCTCGACCTGCTGGACACACTTCTCCTGATGCAGCCCAGGATACGATTGGCTTTCTGGGCTGCAAGTGCACACTGATGGAAAAAGCCCACCAAAAAAACCCTACAAAAACCCCACTAAAATTAATCTGCCTAAATTATTTTAAGCAAACCATTCTCAAAAATCTTACAGCATAACTGAAATATTAAAAGAAATGAATCTACACCATTTGTACAGCAGTAATACTTTGCATTAACTCCTACCAGGAATGCCCAGCATCTATAATTAAAGGCTGAGTTTAATGCTTTATCTTCTGTCTGGGTTGTTTAAGGTTTATTAAATACTGTGGTTAGCAGTTAACCAACTTTTATAATAAGTCAATTTTATTTTTTTTCCCCAGTCACTAAATCAATGTCTGGGAAAAATAAAGATACATTTTCATGCCTTTAGATTTATAATTTATTTGTATACTTGACAATTATGGACATCCTCCCAACCTACTGTTTTGTTTACAGTCCAGTCACAAAGTATTACTTTGTGAAGGCCAAATCTTTATGCCAGTAGGAAAAAAGAAAAAGCACAGAAAACTCTAGAGATTATTGCATCTCTTCACTACGTAATCAGTCCCATCTGAAAGGGAAATAAAGAGGACAAAAAGTAACAAGAAGCAAAGATATCCATTGAGCCATGTGCTGTGACACCATCACTTCTGAGAACATAAGCAAGGTCATTAAAGGAGAGGTCACCCAGAAAGGCTGGTAGTTCAGCATGTGATATCTCTTGAGACTTTACTTATGGCTCATCATGTTTTCAAGGTAAAATTACACAACGTCCCCAGTCACTGTTGGGAGAAATGCATTTCTGGAGGTACAAACTTTTTCACTGAAAAAAAAACACCCATGAGTTTTGACTGCAGCTGGTTTGAGCACTGAATTTCTAGGAAGAAGTCCAGTATTTCAGAAGTCAAAGATAAAAGACAATTAAGAGAGTAATTCAGTATAAAAATAAAATTAAATTTCACAATAGAATGAATGACAGATTTATACTGCATTTTATGTCTATATATCACATCGAATTATATGTCTGCATAATATTATCTGTGTTTAAAAATACCTAGATTTTAGTAGAAAATATAACATCCTTAAAATGAAATATATTTATTTTACTCCTTGAAAAATGATACTGACATAGACTCAACATTTAGTAATCCACTGTTCTGAATATTAGGGATGCCAAACTCTATTCTGTATGGTACTTGATGGAAGACTTCTGTAAACATGGCTTTCCATTCCAACTTAACCTAGGAAATTTTTCAGAAGACATTTGCTAGTTTGCATCAGCCCAAATCACCATCACCCAGTGTACTTCCAGCTGCTAGCCTGCGGCTACTCTAGCACAGGTTCCTTCTGTTTACGCTGCAGTCATTACTTTGCACTGCTTACCACAGTCTTAGTAACTTTTTCTTCAATATTTGATAGTTTTCTTTAATATTTTTCTTGTCTCAATTTGCAGATGAAACACTGTATATGCCTGTTCAAAACCCTGTAGGTGTGGTATTGCTTTATGTTGTTATTACCTACTGAATATGAATACAAAATGTAACAAGTTAACTTCGAAGAAGTTCCTAGTGCCCAACTTCCAACTAGCATGCCATTTGAAGGCTTATCTAAAGCATTTTTCTATTGTTTTTCCCTGCAGTAGTTAAAACATTTACTGTGCAAATATCTGCGTTTTATTCCTCAGCAGGTGGTTAAAGCTTTGCTTTTGTGATACCTCTAAAGGTCATCTTCATCAGGAAGCATTAAAGGAAATCATCTTTCACAGATGTTTGTTTCCATAGCAGACTACAGAGAAGCCATCAGAATGTTACTGTGATTTTGTTACCTTTGGGGAACGTTTCTTATTTAGCTGTCATCATTAAAAATTCAAAGCAGCGTATTGGCAAGGCAAGCTTACAGGGCTCTCCCCACCACCGCTAAACAATTGGCTAAACAATTGTGAAAAGGGGGAGGGGGGAAGTGAAGAGAGGATAGGTTGCCCTTAGAAACAGTAACTTTAACAGCTGCAAAATTTGATTAAAAGAAGCCACAGATTACAATTATTTTGTTTCCAGAAACTTTACCCGACATAAACCTAGGTAATTATAAGAAGTGGCAGAGGCAGTGATTTGAACAGCAGCATTGAGATTTGGGGATGACTAAGCCCTTTTGGTTTTTGTTGTTTTGGATTTTTTTTGTTTGTTAGTCTTTTAATTTAAAAACAGGACTTCTGTGTTGGGCATTACTATGTCCTCATCAAACTCTTCAAGTTGTTATCGGATAATGTACTTGTCATGACCAAGCCTTTTACTTCAGCAACTTAAGTCCTGTAAGAATGGGTTAAGGACTTCACAGTAATTCCATTGTTTTGAAGCTGCGACCACGTTCTGGAGATATACAGAATCTGACCTGCTATATCTGTCCTTTTGCCAATATCCGCAGCTGCTCAAAGAGACTAAGAGGTGAGAGAACAAGCAGCTCAGAACTGGTCTCCCATCATTGCCATATTTCTAGAAGGGACTCCTCAGCCTTGCACTTGAGCTCCATATAGAGTGTTTTTAAATTATTTTATTATTTTTTAGTCAAAATTGAGTTTATAGTTAGCTTCCTGTATCCTAAAATTTTTACTAGGAAGCTGTCTAAGTTAACCAGTGAGAGATGCTAGAAAGAAGGGTGTGCCTGAAATACTACCCTTTCCCAGTTCTAGACCATGATTCATAGGATGTAGAGAGAGCCCCTCTATGAGATCAGGCTTGCCAGCACACATCTTTTGATTACATTATCTAACAGTAATCCTTATTAAAAAAAATAATAAAGCAAACAAGACAAAATATAAAACAAACAGCTCTATTCACCTACCTCACTGTTTTGTGTTCAGCAGTTAAGGAATTCACAGAAAAAGCAAGAAATCTGAATTCAGCCAGAAGGACTGAAGCCGCCTGCTAGGGTCCTCAATCAAAACCATCAGCTATTCAACCACAGGGGCACTCTTCCTACTGAAGCCATGATACAGCACAGGAAAGAGTTTAAGGCCTGTAAATTTAAATTAGTCATACCTATTAACCAATCAGTGTTTAGCTGATAATTTCCAATCCACCTCTAATTACCTCTCAAGCTGAGTGTAGCTACCTAGACCCCTTCTGTTGTCAAAGGCACATGAACAGCATCTGCTTCTACAGGAGTCACTCCCTGAGGGCCTCTCTCTGCATCACCATAGTGTACAGAGGGAGCAGAGGAAAGTTCCCTCTCAACTTAAACATATCCATTAGATATCTACACTTTGTAGGGATGAAACCGAGCTATAGGATCAGTAAGCATAGAGAAAGACAAAGCGTTATTGGGTTTGCTGAACACCACCAGAACACCACCATTCTCTTATATTATCCAGAAATATGCCTACATAGCAGGCTGAGTTACATCCCTTCCTGAGGAATTTGGTGTTGTAAATGGATTTCCCTAAGAGAAAATTCATTTATTCAGCCATCTAGTGAAAACTAGTGAATGACCTAATATGTATGCACATAACATAAATCTTTTGTCGACTTATTTTTGTAGTGCACCTGCCAGTCATATACAGTATATCATAAAACCCAGACATCTCAAAAACAAATACCCGTTCTTCACGTGAACAGGAAAGGACACCACCACAATCTATATCTGCCTCAGAGTTTACCAAGAAACATGAAATCTATAATACCTCCTTGCATAAATTTGAGGATAGAATCAATTTACAGGTCATTGACAAAGAAATTAAAGTATTCTGCATGTTCAAAGGAGAAGTGTGATGTTTGAAGGCTTGAGGGTTTTTTGATTGCACATGATATATACCGTTAAAATCTTGGAGCTGCTAATTAGCAAATTTTATTGCAGAGAAAGGAAACAGTCCCTCTTAGACTGACAAAATAGAAGAGACTGAATGTTAATTTTTCCACTTCAAATGGATAACCAATGGTCAGCTTGATAGGTAGAAAATAAGACTTCTTTTACAGTCTGTATCATGTGCTCTGTTTCTAAAATGTCGTTCCATTATTCACATCGCTATTGAACACCCTGATACATGCTTTTTCTCAATTCAGCAGTTGTGAGAGAAGCACATTGTTCTGAAGGGCCCTAACTAATGCTATTTTCCACCTGTAAAGTTTGAGTCCCCTTCCCCTTTCATTCTGCAATGAGTTCTGCTGCAGGCTTATGCAGAGGTCCTCTGAAGTCAATCGGGTTTCGTGCAGGTCTGCCAACAGGCAGCAATAATACGTTACTTAACATGTGAACATGTTTGAACATGAGGCAATGGCGTGTGGCAATGGTGTGGCTGAAGCCATACACATGCTTAACATTAATGCCTCTCATAACAAAGGATTTAATTTCTCCTCCCCACTTCTAGGCCTTTGACAACATAGCATCGCATCAATTTGGGCTTTTTGGTTCCTGGCTTCTATCATCCACCGAGAGAAAGACTGCCAAGGAAACGACACAGTACACCTAGGATCAAAAATACCCTCTGAAGATGCTTATTTTTCTCTCTTTTCTCTCTAGACAAGGAGGCTAGAGCCACTCCTAATTTAGGCATCCCAGTCAAGTGCTTAACATTAGCTCTGTGACAATCAGCCACATCAATTATCCTCTTTGCTTTTCAAGCTGTTATGAACTATAACCATATACATTTGCTGAGGGAGCAGTGGTCATACCTGACAGATTGCCCCAAAACTAAAAAATGTCCAAAGTAATGGCTCTACAGAGCACAGCTATTTGAGCTAATTGTCTCATTTAATTCCAGTAATGACATTTTTAAAGGAATACTGAAACACCAGTTGAAAAGTATCTCTATTTTTTCTGTTCCTTCTTCTGGCCGCCCATGTTGTTGTAGTCATTGTCTGGTAATATCTTCAATAAACTACAGAGCACTGGAAAAATTAAGTATTATTTTCTGTCAAATTTTGATAAGGGAAAAATCACCCTTTGTTAGAAACACACAATTTTTACCTTGTGACTTTTTATATGAAATATGCAGAAGAGAATAACACAGTTAAAATCTAGCTTGTTAACTCCTCTTTTATTGCTAAAAATCATCCTGGAAAGTATTTCCAAACACATGAAGGACAAGAAGGTGATTTGGAATAGTCGGCATGGATTCAGGAAGGGGAAATAATGCTTAATCAGCCTGATAGCCTTCTACAATTAGGGGGCTACCCTGGTGGATGAGGGGAGAGCCGTGGATGTTGTTTACCTCGACTTTGACAGTGTCTCCCGTGTGATCAATGGCACAAGGCCCAGTTAGATACAAGTCACGAGTGCTGTATTGCAGGGCTCAGTACTGCGCCCAAGACTGTTCAACATTTTCATTAATGACCTGCATAATGATTCAGAGTACATCCTCAGCAAGTTCACAGATGATAGAAAACAGGGAGGAGAAGCTGATATACCAGTTAGTTGTGCTGTATTTCAAAGGGACCTGAAAAAGCTGGAGAATGGCTGACAGGAACCTCATGCAGTTCGACAAGGGGAGTGCAAAGTCCTGCACCTGAGGAGGAATAACCCCAAGCACCAGTATATGCTGCGGCTGACCAGCTGGAAAGTTGCTTTGCTGAGAAGGGCCTTGGGGTCCTGGGGGACAAGAAGCTGACCATGAGCCAGCAACACCCCCTTGAAGCAAAAATAGGCCAACAGTATCCCACGGTGCATAAAGAGGACCATTGCCAGCAGGTGGAGGCAGGTGATCCTTCCTCTCTGCTCATCACTGATGAGGCCACGTCTGGAGTACTGGGTCCAGCTCTGGGCTTCTCAGTACAAGCAAAACATGGACTTATTTAGGTAAGTCCAACACAAGGCTGCAAAAATGATTAAGATACTGGAGCATCTGTCATGGGCTGAGAGACCTGTGACTGCTCAGCCTGCAGAAGAGAAGCCTCATGGGTGATCTCATCAGTGTGTATGAGTACCCGTTGAAAGAAAATGAAAGGGACCCAAACTCTCCTCATTAATGTCCAGTGATGAGACATGAGGCAATGGGCACAAATTAAAACACATGAAATGCCATCTGAAAGTAAGAAAACACTTTTTTACTGTGGGGCTGGTCAAACACTGGCAGAGGTTGCCCGGAGAGGCTGTGGAGTCTCCATGCATAGAGATATTCAAAACCCAATTGGACACAATCTTGGACAACCTGCTCTGGCTGACCCTGCCTGGGCAGGGAGGTTAGACTACAGGATCTCAAGAGGTCCCTTCCAACATAAATGAGTCTTCATTTCTATGAAAAATTAGAGTCAAGAAATCTCTGGCTACTTCTGTTGTTACAGAAGCCATTCCTGCTTATTAAGATACAAATCCTTTATTTCAACGATATAAAGAATATAGGGTTCAGATATTAAATTTACTACAAATCTCCCTTTGATTGCAGAAATGTTGTTTAATCTTTCTCTACTGCAGTTTTTATTTGTAAAGCTATCTAATGTATTTATATGGTTTTAACAAAATAAAACATATGAATAATAAAAGTTTAACCAAATATTAGTGTCATATGTAATTTTTTTTACCTGAAAAGCTTAAGTAAAACATGTATCTCTAGACAAAATTCAACAGACAAAAATGAAACACTCCCCAGGCAGGTAGACGAGATGGACCAGGGAGACAGAATCAGTTGAAAGGCAATAATTCAGACTAGCTAAGGATCTTCCACCTTATCTGAAAAAATTTAAAGGCTTCTTTTGTGGATATGTGCAGAAGAGGTAAAACAGTTAATACAGGCAAAGAGGAAAAAGGTAATGTAACAAAGTAAGCCAAATTTCATCACTTTAAATGGCAAAAAACAGTAGATGGAGCACCAAAACTCCCTGGAGTGAGTAAATGCAGGGTCAGAATTGGGGCTTTTGCTATTGTAGCTCAAAAGGGGAGAGACAAAAATAGCAGGAATGGGATGAATGGGGTGAATTCTCGTAAGGTCAGAACGTATCTTTTAAGCTGTCTAACAAAGCGGTTTCTTTCTAAAAATCTTGCATTTGAAATATATAAGACCTGTTGCCTCCAGACACTCCATAAAAAGAACCCTTTCTTTACCTTATATCCTTGCCCTTGTAAGAGTCCACTTAATGCATTCTCTACCAACTTCAGTGTTGCACCTGTACTTCACAACATTTTTCTGTAGCCCTTCTACAGGGCTCCCTCTTTCTCTGCCTCAGTTTCTTGGTCAAAATGGGCAAAATCACATTTTCAAACTTGACAGGAATCTTGCAACTACAATATATTAAAGGTTGAGGGTCTTAGATATTATACGGAGGCAGACCTGTAAATATGATAACTCTTTCTATCATCTGTATTTATAAACACAGTAATGGAAACAATCATACAATTATCTTTGAATTACACTTTCAGAAAATCACGGTGGTACTTCTAATTTGTTTACTTTATTTCCATAGAAAAAAAAGGCATCTGTAGTGCAAACTACAAGAAAAGAAACTAAAAAGTCTGCCTCTCCTGTAGCAGTCTCATTGCTCTCCTGTCTGCTCATACGCTGTCTTTTTAAGTGCCATTCATCTTATTTACATTCTTTCAAATTCATCTTCATCCTGCCAGGTTCTCCCATCCCATTCTTTTATTTTTAAATAAATAACAGAAGATGAGGTGTTTTGGGGTTGGGGGGAGACAGGAAAGCTCTGCTCACTAGCTGATATCTTTGCTCCTTATTAGCATGTGTTCTCAAAAATGTTGAAGCATGACTGAAGAACTCAAAAAAAAATACTAAAAAAAATGCTACAAACCTAATGCTGCAGCCATCTGGAGCAAGTGTGATGCCTGCCATGAACTTACATACCTCAAACTCTGAAAGGTTTTCAAGCTGAATGAATTCACATCTGTCAGAGAAACAGGCAGACTTTTATGCAATGGAATGCAACATGGCAATTAGATGCAATTAAAATTATAATTAGAGTGCCATATCTAGTGTGCTCACAGAAATCTGGGACTATTTTTTTTCTAGTACAGACAAAAAGGAAGGCTCAGTCTAGAACGGAGATTTATTTGCTGGTAACTTCTCTTGGGGAACTTGTCCCTTCCCCAGGAACAGCTCTTCCTGCCTGGCAGGACCCAAGGCACGGCCAGCTGCTCTTGCTCCCAGAAAGCTATTTATGGTTTTGAAGCCCAAGAGCAGTCATTTTGAGTTCTTGGCTGTACATCATTACCGCATAAGGTTATCTGTTTTCCAGCTTTCCAGCCTAGATTCCCTCTTAATATGCAGTTTATATAAAAAACAGGATGCATGCTGTTTATGAATGCTGATACCCACCGGAAATCCGGATCAACCTCGTACGCCATCGCCTGCTTAGTTTCATCGTTAGTCTACGTGGATACTGCAGGTGACGTAACCGAAACTTCAGTCTAGGAGTCTGAACTGAGTTCTCACACGAGCGAGGCAAAGCTACCCAGTGCATGCATAGTCAGCAGGTGGAGAGATTTTCCATGGGAGAAGGAGTAGGGTGAAGGGGACTCCCGTCTCCCCACTGCGGCATCAGCTGGTGTGCTGATCACGCAGTAATGAGACAGGGGACTGCATGGCCAATGCTGTTACAGGGACCAGGCGCCCTATACGCTGGCTGCATGCCCAAACATCCTCAATGAAGAATGATATTTTTTTTTAGTATATTTTATCATCAATGATACCGCCTTTTCTTTCTCTTCCTGAGAATTACGACTTGCTGCAATTAATCTTTAGATTTAACATGTATATGAAAATGAATATGCTATAAACTTCAAAGACTAAAAGCAGCTAAAAAGGCATATTTTACTTACTGTCTTTTCACACTAAGCAAAAATGATGTTTATTTGTGCTAATCCAAAATAAAATAACAGGTAAAATATTAAACTCTTTTCTTTAGGAGCTTTTTTTAAACTCTAAAGTTTCTGGACTTTAGATATTTAATTAAGAAGCAGTTTTAACTATTTCAAAGAACATAATCCAGTTTATCCCCCTGTAAGAGACTTAATATCTTTATGAAAGCTTTGGCTTTAAATATATGAATACCATTATAGAAGAACATGGCATTGTCTTGCCCATTTTGACAAGTTCAAGGCAACGATGGATGATTTCTGAGAGAAAAATCTGTCACTGTGGTTTGTGTAGTACTAAAGAGAAATGCCAGTAAATAAGGCACTGATCAAGTGTTCAGAAACACAGTGGTATTGTTTGCATGTGTTATATAAAATCATCTTTAATAACTGTCATCAAAGAACACTAAACTCATCAGCTGTCATAATAGAATGACAATATATTATGCACAAAGGTGTAGTCTTATAATTTTAAAACTGAGTCTTCAGTAGGAGAAATGGCAGGAAATTAAAAGCAAATATCCCTTCTGAATTCCCATTTTGTTCCCTGGCAGACCTGCATGAGATAATCACATGATAATCAACCAGGATGCTATATAATACCTTTAGCAGTTTGGCAAGGAATCGATTCATTACCACTATGTTTAAATGGTTTTCTAAGTGTAATGGGAAAATTTCTGTGATCTACTAATTTAGTTATTTGGTTAGGAAGACTGGGATTCTCTTATGGAAGGCAAATCTGAGGGAATAGAGTTGGTACAAAAAGAATACTCTCTGACTATGTTTTTTTATGTTAACAGAAGACTGCCAGAATGGTCCACTGGCATGAAGAACAATGAGTGTCCCCAGGATAAGTGGGAATATTGGCCTATGTATGTCCTCTGAGCTTCTCCTCTAGCCTCCAAACTGGAAAGTATAATAAATTAGCTGAGAATTCCTTAACTTGAATTTCAGATAGCTTGCTTCGCTCTGCAGCTGGGATAGGCTACGAAGATATGTGATAGCTGTTCCCATAGCTCCGCTGACAGACGGGATCTTGTCAGGCAGCAGTAACACACTCGAGATCTACCACAGGCTTGTACCCTGTGTCAGGCACAGGTTTGCTTTTGGCTCACAGATCCTGTCTACTGCAGTCAGAGAGCCCAAGCTTCACCCATGGCAAGTGTGAATTAGCTGATGACAATTGTGTCCTTTGGCTGAGGTCACAGACAGTTACAGCTTACTTTGAAACTGATAAGTTTTTTTTCATTCAGGGATGATCTTGTACAATACTGTAAGGACTTTATTCTTTTTAATGAATGCATGGCAAATTACGGAGTTCAGAATGGTTATTGTTTTATGAAAAACATGTTTGAGTGCGTAGCTGTTATGCAACTGTCATGATAAAGAAGAGCAGGATTTTCAAAAGCATCTTCGGAAGCGACTCCATTAAGAACATGTGATGCTTTTAATCCATTAACTCCTTACTTCTGACATGAATTCCTGACTCCTTGAAGCTGGTGGAAGAAACTGCAGACACTTCAGAGAGGCCACAATTTCACTCCTGACACGATTAAACTTTTCTGGTTCTAATAACAATACAAACATTTACTATTTACATACATTATTTTTCTGCATTTTTTTCCTTGAGTCATCACTAAGTTTAAAGAAATTATTACACAGTGGATATGGATTTTACATCTCTATTTTAAGAATATCATCTTTCACCCAAGTGTTTTGCTCATGGCAAAGAACCTAGTACCAATCTGAATTATGTACTTACAAGTGCAAAGAAAATTATCTCAGAGCCAAAAAAAGATATCGAAAAGCTAGCTGAAAATGTATTGAAAAATACATTGACTTAATGATAACTAGAATTCACCATAAATAGTGCTTTTTCAAAAGTCACAAATTGATTTACAAGATGGCCTAATGATGAGACACCTCAAGTCAAAGGTAATTATCAGATCAAATTTAAAGTGTTTGAAAAGCACATTTTAGAATGCAATGCCCAACTTGCTATAATAAAGCCTCAAAATGGTTCTTTTCATGGACATGCAGCTAAACTAGGATACAATTCCAATTCTGCTTTGAGAAGGTGCATCAGAGAGATTGCACAAACGCTATTCAGTTATGTCCACTTACTGCTATTTTTGCATGTTACCATTTAAATAAGCCACAACATGTTGTGGTCTTGAAAAATTGCTTAAAATTTGTTTGAGTCCAGTTGCAACCATGCCCTTCTTCAGAATACTTCTCAGGCCATCTATTACTCATCTCCCAAAGGCTACCAGTACTAGTGGCATGTTGTTGCGCTAAATTATGTAATGAGAGTGGCTGGGGTGCAGCCATCTCAGGACTCTGGAAGACAAATTTGGAAATACATCTTCTGCATTGTTTTATTGAATATCGCTGTATGCTCTTCTGATCCATGCTAATGTCCACGATAACTCCTGGAAGCATTTTAGGATAAAAATGAACTATTATTCTGCTATTAGGAAAAAAATCACTAATGGGCATATATGGGTTTTCATAACTAGTTCATACAAAATTAAAGACCAAAGTTTGTCTTCAGTGTAAGCAAGGGGATAATTTGGCCAAAGGCTATAAAACTCCTATACTAACAATAAAAATGTGACTATCAATATTAAGTCTTTGTTATATTTCTGGAACATGGGCAATGTTGTATCAGCTGAACAGAAAACAATCATCAGAAAGAGACGAGAAAATTGCATGGGAGAAAAAATAATATTGTGGAAAAGGAACCTACATCTAAAAAGCTTTTTGAAAATACTATGAAGATTTACTTTCAATGTCTAATATATATATATTTATTTATACAATAACCATATTAAAAATACAAGTATGGTAAATGGTACACACATACTAAGCTCAGGTACATAGAATACCTGCATTCATTGAAGTCCCATCTCAGTAAAACCTTATTGCTGCCAGCAATGAGTCTACTTGATTTACAGCAGTCACTACAAGATCCTTGCTTTGTTGACTCCACACAAAGTGGCCTGTGGAACAAACCAGGGAGGCAAGCTGAGTCTTGAGTCAAGTGCAGCAATTCTTCCAAAACACGTTGTTTAAAGGTTGCAACAACCAGTGAGTTGAAATACTTTAAAGACGGGAGGTTATTTTACTCCGCTACCTCGAAACGTTGTTGATGCACAAGAGTCTAAGGCAGACACAAAGTATATCTGTATATTTTTGAGTTTCATAAATATAAAGTTGCAAAGACTTACAAAGGCAGGTGCTTGAGAGGGAAGACCAGACTACATATTGCAGCACCTGATCCAGAGATCTCCCTCTTCCCTTCCGTCTCCAGCTCACAGACTCCAGGTGTTCCTGTTATATAGGTCAAGAGCTGGTCCCGGAACATAGCCAGCCTTTCAAGGGCGCATTTTATGGAGAATGGATGTTAGGAATGTGAGGTTCTTACAGTCAACTCTTCTCATTTTTTTGCCCTTCTCAGTTCAAATGTCATCAGGAGGAAATTTGACCTTTTTTTTTTCAGAATGATCGTGGCAGTGTTTCACTAAACCCTAAGCATGTTCCTAGCCCATTTTGAATGCAAGCAGAATTTCTCCCCTGCACTGGCAATAGTCTAGTCATAAGAGAAAGCTTTCATGTAACATGCTCCCAGATTTTTACTGAGCTCAGACATGATGGTAACCAGAAAATATGAGGTTATTATGGGCTCAGAGATAATAATCCAAGGCCTTGTCTTTAAGAGGTAGAATGACAGACGTGTTTAAGCATAACTGTTGTTTTCAGTTATTATAAAGATGATGCTTCCCTGGGGAAGTGCACAGACTGCAAAGTGAAAAAAGGTGAGTTTTGTTTTATTTAATTAAAATATAAGAAAAAATATTATTTGGAGTGGAAGTTATATTGTATTTGTTCGGAGGATTTTAATTAAAAAGTTCTCACTTTTTGGATTCTAATTCTTGTGCGCGTAATAAAGATCTCATATATTAACCTAGATGGCCTGTAGGCAACTCACACATTTTAATAACCCAGAAGCAGGTTCCTATGGAGTGTTGTGGAGTGACACATCTATGTATCTGATTTTCCAGGCATTTACTATGTACACTACTTCTCCAAAATTTTTCAGGCTAAAAATTATTCCAGCAGAGTTCAAGTTTCAGCAGATTTACAGACTGGACTCATAAAAAACCTCCATTCAAATAAATATAAAAACAGAATATATGAATAATTAGAAAAGATCACTTTTTGAAATACTTCCTTGGCTATGCAGCTAAGCCAATTTTCATGATCCTTTTCCCTGTAGTTTAAGAGAATTGTATTATTACCATTCCCCAGTGATTCCATTAAAATAGATTGATCTTGTCTTTCAGACAAAAAAAAAAGGCCTGAGAAAATAAAAACCCCATGCAACTTTTTTACCAACCAATTTTCGCAATAGTTTCAGTACTCCCCTTAACCTTTTCTGCATAACTGTGAAAGAGAGGATTGACAAGCTTTACAAAGCCCTATAACTCAATGTACCTTCAGAATACAGCTCCATAACCCTTGCTCAAAGCTACCCACACATCCCAGTGAGAAGAATGTGATCTGTAAGTAAAACCTGGATGCTAAGAAGCTTTGCTTTAACCACAGCTCTGTTTTTGCACTGCTAGCGTTACCAGTGAATACCCCCTGATGAAAAAAGAAACACAGTTAGCAATTACCCCTGTATCCATTTAAGCTGTCAGTATTAACAGGCACCGCTCTTTGGACACCAGACACCGTAATCGGCTGCTTGTTCCTTTTCTAATGAAGCTGTCCAAAAGTGTCTGAAAAGTGATGTCCTTGAGACTAGCAGCTTCAATGGGAACTAGTGATTTCTACTGATTTTTTTCAACTGGTATTGTTTTTCAAGGGACAGTATAGAATTACTGCACAATCTTTGGCGGTGCTTTATAGACATTCTGCTACATATTTCCTATTTCCTCTAACTAGAACACTGGAAGCAAACCTTTATTTCTGTTTTGTAATCTGTGTGCCTATGTCAAGATCAAGGCTATTTAGCTACTCAACAACATTATGAACGAAATTTTTTATAGGCTTTGCATAAGCTTCTCAATATATCATCAAGAAAATTCAAGAGGATGCTTTATTGTATGTTCTGTGGAAAAAGAAAAAGAACAAAGTTCAATTCCTCAGGAAGGCAGAGGATGCTTTTTAATGTAATGATTATTTTTTTTTCACAATAAAAATATTGTACAAGACTATGTCCATGGTTATTTTAATTCCCATGTTCCTAAGGTACAATTCCATTTTATTGTAAAGTTGCTATTGCCAGAAATCAATTGAATACCATTATAGTGAGCTCGTTCAGTACAGCGAATGTCTTACCTTTCATGTTTGGAGGGTACTGAGCTCCTGAAACAAATAATATTTTTTATCCCTGTTGGTAGATTTTTGCTGGGGATTCTCAGTGGCTAAATAGGTCTTACTATGTCAACTGTTTTAGAAAAAAAACACCTAGTAGGAAGTAGCTGCTGCAGTGGAAATTTTAATCAAAACCCTACATATATAAAGCAAATTGTTGGGTACCATCAGAATAAAACACAGCTAAAATGTGAGGAAAACAGCATAACTAATAAAAAGTAACAAAATAATATCAGTATCAATAGAAAATGCTATATGCACTAAGCAAGCTGAAGACCTACCTCATAGTTTGTGTCAGCACCATGAAACAGTGCTAGACCAGCAGTTTTCTTTTTATGCATGTTTTCCTTTGACCTTATTAGTTTGGCTTTTACAAAGACACAGCTGTCAAATTCACAACAAAAATGGAAAAAGAGTTGATCCTATCATATTGACTAGTGCAGAGTCTTCCTTTCTTATTTTTTTTCCATGTCAGCACTATTTTATATCAAATTAGTCTTTTGGTATGATATGTAGAACAACAAAAGAATTACTGCAGGTGGTAAAATCGATACAATAATGTAACTTAGCATGAATACTTGCACTTGAAAAACTCATGCTTTTAATTCAATATTGAGCTACAGAATATTGTTTTCTTCATTCCCAGTTGTCTTACAAGATTTCCTACAAGATTACAGAATTATTTCACATGTATTTTATTTTCTTTAGTTTTCAATACTAATATCAATAGTCACAATACATCTCCAAATACTCTGTCTTTACCTGAACTTACCCAAATGAATGCTAACAATTGTTATTAATAGTTATTATGAATGGGGTTGATCCGCAGATGGACAACAAAAACCTCTAAAAGGTCTGTTATGGTCTTGAAAGGAGACTCAAATTTAGCCTCTAGGATTTTATGTGCGTGTGTATGTGTGTGCAGGTGTGTGAGTGTAGCCACTACTCAGCCTGCACTCCCACATTTTAATGCTTTTTCCTTTTCTCTAGTGAATTTTACATCTCTATATTAGCATACTCATAGACTCTTTCCTAGTTACTATCAGGTATTGCTCTAAATGGATACTTTTCAATTATTATCTTTAACAATGCTTCAGGAGTCAATTTTTAATCATGTTGCTTGAGGGTCTAAATTCACTTGTCCACATCCAGTGTAGACATTTTGATTATGATTAAGTTGCCCAATCTTCTCCGATACATCCTTGGGGGACAATCACCAACATGGGGTTGGTGAATAGGGCAGAGGAGCCCTACACTGTTCTGCAGTGATGTCTGGAGGGCAGGCAGGATGCTTTAATATGTCTGAACTGTCACCAGATGCCAATTTTTAGGGCAACTGAATTTCACCTTTAGTAATGAAAGCAAAAATGGAAGAATAAAGGAACTTGACCTGCTCACTCACCTTTAAAAATGATCTTTTCCAAATGAGGTTAAGGAAGACAGAGTCCCTACAATGGCAAATAGAAACCTTGGCTGTACATCTCTGGCAACAGCTTATGATAAGTAGGAAAGGGCCTGAAAGCATGTGTATCAAGGGCATGGATAAGACTATGGGAAAAAAAATTTAGTGTCATGCAGAAACCGCAACCAAGTGCTATTAAGACAAGAGAAATTTAGAAACTATATTAGAAATATCTTCCTGACACCTATAAAAATCCGGTTGTTGAATAGCTTTTCAAAAGCTACCTTCATTTTCTGTCGCTTGAAACTCCTGACTAGACAGAACAAGAGAGATCTCTAACAACTGTGTTATGGAGAGCACACCTGCACTAGAAGAACAGAGACCTCCCGACCTACTATACCTTTTCCCATTTCTGCCCACTGTGTTCTGTACAAGAACATCCACAGTCAGATTTTTTCCAACACCATACTTTATTAACGACAGGATTCACTTTCACCTTCTATTTAAATTGCTTTCTGAGTTTTGTTGACCCTTACTAAGGTCAATGGGGTGTGCATAAGGAGATACCACTTTCTGAGGGCTAGGAGCCAGGGGAGGAAAGCAAGCAAAACACATTCCAATGGGAAGCTACTGTGGATGGATGGGTGGATGGATGGATGAACACTTGTCCTGGTGCCCTGTGACAGCTCTTAACTCTTGCTGAATTTCTGCAGGCAGTATAGATCTGCTACCACTGATGTAAGTAATGATCCATCACATACTTGCCTCCAAAGTCAGCAGCAAAGTGTAGCTTTAAAAATGGCTATATTGATAACTCCTAAGCTACACAGTGCTGGGGCATACAATGGTCCATACTGTTTAATTGTTAACATACGTCATCACACAATTTGTCTTTTTCAGTGTAAAACTCTCTCCAGCAATGCTCAGGCAAGATAGTAACAACTCCCTCCTGGCAGAGTAGGCAAAAGCAGCTTGCTGTGGAGGAAAGGCAGGTTACCCAAAAAGATGCAGGCCATGCTGTACTACTTCCCCTGAGCTACCTCTGTTAAATAAAACATGTAGCAGACAGGATTAAAAAATGAGCTGAAGAGACACTGAAGTCACGTGTCAGTCTTCTGATGCTCAGTAGTGACATTTTGGTATCTTCCACTTGAAATACTCCTAGAGGGTGGCACTCTGTTCTGTCACCGTAAGTGATTTACAGGCTTAAAGCATGAACAGGTCATGCTCAGTAACAGTAAACCTTGGGCTAACAAGGTTGAGACATTCAATTAGGAGAGACTGTGATTTAGATATGCAAGAAGACTAAGACTGAAAAGCAGAAGCTTATCTCTACCGCCAGTAATTTAGTTATAATTTCTTCGGCTGTGACCTTCCTGTGAAATGTTTCCAGTAGATACTGTACCTTCACTAAGAGCATGACAGTCACCTGATAGAAACACTCTTCTCTAGCAGAATTAAATCACGAACTAATTAGCATAAAAATCACTACATGAATCCTCCTTAATTATCATAAATAACTCAGGCAAGTCATGGACAATGAAGCACTCTTTTTGGTGCAGGTGACTTTTTCTTGGTTTAACATAGGTAAAAAACACTTTTGGGATTCCGTTTCTCATTTGTGTCACATTCTATTTGGCACAAACTCATAAATTTCTCTATAATATTAGTAAAAAATAGCAACGTTTTATAAATGTTAAAACTAAACAGGAAAGGAAGTTTTCAGGGAAAAAATTCAGAGAAAAATAGGCTGAATGAGCAAGAGAAAAAGAAAATTGCAGGAATAAACAACAGATTTTTAGGAATGAGGACAGATGAATGTAAATTCATGTAAATTCACATATTTACATGAATCTTGTGGCTGTTCACTCAACCCCTGCTCAGGTTTTGGCCTGACGCAACGCTCACAGTAAGGCCTGATGTTTGCTGGGAGCAGCGCCAGATAAAGTTTGATTCACAGAGTGTGTTGTCCTGTAAATCTGAGAGATCCAAATGGACTAATACTTAGCCAAAGTGAGCAAAAAATGTGCATGAGCATGGGGGTTAAGAATATATTGAGAAATGAAAACAAATATTTCCAAGGTGTAATTATATCGGGTCTTCCTAATCCCCTAAAGCAGATGTTAACTGGGATTGTATGTCACAGCTGAATACTTTTTATGCTTCTGGGAATTATGCGTATGCATTTGGTCCATTTCAGATTTCAAACGTTCTGTGTTTGTGGTACCTATACCAAAGGCAACTTAACTCTGCCTCCAAGAACACACAAAAGTTATGAGCACTAATAAAAAAGTGTATTTTATTGAATCTATTTACATATTTAATCTCATAAATTTATTTGTTTAACCAAATATAATTAAGATAAAGATATTGTGCATCCAAATATATCCTGTTTATGCATACTGAAGATTCGTGGCAATGTAATCTACTTTATGTTGCCAGTTGTGAATTAGAAAGTCTTCTCTAAATTTTTAGAACTGAACAGATTTACTGACTACTATTTTTTGTCCTTTTATGTAAACTCTCAGCATGTTTAAAAGAAATATTTGCATCCCAGAAGAAATTCGAGATCTTTCAAACATATATTAAAGAAGTCGGTAACTTAATTAATAACGACCCATTAGAGAAATTGTTATGCATATAAACACCCATAAGTCCCAGCAAAATATTTTTTTTTAATCTGAAAATAATTATTTTTGTTTAGAAGAACACTTCAGTCTGTTGGCATGGAGGAAGAGGAGCTTGCTCATCACTCCTTGTAGAAAGTCAATAGGAGTTTGCTGAGACATTAGAAATGCTTCTCGTCCAGTATTGCACCTTCATTTTTATCAGGAATTTGCATTAAAAAGTTTCATACCATAGCAATAACCTACTCAATTAGAAAAAAATTAAGTGACAATACAAGTAGAAGGTTACAGATTAAGACATTCCTAGGAAGGCTTTGAAACACATTACGTAAACAAATACACTTCATTTTTGTAAATAATAGTAAAAGCGTTAAAGTCCTTTTTTCTTTCACACAGTTGTCTACTAAAACAGTTGCCTACTAGTTGTCAGCTATGTTAGGGTGAAACATCTCAGTATCTCAGCCCTATGAACTGAAGAAATGAGACTGCATGTTCAGAAGCTAGAGTGACAGCCTGCAGACAACTGTAAACATGGTAAATAATATAGTTTTAATTCATGAACTTTATTAAATTAGCAGGTTTGCACCTGAGATTTGAACCTGATCCTACCCCAGAGTGTACATAAGCAAGTGGAGCTGATTACAACTGGAAGCAAAATCTGGCCTTCCAACATCCAAGTATTGTAACTTAATGGCTTCACAGTAATTTTCACAGAACATTATTATCAAAATTAATGCTAAACTTTGTGGAGCAGCACTGAATCTCATGCTTCAGAGCTTACACTGTTATAAACCCAACACAGAAGGATAACTAGTTTTGCATACCTAATGCTTTCCTCTGAAGCCTTGGTGGTGGCCTGGACAATCGATTGATTGGCTATTTCCAATTTAGGTATTTGCTTTTTCAAAAATACACTTCCCAAATTAAAGTGCTTGATACAGTTTCAGCTGGAGTCCACTGTTCAGTATAACCATGATTTAAAACTGGATTTAATCCAAAACTATGACACACCACCTCTGTAGCAGCCAGCCTTTAAATGATACAATATAATAAGAAAAGCACTTACTGTATAGCCAGGTAATTAACTATATGAATAACTGAGCAATTTTCCTGCTATAGTTTAATTTGTGAAAACATTTTAATCACCTTTAAGTCAGTAACCCCCATGCAAATACTCTTTGTGTACTGTGAATTTTCAATTTCCTTTTCTTAATTTGCATCCTTTTTAATTGTCTCATCTAAATGCACATTTTTTTTTTTTTCATTAAAAATGGCTTGAGTAATGATGTAGGAATAATATTCTTCAGGGCCTTTTTATTTTCAATTCTAGTCACCTGTGAATTATGTCTTCTTTAATACTTATGTGAAGACCTGCCATTAGGAAGACCATAATAAATATGACTCGTTATCAGAATACAAATGAAAAATAAACCTATACTTTAAAAATTACTAGACCTCTGGGAGGAGTTAGACCTTGATTTATATTACGTCCCCGAAGACTATAAGGCTGTGACAAAGAGTTCTCATTACCTATGCTCTGTCTATGTTTTATCTATCACAGACTTCAGGGCAGACAGTTGTAGACTTACAATGTGCTCATTACAAACCAAGACAGACAGATAAAAGTCCAATAAATATTTACCCAGATTTATCCATACTCAAATAAGAGTCTGAAGGGTCAGACTTCTTATAAAAATTATCATAAGTTCTTTTACAAAATTGCTGATAATATTTTGGTTGGAAGAATATCACTGCAGACATCACTCATGGCAAACTGGCTCTATCCTAAGCACCTCTGATTCGGGGTGGTGCTGAGTGAAATGACCGGGTCTAAGAATTTTCTCACATATAAAATGTATAAATTTATATAAATTTAAAAAATATAAATATAAATTTAGCACAACCAGGGAAGTTTGCTATATGCTCTCACAATTCCCAGTTATTTTATTAATTTATAGAAGCAAATGTTTTAAAAGCCAGGGAATTCATTGCTGGCAGCTAGGTCTTCCCTGGTTGGAGTAACCAAGCGCAGTCAGAAACTGCAGACACTTGCTCGTCCTACTGTCTGGAGGAGCCCAGTACCTACCAGTGACCATGACCGGCACAGAGTCTCAGTTCAAGCAGGCATGTCACATGAAAAACAGAGTTTCAAAACGGGATCAAGGACAGTTATCCATGCGGAAAGCTGCTACTAAAGCAAGACGGTGATCAGGTGCGGGGAGCTTCACCAGCAGCGTTTCCAAAAGGCTGATGCGAGCTCTCCTGCATCGAGGTTTCAGCAGCTCCAGCAGACAATGACTCAAATGAGAAAAGGAACCTGGATTAATAAGGCAAGATCTAAGCTGTAGGGCTTGTAGGGGATTTTATTCATTACCTGAGACATCTCATATATTTTCCCTGGGTGGAAGGAACTTCAGAATAGTTTGTCATTCACCCCAAAAGGTCACCCTTTTCTAAGGCATTTTCCTAGACCATGAGGAGGTAGAGTGGTTTGAAAAGCCTTGAATGCATTATGCTGTTTTAGGCAGACAGTATTTTATTCTGTCTCTACATCAAAAGAGATTGCATTTTAGGGGAATTTTCTGAGCTATGTAATAAACTCTCCTTGTATTTCTCTCTTTTCTTTTATTCTCTCCTATGCTTTCTCGTATTTTACTATCCAATAATATCCAAGAATAGCAGAAAGGCAGAAATGGAGGGAAATCCTGCCAATTCTAAATCTAATAAGGTGCTGAGAAAATTGAGCACAGCTAAGCATGAGACTTGTAAACTGCTCTTTAATTCAACACAAGGTGTTAATCTGAAATATCTCACAGAAGGAAATACCAAAACTCTACGCAACATCTGATTCATGAGAATTTTCATGAGTTCTGTGTGCAGATCGAACAGAATGTATTTCCACAGAAAGGGCAAGAAATGAAGATTATCTTTTTTTGTATAAATGAGTGATGTGCATTTTTATTTCTGAAGAAAAAAATACCCAAGCACTTTGTTATCACTATCCCTTCCCTTTTTATAAAAATTCTGCATCGCAACCTGTCCAGAAAACACTTCCTAGCCTCAAATCAGGTTTTCCCACTTGCTTTTTCAATAGAAATTCATTCTCATGGGACCATTTTGCTCGCACTGAGCTACATCTCAATCAGAAGACAATTCACTGAGGAGACTCAGTTTGAATTTTTGCTTCATCTAGTCACACTCAATTGAACATGGATGCTGGTGATCATTAAAGGCCACGGCTTTCTTCTGACAGTTTTGTGGAAAATGTCCAAAACCCACACAGTGTCTAAATTTCATATTCCCCTGAAATCAGAGGTGCGCACAGTGTGGTGAGATTACCTTCTTCTGTAGCTCTCCCCCCAATACACTTACATTTTGACATTCTCATACATACAGCAGAAATAACCAGGAAAATATGACCAGCATAACAAATGTAACAGCAAAGGTTATAGCAAACACTGGATGTTCATATAGAGTAGGTATGGACCAGTTCCCTAGCTTGCCATGCTTCAAATAATGAAATGATATAGAGATCTGAGAATATCAGAATTATCTTTAAAAAATTATAACTTACTGAATCCATTAAATAATAAAAAAAGCGCCAGCTGTTACACAGGTCCTATTTAGGAACTCCCAAATGCTATACCTATGCTGGAGCAAATGTTTTGTGCCCAGATGAAAGCAGGGAAGCTGCCTGTTGCTGCAGTTCTTTGGCACGGCTAGGAGGCCAGCCAAAGCCCATAAAACAGCTTTGCTTCCAACTTTTTATTAAAAGGACTGAGCAATCCTTAAAAACAAACAAACAAACAAACAAACAAAAACCAAAACAAAACATAATCAAAGAAAGAAAGAAACAAAATGTAACTCTTCAGAAAACTCCCCAGCCTGTTTCCTAACTCACCATTGTCTGCAACTGGGGGCGGAGGGGAAAGAAGGTCGACATAGTGATTACGTCTTCTGCCACATGCTGCAGTTCCTATTGGAGCTCCTAATAGACTCCTATATGGAGTTCCTATATACCCTGCCCATGGCTTATGCAATAGCCAGAGGCTGTGCCTATAGACTTCCACATACCTCTTGGCTGCATGGGAGCCATGTAAACAGGGGTTTTGTTTGTACCATAGATTCCACGACCTACGATCTGAGACCTACAGACTTTAGGTTGAGTAATTCTACCAGGGGGATCTGTTATCTCAGCTTCTTGGTAGCATAAGAAGCACAGCTGAAATGCATGGACCCACCAGGTCATAAGCTACACTTTCCAAAGTGGATGTACGTAAATTTCATGAATTTTCCCCTCACCATGAGATGATACAATCCAAGATGAAAGTTATATATGCTTGTATGTCTGGGACTTATTAATATAAATATCTCCTTTGTGTCTTGGTACATTCTCAAAAGGCCTCAACCATTTCTCTCATCCATAACTTAAAACCAGCTTTAGAACACTTCCATCAATGCAAAGAAAAGTACTGCTTTGAATATATCAAAGTCAGTATATAAATCTCCAGGATATTGCACAATCACATCTTTAAAATGGATATTAAAAAAAGGCAAGGGGGGTGGGGCGTTCAAAACTCATTTACATGTAAAAAAATATTCAGATACTGCCTTCCAATCTCACTTTAGCAAAAACAATATTAATTGAATCATGGCACAAGAGAATAAGTGTCCAAATACAGTAGAAATTAAGTAAAACAAGTTCTCTAAGAGAATGACAGAAGTCTATCAGAGCTTGGCTGTTATGATGACCTTAGAGAAGAAGCTAGGTATGCTTTATACAGAAAAATAGAACAAGAATAACAAAGCAGTAATCTCTGTTCTTGGTAGTGATTTCAACAAAAGTAGTTCACAGACACTAAAAATAGAAAATACACACCAGGTCATGTGTTCCATCTCCTTACCAGGCCAAGATATTTTGACTTACCTGCAAGTCACTTGGAAAAAATCATATTTTTCATGGTTAATACTATAACTTTTTTAAATAGCTTTGAAGTAAAAGCAGTATTGAAGCATAAGGTAATAAAGCTCATACCTTCATTATTGTATTGTTCAGCTGACGAAGATTTTCTGCAGAGGCAGTTTATCAAGAAAGCAGTACAACGGCTTACATTACGAATACTGTTTTTGCAATGCAGGAAGCCTGTTTACTTATTTATAGGTGACAGCTTAGATTCTATCAGGCTGCAGTACTGTCAGGCAGAGACAACCAGCTGACTCGCAGACACTGGGGCCGGAGCACGTCCTGGCAGGAAATCCTGCCCGCACAACCTATGACCAAGACAGAAATGAGGTTGAACCCAACCCTAACAGTGTCAGATCAGGTTGTAAAATGCACCTTTTTGCTAAAGCCTTCTGCCAGAATCACTGCTTTTTAAAACACATTCGTACACACTCACACCTTTCTTCCTTTCGGCATTACAAGGATGGAGCAGAGTACACATAACATTTTGCTCTAGTTTTTCCTAATCTCTAGGGCTTTTACTGAGGATTTTACCCTCAGGCACTGGTTACCAATCTTTAACGTTTAACGCAAAAAGCCAAGCCCACTAATAGGACTTACCCTAGTGTTCAGTGAGATAATAGGACTTACCCTAGTGTTCAGTGAGATAATAAGATGCCAGTTCACAGCGCATCACACAGGACAAGAGCCTGCCCAAGAGTCTGCCCCCCTGCTCCCCGTTGACTAGTGGCTCTTCAGGGAGGTAAAATCTCAACATCATGAACAAAACATACACGAAACTGAAGTCATTAGGTAAAGTATTCTGTGTACTTTCAGACTGCGCACACAACCATTATGGCAGCGTATTTTCATGCTTGCGGATATTGGGCAGATATTTTAATTCATAAGAAATAGAACTAATTAGGGGGAACCTAAGGAAGCAAACAAGTAAATTATTAAATCTACTTACGACAGTAGCTAATAATCCTCATATAGGTAATGCATCCAAACAGCGTCACTGCAACCGCTTATAATTTGCTCTCCCATTTTTTCTAAGTACACTTAATAGCATTTACTTCCAACAGTGCAAACAAACCTTCCACATCCCATATCAACAACTATCAGTCTGTGAACTAGGCAAAATAAAAAATGCATGAAGCATGAAAATCGCAGAAGGAATTTTAATAAATAATATGTCAGTTTTGTTGTAAGATTATAGAACATGTGAAAAATATTTATTATCCTTCCTATAATGCTCAAATGGGGTAATCTGTATAGACTGAAGACTGTGGAATTGTACAGAATATGTCATTTGTATCTGTAGCTATTCACAGAACAGTGTAATTTTTCCACTGATTATTTACACAGTACACAGAGAAGAATTTGAAGTGATTGAAGAGGCTGCCAAACACCATACTCTGCCTTCAGGATATAGATGATGCCTTTAAAATGGGTGAAAGACTAATTAATCTTGAACTGTTCATGGATGATATATAAGATAATATGCCTAAGCCTGACAGCGTTTTGGGAAGGCAGACAATTAAAAACTGAGCCATGGTTTTCTTGGCAAGACAGGACACACACACACACACAGGTGCATGAGAATTTAAATGCTACTTGAAATGCAACTTGAAACTCAGTCTTCACCGCAAACACCATAGGTAGCTACAGGGCAGCCAGGCTGAGTTTGACAAAACCCACAGGTTCAGGCCCCTGAACAAATATTTTACTGGGGGAAAAGGCTGCTATATGCCTTTTATTGTAGTATCGCTTTCTAGCAATAAATAATTTGCTGCTTTCTAACAGATGCAACTTTCATGGCAAATTGCTACTATATTCTTCAATTTTCTCAAAGAGAACCATCAAGATGTATGCAGTCCATAATAGAACGACAGTCTTCTTTACTGTTTCATTTTACACTTGTCCAATATATGTACACACCTATCATTACTTGCTCTTATTCTTTATCATGTCTAAAATTAGACGACCAACTTCCTAAAGCAAAGACTGTATCAACATAGCAGTCATGACCTTACCGTGAGTGAAACAGAGAATGTAAAGATCTTATGTCAAAGTAGTCCAAACTTCGAAGAAGCAGCATGCAGCCACAGAGCTCCAGCATGGAGCACAGTAAAAAGTAAATTACCCTGCTTCCCAGGTGAATTTTGCGGCTTGCACTGTACTTAGTGGCTAGATTGCTTCCTGTACCTGAGCCAAAAGGTTTCAAGTGATTGACAATAATCAAGCTCTTTTGTTCTACAAAAGTACCAGGCAACTTTTGGAGTTGTATGAGAAGTAGGTAGCAATAACAATGGGTGAGATTTTGGGGGGTGTGTGTGTGCATACCGCTAGGCTCTCCAATCCTCTTTTAGGTACTGAACTCTAAGACATATACAGGACATAACAAATTAATGATATAAGCACCTGACTTTTTCCAGTTGTCTTGACTGAAAGATCTGAGTACATCAAAACCTGTCTGCCAGAAATTTTATTATAACATTCCTTATGGAACAGGGGGGAGGGCAAGGCAGAGATGACATGGTTTAATCACCCAAGAGACCAGTCTTTCTTAACCTCCCAATACAAAGAATTCAAATTCACCTCTTTCGTGTGTTTTTTGTCACATTCCTCTGGCTTGTACTATTTCATGCTGTCCATGACATAACTTGAAGCGCAATCAAAAGCAAGGTTGTACTTACATTGACATTTGGAAGAAATATTTTCTGTTTTGCTCATGATATCAAAAATGGTGCCTACCTCCTAGTTAACCCACTGGAAATCTGATTACTTGGAACTATCCAGATGGGTGGTTGCAGGTAACAGATGTCTATGCGGCTGACACATTTTTATCATGAGTCTATAATGGAAGTCTTTACCCTTGCTTACGTTACGTTCATTTCAAATGACGCCATAAAACAAGCATAATACTTACTTGCACACCAGAAAAAAAGATCTACTCCCACAAGTCTTGTCTTTGATTTCAAATCTGTCTTTTTTTAAAAATCCGAACTTATACCAGTATGGCATCATGTCCCCACTATCTTATTTTCAGCTGCTCAGCATGACAGTAAGTAGTAAGGACACATGCTGCTAAACCAGACAAAAATCTTTTATTTATCATTCACAAATCTCCAGAGTTTCAGTACCACTCAGGTTAACATACTTCTCATACAAATTATTTAACACTTAGCTGTTCGAAGGATTTACAATGAAAGCAGATACCAGGTACTTCTCAAGGCAATTCACCACGGTTGAATAAATCGCTTATTTCTGCAGTTCTCGCTTGTACCATTTTTATACTTATGTATCTAGATACTGGGATCTATATGAGATGGTTTTACCACCAATATTTCCAGGACGTAATATGAGAATTAAGCAAGTGTTTAATTATGGAAATATTAGCCTCGGACAAATTAACATGGCTCACCCAATGATGCAAGGAGACAACAGATGTGACATCACTCTTCCATTACTACCAGCCTTTAAAAAGTCTCTATCTTAACTTCCTAATTTTTTCAGCCACGTAGGTTATTCTAGGGATCATAAATAACTCTAAAACTGAGATAAAGATGTCAAGAGTGAACTCATTACAAATGAAGCCTGTGGAAACCTCCCATTCTTGTATAATGAAATAGTACAGTATTTCTCCAATATTTTGAAGCAAAGCTGTACTAATGTTTCTTCTCAGAACTTCACTGTATACAACAGCATAAAATACAGTACAATATACTAAGAATATGCCTATGTTGTTAGCTTTCAGTGAGTGGAAACAGAATGCTTAAATTGTAGAATTAGAGAAGGACTCTTTTTGCAGTTCTGTTATTGATTTGATAGCTATCTTTGCATGAGTTCAATAATTCACTGAATTGTTGTGAGTTTAATTACTGCTGGTAAAATACTTGGCAGTTTCTGACCAGAAAGGACTGTATAATGTTCTAAGTGCTTGGGATTAATTTGCCCTGGGATTGATATACAAATTGCATGTAACACCCAATTTAATCAAGGTGACAAGTCTTCTGCTGTAATGGAACTAAGTGGTACTTTAAAAACTCAGAAGAAAGTCAGTGTCAGTTTAAAAACTTGTGGAAACTGAAATCTGAAAAAGGTAACAAAGGTGATGTCTGTCAAAGTTGGAAAAGGGACCTTGCTTTTCACAGATTTTTTTATCAGAAAAACTAAAAAGCTGAGAACTGGGAAGTCTCTCAAGGATCATCAAGCCGAGCCTCCTGCTACCACAATGTAAATAACGAATTCCGTTTTTTAAAACGAATCAAAGAGGAGCAATTAGTTTGGGGGGCTTGCTTCTCTGCTCCAGTTTCAAGGTTGTCCCAGAATATAACTTCTACAGTATTTATAATTTTTTTTCTTAGTATTGCCATCTAAATTTACTTAGGCCCATTACTTTTCTTTTTTTGTTTAAAGTTTGCTTTACATTTTATCTTAAGTAGTAACCTTCTGTGTCAAGTTACTTACCCTATTGAAGACATCAACAGGATTTCCAGAGAAAGCAATCCTACCCTCCTGCGGACTCGAGTTTTCTAAGCTAAGCAGAGTTTCTTCAGTCTCCTACCACAAGATACGCCCCCTGGAGTCCCGATCATCCCACACGCTTTTTTGTAAACTGTTTCACTTTAAATGTTGACTTCTTAAAATCTAAAAACCTGTACTTATTTTCAAGTACAAGCACGTTTAAAATAGCAAATGGCATAAAAATTGGAGATGGTACTGGATCAGGAGTAGTAGTCTGCAGCCATAAAGGGCTCAGGCTGTAAAAAGATTAGGGGAGAGAGGCAGCTGCAGTAAAGAAAGAAGGCTCTGAAGTCACCACCAGGCTGTGATTTAATGTCCTCTCATTAGAACAAACGTAAAATCTGTCGTGCTTGTGAATTACAAGGAAGGGGTTTATTCTTGTTGGGTTTTGTGTTTTTTCTTTAACCAGCTAATTCTCGAGTTATATGCATGAAAGTACGCTAGTATTTTTGGAATATGATCAGCCATTATTTCACCAAGAACTTTTACAAGAGCACAAATACTTTCCTTGTCTCTGAACTTACACGTTCTAGGAAGGCTTTTGTCTTTTTCAGAGCTGCATCACATAATTACTCTATGATTAACTATGTCTCTGTCTTTATCACTCATTTTCAATTTACAA
Organism: Rissa tridactyla; assembly: GCF_028500815.1. Taxonomy (NCBI): domain Eukaryota; kingdom Metazoa; phylum Chordata; class Aves; order Charadriiformes; family Laridae; genus Rissa; species Rissa tridactyla. Next base: position 42,830,419 of record NC_071470.1, on the reverse strand, counting down.
TAGACTTCTTATTAGTAGTCCTTAAGTACCTGACCTTGTACTAGAACATTTAATTCCATTTCTATTAATGCTGTTTTAAGGTCACCCTGATCTTCCTATGCATTATTCTCATCTTCCTGTGAATTCTCAGCATATCTCAACTTTGACTGATTACCAGATTTTTCTATCTGGCCTATAACATTTCGGTAGTGCCTTATTATTTCAAATTGTTTAGGATGATATGGACTACTGGGAGACAGTGAAAAGAACAGGTGGATGCAATATATGAAGTCGGTGAGAAACACTGATTTCACTGACCACTGTAATTTTAGGTGCAAAGAGAAAAAGCTGGAATGATGCTGCTGTAGATGGGCTCCGAATTCACATCACCTCATTTTCAGCATTTAAATGAAATCTATTATTACTTCTTATACTATCCACGGTTTTCAAAGGAAGTAACTTTCAAACGTGATTCAGCCCACTGAGGATCTACAACATCTTCAGAACACGACTTTATCTTTCTAATTTAGGCTCCTAATTTAACTATGACAGCCAATTGCCCACACTTAAATGGAATTTTCCTGAACTTTCCAGAAACCGACTATTTTCTAAATAACACAAATCAACTTCATCAAAACTTTGTTCCAAACAGTGGCATTTTACAATGCAAAAATGAAAAAGCAATTTTGTTATACTCATTGCCACTTTGGAATTTCTTCTATGGATTCTTCTACGGATTTCTTTCTAGTGGGTTTGGTCCTTTTCATTTGAAAGTGAACATCCATGAAACCAATAATAAAACAGTAAGGTACCATGTATTTGTATTTGTCTCTGTGACACTACGTCAAACAATACATAAATATCCCCTATGTGTACCATGTATACACAATGCAAACAATGGCATTTGTTATCAAAGTACTTTACATACAAATCCCATCCCGGCCACAGATTAAGAGTCTTCTCTCTTGGTTTGGATTACTATTCTCTAAATCAGTCTTAATCAGTCCCATTTTATCTGCAATAGCATATTTTCTCTCTTAAAAAAATAATTTTGTCTCTGACTTTGTTTATCACTTCTTTTGTTAAGGACATTTTTTATTAAAAATCTTGTCAGGTTGCTTTGGGTCCAAATGCATGTGTGACATTTGTTTAAACAAATGTGAGTGGGTGAGTAGAATGGGATTTTTGGCCCTTTCTGAATGAATTACCTTTAAAAAAATCCCTGCATCAGTCAATATGGAGCTTTATAACCAACACAAAACCAAATGTGCTTGAGAGAAAAGTTCTGTAGATCTCATCCAATGCACCTGCACAGATATCCCTGACTGCTGCTCTCAACTCTTCAGTGGTAGGAAGGATCATTTCATCTCAGGATCACAAGAGTTTCTGTTTCTCTCCAGCAGATCCTGGAGCGAAGCATCAGCCCAGTCTGTAAGTCACAACACTCTGCTGCCACGTCGCAATTACGACATTGTAAAGGGGATGTTTGGACTGTGGTAAAGAATAAAATAGGCAGAAAATAGTCCATTTTGTTAAACCACCCAAACAGGCACCAACAGGTACAATGTGAAATATTGCAACCCACATTCTATTTCTGTTCTACATTCTACTTTAGGACCATAAATGCTTTTATAAGCTTTCTAAGATTACGTAGGCTATTAAGGAATGGAAGGTGATGTGAGGATTAAGCACCTGTGCAGGAGCTTAGGGAGGAAATTTGTAAGGGTACAGGACAGATGCACAGCACCTCACAGGTAAGTGATGCTGGGAGAGAACAGAAGTGCATGTTGCGAGACAGCCGGGGAGAAGAGCAGTGGGAGCTGGATACTCTTCGTATCAAGAGAGTCAAATACTGACTGGGGGAGCCTTCAGGATGAGAAATACAGCACGGTAGCATTTATGTGCAACCACAGAAAGGAGAGGTTTGCCTGTCAGAGGACCAGTCCCCTCCTCCTTCAAACAGATACACAGCCTGGAAGATTGCAGACACTTCCTGGTGAAGCAGGCTCTCTTCTTTCTCCATCTCCTTTTGTCAGATACTATTCCTGCAGTGCATCCATTTTTCCAAGGCCAATCCAGCACTGTTCAACACACATATATTTCTGTGTTATGCATCTCTCTGTGTAAGAGAGATGAACGACATCCTTCAAGAAAAAGCTTAAAGCAGAATCTCATAGGCAATAGATTTGGATAAGAAATATAGTATTTTCCTTTCATGAGAAAATGAAAGCAACCACTCTTCCACAGAACACCCACAGAATCAGCTGAAACATTAATGAGCAAAAGGGAACACATACCAGATCCTTTGCCTGCTTTATTGGCTCTGCTTCTCCATGAATGGCAGAAGATATAAATATTATTGTTAGCCTTAGGGCTCTCTTCAAAAATGCTTGTCTGTATCAACTCATATTGTGAAAAAGCGTCAGTAGCTGTGTTAAACCACTGCAGGCTGAAACTGAAAAATGGCACAATAATTTTTCCAACCAGTGCATGCAAGATCAAAGCTGTTAAGAAGGGATGACAGGTGGCATAAACGTCCCAAGGCCCTGACTCACCAGAGGCGTAACAGCATCCACTCTAACTCTAATAAAAATAGTCCCAGTAAAAACACCGTAAAAAGCAGCAAGTAGCCTGTTATATCTTTGATCTCGGGGTCATTCCACCAACAGATCACCCGGCAGACCAGTGAGAAAAGTGTAACTGTATTTCATTCCCACACACAAGGCTAAAAGTGTCAGATATTAAAATATCAGAAGAAGGTTTTACAAGACATATTTATATTGATTGCAACAATAAAATCAATGCCAAAGGACAATCTCTTTATGGATACCCATCTTCAAACAAATTGCATCGTTTTACATGACTCCAGTTTTGTTCTGTAAACTACCAATTTTGTTAACATTCGGGTGTTCAGGCTTGTAGCTCTTACTTAAGTTAAAATAATTAAATTAGTTATAGTTAGTAGTTAATGAAGACTTTAATGCATAATCTATTTGTCATGACTAATAATATTTTGTAGTAGGCAGTACAACATGTCAAAGCTAGAATTGTAGTACACCATATTAATAGCTGTAATTTTAAAATTAAAAAGGACTATACTTACTCATTGAAGAAAGTCATGAAAATAAAAGAAATACTGTTTTTTTTCCTATATTCTCTTACATGTTTTTTTTTCCCCTTTTTTTGTCACACACCTATAATCATATTTGAAAGAAACCTGTCTAACCTAACGGTTTTTATTAAATTTGGACTACTTACAGCATCTTGAAATACATATCAAAGTAGATAGACCAATGGTAGTTAGGCGTCTAGTTTGGAAAGAAACAGAATCATGATAGCAATTAACGGAAGAAAGGATGTCAAGCATCAGCACTACACAGACTAGATTTAGGTGTTAGTACTTCAGGTTGGAGGAAAACAACTTGTCTTTTCCAACACGGTACATAAAATGTAGCAGTATTCACTGTGATAATAACCCGAGGGCCTTAGGAGGCGAACAAAAAATGCAAGAACAAAAAAAAGTTCACAAAGGAAAAATAAGGCTAAAGCATTATTTATAGGGATGTGCTTGGGACCTTAACCTGTAAATAAATCATACTGAGATTTTTCATGTGAATGGAGCTTCAGATTTATTCCCCCAGAGAAAGACATGAAAGCCTGCACTGCTTTGTGAAGCAGACCTGGTACAACAGTAGCTTAGAGGCTGAATAAAGTTCATTTGAATGTTATTTAAGCACCAGCTCTGCAGATTCTACAGTGACCTTACATCAGCCTGTGGAGAGCTCCAAACCGCCGCCCAGCTAAGCTTTGAGGAAAAAATATAAGCAGAGCTGGAGGGGAAAGGGCTGTGCTCCGTGGGGAACAAGGGCATGTGCTCCCAAACCAGGCTGTGTAATCCTACTTGTGTGTAACAGGAAGGTAAAGTGGCCACCGATTAATGGGCATTTTCAGATGTACACAGTATACAGTAACTAGTTACCTGTTGTTTTAGAAGTAGCACAGACTGTTACCCAACTCACTGATACTACACAACTTCAAGTACACCTCCCTGAGTATGACCTGCTGGGCACCCTGATTTGGGTGAAGGTGTTTTCCACCTCGCTACAGCCCATGTTTACCACTATGCTTTGCTTATCCCGGTCAAGGAGACCCTCTTACGAGTCATGGCAAAGAGCTCATGCCATGGCTGCTGTGTCACCTGCGCAGCCCTGCGAGGGCAGAAACACAACGAGGGCAAAGCCACTTGCTGGTGTCACCCAGCCGGCGCACACTGCGCCGCTCCACCCCTGCTCCCAGCCATGAGGCCAGCCTCGCACAGAGCCACTGGGGGACACCTCGCTGCTGTGTGGGCAAACCAGCAACTCCCAGTCTGCACGGAGCAGTCTAGGCATGCAAATTGCCCAGGCATCTTTCCTGCCTAAATTCCAGCATCAGTGTGCTCAGCGTAAGGGCTTCACCTACTCATATGTTCTTTACCCTGTGGTTAAATAGGCAAATTGGTTATATTGCTTAAAAACACAACTGTTCCATAAATTTAAAATCCTCCAACTATTCTACATCGTAATTTTGAATGGGCACATAAAACTTTCTGACTCATAAGTGAGAGAGGTGAAGATAATGTTTGCATGAACCACTATATTAAAAAAAAAAAAGGAAAGAAAAGACAGTTTCCAGACATTCCCTAGTCTAATCATAAAATACGTTTTGAAAATCCTAATGTCAACTGAATAAAACACCAAGCCTCAACTACTGCACATACAGGAAACAGCTCTAAGCCTCAGCATAAGAACGGTGACTGCACTCAAGATGAATTGACAAATGCTTCCAGTGCCTTAAAATGGATGTCTCTGTCTTTATTTGGTGCTTGCTTCAGAGCCCCAAGCAGCAAAAGAAAGAACAAGAGACTAAAAATCAAAAGCAAAAAGGGAGATATTACTCTGTCAGTTTACAGTCTTTACTTAATTACCAGTTATACCCATTGTTTTTCTAGCAAACAAGCAAACAAACATGAGCATTTCCATGGAAGAGATATTGCTATTTTTTAAAGTGATTATGAAGTTAAAAAACCAGACAGGGAGAGGCAGCAAGTCTGCTTTCCTTAAATGAACAATCGTCTGGGGCTGTCAATGTGATAGTTCATATAAGGCAAGTAGTACTTGCCCCCAGAATAGTTTGTTGGTAGAAAGACAGTGTGTCACTACAGAAGCACACGGAGTCTAACATTTGAAGAAAAGCAAATCGTAAGTTTTAAAAATAAATCAGGCATACCATGTGTTTTACAGGCGTCAGGATTGCTACTGTAATTCCAATAAGTGATGTGAGAACATGCCCTAGCTGCTGTGTACGGTATGCGCTGATCAGGTTTCTCAAGAGCAGAGGTAACTTCAGTATTTGATTTCTAAGAATTCTCCGTTTGTCACAGAGATTACTATAATTTTCTCTCTTTTGAGAGATGTGATTATTTTTCTGCTTTCCACCTTTTTATGCAATACTGCTACTTGTCGTGTAACAAATGACTGCTTGAAAAGGTGAATGCTAATGTCAAAGAATTTACATAAAGGAAAAACAAAGCAATTTTTTTCTAATTGTTGGCATAGAGCAATTTGCCTTTTGAAGCAGTAAAATTCATTGGTTTCAATATTGTTACAACATATTTAAATTAGTAAAGCATTGATCCTACAGTGGAGCATAATTAGCTCTGCAGAAATACAGGCGGGGGGACTGGAAAAAAATGTTGTAAAGTGACTTGAATTATAAGTAAGTTGTATTGCTATTTCTATTACTAGACATATATTATGCGTAGAGTTGCCCAAATATCAAGGCGCTCAGGGGGATGGAAGAAAGGAGAAGAGCATGAGCGACAACGATTTTTTCCTTAATAAATACTTTGTTTAATAGGTATTTCCATTATTATCCTTCCTGGATGGACTGTAAAGAGAGTGCTGAGAGGTGCAGCCTTGCATGTTGGTTACATGCAGCGCAGCTCAGGAACTCCCTCTGCTACGTATCCATGAGTCTGTGGGTGTCCAGACCTGAAGGTGGCAAAAGAGAGGACAGGACAGCACAGGAACTGAGCCCAAGGAGTGACCGAGCGGGCGGGTAAGCTGGAACAACCAGGGAGCATCAGCCATGATGCTGACAGAGGATAGCGAGAGGGGAGTTGCAGGTACCCTTCGTTGCTGGCGTGTTACCAGCATGTCAGGGGAGGAGGAGAGGCTAACGCTGCCATGTTTAAAGAGAAGGAACAGAGAGGAAGGCAAGATCTAATTTTTCACTTTAAAAAGTCAAGACTTAAGCCAGATCATGCAGCGCTTCAGTGACACTCATTACAGCTCAAATCAAAGAAGCCAAAAAACAGATGGGCTACTGCCATGGTATAAAGTAACACTTAGAGCCCCTACAGACCAATGTCTGTGGGTTTGGAAAAGTATCCTGCCAAGGCAGCAAGGAGCCCAGCCGTGTGCTAATAGAGCCCAGGCTGCTGTGGTCCCGCGGGCAGGAGGGGCAAGTGGGGCAGCCCAGGGCTCTGGAGGAGCAGTGGGGGACATGCACACAGAGAGGGGCCCACAGAGCTCACACATGTCAGGGATGGCCCCCCACACCACACAAGTGGGACACGATGGGATGTTAGCACTCTGGGGAGCTGCCAGGAAGGTGACCAGAAGCTATTTCAACGCCTAGAAAGGTTGTAGGTTCCCCCATTTGTGAGTCAGAATGGAAAGCAATGACACAACCTCAAGCTGTTTTGACACCAAGCCTTTAAAGAAAACGAATGCTAGTACAGCTATGTCAACACTTTGATATTAATGATGCTGCCAACTCAGAGCTGACATAAATGTAAATGAGTGACTTGCGTAGATTTGGATATCCTAGTATGAAGGGCAGCACCGACTATGGCAGCACCTCATCCTCTGATTTTCACATTAAAGGAATGCTTCCTCATGTCTGAGCTCCTGCTGAAGTAAAACTGTGGCTCTTTCCATTACAACTACCAGTGAACAAACCAACATAACGTGTGTTGGATGGGTTCTGTCGAATTTCGTTTTACTCTGACATCTGACACAGCTTTCTGGTGATGTATTCATGATTAATAATTTATAATTAATTCATAATTAATTGTTCTGTGACTTATCTTAATTTTAAGTAATCACTATGACAAAACTGCCTAATTGAAATCAGCAATGGAATAAGATTCAAGATTCTTTGGAAGAATGCTTGGATTAATATGAAAAACATATCCTGAGTTGCTGTACTTGAACATTAGGAAAAGCTGGTTAATTAGTGTAAGTCATTATGACACAGGCTGAAGTATAAACTGAAGTGGAGTGGATCCTGTGATCATTGATATGCCTAGGAAGTCTGGTAACTAGGCTTGTCATCTCTACAAACTATGCTCTGCGAGATCTCTAACCAAAGCTGGCAGCACATCAAAGAGATGTAAGACTGAATGACAAGAAAAGAAAGAAAGAAAAAAAAAAAAAAAGAGTACAAATATCTCATAGCTGTTATTTCTCTTTCTCCAGACAGACATTTTTATCCCCAAATCTAGCTAAAAATGCTGGGAAGGGAAAAGCATCACAATCATCACAATCTCACTGAAGGCAGTGAAAGGAGTTATGACCCACCAGCTCACACCAGTACTTGTTTTGCTACTACAAACATTGGGACTGCCATAAGTGTAACTATTTTTGTTCTCAATTATTCATCTGCTAAACTTCAAAACTTAGCCTTGTGCTACAGAAAAAATAGAGAAGGAATTGTGGCCTATCATGCCAATTTATAATGATAAGAGCGGCAAATAACCCAAGATAATAAAAGAAAGTAAGTTGGAGTAAAGGAGTTTATCTCTTCACTTACTGTTTCCATAAGAGCACTCATGCCAGTGAAGTAGTAGGGAAAGTGGATGGAGGCACTTTTAAGAAGAAATCTGGGCACAAAGTGGGTGATCATTGCTCTCAATTGGATTAAAATGACTGTGGGGTATATAAAGCATTATGGGAAGAAAGGGAAGACAATATTAAGCCTTTAGATAAAAATTCAGAGAACAATTCTAAAGTAAAATTGCCCACTAAAAGGGCTTTGAGGCTGGGAAAAAAAATTACTCTTACATTTGAGAACTAAGAAGTTATTTCAAATGAATCCAGACTACCTTCCTTTGTCCTTACCTTTATTATTTCAGTGTTTAACAAGCAACTCTTGCTTTGTTTCTGAAGACATTGTTGAACGGAACACAGGCATGTGAGCTGCCCTAAAGTCAATGAAACTAATCACACCTCACATGCTTACACCAAAACATGAGCTTGCATTTAGCTGTGTACTGAACCATTTCGATGGGTTTGATTGTGCACAAAGGGGTTGAGCTTATGGTAACGCAACGTATTCCTGCAGCACCTAATTACAAAAAGCTTTTATTGAAATCTATATGACAAGTCAGATAAGCACAGACCCTTTAAAGGAGGAGCAGAGTATGTCTAGGTCTGCAATTTTTTAATTATCCTCTTAAAAAAATAATCTTAAAGACACTTTATGATAAGTTATTAAATGAGCATGCACTGCACAGATGAGAGCAACTTCTGTTCACACAAAGCTTTCCACTTTCATTTATTATTACATACCACACATCAAACTTTAAAGCTATCTCATAGTCTCAGGTCAAAGAGGTGCTTTCCTAGACTAATTTGTCTGGCTATTTATTCTTTATTAACCATCTGGATAACCGATTACTTCCCAATGCCACTCCTTACAGCTCACAGTCATTATTGCTAAGTTTACTACAGTATCATCTAGAGATAATAGAAAGTACTTTCAGACAACTCTAGCAATCCTCCTTCCTGCGAGCATTCAAATTTATCTCAGAGAACAGCAGCACCCTTTCCTTCCCGCTTCTCACCCTTGAATTAGGCCAAGAAGCAGGGACCAAACATGAGACTCCCTCACAGCCCATTGCTAGAGAAGTGCCCTGTCAGTCTGGTGTGTGGCGCTACCTCCCTCCTCAGCTTGATTAAGTCTTCACTGAGACTGATACACTCCTCCAAGCTATCCTTTTCTGACCAAAAAAAAAAAAAAAAAAGAAGGCACAGCACTGGAAACGTCACTGGTTTGCTCCATTGGCATTGAAGATTCGGACAAACCAGCTTGCCTGAAGTGAGAGGCTTTCACAGTTACCCACCAGTGGGAAAACACAGCACTGCTGGCACATTTACTGCATGGCTTAAACTTACTTCTGCCTTTAAATTAATGCTGCAGATAAACATAACGTTTCACATGTTGCTTGAGCGAGTAGCATGGGAATTAGAGGCTTAATGTCATTACCACACTGAGTGCTTTCTCTGCCCCACTTGCGGATACAGATATATAGATGCTTTTGTCAGTTTATGAGGAGACTGTGCAAAACTCATTCTAAGGGACTTCATCATGCACTGAATGCCGTTGCCCCTGGAGCCTTTTTAATGTCAGTATCAGATGCTTTTCAAAACTTAATAGATTTAATATGGCCTCCCCTTCCCTGACCAATTTGCATCTTTGAAATTTCATGCAATTAAATTTCACCTAACTTCTTACACTTCAATGATGATGAGTTATGAACTGCAGAATCTAGAGGCATGGATTAAAAAAAATAATAAATGCCTTGAGACTAGCATCGGTATGTGAACGAGTATACGTTTTAGGTAGTTCCATCTTTCTTTTCCTGGTGTCAAGCAGAATTCTCAGAGAGAAATTGCTATTGGATAATAAATGTGTTGGCTGGTGGTCCTACAACAACATTACATTATAATACCAAGCTCAATTAAGGTCACCTTGATACAAAATTGATATTACAGGGATGGAGAAAGGAAAGTAAAAGGAACACTGAATGATGCATAAATCTGGGGAATACAGTTATACACAAAGGCCAATGAAAATAGGCCTCTTCACTTTAAAAAAGGAGAGACAAGAAAAATGAGATATAGAAAACTATGAAGACAATAAAAAAATATAAGCATGGTTTCAGGTGCCTAGTTCACACGGTATGACTGAGAGAGAAGTTCATTTAATGAATCCCTATCTTGAATCTACTCAGTACATAAGGTACACAAACTGAAGTCATGACAAAAAGGCAGCACCATACTATTACAGATAAACTGTAGTTTAATTCCTGAATGCACATCCTAATTCTTTGCTTTGAGAATGCCACTATGAAACAGCAAAACAAAAAACCAAATCCGATAAGCATTTCCTTGACAACTGTGAAAGAAACTCTGCTAATCACGCAGTTAATGAATAATGACGAAGCTAATCAGAAGCTAAGTTTGGAAAGAAAAAATATTATTGTAGAAGTTGATAACTGTAAACAAATACAATGAACCAAAATTAAATCACACCAGTCATGTAATTTAATCACCACCTTCTTATCAACACACAGCCCAGCGCAGTGAACAGCAGTAGGACAGTATGAAATCCAAAACCCACTGCTGCCCCATCCAAACTCTTAACTCTACTAACCCCGCAGGCGCTGGGGCCAGCCGTGACCTGGGGCAGGAGGGGAGCTAAGGTTTGGGGGGCTGCTGCTCTGACACCGCAGAGGTTTATCACTGCCTGAGCCGCTCAGGAGGCTTCAACAAAGTGGAAGAGCGGAAAGAAGGGAGGGTGAAGCTGCCTGGAAAAGGAGATGCTACTGGAGAAGCTGACATCGCAGAGCGCTCCCCAAAAAACCTCTGCCTCATTTTCCTCGTCTCCAAAATGAGTCTCATATCCTTTTTGCATCCTTCTGTGTCATCCCTTAACTATGCGCTAACTCAGAGCTATTTACCACCTAGAGGAATAGAACATAAAATCAGAATTTTTTCATTAGGTTCACTTTCTATTAAGTAATGACTGTAAAGTTGCAACAAGGCAGAACAGAAATGTATACATAAAAGCTTCACAACCAGGAATTTTCTGTCTCCTTTAAAACTTATGATTATGCTGTAATTCCAGCATTTACTTAATCAGGATGCAATGGGATGAGAGTAGCTGCAGTACGATACAATCTAAATGAATGAAAAATTAATAGATGAAAATATACGTCTCCATCTGAATGCGAAATCTATACAATTAGGCAAACATTTTTATTTAGAAATAACATGGTACATATGCTTGTCCATAGTTTGTATCATTTTGTCTTATAGACTCTGTAGAACTTCAAGGAGACATCTCATTTCTTTACTTCCTGGGGGTGGGGCGGGGGGGTTGATATGCTGTCTTGGTGATGAGAAGTTTATGTAGGATTTTTAAGTTTCATGGTAAAGGAACTAAATTTTATGTTCAGGGAAGGCATTCCGGAGTGTTTATTCAGCTCCTGGGCTTGGATTATTTCTGCAGCCCATGTAAGCCCTGAAATAAAAACAGGATGTAAAAGAAAAAAGAAAAAGGTTCATGCTTTGTTATTATATCAAATGGCCGACAGAGCACTGTGAATCTGGAAGAGAGTTGATGAAGCGTTTTACACCAGGACGGTTCCTTTGAGATAACAGTTCTCACAGCAGGTTTAGTCTTTAGTGTTAAAAAAATATCAGCTTACTACAAAGAAGAAAATGCAATAAGAATACCTTAACATGTGTGTGTATAAAACTGATTATATATAGCAGCAGACAATGAGCAGTGCGGAGTGGATTATAGTCTGCCGTATCAGCAACATGGATCAGACAATCTTCATTTCAGACATTCTGGCACGATGAATGAAAAACCTGAGGGTGATTGTTTTTCTAGTTTTCTCATGAGTTCTCAATGCAAGGATCAAACACAATGTCATTCTTTTTAAAACTTAATCTAAAAGCCTTAAATATAATTCTTAAGAAGGATTTTTCCTTGTTCCGGCCTCGGCCAGTCTGGGAGTGGGGTTTTTTTCCCTACTTCTGTCTCAGCAGACTGGTAAGCCAGCAGCTGAGCGTAGTTGTAGGAGGTGCCTGCGTCCAGTCGGCAAACACACCTATGCGGCATGAAATCTAGTGGCATTTAGGCAAGCTGCCAAGTTTAAATACCTGCGTAAGAGCTTCAGACATCAGTGATTTACTGATGATTCATTACTTTACCCTAAAATCCCTTCTTCTGCTGTGTCAGGCCAAATCTTTTTCAATCAGCTTTTCCCTTTTTTGTATTGTCAGGAAAAGTTTGCTTTCCTCTCTCTGCAATCCACTCCTGCCAGCAACTAGTGGACTGTGAATAAGTTTGAGGCATAATTGAGAAAAGAATGTATTTCATGTGTTTTACACTGTGTTAATATAATTCTGTTTAAACTGCTGTCAGGCAATGTCCCATAGCCTTAGCGATTTGTCCTTTAGAGGCTGTGTCAGATTTTTCGCCTCCCTGAACCCGTGAGCTCCCTGAAGAAGGAAAAGGAGGAAGTGCTGCTTCACATCTGCTTGCAAAGTACCTCCTTGGTTTCGTGCATGACTGGCTGGAATGCACAGTGCAACACACATCTCACAGAGGAGCTACAGTGTGCTCTTGCATTCAAATTTTACTTTTTTTCCTTTCTCTTTTTGTTAATTCCTAAAATGCAAAGTAAGAGCTCTTTATATGGCAAGTGCGTGGTTTCTCTTTTTGTACGTCAGACAACAGTAATAACACTAACATCTTATGCTTCTACTTCTCTGGCATTTGAAAATTTCAAGCTGTTCTCTATTTATTCCTCACAGCATGGTTTACAGACCTTTGCCTCTGAGAGTCTCATAGTGATTTAGTATATCCAGCCATGCAGCCCCCTGTGAGATAAGGAAGCATTACCATTATTTTATAAACGTGAAGTTGCATCAGAGAGAGATTACGGGCTAAAACTGTACAAGTGCCCAGGTATCCTACACAGTGCATGGGGAAAATACAGGTTTTCAAAGTGAGATATACAAAATGGCAAGCCACCATATTACATTTTCAGCTAATTAACCATGAGAAAATGTGGAGGACATTCACCCTCACAAGTAGGTCCTCTAGCATGCACAGTCCTAAACCCCACCTAGAAAACTGGTGCCTTCAAAGTGTCACAGTAACACTGTAGAGATACTCTTGTCATTTAAAAATAGAAAGGTTGTGCTGTCTGGTGAAATACAGCTTCTTTTGTTGTGTCCTCCCATTTAAAAACAGTGGAGAAAAGAGATGAAACTGCAGTTCTGAGATAAGACACCAACAAGAAGGCTATAGTATATAAAACCGTAGGCAGACTGGGAATGAAAGAATGTCATTGCCCTGATGCGTCCATTGCAAGTCTCTCTTCCTAGATGTCACATGAATGCTATTGCATGAAGCCTTCCAGGGAAATGAGGTTTAAGAAGGTCTACTTTCTAGACCTCAGCTGGAATCAAAGCTACAGTAGTCCAGCTCAACATGTATATGACTTTCAGAGGGGAAACACACAAACCAGCCACTTTACCTTTGATCTCTCGGTCCTAAACCTTAAGGGAGACATACAAAACATCTTCAAAAGCTAACTCTTTGCAATGCAATTTATAACTCTCTCAGATACCAAATACCAAGGATGCCAATACAGGTGTTGGTTTTGTGACAAATCATAATCTCTCCCCGCATTAACCTCTTGATATTTCACAGTCTGTAAATGACATTACCTACCTTGCAATGAAAAGATCATCATCTTAATACATTTCTCCCTGGTAATGTTCTGTCTCTCCCATAGATACTACACCTGTTCTCTCGGTCAGGCTCATTGATAGGTATCTAATGATTTGTATCAATCTCAGTCTGTGTAAAGCTTTGAAGTTTGCTGCTTCTTTTTCATACTGGAAGGAAGGCACATGTGCACAGAAGCTTTCTGATGTTTCTTTTCCCAGCTATGCTGGTTGGTCTAATAAAAAAAAAAAAAATACTTCTCCTACAGATCTGATCTTACCAAGTCTACCAAGACTGCAACAACACTTCTGCAGAGACCTTTGCATCTAGCCTTGCCAAATACAGGTCATACTAAATAGCATCTAAAAAGTATAGAGTTGGAGAGCAAACCACCAACATAACCAAGGCTTCTTTACCTTTTAGAAGTAAAGCAGTCCAGAGTTTCCTATCACTTTTAGGATGAGTTTGAGGTTTGAAGTAAGTGGGGGCACATAAAAAGAGTATTGTGGGGACCCTACTACATGCGATGTCTACTATATGGTTCTTCTTGTTGTGGGAAGCCTGACTGAATTATTCAGGCTTTCTTTGACAATTGCCTGTTAGCAGGCCTATATCAAGTCACAAAAAACCCCAGTAAAGTTAGAAACCCTGTAAAGTTAAGAACTCCGCTTAAGTCTCCCCAGCTAATACTTCAACTACTGTACCTTTCCTTCTATTTAACCATATAATTAAATATTTAAAGTGATTAATTCAGCCATATCTTTTTAATTAAGATATTACAGTTATTTTGGGGGGATATTTACTGGCAAGATCATAGGGTTAATTAAATTTGCTTATTTTATATAATAAAATACTTGTAAGGTTGACAAAAGAGGCTGAATTGAATTTCATGTTATGGCTTTTTTTTTTTTTTTTTTTAAAGTGCACAGGTCTTACACCATTTTAAAGTTTGAGTTCTAAAAACTGCCAGAAAATGACGAATTTGAAAAGACCGTGCCAGTGGTTCTTGCTAGTGCTGTAAGACAGGTCAGATATAGTAAAAGAGCTGGTAACTCTGTCAACCCCACATTTCAGCTCTTGCTGCAGTGATATGTTTCAGAAGCTGTGCTGGTACAACGCATGACTTTTTCAAATCTCAAATACTGGTTTTCTCATTCCATTTCCAGATGATACAAAATTGGCAGGATACTCCAAGTGGCTGTGTTGCCAATCAGAGGGACCTGGACAGACTGTAGTAATGGACTGACAGGAACCTCATGCAGTTCAACAAAGATAAATGCAAAGTCCTGCACCTGTGGGGTAACCCCATGAACCAGTACCAGCTGGAAATCACCTAGGCAGAAAAGACCCTGAGGTCAGTTCCATTTAAACATAAGAAAAAACTCTTTACTTTGTGTGTGATCAAACACCGGAACAGTTTGCCCAGAGAGGTTGTGGAGTCTCCATCCTTGCAGATATTCAAACATGACTAGACATGGTCCTGAGCAACCTGCCCTAAGTAGCCCTGCTCTGAGCAACGGGGTTGGACTAGACAATGTCCAGAAATTGATTCCAGGCTCATCTATTCTGTGGCACACAGCTTGGAAGCTCAACAAGAACTGTGTTTGAAGCTTTACTGAAGTTCTGAATTCTGTCAAAATGAGCTGCAGATGCTCATTCTCCTGGACACTGCTTGCAAGCTCAGGTGAGTAAAGACTCAAATTAAGAGATAAATCATTCAACCACTTTAGGATTACATGAAAAGGAGTTACCCAGACAAAAGGATTAAGTGAGTTGTAGTTAAATATAAAGTCTCAAAACTCAGAGAATGTACTCAGAGACAAGTTCTTCATCATATAACTGCATAATAACAACAGATAGCATGTGATGTATATTTGCAAAGTATTTGTCCTTTTTGTCCTTTCCTCCTTCAGAAAATTTGGATATGTTCACTATATTTTCATTGCTGTATGCATACACCTCCTTTATCCATAACTGTTCAAGGTCCACATCTGACATACACAAACGCTGATAAGATGTTGCAATCCAAACATTGAGCCATTTTATAAATTCACATTCTTATTATCATCACCCAGACCTTTAAAAAGATCAGACTTCAGAAATGATCCTGTAGTTAAACCAATGCTGACCACTCAGCTACCTTCCCACACTTTGCACTCTTTGCCGAGCTTGCTGCTTCTGAAGCTGGAGGTGAAAGTCAAAAAGGAGTCAAGGGCTTTGAACTTCTCTGCTCTGTTCCTAATGGTCATTAGGTGCTTGTAAGCTACAAAGAGGAAATCCATATTCTTGATGCTGTAAAGTGAAGGGAGGTTTTCTTGGTCTGAACTGGGAAATAAGGGCTGCGTTTGTTCAGCGGCACATACTAAAAATCATCAGACACAGAACAGCAGAAAAGTTTTAGGCGGCTCAGCTTACTCCAAATAGCAAATAAAAGCTTATTTGTTAACAGTACTTATTACACATTTCTATAAGCGTGACAAGCATAACACTTGTTATGCTAAGACATATCTTCGTAACTCTTGAGCTTCATCCCTTTTTAAAATTTTGATTAACAAAGCACTGCAATGAAACTTCCCAAAATCTACCTCAGCTGTCTGTCGTGTCGCTTGACTATGGTATTTTGACAGGGTGCGATGGGAAGGAGAAGCACATGCCAGCAGCGGCGACTGGTGTCACTGTCTCTCAGAAGAGCACAAATCCCTTGCTTCGTTGCTCCTGAGGACCTGCTCTTGGTTGGCCGCAGGCCAGACTAGGAGGAGGAGCTTCGTAGGTGCAGAGCATCTTTCACCAGAAATAGGCTGTATCACTATGTAGACTAGGCTCAAAAGTATATATTAATGCAGAAGAATGTTTGTAGAGAAACTACTATTTTTCATCTCAGAGCACTGCTTTGTATGATTTTTTTCCCTGGCAACCCATCTGAGAAGTGAGGAAAGCGACTATAACAGAGGTACTTGGCATGGGGCTGGGCGAAGAGCAGCACAGTTTATATAACTCAAGGTGTTTCTCTCCAAGTTACAGTAACTCTGAGTCCGAGAGAAACATATTCGCTTATGGAGTAAATCTGGATAGAATCAACTGGAATAAAAAAATAACATACGCCTAAATCTCCTGGCCAACTTAGTACTCCCACTTGTTGTATTGTTTTTGAGCTGGAAATGTATTTAGTTGAGAAAATAAGAATGGAATTGGACAGTAGGCTCAACTTAATGGGACAGCTTCTGCAGCAGCTACAAACACATAAAGTGAGGCGCCTTCTAAAGTGTCCTTAAATTAAATGCATTTAATTCCCTACTTGTCCCTACTTAATTAAACATATTTTTCATACAATTCCCAGAGCTCCTTTCATTTCTAAACACAGAAATACTTATGCTGTCTCCAGGCAACTGGCCTTGATGCTATTAATTTGCAGGACACAAACAACAGAACTGAGTCACTGAGCAGTGAGAATGTTAATAAAGCACTTCAGCAATGAATTTTCTTTTTTGAGCTTCCATCAACACAGGCAAAAAAAAAAAAAATAACTGTATTCTAAGTAACTATTTGGAAAAGATATCGTATCTTAATTTGCATATCACTATGGAGGAAAGTGAGTGAAAACCCTCTGCGAATATTATTGACTTGTAACTGATATACCTGAAAGGCTTTATTACTGTTGGGTTTACGTCCATCATATTAATATTTGTAGTTTGCAGGAGAGGTATAAATCTATCATTTACTCACCACTCCTTTAGTTGGTAGTAAGTGCACTTACTTAAGTATAGGTCATTTTGGAAATAATATTTGATAACTACTTGAAGATAGAATAAGAAAGATAGCAATTTAGCATATACAAGTCCGCTCAAGCTGCTACACAAGCAGCTTAAATCAGCTTAGTTTTACTGAGATGGCTAGGAAGTTACACAACAGGGAAAAATCATAGATCTTTGAGACAGGTGAGACAGAGACCTTTGCACAGGCAAAAATTAGACAAATGAGATTGCTCACAAAGTAGCCTATACTTGCAAGTCTAAGATCACTTGGATTAAAATAAAATGGTAATGTATTTGATTACCTTGTATAAATTAAGATCATCGTATCATTATAAAAGACAGTAAAATCAGGATTCAGCACCAGTATGCTGGCCCCAAGTGCTGAGCACGTGTCCATGCAGGGCTTTCCATCTGCAGTCTCCAAAAGCTCCTTTAAACACAGATTAAATACGGACTTTCTGTCCTAATAAATTAATGACTTATTAATGGTCTTCAAAATAATCTCAGCTATTGTATTTAAAAAATTATTCTTATTTGCTTTCATTATTATTGATATGTTCACCAACTGCATATATTATATATCGATGCATCAAATGGATTTTCTGTGTCATATCTGAATTGCTTTTCTTCAATTACTCATGTTATAGACTGTTTAATTTTTCAGGTAAAATTATTTCGTATTTATTTTTGTGGGAATCTGGTCCATTTGCGTTCATTTGTACTCCCCTATTTTCCATAGAATGTCTAGTAATCTACAGAGAACTACAGATTTGTGGCCCTATATTAAAAACCTCATTTATAAATAAGTTCTATTCATAACACCTACTCTAAATCACTCAAAACTAAATCTAAGAATGGAAAGTGCCTTGACCCGTTCCCTTCACCAATGGTCCAGTCTCCAAGACTCTTTCAGTCTTCAGTGTTTAGGGGTGAGAAGCAAACAGATTTTTTTTATGGTGACAGGAGAAACGCATCTCTCTCTAAACAGGGTCATGAAACTCCTACCCACCCAACACAATCATTTATCTTCTTTCAAATGTCAGCTCCCTCTCGTACTGACACATGGAGCACTGAAGATTCTGAAAGAAAAAGAAACAAGCTACTATAGTTATTAGAAATACAGCTACTGGGCCTAATCTCATGCCGTATGGAAGGAAAAAAAATAAATAAATCCTGTGGCAGATTTCGGCAGGAAAGGCTAAAATTTAATAAGGTTGTTATTAGGTGCTGTAAACATTCCTAGATAAAATGAAATGACAAATTCAATTGTGGGAAAGAATATCAGCTCTCCCCCCTCAGCTAGCGAGTGCCTAGTCCCACTCTTCAGAAAAAATCCCAAGCAGTATGTTTGATTAATTGCAGTCACATCACAGCACCACCTGTCAAAAGAGCATTGTGCTCTTTTGTTTGGAGAACACCTTATCTTCATGAATGCACTGGCTGGAAGAAGTGCCTTGAGAGCGTGCGGGACAGAGAGATACTAATTCCAGAAATAAGAGCACACTAGAAACTTGATAGCGTAGGTGTCAGGTATCTTGTGTTTATAAAGTGGCTCAAAATGAGGTTTCAGTTGTGTAAGAGGATGGCATATATAAACTTGATAACACAGATTCATAGATTTTAGGGCCAGAAAGATCTATTTGTCTGACATAATTTAGTTCGACCTGCTGTGTATCACAGTTCTCCCTGCAGTGGGACCTATAATTTGTGCTGTGCTAGAGTACTACTTCCAGGAAGGCATTCTGTCTTGATCTGAGGACATCAAGAGATGGAAAATTCATCTTTTCCCAAGAAAGCTTGTAACAAAGATTAATAATCCTGAGCATTAAAAAAATGTGATGCATATCACCAATTTAAATTTGTCAAACTGTCTTCCAGCCATGGGTTTACATCATACCTTTTGCCAAGTATGTTAAAAAGCTTCTTGAAGATTCTTATTTACAATAATCAAACTTTAAAAAACAAACAAAAAAACCCACCACTTTGCAGATCCAGATGGCTGTCTCTCTTGCTCTAAAATGTCTTTTTGAATCAGCTTCATAATTTATGATTGCGTATTTATAATCCTTTGAAACTGTGGATACTAGAATTGTATGCAATATCCTGGTCACATAACCGTAAATAAATCCATAGCGATCTGTAAAATGATCTCTTATCCCACAGACTGTGTTTACACACCAAGGAGCCCACCAACCCTTCTTGCTGTCATGTCACACAGGGAACTCTCATGCAGCTGCGTGCCCACACTGCACGTTTTTCCAGCAGATATTACTTTGGATTATATCCAGCCTGGTCTCTCAGACTGGATGCTCCACAAAACAAACTAAAGGATAATGGGAAGATTGAGAAACTGGTTTCAAAAGCTTGCACCTCACCTGAACTAAGGTATCAACAAAGGCATTCTGTGAAACCCAGGTGGTTTCAAATTCGCTGCTTTCAAGGACAGAGTCTCTAAATTTGGAGATACAAGCTGAATTCCTTGTTCTTAAATATACGACTTGTATTTGGCTCCAGTAAAATACCCAGTCCCAAATTCACATTAACTGCTGCTTTTAATTATTGTTCTGTCATGTTTGCATCTTTCATGAGTTTTATTAGAAATCACTTTATAATGCATTTTTTGATTATTGATGAAAATCATGCATAGCATCAATACGAGCACTAGTTCTGTCAGGACCATACTTTAAATATTCCCCAGAAAGGAGAACGTGTTACATCTTGTACTTCAATTGAAACATCTTTTATGCTGAGTGACCGCTCATCAGAAGGGTGCTGCAGCTTGCTCAGTCTGCCCGACTCCGTCCATCAGGCTGTTGGAGCAGCCTTGAGGAATCTCACATAAGACCGACGTGGTGTGACAGAGAAGGAGGGGTGACAGGATCATCAGGGAGTTAATTATAACCATCTCAATGTGAGGAAATCCTGAGTTGCCTCAAGACAGAACCATTATATTTCAGCTGGCAATGGACGCTGAGGGATTTGCCACTGAGGAGAAATGGCAAACCTTTGCCTTGGCCTTTTTTCCTCAGGCTGCCCACATAAAAGGGTAGGGAGAAAGAGTGACAGAAGGACTCATGGAGCTGAGGAACAGATATTGTAAAAAAAAGGGTCTCTGCTGTGGAATAAAACTCAGTAAGGCAAAGAAGTTATCATCCATTTGCATTATGAAGGAGCTTTAAAGGAATAGCTAATTTATTCAGATAAGCAAACACATTTATTCTTTCAAATAATGAAAGAGTGGCTAATTTGCCTTCACACCTTATGAAATACCAGATTTCTACCAGCGACTCCAATCCCTTTGAAAAATAAAGGTAGGAGTGTCATGTTCAAATTAATTCTACAGATATTTGCAGGTTTGACCTTAACCTATGAATATCAGGTGTGGGGTGTGTTTTCCTTGAGCCATGTAGTTAGTTAAGTGCTCCATCGCTCCCGTAAGACCTAACCTGCATGCCTTTGCACTCAAAATCAGAGTTTTTTATGCCACACAGCCCGTCTGCCAGGCTCTGTTGGCAGGAATGAAGAGCTGTGATCAGCCCTGTGACGAGGAGAACTGAAAGGGGCACCAAGCAGGAGGAAGCGTGTGCAAACTGCTGCTCAGTAAAAAGGTCTGTGAGAAGGCAGCAGCAGCAGGGTGAAACAGTGGCAGCCAAAATAGAGTTCAAAGGAAGGGGCTGAATGAATGCCAGGGGTACCGGAATGCTTTTCTACATCACAAGCAGTCGGGCATCTTTCTAAAAAAGAGTAAGACACAACATAGAATCACAGCCCACCAAAAACTTCTGGGATCATTGGGTTCCTTCCTGTACTTTTCCAACATACAGGAGACATTATTTTATATCTCATTCTCCATTTTCTCACAAAAATGCTTCTGTGTTTCATGGGACCACCTTGCTAAGATATATTACTCATCAAAGAGGAATTTTTTCAGGAAGTGGCACTTAGAAAAGACAGAAAATAATTTGTGCTGACAAATTGCAGTGGGAGCTTAAAAGCTCTGAAAAAGGCAGTACCTTCTAAAACGGCTTCTCACCTCATCAGCAGGCAAGGAAACAATCTGAAGCTCAGATCGGTTCCTCCCACCACCTCTGCTCGGGAGGAAAAGTAAGGACTCCAAATATTTTGCACGTGGTGAAATAGCACGTTATGCCCAAGACTAAGACTGTAACGTAAAATAGCAATTCTTAACGTCTCTTTTATTATTTATTTGTCAGCTGTTATCTGACCATTGTGACAATGGATTATCAAAACATCTCGGTCAAATTCTCTATCAGAGGTGGGCTGCAAAAATCAGCTATCCTGCTAAGCACTCATATTTAAAATTCATCCACAAAATAGACATATTTGGTATGGTCAGATTTGATCATAATTTCATTTTATTTAAAATTAAACTTAGTTCAATTGTTTACAAATGTACTCTGAAAGCGGGCAGGAGTATATCCAATAAACCACATAGAAAGCAAGCACACTTAGTTCTTGTTTGCACGGCCTCCTGTTTACAGGGGATGTGGATCTGAAACATTGTCCTTCTTTCCTCCCTCCTTTTTGATAGCTTTGTTTCACATCTTTGTGATGTCTGTAGCTTGTGAATTATTGCTTTTCCTTTATTTAAAATAGTAAAGTTGGTTTATCAGGTAAAAGCAGATGCTAGAACTAGATTCCCTAATTATCACATAAAATGGATCCATACATATGTATAACTTTATCAGGTAATAACAGGTACTGAATACTTATCCCCCCAGCCACAATGGCTACACATTACAAATTTATGACTGCACAGTATCTACTGTGCAGCCTCCTTCCAGCAGTCTCACATGGACAAATCTCACTTATCTCTCCTGGGGCTGTGATGGTTTTTGTATTTGTTTTGTTTTTACTACCTTCAGCTCGTGTAACCACAACTGATCATGCCATTGTTGTGCTCTCGAAAAATACATATGTATTAATGCCCACCAAATTTCAGGTTTTGTTGCCAAGGACCTGTGTATGTCAGGGGGTTAACAAACACAAAAATTAAAAGTATTAAACAGACAAGCAATGCTTCCAAATCAAATGGAGGTGTTTTCCAGGTCATCTTGAGATATTGCACTTTATGCATCTCATAAATTTCCCATGATGTTGGCCTGAGATGAAATCCCTATAGCACACTATCCAAATCTTTCTGTCCTTGGATAAGTATAGGATTATTTATGTTTCAGTGAACATAAAAATAGCTTTGTCCCTCCTTACTGAAAGGAGAAACTTCACAATATGAAGCTAGGCAAAGTGTAAGCCAACCTGGTCACTACATAAAGAACTGAAAGTATGGTATGCACATGCTTTCTCACTTTATCATAATCGCGAAGTACAGCACACTTACAATACAGAACTGTTCGAGTTTCTATTACCATGTTCTTATATAGCACACTGCCCTTGCTAGCACACAGCACGTATGAGGTTACTGAAAAATCTGATAACAAAACTCCAAGTCAGAAAATTGCATAAGTAGGAGACCGATGGGGCAAAGAAGACAGAGAGCATTTAGGTAAAGTATCTGACATTGGCATCCTGCCCTCAACATCTCCACAGTCTGATTACCCCTCAATCCATACCAAGACCAAGGGTCTTCTGACCATTTCAGCCCCGTATCACAGCTGGATAAGTTGTTCCGAGCATAGTGACTCTAATAAAGCTTATTTGTGTATAGTTTTGTACCCTTTGATCCTTTTTTTCTTACCTTCAGCCTCCGTTTTCCCTCCCTCTAACTCTTTGTGTCACTCCAATGAGGAAGAGTCAGCATAGTGTGCAGCTGAGGGCTGTAAATCTGCTAATTGAGTAGCCAACACATCTGCGCTATTAGCCAGCTGGCTACCACCAAACAGCAAAAAATGGCTGAATTTCGCATGCCTTCTTTTTGTGGCAATGCTTCCATCCCCATTTGTTACCAGTAGCTTCAGTTTTACCAAACCAGCATTCAGCCTGAAATTCTCTTGTAAGTGAAATTGTCTGTGTTTCTACTTTGATATTTCACCTGCACAGCTCCACCTGAAGAAACAGGAGCCAGACTCCGGGCTTACCCAAAATATATAGTACAAAACAAGGGAAGACAAGCCCTATGTTTGTTAAACTGTTCAGCCACAATTTTAATGTATCCTTTTGACTGAATAGTTTCACATCTGCAAAATGGGAAAAACATCATATCCTTTACTTCACAAAATGTTGTATAAGTCAATTCATTTTTTGTGAAAAGACAGAGCAGAGACAAAAAAAGTAAGAAACTTCCACTTCTGTCTTCGAAGTTTCAAATAGTTTGAACAATGTCTAATAAATCAGGAAAGGGTCATTCACAGAACTAGGAGACGAGAAGGTAATCGTTAAATGATTGCCACGTATTTCTGTTCTTGTAAGCCAGGAGGCTTTGGAAAAATAATATATGAGTGAATAATTAAAGACTAAATTATGTTAGCATAGAGTATTTGTTTCCTGTTCGTAATGGAAGCATTTTCCACATCATTTCAATGAAGGCTGGCAATATCTGAAAAAGGGCAAGCAAAACTGGCAGGCAATAAATAGCCTCAGCCACCAGAGAGAAACAAAGGGAAATCATTAATACTTGCAGCTTCCTTCAGAATTTTTTAATGCATTCATTCTCGCTTGGCACTATGGACCATGAGCTGTCTTTCCCATTCCAAAGAAAAGGTGAGTCATACTGAGGCTGAAAAAATCGCTCAGAATCAAAGATGAATGACAGCTTTCTATCCCTACACTCTGACTGCAAAAATAAAGCCCTCAATTAATTAAATATACATAAAAGCTTTCACGGAGTCATCTTTGCACAGTATCCATTCCTCTAAAGCACTGCGTTTTTTTTCTAGAACTGTATACGAGTGAGTGAAAAATAAACATTAGCTCAGCTTTGAAGTTCCTGGGAATACCCAGGAATATGCTCAAAATACAACCATATAGCCAGTCATTTCCCTCTCTCAAAGGTTTCAGTCATTCTCCTTTAGTCTAGTAGACAGTATTCCAGATTTTCTAAATCAGGATTTTTCAGTAGTGGGTCAGGATTTTCCCTTCGGAAAATTAAAAGGGCATTCTGGTCCAAAGAGTGTTTGTTGATTCTCACCTGTTATCTCAATATCTCTGTCCAAAATGCGTTCTCTTGAGCTATGTTACAGTATGTAATTCCTTGGCTTTCCTTCAAGAATGTAACATCTCAGCTTTTGGAAGATTCTCAAAGTGATTATGCGTGCATAATTAATTGTGAAGAGTGAGACCATCAGTGCTACAGAGATCATCAGTCCTGTAGTATTCCCAGCTTCTCACTGGGATGAACAAGACATCTTTTTGAATTGAACAAGGCAACGCTGTGAATGAAATCAGCATCCTTCTGCAATCTACCTTCTTCAAAAGGCCAACCATCTCCTTCTCCTAGATTTTTTAATTGTACTGAGCGAAGTGAAATGTGACATTTTTGCAGTGCATTAGGTATCATGAAAAGGCAATCACAATAGACTTTTTAATTATTCGGGACACACGCACTCTTGAATGTAGATATAGAGAAAGAGGTATTCCAGCTGAGAACTCTTCTGTGAAATTACAGTATTATAAGACTGGAGAAAAAAATGGCAAGCCCAGTTGTTTTCATACTTGCACAATGGGTATTGACGGCTTTTCCTCTTTATTAAATCTGATTGAAATGGCTCATCTCCCTTTTTAGATTTTAAAGGACAATGGACAAATGATGGAAAATACACGACCATTCCACCACCAGTTACATGCAATTCTTTTTGATTTCACATGGGTATTCCTATCCTGTAGTATGAAACAGGGTGCAGGTGAAGAGAAAAAAGTTTGTACATATTTGAATAATAGGACTTTAAACTTCAAAGCAAAATTAAGAGATTGACCTTTCATTGCTGAATGTCAAAGTTATTTCCTCAAATCAAAGCTGATACATAAATGTCATCTTCATGATATGACAGTAATAAACAAACAAACAAATATAACAAATTAAACTATCATTGTCATATTGTCAGCCAGACAATAGTCATTTTACTAAAGGTAGTATAGCACTGCTCTGTTAAATATATTAAATATAAAAGGTGCTTGTTTCAGTCAATGGCTGCTCTATCTTTTCTCAGAAAGTCAGCTTGGGTAGCATATTGTTTGCATTTTATGCATAATAAACTGCTACCAGAGCATGCAGACAGTCAGGGACTTGCATCTGACTTTCATCTTAGCCTTGAGCCTACAGAAGCAGCAGAAACATCTTATAACTGCAAGAGGAATCCTCCCCAAAGCCGAACACTAGTTTTCAGAAAGCCAGATCTTCAGAGACACAGAAAATAAGACAGATATGACCCTCTACCCAACAGGGCGTGTTCTGAGGAGTGTACTCTGTTCCAAAGACTGCATATTTTTCAATAAGGAGTCACTTCATAAAATATATAATGACATGACAGTTTGGGTGACAGTTAGGAAGAGCTTTACGATCCACACACCCTGTCCTGATGCTGATATTGGGAACTTCATAACATATAAAACTGTAACATCATGTCAGGTGCCTTTTATAATTCTGCAGTAATAATTTTCTTATTCATGTACACAACCCAGTGTTTTTATTATTAATGGCCCCGTTAAAATGCTAATAACTAAAGCTTAGTAATGAAATATGCATGTTGGTACATGAAGATATCATTAAAACCAATCCACTTATAATATGTCATATAATTTGTGGCTTCGAATTTTGTACCAGCTCTTGGCAGAGTAATTAAAGAACAATCAAGCCTTTCTCACTAATTAACATTGTCAGTATGCCTGTATGATATGTAAAATGTGATAATGAGTTGAAAACTTTCAGCATTTGGGATGACTTGTGTTTTTTCTCTCTCCTGGAAGGAATTTAATAAAGAAACATCTGGAAGCAGGGGCATCATTACACTTAGTGGAAATCAAAGAAGGATAATGAATGGAACAAGAGGTTAGAAATCAGGAGGCATTAATTTATCTTCCTCATTATGCTCCACTAAGTGAATCCATGCTACCAAAAATACATGATGATTTTGAGCATCGATGTAAAATTTTTCATTACAGTTTGAAATTATGAACTCTGAACATCTGTATTTACTTCTCAGCTCCAATATGTTTATGACAATAGTCTGGCTTTTCATGTCTTTTTAACTCAATTTGGACTGAAACCCCAGAGAGTAGTTAATATGGGTTAAGTATCTTTAATTGAGACACTTGAGAGCTTTCCAGTAAAAGATTTTATTTCCATACAATTAAGATATATCAGCAATGGCCTTTTGATGGGAACACGAAGTTTTGGCAAACTTTCGCAAAGTCCCAAGCAGGCTTCCATCAGAGATTATGTAAAGTTTTTATCATCCTGCCATGAACTATCCATGTTCCCAGATTGGGTCTGTTATTTTAAAATAACTTCTGGAGGCAGACTAATCCATTCTTGGGAATTTACAGGCTTTCAAGTTGCCTCCTTCCAAAGAGGGGCAGATCAAGGGAAGCAAACAGCATTTGGGATGACAAAACTACCTGCACCTTAAAGACTTTCTGTGCAGTCTGGCCTTGAGTTCCTGAATGTCTGGTATAGCATCAGAAGTCTATGTCCTGAGAGTTTCAGCTCCAAGCAGAACTTGGCTTTCAGCCTTTACAGAAGCTGACCAACATAAATATCTGAGGCTTACCAAACCCCAACCCAGGAACTCCTTGAACACAAGAAGCAAGCAAGCTATTTGGGAAGAAAACAGAGAGAGTTTGGGATACCCAACAGCTAACCTTAAGCAGATTGTAATTATAAATGTGATACCATACTGATGTCTTCATTTTTTTCACAGGCAAGTAATTTAAGTAAAGTACTTTATTTTTTC
The DNA here is from genome assembly GCF_028500815.1 of Rissa tridactyla. Taxonomy (NCBI): domain Eukaryota; kingdom Metazoa; phylum Chordata; class Aves; order Charadriiformes; family Laridae; genus Rissa; species Rissa tridactyla. Next base: position 42,803,244 of record NC_071470.1, on the reverse strand, counting down.
ATCCAGATCTCTCCTGTAAGTAGCCCATATTGAAGAGTACCTATTCCAAAGTCTACGTCTTGTTCCAGAACTTATGCTTTGGGCATGTGAACCATAACTAGACTGCCCAAAGTATCTATCTGCGCAAAACGGATGTTTAGGAGGAACAGGCCTGGCTCCAAGAAAAGGAATAACTGAGGGCACCTTCTGCATCGTGGCAATGTAGAAGTTGGTACTAAACTATGTCAGATAGATCAAAAATGACAATAAAAAAAAGCAATGGTCAAAAAAAAAAGCCCATAAAGATAAGCTCGAAAACACACATACTGAGCGTGAAGGGACAGTAGTCTATTAAATGCCCACCTGTTGGCGAAATGTCTTCCCTTGAGGAATGGATGAACGTTATAAATGTCTCTAGCAGCCTCTTATGTTCTGACACCTTTTATTTCAGTTTCCAGCGCAAAGAGAAGTATAAACACTGCTCTTTCCTGACAACACCAGACGACGAATGCTGCCATGTGGGAAAAGAGGAAACAAAAACTGATGAAACTACCGTGTCCGAAAACTAATATGACACTGGCTATATACATCTCATCTAGAGGAATAAACCGTATCTCCGCTTCACTGTCACCAGGCATTTTTGGGACCTATTGCATTTCAGAGCTTTATTTTTTTTTTTGTTAATAAAACTTGTGTGTGAGTGGTGAAACTCAACATATAAATTGCAACACTTTGGGTTTCAACACTTTGGGTTTGACTATATCACATAGATAATACAGGTCCAGAATTTTAATGGCAGTGCACTGTGGCAGCATAAATAATACAATGCGTCTCAAAATAATTAGCAATTTGCCATTATTAAGGCAGCTTTATTCTCTAAATTCTCTCCTTTTATTATATTTAGCTATGAGAAAAGCTTCTTCTTCACACATTGTTTCCTGTGGTTTGCATTATTATTTTCTAAGTGTATAATGCTTTATTTACTCTATTTTATAGCCCAGAGGTGTTTTTGCAGTTTCTTCTTTCAATGTACTTTGCAGACAAGCCACTAGGATACATCTATGGGATTTTTTTCCCTGACAATTAACACTGATTGTACTGTCTTTGAAGATAAACAACTTTTTTTTTTTCCATGTTTAAATCATGTTCTTTACCACAGACACAAACAACTGTAGAACCAGATAATCAAACATTTCTCCACTAGGGTTACAATTTTACTTTGCTCAGGAGGGTATGCTCTGACTTATTTTTATATTTGAATAGTACATGCAAGTTAATTTGGGTAACTGAGTGAATTATAACAGTAATTATATCTTTCTAACAACTACTAGGCTTTGAAATCATGTTACAGAAGCATAGATATATAAAATGTAGTGCATTTCCTGATGCAACATTCTGGAATTTGTAGTATTCAAATTGAACCCATGGGACATTTTAGGGGTTTAGTGCATGGAATTTTTGTTTGCCCCTTTTCCAAAGGAAAACATCTAGTATTCTTCTCTCTCAAGAAGATGAACATCTAATCAACAAGCTAAATGACAAACGGATGTTACAGCTATATCAGAACAAGTCCTGCTAAAATTACTGTGTGATAGCAGTAGATAAATTATCTCTCAAAGAGGCAGGTAAGTCTCAGTGTAGGACCTACTGCAAATTCACTAAACTCAGAAGTGTTTCTTAGGGAGTAGTGTTGAGAAGAAGAAACATCCAGATTCAGAAAGCTTTTGTTGCTAAAACACCAAATATTTGCAAGGAAAAAAAAAAAGACCATATGGCAAGTGAAGTTGGTGTAACTTTGAAACTCTTGAGTATCTTCAGTCCAGCATGTCTTCACTGCCGGGTACTTTCATACGAACATCACAACAAATCGTTCTTGTCCTTCTGCGGTCCCTTATTTCACAATGTCGAGTATCTGAAACTGTCATAAAAAGCAATATAGATCTTTCCATCCCCTGTGCTAGAATACCCAGGCTGTTAAAAGCAAAAGAAACCCTGACAATTGGCCGTATTACAACACTGAATAACAGGTAAATGCGAGTCATACTTTTCCTTAGAGAGCTAGAGGACTGTGAGAGGGATTCATGGTTTACTGCACTGCTGCTATGCACATTTGCTGAGGGCCTTGTGACAGTGCTGGAAATTGCAGCTGAAGAAGGGTGGTTTTTGTAGGGTTAGTTCTTCCACCCAGGATTTAGGCAGATAGGACCAAATTTGTACACCTGTCAAAACTTTCATTATATCAAAATAAATACCTGGTATAGAAATGTTTGAAATTCCTGATTTTTTTTTTTTAATTTTAAAAAAACTAAGAATGCAAGAAAGCAATAGGATCAGTGTGGAAAGCTACTGACGTATTTTTGGAGAAGAAGGATAGTACCTAGTGAACGAGGCAAGTATCCAAAGAAGTTGAGGCTGGAAAATGTGCAGGGAATGAGAAATGAATCTTCGGAGAGAACAGATTACATATAGACAACTGAGCAGATGTCTTAACATATGCATATTATCTGACCTTCATAGTAAACAAGGTAAGGGTCTTTTTACAAACACAAGCAAGTAGCTAAGCCTTTACAGGTAAGCATCAGTCAATTCAATTTAGATTACTGATGATACATCTAACCTATAGCATTGCTTCACTGTGACACACAGGGAGGAAAACCAGCTTGCAGAGGCAACATTCACTTGGGGAATTCTTTTCATACTGCTAATCAGCTTTAAAAATTAACTTGGACTCAAATTGCTGGTGTCCCACAAATCATTTGTAGACAAATCTTATGAGATCCTATTCGACACTGTATTAATTTTCCTTACAATTTTGCATTCATTTCCATTTAGGTTTCTGAAGAACTTTTATCTTCTAGATGGGCGGCATCCCCATTGTCCCAAGGTGCAATTGCTGTAATAGCCACCAAAAAACTCTTACCTGCCAGTCAAAAACCTTTCATCAGGATCAGTAGTTATTAATTTGCAAGGTCTCAATTTGATTTAGTACCTAGAAGCCTTTACTATCTGCCCAGAAAACATATTAAAGCCTTGAAAAAATTTGTTGTTTATCTATGAAATCTGCAACTTGACAAGTTTGAAATCTGAACATACTACTACGTTCTATAACTGGATAAGAAGATAAACTGAACTTTTCCTTTTCACCGTAATTGGTATATACAAATGCAAGCACTGAAAAGGAGCACTTAAAACAGAAAAATAACAAATCTCTGTAAAATATGCCACCTGAAAAAGTTACAGCACTGATTTTATTCTGTCTACATTCCACAAGAAGAGTAAATGCCTGAATTCCTTGCTTTAAATGAACATAGGAAATCATCTAAACACTCTAGGGTTTCCTTTTTCATTATTAAAAAGTCAGATACATAGGCAATTTAATTATGTCAGTGAAAGCAGCGTGTATTTTCATGCATAAAAAGAATAATTTAGATCATATATTTTTGTCAAATAACTTTCTCATTGTTTCAGAAATGTTCCTGAATGCCAAATGTAAGCCCATATTATTCTGCTCAAGTTGCTTTAAGCTGATTAGGTGGTCAAATATTACCTACCTAAATGAGATAATGACTATGAGATTAATCTAAGGTGAGGCAATATACCACAGATCAGAAAGCAAAGGGCTGTGAGATGATTGCATGTTACCAGGGCAATAAAATTAAGAGGAAAAAAGTATGTACCACTAGAGGTTTGCCAATGGGAGTGAAAGTTAAATTAGAGATAAATTAATGAAATATTTATTACTGACTGCAAGATATGGCTTTTGCATTTTCCCAAATGAGGCTCCTTTGAAAGGTGTATTGATTAAACCATGTGCATTATCGTACTCATGTTCATAGCAAACTCAAATGGCTTATCAAAGTTTTTACATAATTATAAAGTCCCTACATATTTTTATAGTTATGATACACTCTTGAACGTGTTTTATTTATAAATGTGAAGCTGTAGCGCCTTACGTGCAGAAAATATCACCAAGCAAAGGAAAATATACCAATGTATAATGACAATATTTACAATAGAGCTTAGTTACGTACCAATAAAGCATTTGGTAAGTAGTATTTTATTTGTGTTTTGTGTATAATAAGACTTATATTGACTCAGTTGCTGGTGTAACTGCATCTTTTTTTAGCAAAGCTCATATTCACTTTCCTAGGATCCCCACAGGCCGTTTTCCACCATATACGGAGACAGCTTCCGATAGTCTTTCTTCTTACGTACTTCTGTGAACAGGGGTGGATTCGCTGAGGACATGAGAAGGCCACAGTTGTATTAAGACCTTCATTCACTGCAGTACCTGAGCATCACACCAGGTGAATGCATCTATGCTCACAGGACCTTCATGTTGCTCTTCAGCATTTAAATGTAACCTGAGACACAGTAAGCCAAATAAATGCCTCTCTCAGATAGCATTGCTGCTATGCTTTTACGCTTTTAGGAATAATACCAATAAGGGATTTAGTGGAATCCACACATTTTTTGGTACCCGATGCAAAAAAAACCCTCTGTGTTTAAGACGGCGGACCTAGAAAAGTGGTATAATCTGAGCTGTGTTCAGAATAGGTTCTCAGTAAAATAAAAAATAGAAAGTTTTGTCAACAAGAATTTGTCTAAAACTTTGCCTCACTTCAAGTCTTAGATGCCAGGCCAAGGCATTCATCCACTTATGATTACAACTCGTATTTCTGTACAAACAGGTAAGAGTAATTTCATTTTTTTCCCAGGCCAGAGCATGGTGTTCCCTATCTGTTAGCCAGCACACTGGTGACGTAAGAGACCTTGCTTTACGACCAGCGCATGACTCTGCAAACTAGCTGTTACATGATTTGAGGGTGAAGGGAGCCCTAGGATTGCTCATTTATTTATATCAAATATAAATCAGAATCCAAACCCTCCTTCTTTAGGCAGATAGGCTATAGATGTACATTTACTTTTGCTTGTTCTTTCTGGTAAGTTTTTTGCACTCTGATCAGGCAGCCAAATGTGTGGGAGTTTCTGGAATTCAGTTTTGGACCCAGGTAGCTGACGTCTAAAGAAGTCCTACTTAAAGCCTCTTCAGTTCTTCTTTTCAGATCTGGGTGCCTAAATACCTTACTTTTTTTTTTCCTCAGTGACTTAGCAAAGAACACAGTGAAAATTTGGAGGGAACTTAAAGACATAGGTAGTGCTTCCTGCATCTTTAACACATGGTCATCTTCTTGTTTTTACATAGAACTCTGACAATCTCAGTGCCTTGAGTAGGGGACTTTTTTTTTTTTGTGATGAACTACTGTACAGCACAATTAAGGTTAATATAATCAAGTACTTGCTCGCAAAATGAAGAACAGTTTGTGGCCTGGTTTTGTAAACAGCCACAAAGGGAGGTCCCAGGCTAGAACACTGCTGTTGATCTGAAATAAAAGTCTTCCATTAACAAAGCATTGAATAAAATGAACTCTTGTTTAAACAACTGATATTCCTGAATAAATCAGCAATAACTGAAAATAATGGTCGCCTGGGAATCTTTCAGAGTAAATCCCTCAAGAAATATCACCTAGAAGAGTTACTTCTACTCATGAATAGCAATAAAAAAGTAGGACATCTCATGGGACAGTGAAGACGCAGTGTTTTAATCGCTTTCACCTGTGACACAGCACTACGAATTCCCTAGTGTCGCTTGCATTTAAAGTGATATGTAATCTGTTGGTGGGTGTGAATTCATAGTCTTTCACTGTATTAGCACTATTTTTTATGGTCACGTTAATTATCCTAAAATCTGATCATACTGGGCACTGAACAAACATGGAATCTGTGTGTAAGACAGTACTGGGCTCAGCCTAACCCATAGTGGAGAGATTGAGGAAGGTGGGGGGAGACATGCAGATGTTTATGTGAAATCTTCAGGGAGCTCGTCCAAAGTGGGAAAGCAGCCCACAAAAACTGTGACAGTGCTTGCTTGAATACTTGGCAAGTGGATGATGGACTAGTGATAAAAATAAAACTTGCCCTACACAGAACAAGAGAAAACAAGTAGAACTAGGACACTAAGAGCTACAGAACTTAAAATAACAACTTGTGTTTGGGGTGACAAAGAACCACACAAAGGAGACATTTGGAGAGCGGTCAGAGGTTTGGAGGAGAACAAACACAATCTAGATTAACGTTGGATTCCAGGCCTGTAGCAGAATTCTTCATGAATATTGCTGTGGCAGAAACACATTTGCCAAGACTGAAGAAAAGGCATGAGTGATGATGTCCAGGAGACTTTATACTTTGTGGATATCTCAAAGAGGAGATAACGTATGATACAACTCTATGATACTTTGCAAGCAGACAAGAATGATCCATGCTGGTCATTAACGAGGCACATGTTTGACACTACTTTAGCAAACTGGACACAGAAATCCATGGGCCCTGATGGGATGCTCCCATGAGTGCTGGGGGAGTTGATGCCATTACAAAGCCACTTTCAATTATCTTTAAATGATCAAGGCAATTGGGAGAGGTGCTTGAGGACTGGAGGACTTCGATCTTCAAAAAGGGCAAGGAGGACCCAGAGAACTGCAGGCTGGTCAGCCTCACCTCAAACCATGGGAAGGGGATGGAACAACTAATCCTGGAAAGCATTTGTAGTCACATGAAGGACAACGAGGTCATCAGGAGCAGTCAGCGGGGATTGACCAAGGCAAAGTCATGCTTGACCAACCCGATGAACTTCTATGATGAAATGACTGGCTTGGTAGATGAGGGGAGAGCAGTGGATATTGCCTTCGTAGACTTCAGTAAGGCTTTTTTGACAGTGTGTCCCATAACATCCTCATACAATAACCCTGCTTGAGCAGGAGGAGTGGACCACATGACCTCCAGAGATCCCTTTTAACCTCAACTGTTCTGTGAGGTTAAAGTCTTTTGTCTTTTGTGAAGACAAAAGACTTTGATGAAGGACAGGGTATATCATCTGAAACATAGCACTACACATCTTCTGAGACATGGCCACCTTTGATTCAGATGAAACTGAAAACACAGCTGGTCTGCAAAATACTGCATAGTTTACACCAAAAAAAAAATTGTGATGTTTCAAAAATTTGCCATACATACCTCCACACTTAAAAAATGTAATTTGACAGCATAATAAAGTATAATACACTTTTTTTTTGTAAATCAAAGGCACATTTTTCTTAATTTCTTTTCTTGTTTTTCTAGCATATTTGGAAGTGTGTTTCTTTAAAAGTTTACCAACATCAAACTGAATTGGTTGCATTCTGAGAGGTGTGTAAGACAATATAAGGATTAAATGTAACCTCAGTACTAATTACTTCCTGAATGCATTCTGCTACATATCGTGTTTCATCAGGTTTGAAAGGCTTTGGTCTAGAACACTGAATGCCATTTGTAAAGGTGAAATTTTAATTTTATCCATTTGCAAGTTCGTTTATCCAGCCTCCACTCACAATTGTGCTGATTAATACCCCAGGGCAAAAAAAAAAAAATATGTTTTTTGTGTCCCACACAAATATCTGAGCTAATGAAAAAGTTTCTCAGCACCAACAAGAACAAAGTGATCTATTAATTTTCTTCTACAATATTTAAAATACTTTTAAAAAATATTCAGCTCTAAAAAAATGGATAATTTTTAATTATTTTTGCTGAAGTTGTACTTCTAGTTGTATTTCTAAATAGTACAAAAGTTCTGAAAAATTATAATAATTACACAGATACTTGCATCTTAACCTTTTTGCCCATATTTCTGCTACTTTCTTGGCATTTCAGAACATTAATCAACAAAACGAACAAATTTTCTGAGTGAAAATGTCTGTTATGCTTTGTTGTTTGTTCCTCTCATGTTCTTCTCTCATTCTTAGAATCATAGAATGATAGAATCTTCATGGTTGGAAAGGACCTTTGAAATCATCAAGTCCAACCATACACACACCAAAAAAAAACGAAAAAACAAAAAAAACCACACAAACCACCACAAACAAACAACCTACAATCTCTGCCACTAAAGCATGCCCCGAAGTGCCACATCTAGACATTTCTTAAACACCTCCAGGGATGGTGACTCAACCACCTCCCTGGGCAGGCTGTTCCAGTGCCTGACCACTCTTTCAGTAAAATAATTCTTCCTAATATCTAATCTAAACCTCCCCTGCTGCAACTTCAGACCGTTTCCTCTGGTCCTGTCATTATTCACTGGAGAGAAGAGGCCAACACCCACCTCTCTCCAGCCTCCTTTCAGGTAGTTGTAGAGGGCAATGAGGTCCCCCCTCAGCCTCCTCTTCTCCAAGCTAAACATGCCCAGCTCCCTCAGCCGTCATAATCTTTGCATAATCTTGAATGACTTCTGATGAGCTCCAATATAGGATCAAAATCTGCATTCATTTACAGAACATAATGTTATTATATTTCTACTGCACAGTGAATGACTGCAGAGCAATGAGGCTAAGTTAGAGACGGAACTCTACTCAGCTTTCTAAAACACTCATTGGCCTTTGGTTCTTTGTTCAGAGAGGAAAACAAATCCAAGATTCTTTACAAAGATAAGAATAAGAGAAAAGTATTTAAATTTGTGAAGTATCGTTGTATGACAGAACTGAAACATAGGTTTATAATATAATTGTGTTAACCGCTGGGTTAACCGGCATCTGTGTTTTGCTGATCTTCAAAATCCCAACCTCTCCGCTATTTCTTAGGTGCAGACACTATCTTCCAAAAGTTATATTTCATATCATACTATCTATGCTAACTTATGTGCCATGGGATTACACTTTACAGTAAAACTTCCACTTAGCTGTAAAGGGTTAACAGATGTTTAATAGAAGTTTTATGGCACAGAGCCCAGCAGGTGAACAGCAGTGACTCTGAGTGCTGATACCCTCTATTGCTGGATTCATAACAATTTATAATACAACCTATTCATGTCCATAACATGTTCATAGTAATTCTTTTACTAAGGCTCATTACCTGTTGACCAGTATCCTTTTTTTTTTTTTTTCCAGACTCAGGATGTGATAATTTAGGTATAACCATCTGTTTTCTCTCTTCTGAAATATGCTCCCATCTGGGTACTTCTTGCTTCTTGTGCTGGAGATGTTTAATTCGATTTCTTAAGTATTATTTACCTTTCAGCTGGTGTTCCTCACTGCATAAGGCTGGCAGGGCTGGCAGGAGAGTCTTGAGCAGCATTTGGCTTGCAATATTTGTCAAATTCATATGGGCTGGTTCCCAGGTTTATGTTAACATGGCAGTATCAGTCAGTACAGACTGAACAGGTCAGGCAACAAGAACGATTCAGCTTCCTAACATTTACAGGAAAATCAGTAGGCAATGTGGCAAAACAGAAGTATCTACCTATTCACACTCAGATAGTGTGAATAAGCAAGAGCAAGAGGCTGAGAAAGAGCCAGAGCACTGGTTCCACCACTGTATTCTTAGCAGTAGAATGTGCAGAGACCTATATAAGGAGATCCTCTTCTTTTCAGAGGAAAAGTTCCAATTCAGAGCTAATGCATCTGAGACATGATGTCTCCTGGTGTTACTCATAGATTTTCCTTATTAAATGTGACCTCTTACTCATGTCCACATTTAAAATTTGAATCTATTCCTAAATACCCTGTATTTGTTCTTGTATGCCTGTGACCTTGGACTTAACTCCAGATGTGGTTTGGACTTAACTCCAGATGTGGTTTTATGTGGATGAACAAATGGGAAGTCTGACCACAGACCAATCTACCTCCTTGTGTTTGTAAATTCCTTTGCCTCCCACCCATTGACAGGAGAATTACATCAGGATCAGGATTTTGCTGCTAACCCCATCAACATCATCCAGGAGACTACTGCAAGCTTGGTCTTCTTTTATCCCACGGTACCCTCATGCTGGAAGGATGACTTCTCATCACACTTTTTTAAGTGGTGACAGTGTAATCCCATTGCAAAACAATACTTCATCACTCAGTTTTTCAGAACAGTATCACTGGAACTGCTGCCTTCCCACAGCCAAGCGTTGCAGGGGAACCCCTCTAAAACAGCTAGACTGGTCATCTCAGGACTGATTTAGTGCTTGGGTTTAGCTTCTTCCAAGCAAGGTGTATAATATCAAGATTATCAGCTAAGACAGAAGAATTGCTAACATCCATTCCCAAACTGAGCATTTGAGAGTTCCTCGTGGTCTGACCATCAGCATTTGGGAAAGGCACCAAGGAGGTGGCCTTATGTAATGCCCAGTATGCAGCTAAGTAGCCTATGTAAGGCAAACTACTCAGACATTTCAGGGCCACCCCTCAATGTCATTTTGGTCAGCCCAGGCCTTTAGTCTTACCTTCAGTCAGTGCCTGCATCAACAGTACTCACTGCTGCTAGGTGACCAGCACTAAGACATTGTTGTTGGGACATAGTCATATATTAGTATTCCTGTTGTAATTCTCAGACAATGGCATGGCTGTGCTTGAGAAAGCTGAGCAGACCTTCCGTAACCTTCAGCACAGAAGTGATGAGTTATCACACTTTGGGCTAATGTAGCCCTGTAAAGGGATAATTTTTTCTAGTCAGGGCCTTTCTGTCCCAGACCATAAATTTGTCCACAGGCACTGCTATTGCCTGTCGTTGCTGATACATACTGATCTTATTCAGTCCATGAGGCCTTCTCTGCAATTAACAGCTTTGAGAGAGGTTGTCTTTTTTTCCCTTGGTGAGTCTGCATGTGATCTTATTAGGAACCCAATCTACTCACAGACTGGACTTCTCCAGACAGCTTTCTTCCCTTCCTAGTCTTCTGCCAGTACTATATTCTGCAGATGGGTCCATTTACAGTTTTAAATTCCTAATTGCTGCTGGAGTTAATTTCTTCCCTGCTATACAGGGCTTATAGACCCATCACTCCACAAAATGATAATTTTATTTACTGTAGATTGTATTAATCTACTTTGCTTATGGAGATGTCAAGATCTATAACATCTATTACTTTTCTGTCTTCTACTAGACCAATTATTATGTCAAAGAAGAAAATCAGATGGATTTTTCAAGAACAAAACAATTCTGGCTTTTACTTATTTTCCAGATATTCGTAGGTTGCTTAATAATTTGTTCAAGTATCTTTTAAGTTAACAAAACACAGACGGTTGTTTCATCATTTCCAGAGGCCTCTAACATGCATTCCATCTGACCCCCAAAGTCAGAGAGAAGCTCTACACTACAGCTGCTTTAGTCTTCTAGAATCTCATGTATTCTCCACTGCCTCCCCAAAACAACCACTAGAGGTTTTAGCAAGTTCCTAAAGTACTCCAGAATGAATTTCATGAGCCTTTGTTAACTTGAAGTCATATTATCTAAATGTTCTTTCCTTGTTGGAGCCTATGTTTCCTCCTTATTGAAATGATCATGTAGATCACAATTACCCCTTTTTTAATGTATGCAGACAGACGCAAAAAAAAAAAATCAATAAATACTACAGCCTTTCTTCTGCATTTCGCTTTTCACTCTCTTTCCGCATTAACTAATGGGACATTCCCCTTATACTTGTATAGACTTCTTTTTTGCCTTTCACATTTCTTAATAGCTGTAATCTATACATTCCTTAGTTCCATAGGCTACATCTTTATATTCACCCCTTAGTCATACATTATTGTTTATTTAATAGTTTTATTGTTTATATATAAATTACTGATACAGCTGCAGGTGTCATAGGAGATATTTAGATAGTGATTTCAGCTTAAGGAGAGATGAATTCCTTAAGAAAATAAGCAAAAGCTTCACATCTGTCCTTAGACCACACTGCCTTCTACTACTACCCCAGATCATTGTGCGTTAATACCCTCCAAGGAAAGGGCCCATACTTAGAATTACTAGACAGACACTTCATTCTTTATCTACACTGAAACAGTTTATCTGTAAACTGTTTGATATAGTTGATTTTTTTATATTGGTTCTTTTGATATTTACCGTGCATTCCTGAGCTGCTTTCTGATCTCCCTTAATATTTATTCCCTAAAGATCCTGCACAACAATTCCCTAAATAATTAATACATTCTGTTGTCATTATTCCTCGTTCTTCCTTCCTTGTGAAGCCTGAGGTTTTTCTAAGAGATGTTCTTGGATAAAGAGAAAATGAAAAAACTTTCATCTCAGCTTATAAGTATACCTCAGATACCCAGTACCAAAGCAAAATATTGCGTCCTTCAGACACTTATAGCACTTGGCTTTTTAGAGAAAAAAAGCGCGCAGTAGTGCAGTAAATGTTTGTTGTAGAGATCTATGAGGCAGTATAAATATTCTAATGATCCCTTCAAACTGTTGGAGACCAACCTCTAATAAAAAGGAATTTTTCACCCTTCTAGAGGCTCCTTCAAGCAGTCTTACCCATCTATCCATTACTGTCTTGCAAGTGCATTACCCCTTTAGGATGCAACAAAAAAGACCAAAATTTTAAATTTATATTAAAGAAATTGTGCAATTATATATTGTAAAGTGCTGTTAACATTCTTGCTTACATTGATACATGTTGTCTGGTTTTAAATGTTTGCCTTCAACATAGCTTTAGATTATGCTGCAGGATTAGTGAACATTGCAACACACGTGGTTTTAAAGAGCTTTGTCTGCATTAGGATATTTTCCCTTCCTTGCCTCAAAGCTTTGTATTACTCAAATGTCTGAAAATTTTGAACAAAATAATAATTTAATCTTACATTTTACTCTAAGAAATAGCTTGGAACAGTTGTTTGTGGTTTTGTTTTAGTGAAATCTAGCACTTCCACAGGCATCAAAGATTTTTGGGTTTTGTTTACTGGCAAGTTTTAGTAGATGGTATGGTTTTTTTAAGGAAAGATTGACATTTGTTTGCTGTTATAGGATCAAGTGGTGTTCCTGAATAGAAACAGACCTTTATGATCAACAAGTCTATCTGGGATGATCTTAACATAGTAAAAGAAATCTTGTGAGAAGTGTGTGCTTTCAGGTACATCTCTTTAAAACAATTCCTGCACTGTAGCAGTTGAAAACTTCGATAATTAGAAGCACATCTTGTTTTGGCACAGCATCAATGAATGCCTTTTGTTGGCTATAGAACAATTTTATCATCCTTGGCAGTGGAAGTAGTTGCATTGCCTTGATTAGTACTGCTGAAGGTACTTTTGAGGAAAACAAGTAATTTGGCAGTGATTGGATTTTGAGTGGAACTATAGATGGACCTTTTTTCAGCGTAAATACCCTTCCATTTTAACTTTCTTTCCTTTGTTGTCACATAAAACTAAGCCACAGTCAGAGTGAACAAAGGATTTAAGACCAGTTCACTAAGACTTTGGAGTGTCTTCTGTGGGAACTATTTAAACGATGAAAATGTCAAAAAAGACGGTAGTGTAGTCATTGCTTGGGACAGCCTAGAAAAATAATTCTCTGCTTCTTTATCAGTACTTTTTTATGGCAAGACCTTGTACTCTGGTCAACATCTTCAGTATTAAATCATAAGAATCACAGTTTGTAGGTGCTTTAGGTACTACAATTGTTATGTTGGCATCTTCACTAGTAATACTATTGAAACCATCTGAAGTAAGCTTTGATAACATTACTTCCAGCACTGACACAGATGACTGAATATATGAACATACCACCTTAGTTTAAAGAATGTTCCGCTCTTGATGATGTGTAGCCTACAGGTACCTTTTTTGTTTACGTGGCATAATACAGTACAGCAAGCTCCAGAAAACAGACTTCTGTTTGGGGTGGTTTCAAAAAATCCTCAGGACAGATCTGCTTTTAGTTTACACTCACTTGAAATGAAAAAGTCAAACAGAAGGTATATCAATCTTCCCTGGCCAGACCATGCTGGTCTACAAAGAAAGGGAAGAATGAGAAAGTAGAGAAAAAGAAGCAAACAAAAATCTACTAAAATGTTAAAGTCATAAATATTTAATAAATATATCTCTTTGCTATCTTTTTTTTTATTATTTGTTTCTGTACAAAAAAGCTCTCTACTATTTTGGACCTTCTCAAGCAAGAGCCCTGGCACACCTCAGTATTTAAACTGACTATGCAGCTTTGCTATGTGTATTAAGCCATATCTTCTCTCATGGACCCATCAAGCTGCCAGAGGAGGGTGTGAGGATAGTAGGTTAGCTATTATTCCAGATGAACCAACATATTACGTGACTCATAAAACGCTTCTGAAGCAAGAATAAAAAGAATCATAAACGTGTTGTCAATATCATAGCATATATCTGAATTTATTTGTGTGGAGAAATGTTTTCTGCTCCGAGAATTTGGTCCTATAAATGTGTATGATACTGTAGTCACAATCCACCAAAAGGTTGGTGCTGGAAACTCTAGCTGGTTTCAACATCAGTTCACTTCTATTAAAGTGCAGGATTATGCTTGTTACAGAGCCTTAGTAGGTCAAGACCTTTGGTTTAAGGAAGAAAACATGGAGAAATAAAGATAATGTGACCATGTAAACTGTCACTTTAAAGTCTCGTTCCTGACTTTCCTGATTCAGACTTTACTGAATCTATCAGGCCGATAGCTCTTGTTGAATTGACCACTACAACAGGAACAAACCGGGCTCTTGGCTGGGTGTCCACGGTGCAGAGAGCCGGCCACAGGGTGCTGGGTGTGCAGTCTGCGCTAGCCACAGGTTAGCTTCCCAGGCAGAGCTCACCCAGCGCTGCTCACCGAGCCTCTCATTCACACCGACATTCCTCTGAAAAGCTGTTTGGTTGTGGTTTGGACAGTTGCTGCTTTTATAAGACATAGGCAGACTGCAGGATTGGTCCTGACTACAACCGTAGCTGAAATATTTCCATACTTATCATTAAATATACATATGAATGCCTTTTTTGACAGGGTTATAAAGCCCTATACATTGTAGGACTATGCCCCAATCCCAGGATATTGGTTTTAAAACACATTTTGCACATCCTGAAGAATCCAATAATAATAATATGCTATGCTAGTGACACCAGATATATATTGTTCATTATTTCTCTTTCAATCTTATTTCATAAAAACACTTTTATGAAACTCATCCTTCTAACCCCACAACTTCAAGTCACATTTAATGTCTTCACTGTTGTGAAATAGAAAAAAATTGGTTTATGATCTGAAAAAATATGAGTTTTATAAAAGTTATACAGGGATATTTCTTAACAAATTTGCTTCTAAAGGTCCACTGAAATGAATCAAGTACCCAGATTCTTGCCAATTATTTCAATGAGTATACTTATAACTATTCAGTATAAAGAAGACAGAGTAGCTCCTTGACTTCAGCCTACAAAAGTTACATCTTTATCGAACACTTTTTACTGTAATAAAGTGCTAATTTAATTTAATTGGCAGTACTGGTAGGATGACTTCATAGTGTGATTCTTCAAGGCACAGACAAAGCATTTTTAAAAGTTTTTTTTTTGTTTTCTTTTTAAAATTTATCACCCTTCAGACCAATGCATACAAAGTTTTGAGATCAAAAGTAGCAGTAAACTTAGACTTTATGTATTAATTCCAGTCTAACCAGTTTCCCAAAACCACATGACAGCCAGTTTCCTACATGAGAGCTACAAAACAGATAACAGAATTCATTTTTTTTTTCCCCCAAGGAAATGCAGCAGTGAAGAGCCTACAGCTACATACATTACATGCACTGTGAATAAATAACTTCCACTTTCTCTAAGCCCATAGAGAAACATGGGCTAATTCATTAACTATGTAAACATGTACAAAAATAGTGACTCCACTGGTTGTGAAGATGAGGAGCATACATCATTCACAGAACAATTTTTGTATATATATAAAATCAGCTGAAAAAAATGCGTGAAAGACTTTTTTTACAAGAGAAAGAAATTAGCTCATTGTTCCATGTATAACTAATGATCATACATAGAGGTGACCATATTTTACATAAAACGAAGTCTTAATTTCAGCATAATAGCAAATAATGTCCTAGAAAAACAAATCTATGTATCAAAAACATGTACCAGTTTTTATTGAAAGGGTCATTCATATTTTTCAAAAAGGAAACACTTCCACTGTATCTGTTTGGGAAATACAATAAGTTGTTTATCATATTTTTAAAACCATTTTTGTGGTTTTCATTCTGATTTATTTTAACAAAGACCACCATTGTTTGCTTTGCAAATAGCGTAATATGAAATGCATAAAAACCTAAAAGTATAAGACATCAGAGTAGCTTTTTGTGTTGTTGTTTTTCTTAAAGAGCATGTTTTCTAGTTAAATGGTACATTTATAAGCGAGTGAACATTTAGCCATCTTAATCCATTTGCATTCTGTTGAGATAAGTTATCAGTAGTTCAGTAATTGAATTTCTTTCTAATTCATACAGAGTCTGCCTGCAGGGGACACATTAAGTGCTAGGCTCAAAATTACATAAACTTTACAACGTTCTGCCAGAAATCAAATAACAGAAAGCCAAAACAAACACACGCACACCAGAGCTTTGAAAGCACTGAATTTTCAAGTGTTTTCAGGGTGGAGGAGGGGTGCGAGTGGCAAGTTTATTCTTGAGATTCAAGTCACTCAGTTTACCAAACGGTGCTAAAAGCTGTTTAAAATCAAAATCAGCACCAATATAGACTTGATGCTGAGGGTATTCTAAATCAGAAGCGATTACTCTGTAGACCAGCACAACACAAGTGCTTTAATGGAGTGACGGATCTGGAATACCACCCTTTCCACTGTGGTTAGCTTGTCTAATGGTTGACAAAAGTGGGTCATCCAACATCTTGCATGGGGAATGGATATATACAAGGATAGGTACCTACACAGACACAGTTCCACAGAAAATGTACATTTCTACAGTACTACAGCCTAAGGCCACTATTTCTTAACTGTAGCTATGTAAAACAGCGTACCTAGATAATAGAAATGAAAGACAAACCATATCAGACTCTCAACTGTATTGAACGGTGTTTACATGTCTCTCACCAGTACGATTGCATCAGTTAATGCTATTTGTGGATCCTGCCTTTTGAGCAAACCATCACTGGAATTGTAAAAAAAATATGAATCCAGCTCCTCCTCTTCTCCTCCTCTCCACACTCGCACCCAGGACTCGGTGAGCAGCATGCTGCACCAAGCAGAAGCCATAACGTTAAATTGTACACCCAAGAGCTACTATTTCCAGCTTAGTTGTGTGATCATCACTTATCCTCACACTACAAGGGATTCAACTGACTTTTTTCCTTCAGTGATGGCAATTCAACTTTGACACTGGGCACGGGATGTTACTTCTGCTGATTTCAAACCTATGGTAATGTATATGAAAGGTTGTTGTCTGTGAAGGTGATCATACTTGGATGGCATCCAACAGTTTACGAAGCTGACTTGGACCCACACTGTAAACGAGCAGGTAACTCCTGAGGGCTTATTGCTGGTATTTCCATTTGTTTTTAAGATTTAGTAACAAAATACCACATTTAGGTTTACCAAACTAAAACTGGGAGTGACTACTGGGTAGATTTAGAAGCTACATCAATGAAAGCGTTCTCCAACCTGAAGAGTCAGAAGAGAAAGGAGAGGGGATATTTCCTGGCTTTGATAGCTCCTTCAAACCCACTGAGCACCAGGAAGAAGGGGTGGAGAGACTGTGACCTTAACACATCCCAGATGAAATTTGACTGGACCTGATCAGTACCTTCACAGCAATAAGCTTTATTGCTTCCAGTAGAACAAAGCAGCTATGCTTAAATATAAGGTATTGTCAGCATTTAAATGTTTCGGATCAGAGATGTGATACGTCACCCTAGGATCACATCATGACCATCTGTCAACTTCAGTTTTTCTCATTAGCAGTTGTCTGTTGAGAAGTACCGGACTCCCACTCCTACTATTCTCTGCAAATCCCTGGCTGAGGTATCTGGAAGTCATTCTCAGTCTGTGCTGCTGATGAATAGCGCTGTGATGCAGACAGCGTACACATCCGTGCACTGGCTCCAAAAGGGCTTTGGGATTTAGAGCCACGGATCTTTTAATAAAATCTTCTTTCTCCCTACTTCCTCTGCCATCCCAAGCACTTTGTCGTATATAACAAAAGCAAGATTCTTTATCTCTTGTAACAAAAGTATCAAAAAGTTATGGCATTGCAAAACCCCTACAGTATGACACCTGTTTTTCTTTTTTTTTTTAATCCCAGTAAATATTTGCAAGTGGGAATGTGAGTGATCTGATTCTTTACTTTCTTCTAATAAAAACAGGTGGTAAGAACAGATTCTTTAGATGTCAAATGCTGGCTTTCCTAAAGGGTTGCTAGTGCTCATCCTTGCAACATCTCCAACAAATATTATTCAAGGGACCATGTCACAGCTTCAGTGTTCAGTAATGAACATAATGCATTAAAGAGAAATGCTTTTGAAACTTTAAGTGTGACCATCCATGATCTTTCACAGAATGTAAATCCCTGTTGTTTTCCCACTTCTGTCAAAAAAGAGAGCGGGAGCACAATGGACCTCAAGTTTCTAAGACAACAGTGTTATCTGTCCCTGAACCTAGACTGAGAACAAATACTTCTCTAGAATGATATTTCCATAGCCTCTACAGAGTAAATAGGCTGATCCATTGACCCTTCTGCAGTATTTTAACCATATATTAGATGTTTATGGTCTAATTTCTCCATCTCACTGTAACCCAAACTAAACAGTACATTAAGAAATGGAAGATGAAAGGTACCCTTTAGAGTAACAAAGGTTGTATAAGAGCCTCAGTACTAATCATTAGAGCAGCAGAAATGTGAGATAAATGTGAATTGGTGTAAGGGATAGAGAAGCCTACAGAGAGATAACAAATCAGTAAACTAAATTAAAGCTCTTAACTAGATATTGATGAGCTGGTTTGTCAGTTATTGTTGAAGGATTGCGAGTGAAGAATCACTGAATAAGTTGCTATATCTGAGAACAGGAAAATGAAGCTTGTGGGTTTTTATTGCCAGTGATACAAATTTAGCTATTTACAATTTATAAATTACACTGATTTGTTCCTTATATTTTCCTTAGTGGTAAAGTCCATAACTCAGACTGATTCATTTTCATGAATGGATTCTACATGACTACAAAGGACTCTAATTTTTTTTTAGACTGATGGCCTGAGCATTACTCATTATACTTGTTTGTTCAGTGTGGCTTTGTTTTTCACAACATTAGAATTACCATTCACTTAGATTGCTGCTAATCTACTGCATCTAGCAGGTTGCAGATCCATTTGAAATAATTACTCATTTATTTCTAGCCTTGCTGTTTTCCTCTGAATTCCTTTAAAAAGAGAGAGATCATATTTTCAGGCCAGTTGTTTATTCTGAATAAAGTTGGAGACTAAGTGATCTGGATCAAGATGACAGTAACTGGAATATCAGTACTGATTCTCCTCTTGTTTACATTGACATAACCAATAAAGACTGTGCAAAACCGGCAAGAGAAAAGACTGAAAATCTTAATTTTATAGAGGATTTGAGAATATTTCTAGGGAAGTTAAAGGACAGGGATTGACCTAAGGAGCAATAGGAACCAGGCATAACATCGCCCATAAGAAAGTGTAACTGGCAAAGATTCTCAAATCATCCTGGGTGGGAAACTATTAACATGACATATGGCTATACGCTATATGTACAGCCTTTGTGGTTTGAAGTGTACCTAAGCCAGGGATTCTCAGTAGTGTGGTGGGTCACCCAAAACAGAACTATGTGCATACCACAGCTTTGCAAGAAGCTATATAGAAAGGTCTCTCCAACTTAAAGTATCTGTGTAATTCTATGGTGGACATTAAACAGCACATCACAAATTGGGAAAATTATGCAATTGGCAGGCATTGTCTTGGGAGGCATTAGTGAATTATTAGAAAAGGATACAAGGAAAAAGCAAAGCACTGATCTCACCAGTAACTAAGGCCTCAATGAAGAAAATTAAGACAATATAAAAGAGGTATTTCATGCAGAACTTGAAAATGGGCTCTTCTGAATTTAAAGTCTCAGACGCATGACACAGAAGTTGCCTGTATGGACTTTAGTGGTGACAGAGGAAAGGAAGATGTATGGATTGAATGATAGACAGTGAATGCTTTCATAGTGTAACTGGCAACAGTAAAATCAGATTAATTAATTCCATCATCTATGAAGACTCTGCGAAGACCACTATGTATTTTCATAACAACATAAACAGGCATAATTGGATACTTACATCCAAGCTCACCAATCAGCTTAGCCATATTCTCATTAGTTCAAGACACATGAGTAATGTCCAAAATTATCACACTGTCAGAATCTAAGGAGACTTAATTATGGTTAGGATTAATATCCTGTAAGAGCAACTATATATGTATGTGTTTCTGGAAGTCCTATTATATTATAAAGCAGAGTGAAATAGATGAATCAAAGACAGAATATAGAATTTCTGAGGAATTCAAAACCTAATCAGAAATAACAGTAATTAGACATAGATTTGAAAGTGTAGAATATTGTTCTTCAGTGGTTAGGGAGACAGTTAATACCAAGTGGAGATAATCAGAGACATGGCAAAGGTGAGATAATCTCAATAACTGAACGTACAAACAGCTAGACATTTCTTGATTGTAGAAAAACACTTAAGAGTCAACTTGCAAAAGGACAGTGCACCTTCCACACCAAGCTTTTTGATGGAAAACAAAATTGTGAAGAGACTCCACCTCAACACTCAGGATCTGCAAAGCAGGTATTGACAATTTTTTCAGGGAATTATTAAAAGAGGGAGAAGTACACTGAGTCAAAATCTTTTTACAAATTATTTTCACTAATTTAGAGCTTAAGAAAAAGTCCTGAAGTTATGATACAAGGAAGTTCTGCAGCTGTTTTTGAGAAAAGAGGAGAAAAGTGAAATGTAACCCATTTACCTGCTTTGGCACGGAGTTGGACTAGATGATCTCCAAAGGTCCCTTCCAGACCCTACCATTCTGTGATTCTGTAACCATAGTGAAAAGTCCCATCTTGTTATATTCTACAGAGTTTCAACCTTTCACTTTTTAAAGAGTTACTCCTTGCCTTGGCTAGTTTGGGAGAGTATCAGTCAGATTCCACACAGAAAACCTACCTGGGACCAAGTGTTTTCAGTTCCACAATTACCTGGTAGAAGATGGGAAGATATGTAAGGCATATTTTCTCAAGACTTTAAAAAAAAGCTTATGATAACTGGTGGTGAGATGGTCTCCATCTTGACATGACAAAATTTTACATCATAGTAAAATTATTAGAAACATCTGTATGTCAACATAGAATGAAATCTCTTCCACTTCCTCTATAAGTAATTTTGGATTAAGCACAGCGTCTGTGCTTTTCTTAGTATACCTTCACACGATATGGAAAACTAGTGATATCAGCTTGTTAAGCAGTTTAAATACTGAAAAGTCTTGATTTCTAGTAACTATTTGATAAGAGAAGAAAGCAACTAATGGATATAAATCCATTTTTACTTACTATGTAAGTAGAAGTTACTTTCTCTGAAGATTATTTTTTATTTGCAACACCTGAGAAAATCTAACTTCAGCTCTAAAACAACATTCTATTTTACGCTGGCATAAGAATGGGGAAGTAATTAAAAGGGAAGAAAAGCACCTGAAGTGGTTATGAAAATGAAGTATTAAGAAGAATTTTTGTAGTAAAAAAAATTATATGTGGACAAGAAAGGCACGTTATAAACATAAGTGAGAGAATTTCAGTAGGATAGGTATGTACCTAATATACTAGACAGATAAGGGAAAGACATATTTTATACAAAGCATGACCTAATAGCCCTAAATATGAACTGCTGTAAATAACAGTGAAAATCACATTAAAATGAATTAAGGCAAGTTAGCCACAGTAGTTTCTGTTAAGATTACCAACCTGCATCCGTACAAAATTACAAACAGTCCTCCAGATAGCCAGGTTACACCTTCATTAAGGCGTAACCCTGGTCATTAAAACAAAATAACTTCACTGAAAAATATTACAAGTAAACTAAAAACAATATATTCCAGTGTCAAAAAACATATCATAACCAAAGGAATAACCTTTATAAGAGTCTCTCTTTGTAAGTAACATTACCATTATTAGACAGATATCAAAGGCATGTAGTCAAGGTAGTAATGTATGCATACGCATCTAAGGAATCATTTTCGTGTCGATGAACTACCAGTGACCCTAAAATCATATAGAGTGTAGAGTGAATGATTGTATAATGATAGCAGAAACCTTGGAAGCACAAAGCACAAGTGCAGGGTGAAACCAGAGGAGCTAGGACTATTAACACAGATGGCCACTTATTGATTAATCTGAAAGCAACCTGGGAAGGCACTGGTTTTAGAGCACAACAGAAGCAATGCCCACAGCTTAACTGTGTTGATGAAATCATTAGCAGACTCTCAGAAAGGTGTGTATCCTGAACAGGGATGAGAGAAAACAGGAATCTCCAGCTGAAGGGGACTTTATGGTTTGAAGAATGGAAATCAGAAACTTTCTTTTAAATCCTTTGTCAGCAACTGTCCAGGGGTCACATAATTTAATCCCATCTAAAACTGTGTATCAGTCTATGAAAATTGCCCATAACTCATCATCTGTCCAAGTCTGCAACAAAATCCACTGCTTGTGCTGGCTCCACACTTCAGAATCAGGTATCCAGCGCAGATCACTCTGCTAATCTGTACCACACACCTACATACGCGAGTGTTGTCTTATTATCATCAAAGGGAATTGAATTTTCACTTTTGGTCTAAGGTCTTTCTGATTGTGTTTTACTTGTCTGGTCACCTGCCTTTGAGGACTGGCCCTTAAAAGCGGATGCAACAGTCGGGCTATAATTTTTCTTCCTATTTTTCAGACACTAGCTTTCAGTGCTCCAATAAACTGAAGGTATTGCAAGGCTGAAAAGTCCAACCTGCTATTTCACTGGAAATAAGAAATTACTGTGTAACACTGTTTGGTAAAAATTGTGTTAAGATGATTTAGAAGTAGTTTCCAACACTAATGCTGAAGTGCATATTGTATTATAAACTCAACTGTACCCTCTTCTTAAAATTCTCATTAAAAAGGTTATTTCTACCTCAGATATTGCCTCCTTGAACCGTGACAGCAAAAATTATTTTACCCACGTTTAAAGTGATTTGGAAAAGCTATTTTTGATACAGAGGCCTCAAGAAAAGGTGCTGCTCATCTTGTTCAAAATTTCCTCTAAAACTTTTCTAACCTGGTCTATCTCAAAAGCAGCTTATCTTAGTAACTGTAAAAGAAGGTTAGTTGAAAAATGTGTTGAGGATTAGCATACAGGGCCATTCTTCAGCAGAAGAACAGTTTGTATAAGAAGTTATTTACTAGTAAACCAGAAATGTCAGAATAAAGTATCAGACACCAACAGAGCATATCAGTATTTGAACTTCCAGATTCAAAGCAAAAAAGGCAATGTGTGCAGAGCAATGCCTCAGCTCTCACTGTGAGCTATGTCTAATCCGTCTGGCATTTTAGAAAGCTGATTTATTTGATTACCTAGATTACATACATGCTTTGCACCAGGAGATGCTAGTTCTTTATGATCCCATTAAGAAAGGCACTCAGGCTCTGTAGCAAAGTATCCCTTAAAATTACGTTTATTGGCATTAAAACTATAAAAAATAGAGGATAGCATAGATAATCCTATGTCCCTTCAGATGCTGGAGACCCTGAGCTGGGCAGCACTGAACAGACCTCCAACCAGGGCACAGCATGCTGTGCAGATCCCATCCACGGAACGGCAACCTCATTTTGGTCTTTTGAGCTCTTACAGGATTTTCTTAAGAGAAAAACACTCCAGCTGTCATTTCTACTGTAAAACAAAAAGCATTTCACATGATAACTTACTGCTGCACTTCTAGACTAAGGGAAAGACACACAGGCGGCGTAATCGCCAGCACTGGGTGAGAGCTGCCTGCAGACTAAGTTTATTCTGCAGCCAAGGGACACACACAGCAAAACACTGGCCTGGTGGCCATGCTGTGCGTGCAGCACAGTGCAGCACTGGGCTGCACCTACAAAGGCTCGCTTACTTGAGTTAATTCATGCTTAGTTAACTGGACTTAAATAGGAACCAAGAGTACAGTCTGGGCAGGTACCAACAGAATAGTCCTCTTTCCATTTATTTCAGTATTATCTGATAATTAAGGAAAGTATACTCATAAAAGCAGTTTTACTTCAGCTTTGTATGTATTTCACATGAAAATTAATTTTCAGGCTTGTTTTTTGTGATATGTTATCTACTTGCAAAAGTGGTGGGGGGTGTGGTTCTGGTTTGGTTTCCTCAGTTTCTTAAGTCACAAAATATTGAATAATCCTTTACACCTTGGCATGGCTCAACTCATTGACTTTGGCTATGTGACACTGACATGAAAAGTGTGTTCTTAATTTTCTTGCTGAAACATATTTGTGGTTGAAAGGCTTTATACAGCTCTACAGTTTATGGGTTACTGCACTGTTTCCATGGATACTTCTCTTTTCAATACAGGCACAAGTAGTATCATTACAGTTGAAATTCCCCAACAATATCATAACTAGACATTTTCATACTCTGACACCCCCATGATTAAATTTGAATAGGCTACTTAAAATGGAAAGGAAGTTTCCAGAATGTTAAATTAAAGCAGCTAAAAAAAGCTACCCTTCTCCCCACCTCCAAAAAAAAATATTTTGCTTTAGGTTATGATTTGTAACAATCTTTAAATCATGGTCCTAACTAGGAAAGGTGATTCAATGAAGTAGCATTGTATTATTGTGCCTCTCTGATTTTTTTTTCGCTACCTATCTGCTAAATGTACTTTGTATTATTTGGCATTAGCTGCATAATTGCACACACACTGAATAGTGGAGCTGAACATTTCCTTAGTTCAGAATAATTCTTTGCTGCTCTAAAATTTTCTCCATCGCTTCTCTCTAAAGCCATCGGTGCCAGGAAGGAGCGCAGCCAGCAGACCTTTTAAGAACATGACGCGATCTGCTGATCTCCAGCATGGCAGAGCAGTTCTGACCGGCGCCAATCAGGGTGGCCCTTCAAAACCGTTGAGGGTATAAACATCTGACTCATGTCTTTTCCTGCTTCCCAACAGAAGCTATTCACAAATGAGAAGGGTGTCCTGCATGTATAACTGTGTGTGGGAAGGGGGTTGGTTTTGTCTTCCAGCTGCCAGTCCCGTACACCCACCCCACGCTCTGAGAGTCAGCTATTTTTTACTTCTTCCAGTGCCTACATTTATTTTGCAGCTAGCCACACGTACACAAACCCTGTATTGTTGTGACACCTGAATACCTTTGTTGTCAGCCGTGAGCTTTCATGGAGGAAAGAGGCTGGAGCACAATAAAGAGTTGTGACTGCACATTAATGCAACACCGAGCTGGCCTGAAAAATATGAAGCGTAACTGTTGCAACCGAAGTGATGGGTGCTTAAGAGGATGATTGATAAAACACTAGATAATAGACTAATGAGCGACATGTGTATTACCCTGCATTGCATTAGCAAGGATCCACATAAAGACACCAGTCATACTGTACAATGAGGATGTGCATGATGGAAAACATTATTTATGTTGCATGGAAAACATTTGGAAAACATTTGAAGATGCCTCACATGAACTGAATGCCAAAGTGCTGCAAGCACTGAGAGCCTGAATATCTGCTTGACTTCTGGCTAAATCAATTAATAAGTCAATAAAAGCATAAAAGTTTCATGGCAGAAGACAACCTTTAGGAAATAAATGGTACAACACACAAAGGCCTGTTAAACTTAACTGATTAAAGATGCATAAGCACAAGGAACCCATGGGCTCATTTCTTTGAGCTTGGTCTGCCAGAGACCTGGACCTTACCAAATGTTCTTTTGCCGCTGGTATGCAGTGGTTTGCTTTTATTGCCTGAATAAAGATGCCTACATAGAAAATTCAATCTTGAGTTGTAGTCCCTATGATACCCAGGTATTATTACGAATTCAGAGAGCGACAAGATCTGTTTAGACTAATGCAACACATGCCAGAGGAAATTATAGAATAATTTTCAAAGGAAAACTTTACAGGAAAACTTATTTTTATTTTTTAATTGGGATTTCATCCTTCATTTTGTTTCTTTTTGTTCTCTTCCTTATCAACCAAGTTTGATAATGACTCCAAATCTCTGATGGGACTGACAACTATGCAAATATTTCTCTTCACCTCTGTCTTGACACATCAGCCTTTCATTCTGTTTTTTCAAGTCTCTTTAAACTGAAAGCAGACTGGCTCCTTTTCTCTGAGCCTGAGATAATGTTTTAGGAGCAATCTTCAGGCACTTACCCCTGCATATGCTAGGTCAGACATTCATCAAACTGTCTAGCTATATTAACTTCCATAGCACCATATGGACCTGCCTTAACCACATACATGGTCCCACTGCATCGCTGGAGATAAGTACATAGATTTCGTTCTCCAAGGGGTCAGTTGAAGGTGTGATACTAAAAAATACATTTGATTTGTGCTCTCCTAGGAAGCACATGACTGATGTTCTGCCTGATGCTGCTGTGACCATAATCCTTAATTCCTAGTGGTACGTCACCGTCCTAAAACTAACAGAACAGGATAACTTGACATGGTCAAAGACATAGCTCCAGCACCCTGGAATGAATAAGATCTAGCTGACTCATACTCAGCATTTGAGGGAGGAGACTGTCTTTTCTTTGAGAAAGCTATCAGTAAAAAGAATCTAAGGGGAAAAAACTCCACAAACAATACCATGCTGTCTAACTTTATTCTTCCCCTTCTCAATAATAGATTAAAATCTTAATTATCTCTTTAAGGACGCTCCCAGTTCAACCTCCACAGGATTTCCTGTAACCTCTAATACAATCTTAAACAGGTTTCTTTTTCTTCTAGGCTTTCTTTTTCCTTGCACTGTTACTTTGTCACTGTCTTGGTTTGGAGTGAAGCAGAGCCAACTTTCTGTTTAGTGAGAAAGGCTCTTGCTTACACCTGTTTCTGGGGCAGCCAGGGTCAGCTGACTGAAGTTGTTTACCCTGTGGAAGGGTCACACCTGCGGACAGGTCAGGCAACCCCAACTGACCGATAGGGTGTTCCATCCTGTCTGACATGCTCAGTATAAAAGCTGAGGGATCAAAGGGGTCAGGTTGGCTCCTCTCCATGGACTCTTTTTCAAGGGTTTTTCTTTGGATCTTCCCCAGTGGGTGCTTCTTCAACAGACTGCTTTCTTCAGTGGCTCGCTTTCTTCAGTGGCTCGCTTTCTTCAATGACTGATATCTGAGGAGGACCCCATCAGCTCATCTGCCTTTTGAACTTTTGATCCCAGTTGGTGTGTTCCTGTTCCCGTTTGTCACTGAGTCTGGAACTTTCACAGTGCCTGCCAGTGACATCTTCCTGGGAACTTGATATGGTTTTGTGTATATTTGTATAAATTGTATCTATTTTATTATTTTTTAATTATTAATATTTCATTAAACTAGTTAAGTTTTTTATAAACTCACAAATCTCTTAATCTCTCTTCTTCCTCTCCTTAGAGTGAGGGGTGGGGGAGAGCATCTGTCGTCTTGACATTGGCCGACCTGGCCCAAACCATGACAGTCGCTTTTTGAGATCCTTTGTATCTTGAGCAAAAGTCTGATAGAGCACTTGTTGAATGCTTCCTCCCTCCCACAAACCAGAGTTCCAGCTGTTCTCTTCTCAGGTGTTTTCAATACTCTCTCATTTATCAGTTAGCATTTGAAAGTGAAGCTATTCTAAAATGAGTTAGTACAAAAAAGGACTCGATACATAGCCAGAAGCTCTGAGAACACGTCTTTCTCTCTCATTCAGACTTCTGCTGCTTTCTGAGAGAAAATTAAAGCTTTGAAAAGAAATAGTATAAGAAGCAGTTACAGATTAATTTCATATAAAATCCTATTGGCATGTGTTTACTTTGTTAATTTGTTGTATAATGCTTATGTTACCAGTATCATGACTTAGTAACATGAGTTGAAGATGACTTCACCTGAGGATCCACATTGGTCCATTGGTTTTTACCCAAAGATGTTACATTTCTAGATATGTTGTCTCTTTGTGTGTGTCTGTACATGAGAGCTGTTGAAGGTTTTGTTTGTTGAGATTTACAAATATGGAAACTAGATCCTCTCCTGCACCACTGGATGTTTTGCTCTTAGCTTTAACAGACTGTCAGTCACAAGGAATAAGCCTTACAGTCAGATGACTGTAAAAAGCTAAGTTTACCTGTTCCTCCTTTTAATAAAGCGCAAACAGTGTGTGATGTAACATAAAATCTCTCAGTACATTAAAACACAAAACAGAGATTGTTCTACCTCTTGAAATGGAGGTAAATGAATAAACAACACTGTTTGGTGGCAGGATTATTCTGCTTCTTACCAAGCATCTTCCAGTCACTGCTAGGATTGCAGTGGATTATACAATCTTGCCTTCAGGTCAGTCCTGTCTGGAGAATCCCCATTTCAATAGAAACAATCCATATGTAGCTCTCATAAACATACAGAGAGATTTCAAAGTGCTACAATTTTCAGGGGAACCTGTGTCGATTTGGATTCTATGTAGATCTGAAGTACAATGTAGATTCAAGTGCCTTTTTAGAGTTTACAAAAGTCCCATCCTGCAAACTCAGGAGGACTTCTAGGAAGAGTTTCAAGAGCTTCACTTGACCTTGATACCACTCTCCCCATCAGGGTTCATGCAAAACGAAGCAAGTGCCACTGTCAGGTCTCAGAAATTCAAAGGGACTGTAATTAATAGCAATATTGCTTCCGTGATTTTAATAATTCAGAAAGGCTGAATTTCCAGTGTTTAGTCCAGCTGTGTTATAATCATAACATCTGTAAATAATAATTAGGCACTGAGTTTAGACCTGAATATTGCATCATATTTCTTTGCAACTTAACTATGTAATTATGTTCTAATATTTGTATTATGTTCAAATTGTGCTCTAATTTAGAGGATCTTTATACACTTGATAAAGAGATGACATATGAATACAATCCTCTCCACTAAGCCACCAGTTGGTCTTATAAAGCAGAGGTTTGAAAGCATCAAGTCTTCTCAACTAAAGACATTCCAAACACAGATTTCTCTCCTTTTTCCAAACAACTTCTTAGAGTTCACGCTTCTGCTTCAGCCAAATTGAATGTTTTTCTACTGCTATCAGCAGCATCATTTTTCCAGACATTATCAATGGGTGCAAAAAAATGTTCCATATATTCTTATTCCTTTAGAATACGATGTTTCCAAGGTAACAGTACCCAGGAGATCTACTAATAGCAAAAAGTGGAAAATAATGTAACTTCTATTTTAAAATTACTTTTCTAAAGGGAAGAGGAATTGCATTCCCACAAACTTTTTCCTTCGTAACTCCGTCAGTCTCTTTAACAAGATCAAAGAATTCAAAATTTAATGCTGAGGCTTTATATACAACCATGTTGGTAACAGATAGAGAGGATGTATTGGGATGTGTTGTATCATAGTGTTAAGCATTAGCTCAAAAGAAAGAAATTGGGTAAAACTTAGTTATGTTTTACGGATGGTAAAAATGTTTAAGATAAAATAAGATCCAGCACAAACATCTATCCGACTGTCAAACCAAACCTGCACACACTTTTTTAAAAAAAAAGCTTACTTTTTAATTGTTGATAGAAATTGTTTTTAAAGTCCTAGAAAATATTTCAGTAAAAAATTGAAAACCAAGCTGGAAAATAAAGCATGATTTAGAACTCTATCACTCAACCTTACGAAAGTTTGTGTTAGACTGCCTCATAAGTACTTAAGATGGTCACGTTGGCGAAGATTTCCAACGGGGTTAACTCTCCTATGATACCTAAAGGCACATACAAACTAAAAAACTGCAAATGCAATTACTTATGCAAACATTTACTCAATTGCTTTAGGGAAACATGATTTTTTATGCGTACAATCACAGTATTCACCTTGTACTACAAGTCTTTAAATACAGCCTATTGCAAATTCTTAAGTTTCAGTAAAATGACAAAAGTCCTCAGATTAAAGTTTTTGGGGAGATCCATGCTAGTAAACAGCTTAACTTAATGGTACATAAAATGATCAGATTTTTTAGTGAAATACTAACAGAGAATTAAAAAATGCATGCAGTGCAAAGCATTCACTGCAAAATAAATAGCTTCTATGGCAATAATTGACCACTCTAAAGAAAAAAAGATAAGAAAAAAATTACTACTGTCTGCAAAAGGAAGGCAGTAGAAATCCAACAGCTGAATCATTAAAACTGCACTAGACTAAACCTTTTGCACATATTATAAGGACTATGGGGAATAAATGAACTTTGGCAGAAGGAAGAAAATGATTTACTGATCATTTGTTTACTTTATTTGTCTGATTCTGTGATACAGAATATTTAGGTATACTAAAAATGTGATATTTTTGTTGCTAGATATTCACACATTTGCTGTTTGAAATATCCATCTGAAGCTGGTAACAGAATAAATTGGATTCAGCTTTCAATTTCAGTCAGAAATGTGAAAACATAGCATGACATCTATAGGAGCTCTATGTAACTATCATCTAATAAGACGCATTAGGTTGTTAAAGGAAATATTTAACAGCTAAGAAGATACGATGCTTTAGTCTTCCTCATTCCCTTTTCACTCTGATCCACTGCTATTTACTACGTTTGCCTAAAATACAACTTACCAACAGGGATCTTTACGGCAGGTGAACACAAGCTAAGAACGAGTGTCAGGCAGTCTTACGCTAAGCTGCAGCTCACATTTGACTGTAGCACAGAGGAGGAAAACAAGCCACATTTTGGTGTCAGCCCTTGTCATATATCTCCACTGTGACATGATGCTACGCTGACTCACTCGGCACTGCTGAACTAAGTGCAGTGCCGTAGGTCTGTCATTTAAATACAGGAACAAACTGCTGAGTTGAAGCCACTGCGCAAGCAATATTAATTTTTTTCAACTGAGATATTACACTTAACAGCCTAAACAGAAACTCTAGTCAAGCTAGACAGAAAATGATGCATTATAAAGCATTTCCTACAAAGGAGTTGAGACACACGTTGGTTTTGGCTCATAAAGATCCTTCTTGGTAGACTAGATTTTACTACTTTTGCCCTGACTTTCTGGAGTCTGACAAATATTTATGATCCAGGCCTTTCCAAGAATATGTGATAAAAGCAGTGCAACAAATGTTCAAGAAAGTGATTCAGTATTACATTTTTAAAGCATGGAGACTTTCAGTGTAAAAATCCTAAGAAAACAATATATCCAGTCAGACATGATACATAGAGGAGGAAACTAATTGTATATAAGCTAGGGGCTAAATGGTTGCATCCCAGATTCTTAGGAAAACAGGTATTGAAAAAGCAATGTACAAGGGGACTCTGAGGGGATCAGAGCAGCAGTGAGTGGGAGGGTTGCAGTGTTAGCTGTTCTTGGTTGTGGTCTACAGAGACAATCATACAATTTACATTAACATCATAGACTAGCAGGAGAATTAAACTCTTTTTTAAATAACGAAAAGTCATAAATAACAAAGAGCAGTAACAAAAAGGCATTAATTATTTGGTAACCTGAGTTTTTAGGCATAAGGCAAAAATAAATTTAAAGACAGAAGACAGCAGGGAAAAAGGAAGTGGGCAAGACATCCACCAAAGCGGGACATTCATGCAGAGGGACTGAAGTGATGCGTGCCCAATAAATACTACGGACGAGTGTATAGAAGATCCTCAGGGCATGTCTCATCAGGGATGCCGAGTCTCCATGATCAGGATGTTCCACAATCA
Source organism: Rissa tridactyla (assembly GCF_028500815.1). Classification (NCBI taxonomy): domain Eukaryota; kingdom Metazoa; phylum Chordata; class Aves; order Charadriiformes; family Laridae; genus Rissa; species Rissa tridactyla. The sequence goes on along the minus strand of NC_071470.1, from coordinate 42,771,541 downwards.
CAACATCCCCACTGCAGCTGGTAATCAACTCCACAGACAACTAACACATTGTGAAATCTCCTTTGCCACTTTCAAGTGTGCAACCATTTTCCTTGTTCTCAGATTAGGGAAAAATAGAGCTCTTTCTGTAGATCTATAAGCCATACTTTATTTTACTCACTCTATCATGTTCCCTTCTTTCTCTGTCCTTCCTTCAAAGCCTGACTCCAAAACAGAATACTGGCTCAACAAGTGCCCTCAGGATTTCATTGTCAGAGTACGATCCCCTTGTACACGTACATGATTTCACTGGAAGGGTAAAAATGTAGCAACAATTCAAATGACACTATAATATCATATTATTGTATTACTTAAACATCATGCTTCCTTTCTCATTGTAGGTCAAAGGAATAGAAGTTTACAATTCCTTACCCATACTGACTCTTGCCATTTTTTTCCTGAGTTGTTACATTTAATCTTGAGCCCAGCAGAGTTTCCAAGTAATTCCTACCACTATATACAATGCACTTCATAAAAATCCATCTACCACTTGTCAATTTTTATACCTCTGTTCCCCTTGAAATCCTTCATGGTCTTCCCTAATCCTAACATTCAGCAGCTGTCCATTACCAACTCTGTCATCACTTCAGTTAATGTACTTTCCAGATAATTAATACACGCCCTCAACCCATCAAGACCCATCAATCTCTAACAGCAGGGTTGTATGCAAATAGCTTAATTTACTGCAGCCATCAGACTGCTTTAACACATGGTAGAAATGGGATCTGCAGGAAAATCATAATTGTTTGACGGTGTACCTGTATTCTATATCACTTTTTGAGACTAAAATTCAAGCAAAATAATTCAATGCTATAGATAATCACTGAAATATAATGATCTACTTAAAACTTTTTTGTACCAAATTTCCACACTTTTTTCAGCTCTTCCACCTAGCACCTTACTTGAACTCACCCTATTGCCACTAGCACTCAGATCCTCCACCAAATCAGCAGTGGTGGCAGCAGCAGCAGTGACATAGAGAAAGGCATGGCCATGAGTCTCCTTCCTCAGAGAACCACTCAGAAAAAAAGTGCTTTCTACAAGTCCTGTGGAAGAAAACCTGCCCATTACTGAAATCCAAAGTGGTGTAATTACTATACGCAGAAGATCCTCTTATGCTATTTATATTCTGTTTTCACCACTTGTTACTGGTCTTTATCAGAGACTTGACATTAAGTCATTCCAAATGTCTGTAAA